>NC_052017.1:92342642-92962285 GCF_015832195.1 Motacilla alba alba
TCCCAGAAGACCCAGCTGCTCATGAAAATTGTTCTGTAGCTTCGGTTTTCCTGATTGAGCTCCATCAATGGGCTCTTTGTAGGAGTAGATGAGTGCTGGTACCAACAGCAGAGTGCACAGGACTACAGTAAGGCCCATATAGATGGCTTTATCCTGTGAGGGAGCCTCCTCCTACTGCCTGGGGACACCAGGTTGCTGCACTGAAAATGGTCTCATGTCTGAGAAGTGCTGAGATATTTGGTAGCCTCTCTGGAAGTCAGCAGGAAACCTTGTGGGGGTGCCCTTACTGGTGAAAATATTTGTGCCTATAACCCTTGAGGAGCCTTGGCTCGTCTGAGTTTCACTGCTACCCGGGGTCTTAAGAAGGCAGGTTCCATCAAAGTTGCACTGTAGGTCAAACAACCTTTGTTCTTTTTTGTTTGGGTTTGGTGTTTGGGTTTTTTTAGCCTTTCCAATATGCACAAGCACAGAGGACAACACAAGAAAGCAGGTGAAATTCTGATTTCACAGCACTTTTTGAGATCTTTGCAATAGCCTTCCACTGCACTTCACTCACTCTCTTTTTATGTGCCTAAAGTTATGTTTGTAACAACTCCTGAGATTCTGAAAATATTCCTTCCCCTGTGTTCCCTCTGCCACTTCATCAGCATTGCAACAATAGTCATGAGGGATTCAGGACTGGTAAAATTAACTTTGGAGCCGTTTTTAATTTGGAGGATGATATAAAGACAGTGTAATTGGTGACCTGTGTATTATCTAGTGACCTACTACAAGTAGATTAGTTGTGGCTAAAACACAGTATTGAAGTGTTGAAAATAAGACCAAATATTTGGTTTGGATTGGAAGGCTTCCTGTTGGATATCTGTGAGTGGTTTTACTTGCTTACTGCTGATGTTCCATATTTAGCAGTAGGAATACTTGGAGAGGAGAACCTGGAAAGCCATGAATCTACACTGTTGCTGAAATCTGTGGGAGGACCGGATACCAAGTAGTAACTTTGTCATTATGTCTAATTATATAAACTGTATAATGGAGGGGTCATGAATATAACCTAGCTCTTCTTAATTTTGGCATCTTCCAAGTCTGTTCTCACTCTGTGAGGTAGTTGCTCTGTCTGAAATAAGACTCCTCACAGGAGAGAAGGACATATCCTCACTCCCACATTAAAACTGCTCAGCACTAACAATGATGCTAGTTAATGAGTTCAAAGTATCAAATTAATAGTTGCAGTGAGACAAGACTGAAGGGGACTTTCAGCCTACAGATAAAACTGAAAATGCAAAACACATGTTTTTGGGCACAGAAGCTCTTCTTCAGGTGGGAAGCAGCAGACTAAAACCCAGTTGTGTACTGGGAGCTGCAGAGTTTATCCTAACAATACTAATCCTTTAGATATCTCAAGAGAAGAGCATGCCTTGTAACCATGGAGCAGTGGGGAATGCTGGGCAGAAAAAGGGCGATTAAATCATTAGCCTCCATCATACAGACAAGAAATAGGTAACTATCATATTAAGGGATTTACTGGGATAAGACATGGAAGAATAATTGTTTGCTATGAAATCAGTGTCTCAATTGCATTTATTATTTTTTAATAATAGTAGAACTATGACTTCTATTTCCCAGTCTGGTGTTTGGAAATATTTTGTGGATCTACGTTAGGATTTTTTTTTATGTTTAAGATATGTCATGACATGCATCAAGAAAGGCTCTGCAGGATGAAAACAGGACCTAGATGCAAATAGTGCTGATATTTCAGTGTTGCAAAGAATAGCACATCAGCTTCCTGCTGTGCCCTGGGCAGACACATGGGCTTTGGGACATTTTTCTATTTTAGGTGATGTGGTGGGCACTCATGAGAGAGGAACTGACAGTGCTATTTTAACACCCCAGTTTCAAGAAAAAGTCAGTGCACAAAGCCAGAACAGTTCCTGCTACAGCTGCATCTTCAGCCTCAGTGTCAAATGTCCTCAACCCCAAAACTATCACAAGTGATCGTTAATTATTGAGTTCTCCTCTCTGCATGTCACTGTGTGAGAGCCTAGAGCCAGTGAAAGGTGTGTGTTGAGTTAATGACATTGACCAGAAATGAAGAACATTGAGAATTTCCCTGAAAGGGGAGAAAAGTCTGTTAGACTCGTTAGATCCCAAAGAAACTGTCACTGGCTGCAGCTGACTTGAAGATGAGATTTTCTGCTCGGCTACAGCTGGGTTTTGGTAAACATGGATTTCTGTTTGATGGGTTCAAAGAGGAAAATGGTGGTAAGCGAAGGAAAGCTGCAAATGCCTTCTCCGAGCATTGACTTCTACCCCTGTCTGTCTTCAAGCAGTGGGATGATTTCCTTTTTCCCCCACCTTTTTTTTTCTTTTTTTTTTCTTTTCCCTTTAAAGAGGGTGATGCCAAGGGGTGTGCTGTGACAGCAGCATCCTGCAGTATGTTATTTGCTTCCTTCCTAATCAAAATATTATGGAGTTGTTATTGCATATCCCTGCTGTAATTTTGGAAACGTAATCCCCAGCATTTGGGGGATCACACTCCTCCCTGCCATGTAAACTTCCTAAGCGGATTCTCTGCCAAGTTTTCAAGTGTTCCAATTTCAAGTTATTTTGATCTTATCTCTGTTGTTTCCATAGTGCACTTTACCGTTAAAGATTCTTTATCACAGTCAGAAATGACATACAATTACACTCAGGATCTGTGAACACAGGCCATGTAGTCCAGAGCTCTCTTGTTTAATGAAGACTGAGCAAAAGGTTACCTGGGCTGCTCCAGAAATTCAGTTTGAGGAGAGGCACAGATTTTGTAGCTACAGTTTGAGCTGCTGGAATCTGGCTCCCCTAACCTTAATATATCACACGTTACACATAAAGATGACTCCTCTAACTTTATCTGGTTTGGAGTATAAATCTTAATAACCAATCCTAGAATTTTCTTGTCTAAAAGCTGCAAAGTTCTGCCAAGAGAGTCAAGCTGACACGAGTATAAAAGAGAAGGAGTTTTCACTAGTATCCCTAAATGATGCAATAGCACAAATAGGTAGTAAATGTCCTCTCCTGGTTCCTGAAAGCTCTCTGTAGAGCTGGGGTGTCCTGAGGGAGTTCCACCAGCAGCTGCTTTTCACTGCTTGTTGGAATGCCTGCCGTGTGTAGCAAGGGCGTCGATGGTTTGAGATCCCTTGACACAACCTTGCCTTCAGTGCTCAGCTGTGCTGCAGAAGACGACTCCACTCACTTGGTGCCTGCCAGCCACACGGCTTGGAAACACCCGCAGCAGCTCCGGCACAGCTGCGCTGCCTTTGCTCCTGGCACACAGATTAACTCAGAGATGGAGAACATCATGTAACAGCCCAAATCTTTATGTTGATCCTGGGGCTCTTCTTCCTTAATGGGGAAGAACGTTGTGTTCTTCAGGAGGATTACAAATTTGATGATTTTTTTTTTAACACTTTTTAGCTGCTTGCTGTTCTGCGCCCTTTTTTGGACATCAAGGCTCTCACAGCAGAACATTGCATGGCAATGGAATACACATTCACCCTGGTGAGACTCAGGCACTGTAATCCATGGATTCATTTGCACTCACACGCTCAGAGATTTACCTCCATATCCTGAGTTAAATTCAAGGACTGGCATACGAGATAGGATGCATGCCTTCTAGTATGACTCTTTGAACATCCATAGTGCATCTTGGATCAATGAAACACCTCGCACACCAAAATGATGCATTTGGCACAAAATATACTATTGTAGATATGTTGAGGGAGATGGAGGCAGAGACTAACTGAGAAACCAATGGAAAACTTGGCTTTAGGAGAAGAGCTTTTGCAACTCTGACCATCCCATGGATCAGGCAGGAATGTGAGGTGCTGAGGTCGCAGACAAAAGCAGAGAGTGCCTAATTTACCTACCTTGGGAGCAGCTGAGGCTGCTGCTCCAGGGCACTTATGACACTGCCATGGCAGGGTGAGCACTGCATACTCCACCAGGCACTGAATGAGAGGCTAAAGAAAATACTCAAACGCAGTTGGACATCAATAGCTCTGCCATACCATGTGCTAGTAAGGAATAACCAATCCCATCTCCTACAGAAAGTGAGCTTCACACCCTCATGAAGCAAGCCAGCAGCAGTGGGGTCCTAATAGTCATTCTGAATTCTACTTCTTATTGCCATGGAGAAATGGCTTTCAAAAAGCTTTAGGAAATGTTTTACATCAGCCAGAATCTTGATAATGCACAGAAAATCCCTGTGTCAAAAACTCCATGTGATACTAGTGAGACAAGTAAAACATTCATTTATGAGAGTTTTTCTCCCCTGGGAGCTGCTAGGGTTGCTGGAACATACTTTGCAATCTTGGATGAGCATTCCCTGGTTTATATCCCATCCTCCCTGGGATTTCAAATTGCATGCAAACCAGTACTCTCCTGCTGGGACAGTCATGCAAATAAACAACTCACTGTTATTTTATGACTCCCCTTGATTTTCTCAGTGAGACATTTTTAAGCAGCAAATAGTGAAAGCAATAGCATCATCTCTCTGCACTTACTTGGAGAGCTCTAGCACTTGCAGCTAGGCACTGCACATCCTAGAATGTGGGCTGGCTTACATATGAACCTCCCTGTCTTCTATTTTCTTTATTACTAGTTTTAGTAAGCTTTTACTTATGTAAAGTATTTCCTTTTCTTATAGAAACTACCAGCAGCAGCTGATTAGTGATGTTATTCAGCTGAATTAACCAATTCATTCCCTGCCAAAAATAGCATATATTCTGCCCCACTATGTCATGTACAAACAGAGCTTTCCCACCAAGACCCACTCAAAACTGCTTCATCCAAGCATGGTTGCTCTCTGCCGTGCCCTGTACCTCCCAGCAGCTTGTGTGCTTGTTACAGCTCATGAACAACTTGATATCAGATATGTTTGCTATTATAAGTGGCCAGCTACAAGCAGAGCTGAACCAGTGCCAAGCACAGGGACTGCAGCAACACTTAAGCATCCCAAACTTCCCCTCCTGGCAGCAACAAGTATCAGGTGTGGTTCATTTGGGGTTTGTTTTTTTTGGTTTTTTTTTTTTTTTTTTTTTTGTGTGCAGACCCAGCTGTGAGGTCAGGACAGGACAACGTGGGAGGAGCCCCTTGCAGGGCACAGAGGGGCATTGGGGACAGGGAGAAAGCTGCCTGTGGGGGTACCAGGCAGCACAGGGCTGGGGGATTGGGAACAGCTGTGCCTTGATTTCATCAAGGGGGCTGCTAACATACAATAATCATCCTGCTGCCTACCTGGTTGGGGTTCCAGAGCCTGCCAGTCTGCAGTGAACCTGGCTGACCAACACTTTGCATCCACCCCTTGGCACAAACCCAGCAGTTTCTGCTCTGTAGTCTATTTCTGTTGTAAAGCTGAGGGTGTGATACGAAACCAAACATTCATTTAACTCTTGTGTTTTCCCTTTGACAAATGACTGTCAACAAAACTGAGGGGAAGTCTTGACATTATTGCAAGTAAGAGCTTCCTAAATATCTTGCTCAAGAAAAATAAGGAAAAAAAATCCCTAATCAATATATTTCCTTTAAAATGTACATAAACTCAACATATTTGCTAAAAGTAAACATTACCTCGATGTTTCATCTTCAACTGCAGCAGGACAGAGCTGGCTTAGATTTTAGGCAATATTTTTTAAGGGTGGAGACCACGGAGCACTGGGACAGGCTGCTGAGAAAGGCGAAGATCCCCAAAACCCAGGGTGTTAGGGAACAATTCAGCAAACATCTGTGTAGAGTGGTCTCACCTTGGGGCAGAAGAAGTAACTTCTGTTAGGAGTAGCATCTGTAGGCTGGAGAATTGGGTGGAGAGAAATGTTCTAATGAGATTCAGCAAGAGAAAATGCAGCGTCCTGCACCTGGTAAGGAACCCCCAAGTACCATCACAGTTTGGAGGCTGATGAACTAGAAAGCAGAGAAAGACCTGGGAGTCCTGCTGGGTGACAGGCTGGCTATGTGCTGGCAATGGGTCCTTGTGGTCAGGAGGGCCAGTGGTATCCTTGGGTGCACTGGGAACAGTGTGGCCAGCAGGTCAAGAGAGGTGATCATCCCTGTCTACTCAGCCCTGGTGAAGGCTGTGCCCAGTTCTGGGCTTCTCAGTACAAGAAAGACAAGGAGCTACTGGAGAGGGTCCAGTGGAGACCACAAGGGTCATTTGAGTGTGGAGCATCTCTGTTATGAGGAGAGACTGTGGGAGCTGGGCCTGTTTAGTCTGGAGAAGACTGAAGAGGGGATCTCATTAATGCATGTAAATTTCTCCAAGATGGGGGCCAAGAGGATGGTGCCAGAGTGTTTACAGTGGTGGCTAGTGGCAGGATAAGAAGCAATCACCATAAACTAAATCACAAGAAGCTTCACCTCAACATGAGGAGGAACTTCTCTACAGTGAGGGTGGCAGAGCACTGGAACAAGCAGCCCTGGGAGGTCATGGAGTCTCCTTTGGAGACATTCCAAACCCACCTGGACGTGTTCTAGTGTTACCTGTTCTATGGCAGAGAGGTTGGAGTAGATGATCTCCAGAGGTCTCTTCCAACCCTAACAATTCTGTGATTTTGTGATTCTGTCTCTTCCAACTCCTTTGTAATTTTCTAGGCTTCTAGGTTTTTCTTTTGTACCTCTGTCCTTAACAAATGTCCCCATTCAGTGTAGGGTAGCAGCCAGCACCAGCTCCCAGCATGGTGCTGAGGTGGGAGATACATGCCATGCAATATACGGGAGGAGCCAGGAGGGGAGCTTCCAGAAGCTCATCTCCTCCATGAGCCACAGGAATAGTGGTGGAGGCAGAAACACAATCTCTTGCTGAGGAGGTGTGGCCGCTCCACACCACACATCACAGGCCAGGACTCCATCCCCATCATCATCAATTGGTGTCTTCACCACCTGGCTTTGTGGCTTTTACAATCAGGCTTTTGTGCTAAAAGAAAAATAAACAAAAATGCCAAAGGGCTCTTCTTTTAAGTTACTCTATGAATGAGATTCTCAGCTTTTAGTGTGCTTTATTTTCCTGGATTGCCAAAATTCTGCTGATGAGGAAAGCTGCTGAGGGTTTATTTCATAACGAGAGGGCACACGAGGTAGAACACACCCTAGGATTTGCATAAGGCGACTGAGCACAAGCTGCAGTAATTTGTATTTATTTCATTGTGTCATCTTTAAATATTTTTTCCATCAGGAGAAGTAAAGAATTTTACATGTGGCAAAGAACTTTTTGTCAAGCAGCGACCTCCTGGCAATTGCACCACTATGCTCAGCATCTGCTCTGACAGGGCATTTTGCCAAGTAGCTTCAGCAAGAAATCACTCTCTTCTATTCAATGACATGGATTTGTCTGATGACAAACCTTACTGGGTAAACTTGTTCTTCATCTGTGCCTGAGTTTTTTCAACTCTCAAATATTCACAAAAAAGTTATATGACTGCTGAGTGTTTGCTGCTGAGATGGGCCCTACCAGTTCCACACATGATCCCAGTTTTCAGATCAAGAGGAAATTATGACTGATGGTGACTTCTCCCTCTCCTGCTAAATTGCTGAACTTCACTGAAATGGTACAAAATGTCTTGTCAGAAAGTTATTCGGGATCTTTTCTGAGAAAGAGATTTTCACCCTCAGGTGAACTACAACTTTCATTTAGGGCTTCAGCATCACTTTCTGTCAGGAGGTTTCTCTTTCAGGCCTCCTACACAGCTGCTGAGGCTTACCTGGGACAGGGGCTGATGCTACACACCCGGCTCTTCAAACTCCTTGCTTTTGTCCCTTTTCTCTTCATCCTCTCCTTCAGCAGAAAAATCTCACAAAGATGTATCCAGAAATAGCTGCAGTACCTGTGGGTCTTTCTCACTCTGCTTCTGCAGTTCTACAGTCTCATGATTTATCTACAAATTATAAATTATCTTCCTGAAAACCATGTTTCTAGCCCATAACCAGATTAAAAGATTGCTTAGCCAGTAGGAACTGGTGTTTGGCTAAAAGTGATTTTATTGGATTTGCATTTGCTCTCCAGCATAGTTTATTTATGTTAGTTAAACTTGACCTTTTTAAAAGAAAAATTATGTCTTCTGTTCTTAAAATAAGTTTTTATTTTACCAATACATGTACAGCTCTGTATTCCCACCATGGATGTTTTGGGAGGTTCTTTTGTTGGGGTTTTCTGGGGTGGGGTTTTTTTGTTTGTTTTTTTTTTTTGGTGGTTTTGTGGGTTTTTTGGGGTTTTTTTTTGGTTTAGTTTTGGGTTTTGTTGTTGTTGTTGGTTGGTTGGTTTGAGTTTTTTTTTTTTTTCTTTTCTGGTTTTTATTTTGGTGGGGTTTTTTTGTTTTTTTTTTTTTGCATCCTTTCAAAGTGTAGACAATTGAAAATTTGTCTTCAGAGTTCAATTTCTGACACCAAAGTATAAAAACCTCCCACTGTCTGTTAGCAGGAGAGGGAATTTCCATTGGTGAAGTTGTGCTCAGAAAACTGTACCAATATACTTTTATTTCTCACACAGTTTGAAATTTCACTCCTTTTAATAGGGCTGATCGCCAGGCATCAATTCCCAATTTCTCTGGGGTGATTAAAGAGACACATATCCCCACTCCTTCTGCTGTCCTCCTTCCCTCCCCACCATATAGAAAGCCATAAGAGAAAGAGTTGTTTCTCCACCCACCTTCAGTCTGTTGGCAACCACGAGGCTGTTTCGTACCCAGTGGTTGTGGATGCAGCAGTTGAGGTTGTGATGCTGTAGCTTTCCACAAGCTACTCTGGAAGCAGCTGAGATGGATGGAGCCACCATCGTTCTGTGACCCTCAGGAGCCTCGCCTGCTCCTCCTCTCTGCTGTAGGTTGTGAGGCTTCACATGATGGCAGTTTCAGCTGTCACCTCTGCTGGACTGCCCTGAGGAATGTCACTGGCACCTTGTTGAAAGTCTCTGGCTGAGGGAACTGTTTGCTGTCTGCGGTCTGCAGAGTGTCCACATGTGCCAGAATGTGCTTGGGGCAAAAGCTGACTGTGGGAGACCAGGACTTCTTTCTCACCCTCAGGAAAAGCCAGGAGGCTGGCCCAAAACCAAAATGCTGACAAGTGTGTGCATCGTGCGTTACTGTTGGTGGGACTACTTTTTGCTCAGTTTCCATCTACAGTGGTTTGTGTCTAATGGTTCCTTGGCCTGTCTATGGCTTGGGAGCAGAGGAAACACCCCAACTCCAGCAGCCAGCATGGATTTTTGGGGCATCAGGCCATTAAAAGCAGCTATTTCTGTGCAGCTTGGAATGTGAATCTTGCAGGCTTCCTACTCTCCAGGGACAACTGAATAAAGGACGTTATACTCTCGGATCTTCCTTTACCAGTTCTTTTCTCAGCACTAAGATACTCAGTAAAATAGCTGTGCAGGTAATGCTTTGAGAAACAGAGTGCCACAATGCATTAAAGAGAACATTGTAAATGTGATCAGAAGTGAAACCATGCAAGCAAAGCAGAGGGGAGCTCTAGGCAAAAATGAGTACCACTGAGTCCTTGGCCCTGGGAGTATGTTTCTGCCCAGGGCCGGTGACAGCAGGGCTGTGGGGCTCAGGCAAAGGTGTGAGGAGCAGAGGGAGAGCCCAGGGCTGAGCAAAGAAGGGCTGAGCAGGCAGTGAAGGCATGCAGGGCATTTTCTAGCCCTGCTCCCATCAGTACATTTACATAGTCTGTCCCCTGGGACACTCGTGCACAATACCTCCAGTGCCTCCCAGGGCCTGTGACTGACTACTGCATGAATGCATCAGCCATCTGGAAAAGAACTGCCTTCTGCCTAAGAGTGTTCCCATCTCTTGGCTATTTGGGTCATGCCCATCTGACTGTTCCTCCCATCTCCATGGTTCTGAGATACTGTGCAGGTCCTGGCAGTGCTGGAAGCAGCTCCATCTTTTGTTTGTTCTCTATTCCATGCCCAGGCAAAAGTCTTGGTACTGCCTGCAGGTGCCGATACTCAACAAAAAACACCAGTCCTATTTTTACATGTCTGTCAGCCTGCAGTTCCTGAATGCCAGCCACATGCTCACCTTCAGAAAGGGCAGGCTGTTTTATCAAGTGGGCTGAGGTTTGTGGGCTTTTGGTTTGGGGTCTTTTGTTGGAAGGGTAGGGTGAAGCTGTAGGACTACAAAGAAACCAAAAAGCTGTGTTTCTTAATTTATCCCCTTTTAAACCTACATGAACTTCTGGCTACCTCACCTGGTTGTTAAGGCCTGTACTTCTGTCACAGACACAAAACACTGAGTGACAACATTCCTGAACCAGGAAATTTTGAACTCTCTATTGCCTGTACCCAAATGTAATATCTTCTAACATTTCATTTGAATTTGGGCAGCAGATTCTAGACAGGAAAACAAACCAAAGTCTTCAAGGTAAGACTCAGATTAAATCTTTCATTTTACACTCTGTGCAGATTTTATCTCCTAAATATTTGATGTTATCCTTTAAATGCCTACTTCCTGGCTCTTGGTTTTGCAAGTGATGAGAATATATCTAGTCTAGCAACTCTGTATCTTCTGAATAGATCATACTGTATGTGCTTGTGCTGGCAGTCCTTGCTTCCTTGATGGAGGAAATTAAAGGAATCAAGTTTTTCACCATCTTGGTGATAAGAGAAATTCAATACCTTCATTGCCTACGCAAGCAGAGAGTCTCTTTTTAATCACATAGTACTAAAAGCAAATGAGTTTACCTCCAGATCTCCTACCATGGATTCATAACACATCCCACATTCATCAGATAGAATAATGAATAAATAATGTAGGAAAAATGCTTCTAGCTATGAGTGGCATCCTTATTACAGGAACACATAGCATTTCAGACTCGAGAAATCTGAGGAAACTCACTGAAATGAGTTCTAAAATAGCTGCCATAAAAATTCACAGAAAGCTGGTATGATATAGAGGTGGCTTCTTCCCACCAGAAGCATCAGCAGGCTAAGAGCAACTGGAAAAAAGCTACTGTAACTAAAGCACAGAAACAACAGGAGTGAGATCCAGCAGGAGCACCTCACACCCCATTCTGCTCCTGGATTTGCTGGGCAAAGGGGACAAGCTCACTTCAGTCCTTGCTGTGAGGCACCAACGCAGATGCTGGCCCACAGTCACACAGTAGTTCGGCTTTTATTACTGCATTTTAATTACAGCGTGCTCAGAAAAAGAGAGCCTCTCCATCCCTAATTTCCACACCTGCTGGATAAATCGGTAAGGGAATGCCAGCCTCACATGAAAACTCCCTGGCTTCAGCCTCAACAGTGGCACGAGGAGCCAGTGCAGCTGGCTTTTATTGGTATTTTTAGGTTGTGATCTGGGGGCTGCATAGCTGTTTCAGCTTTCTTGGGCCTCTCTCAGCCCCTTAGGTGACAAGTGGGTCTGTCCGTGGCACGTACTGCTGGCAGCTGGTCTGGTGGGGCAGAGCCGAGGAAGGGGGTGTGCAGGGAGGTGCTGCCTGTGCAAGGAAGTGTTGCTGTGTGCATTGCCCCATCACCCTGGTGTTGAGCTATACTGCTGTGGCAGGACTTGCCAGGGATGACAGACAAAGCAACAGAGTGGAAGCACTAAAAAAGCCAGTCTCAAAATTAATGCGTTAAGGCAGTCATTTATCTGATGTTGGGTTTTGAGCAGGGAAACTAATAAAGACAATAAAAGAGGAGTGAAATTTAGTATAAATAGTTTGTAAGTCATTCAGTGAGAATCCTATGTATCTTTGCATGCAGAAAAGTTCTCATAGCAACCAGCTTTGTAGCACTACCCTTGATTGTGAAGGTTTTGTGTATTTTCAGCAAATCTCATAGGTCTTTTGTTGGTTCTCTTAAACTAGCTGTGGCATGTAGGCATCTTCCTGACCCAAGAAGAGCTGCTTCACTGCTCTCTGCCTCCCAAAGTACTGGTGAAAAGAGTTATGTGTCCCTAGCTAGAGTTATTTGAGTCAGTTGTCCCAAGACAGTGAATCCTTCATGAACTTCCATTTGTATTTGGGTAATTAATCAAATGAATTATTTATCTGTTCCCAACACTTGCAAAATAGCAGCAATACCATAAATCAACCACTCCTGCCTTAATACACTTTAAATCTTCAATTTCTCAACTACCAGTCGGCTGTATATGAAAAGGGAGCAACATTACATATGAGCAGAGTGCTCACTGTTGGTGGAAAGGAGTGGGATGATCCTCTGGGATGCTGCAGCTCTGACTGAAAGGATGAAAGACCTGGAAGGCCATTCGAGTTGCAAAGTAAGAGGAAAGGACTGAAAAGGGATCTGCTGCTTGGTGTATTCTGTATTTTCTGCACAGAAAATTGCATTTTTGCCAAATATAGGCAGGGTGTCAGCGCATGGAGATTGGGTCATGTTGTCTGAGCCTTCTGCACAACAGTCTTTGGACTGAAACACCTCAGCTTTTCATTACAGACTGTGGGAATCCAAAAGGCTTTTTTATGTCATTCCAGTTGAAATAAAACCCTCTCCTTGCTTAAAATTAATTATTGAGTGTTCTGCTGCTTTATAATATATTTATGTGCTCTTGGGAACCTCTTTGTGTTAGAGCACAGAAAGCAACATCTTACACTCAGCTCAGGCAAGAGAAGTGCCCAGCTCTGCTTTGTGATGCCTTTCCTGCACGCAGATCAGGAGGTGATGCTATCCACAGGCAGTGGGCACTGCCCACAGTGGGTATGCCTGGATCTCCTGAGCACTGGCTGTGAAATGGAAGATAAGGAGAGCCCTGATGTTCAGGATGGGCTGCTACTCAAGTGCTTTGCACAATATGCTTCCCTCAAATTCAGGTTAAATGAGTACAGTGCAAGCCTGCAAGGAGCTGTATTCTATATTCTGCTGAGGTTTCCTGCTGGGCTTATCCCTGTGGCAAGTGCACCTTCCAGGGGCATGGCAGCTGCCATAGCCCCCATATTCTTGCTTCCCATCCCCAAAGGGACAAATGTGTGCAGTGGAGTGCTTTGGGGACCTTTTTGCTTCTGGCTTGTGCAAGTTTTTTTTTAATGAATGTAATTTTACTGTCATGTATATGTTAGGAAAGGCCAGCTAAGAGCCAGAAGAACAGTCAGGGCTGGGGACTGGATCACAGAAGCTCCCCAGCTCTTGTAGCAGTCCTCTCCACCAGCACGAGCCAACCACAGAGGAGCACGTGTCCCTGTCTCAGGTGGCTTTGCTCTGCTCATGGGGCTATGGAGCAAGCAGCTGAGGGGTGACAGCTCACCCACAGTCAGGTCTGACAGATGGAGGCTATCCTGTGCAGCACAGCTTTGCTTTGCCTTCCCAGTTTCCAGGAAAGAGGGCTTGAGCAGGCAAGGATTCATCACCCCCACTTGCTGGAGCTCACTATAGCCAGGCAGTCGCTTGACTGTGACTGAAGGTGAGAGATGAAGGAACAGGAGAGCATGGGCTGAAAGCTCAGTGTATTGCTGCTCTGGTAGCTCACTCTCACTCTCAAAAAGCAATTAAAAAAGTAAAATCCACAAACTCATAGGGCTAGGTCAGTCCTTCTGCTTCTGTTACACTATTAACATATTTTGTGATCCTCCTACGCTGAGTTTCTTTCTTGTTATGCTTAACCTTGACCACTAAGGAAAAAAAATCATCTAGCAACTTCAAATTCAGTGATTCATTCCACACGTTACTGCATTTTCTAAAACACACTCTACTCTAAAGTCCTAACTGGAGGCTTATCGCCTGCCTCAAAAGTTTGCCTTTGGCCTAGAAAGTGGAAGCAATCATATTCAAACACACTTACAGAGCTGGGCCTGCAAACACGGCAGTGATGGACTGCTTACCTGAATGCTAAAGCAACTGGGGGCCAGAGGGGATTTCATTAAAACCTTCAAGAGAAGGCCTTTTGCTTTGCTTTAATCAGTCACTAATCCCCAGGTGTGGCACAGGAACAAATGGGTGCTCTGGGAAGAGGTGTTTGGGTGAGTTGGCATTAGGCAGCGTCCCAGCCTTGTGGTGCAAGGAGAGTCAGAATCAGGCTATCGCTCTGACAAGGCACTCAAAGGGAAAATCTCACTAAACATGAAGAAATAAAGATTAAAACTCTGTGGAGGTTTCATGTATGACAGGGCTCGTACATGTACAAGGAGTTTCCTTCAGGTATTTCCTTCCCACTTCAAGTTCCCTACTGCCCCCAGCAACATCCTCCCTGCAACTTGTCTGCTCCATTCATTATCTGCAGGCTGGAACAGCATACTTTTTGGATGGAAATAACATTGCTCGAATGCTAAGAGGGAAAAAAACCATCATTATTTGCTTTTAGGAAGGAAAACACAGCAAAACCAAAGGGCTTGGATTCACTCAACTCTTTATTCAAAATGCAAGCCCTGACTATCAGCTCGTGAGAGTAACCAGATTTGGTTCATGGCCAGCTGCATAGGCCTGGCTGTGTTTCAGCCAGGGGGCTTTGCCTGCTCCCCCTGCACAGAGGAGATGTGTGGCTCTGGAGGAGATCCCCCCCACGTTTCCCACGGCAGCCTCTGTTTGCACGAATGACTTCCAGGCAATGCTGGCCATACCTGGAAACCCTAACATAAGTTTGTCTACCGAGCATCTTTCTTTAGTCTCTTCTAAGTCTTAAATTTACCAGAAAACTTGCCAGCAAGATTCAGAGACCAGATTGAGAATAATTTAAAATCTGGCCGACAAAAGAAGGCTCAGACGGAGCCAGCGCTGCACTGAATATGTCACCAGCTGCCTTTCTTCTCTGCTCTGCTCCAAAAGACAGCCTATCTACTTCAAACAGGCAGCCTTCCTTTTCCACCTTCTCAGATGTTTTTAAGCAACCTAGTTTCACTGGAGAGCAGTCCATGGGGGCTGGGGTTTCTTACTTTGGAAATGTCAGACCTTCTGGGCATCAGCTACCAGGAGAGTACCAAAAGCAGGCGGTTTTGGAGGGTTACCAAAGCTGCTGCAGAGGCAATTCTCCACGGGGAGGAGAAAGGTTCAGGAATTGTTCTCAGCCAGCTTGGTCCACGCTGTGAAACCCTTGCAAAAAGAAAATGGTCTTCCTACGTGTCAGTTTTGACATTGCCATCCTGTTTCTTTCTGCATTTCAGCATGCTAATTGCTTGGAAAGGTGGGGGGTAAAAGATCTTATACTTAGATCTTTGTGTAGGTGCTGTTGCTAAGATGCATGATGGAGTAAAAAAGTTCCTTTTTTCTTTTGATTTTATTCCCATCCTGGCCATACTCTGCAGAGGAGCAGGGAGGAGGGGTACCATTCCCTTGCACACCAGCCCAGGGTCTGGCAGGAGGGAAGGGTGCTGTGGCAAGGGGCAGACACCCTGTGAGAGGTGGGGAGAGGCTCTTCCTGCGGCTCTGCCTCACACTACAGTGATGGCAAAGATGAATTGCTATGTCCTGGGTAAGGCCCACCGCCAGTCCTCACTCTGCTGCTCCACCCTTGCCATGCTCCCTGAGCAGTATCATCTCTCTGCCCATCTCTAAGACTGTGAAGTCAAATAGAGGTAAAATATACTTCCCCCCACCCGCATGTTTTTCCACAGTGTTTTTTGCAGCACTCTGTGCAGGAAGCATGAAGTAGGGCATGCTGGTGTGTCTCCCACATTAGCTGTTTTGTCAGTCAGTGTAGATCACTACTTTGTTGTCACCAATTTCTTCTCTCTTCTGCAGTTTTGAAACCTGTGTCGAGGCTGTTAGATCAACCATAACACTGTCCTGTCCTAGAAGAAAGACCCTCCCCACAGGGGTATGCTGTTTGTTTCTGGCTTTCCTTCTTTTTGGCCAGCTTATGTTATTTTTCATCAGCCATGAATATTATTTCTGAATTGCCTGTTGTGTAAAATACTAAAATTCATTAACATCAGACTAAGCCATTTTTTGTTTACTGTGAGAAACTAACTCCACAGTACACTGCTGTTTAGAAGAACCTCATACTGGCTTCAAAATGTGTGTGTGTGTAGTCTCTAAACAAGAGTTAAACTTGATAGAAAAAGAAAATTCAGGAGATGCAAACAGGAAGAAAAGTAATTGCATGAAGTGCCACATTTTGCAGAAACTCTTGTTGCTATTTTTACTTTTCTGTGTTGTATCGCTCTCTCTGAAGTTGCTCTCTCAGCAAACAGGGCCAGGATGAAAGACAGGCTGATTAGCAAAATCAAGGCTGCTGAAGAATCCCTGATGCAGTGGGTGGTGATCTTCCCCTGAGCCAGCTAAGCATTAGTGCAGCAATGCAGCAGGAGGGACCCAAAATCCTGGCCATGTACAGACAATGGAAGGTTTTAGGTACCTTCTGTGTGTGAAGTTTGTTTGGGATACCATAGCCAACAACTGCCATTATTTAAAGGTGAAAAATCTGCTCTTTGCTTCCTTTATATTTTCAGGGTAGAGAATTGCAGATGCATGCAAATGTTGGCAGAGATTTCCTCATTCTAAGATGCTCCATAAATGCTATCATTGTTTATCCACCCAGCTGCCAAAATCTCTTCCTGAAAGATGTGGATGTGGAAAGTAGTGAACCGCTTTCTCTTGAAGAACCTCAAGTCCACATTCCTTCAACTGATCCCCCTGTGTTTTGAAGGGAAGGGATAACTAACTGTTGCTCTTCAGTTAAAAGCAACCAAACCCAAAAATGCCAAATAAGTCTGCTGTGGTCATTACACTGTTTCTGAACTGCTAATCACTTCAACAAATTGCAAAAAGGGAGACACTGTGCTAAAAATATTTTTTAAAAAAATCCTTTTTTTCTGCCCTAGTTTGTAGGAGCAAAAATGAAGCAATCCCTCCAGGAGAGCTATTACCAGCCCTGTGCACATCCAGCCCTACACATGCCCTGTACCACTTGCTCAAGGAGGAAGGCAAACAGGGCGGGGATGCCTTGCAGTGCGATTTCCTTTACCACAGGTTCCGTTCTCAGCTGTGCTTTTTTCCTAGGGCTTCAGATAAAGGAGAAGTAAATCCTGCTGTTGCAATTATTCAGAGAACTCGATCCCAGAGTGTAACCAATGTACCAAGAGGCTGCAAACACAAAACAGGGACATTTTTCAGAACGATTTCTCAAAAAGCTACCTTAAATACAGAACAGAATAAGCCCATCTCAATTTAACCTTTTTTTGTCCTTAATGAAAGTGTTCTCTTCTGCTGACACATGCACAGTAGGCAATATGAAAGCTTATCCATTCTTTGGAAACAGCTCCTTGTTTTTCCAAAGCCAAGGTGCTCCAATTTTAATACAACCCCACTGCTGACTGTGCCATGGCCACCTGCAGTGCATGGGTTGGGAATGGGGAAGGATCAAAAGCTTGAGTACTCAAATTGCCATTATTTAGGATGAAATGCTCAGATTCCCTGGGACCTTGGCATCAGGTGTCAGGGACATATGTCCTGGGAGATAGCACCAAAGTCAGGGCCAGTATCAGCAAAAGTTTCACAGAAAATGGCCTGGGCTTGAAACCAACTACCTCACTGGTGAAGCTGATGTTACACCATCTTTGCCATTACCTGTCTGAGCTACAGTGAAGTGATGCCTCCCTACAAAACAGAGGAAGTTCAAAGTTTAGGTCTGTTTCAGCTCTTGGAGATACAGAGTCTGTGTTAGTGAAACTTTCCCACCTGACCATTCAGATGCCATTCTGACAGTCACAGTCCCACTGCCTGAGATTGAACTGCTGAGACCGAAGCCCCTTCACACGGGGAAGTTCCACTGAACCAATGGGTCCCTCATTTGACCCCGTCCACACACCATGCTCTCACAGACAAGTTTCCCTTGTCCCTTCAATCACAAGTATCCCCTAGCAAAGTCCCAGAGATCTGGCTTCTTTAAGTAATTTAATTGTGGTGCTGTGGCATAATGACAGCTCAAGCTGGGGGGGGCACGGGGATCCCAAACAAAGGAATTCCTGGGCTTTGATACCCTTGCAGTCTATACATCCACTCTTCACACTGCCTGAATTTCATACTCCTACGTGCAGCACCTTTATTTGCAGCAGCAATTCCTTATGTCCACTAGCCCCTGCTAAGTGCTCAGCAAGAGAGGTGTTAAACAGTAATTTATAGCATTTTAGGGACTGATAGGAAGAATGCATTATAGGCAAGGGGGAAATGCTGAGACTTGGCAGTGTCCTGGAGATGGATGCAGCTAAGTCAGACTGGCTGAGAGAAATGCACGCTTGCTCCTTTGGGAGCAGCCCCAGGCAGGGTCTGAGCCATCTCACAACTGCCCATCTCACCCACAGTTTGCCTGAATATGGGAAAATGTCTTTAAAAAACACCCTTTGGCAAAGGAAAAAAAACCCACACTGTCTTTCAAAATACCCAAGATAAGTTCTGTCAAGAACTATCTCCCAGAAGCAGAAAGAACGCTGCTGGTTGGAGCTGGAAGAAGCAAAGACTAGGGGAGAAGACCAGCTCCTGAACTCCTTCCAGTAGCTAGAGAAACTGGAAACATCATGTACACAATGAAGTAAAGGCCCCCAAACTGAATAGTCCACAGGCAGGATTATTAATGTGAAGGAAAGGCAGATTCATCCACAGACATCATTTGTTTGACAGTGTGACCTGAGAGTTTAAAATAAATGACCTGGGGTTTTCGCTGTATTTCCGATAGTCTACCTAAAGGAAAAGAAGGGGAACTCACATATTTTTTTTAAATATTACTAAAATGATGTTGTAAATCACCTTTCAATATCCTTTGCCTGGGATGGAAGACATACAGCTGAACAATGAGATGACTTGCTTGCCTGTATTTCCTCCAACACCCAAGGTAGTTAGTATTGGAGAAAAAAAATATTATTAACAAAAATTATGGTAGAGAAAATTGAGATGGTCTTGTGGCTTTGGCATAGGCATTAGAATATTGTCTAGACCTCTTGGGTCAATTGTAAAATTTGTTCACATTGATGAGAGTAGTATATAGTTGATATCTGACTTTTAGTAAGACATGTTGTGATGCTTAGCAGGATTGAGCATAGTTGTTGTTTATGCTGGGGATAGCAAGCTCCCATATTATTATAGTATTCAGACTGCTTCTCTTTAACAATTTATAGAAACAACCTGAGGTACTTCTGAGAGAAACCCATGGGATTTAATCATCTAAGGATGAAAAATCCAACCTCCATTCTTTGCTGATGACAGTGACCTCACTGGATTACAGAGGAATAGGTGACAAAAGAACTAGGAAAAAAGAATGAACACAAAAGCAACCAGACATGAAGATTTCTTACAGAAGGAGAAAGATAGTAGGGATACTTAAATTGCTTGAAATAGCAAAAATATTCCCATCCCAGTCAAGAGCCACTGGAATGTGCTGGACCCCTCAAGCAGTGGGAAAGTTTAGCACTTGGCTAAGTGTCACTGAGAAATAAATTTAACAAGTAGAAATCCAGTATTACTCAATAGCTGCTCTAGCAAAACAGCACTGAGTCTAACCTCAAGAGATCCCCTATTCCCACTGCCCTCCCCTAAGATTTCAGAATCAATCATTCTTGTATTATTCCCAATAGCTACTTTTCTGCTCTGTTCTTCAAAAGCCTTGTATGTGCTTTGTAGGTTAAAGCAGCACTCTTGATTCACTCAGCACTGACTCACCCAAGCACTGTCTTTTGCTGCTTCACTGTCTTGGCTGTTGGAAAGTGGTTTCCCCAAACTTACTTCTTCCTATTTTCTGCTTGTTTGCCACCTAATCTTCCTCCTCATTTGCTTCCTCCATTCTGCAGCCTCACTTCATGACACTTTGTTCACAGCAAAGGTGAAGAAGAGGGATGAGTACTGGTTTTATCTCCTGTATTTGTTCTCTCTCCCTCAAATGAAGTAGCTACAGTTTCTCCAATCTTTTCCTTAATTTCCCATTTCCTACCCCCAGAACAGTCTGGTTGTTCCCCTCAGGAACATCACCCAACAGTCTCTGTCCTCCTTGAACTGAGATGTCTGAAAGCAGTGTCCTGCCTTGGCAGAGGCCTTATTAACCTCAAACACTGCCTGAATACCTTGTGTCTCTGCCTTTGATCTCACCTGATGGCGAGCTGTCTGCTGGTTTTGGGTGCTGTTGCTGAATCTCCTTTTGCTGTCTCCTGCCTTCTTTCTGAAAAAATGCTATTAAAGTATCCATCCCTCACCCTGCATTTATAAGGATTATTCCTGCTGGAGCATAATACTTCACAGATCATTCTCTTGCATTTAATTGTTTCCAGATTGCTTCTCCAGTTTGTAACTATAAGCTTGAATTTTGATTCTGTCCTCCAGTGTATGTGTGCTGGGAAGTCAGGCATCTGCAATTGTAATGAGTGTGATCATATCTATTCTGAGATATTAAATATCATCTAGGATATTAAAGTATATATTGAATAATACCAGATCCAAGGCTGAGCCCTGCAAAATCATGCTTGACCATTTTCTTATCTTTTTGATAATGAGCCACTTGGGAACTACTTAACTGAGTAAAATATCCAAGATTGTATTAATTCTGTAGGGGTTTCATCCAGCATGGTTTGCTTTCTCCCTTTGAACTGAAATAATATTTTACTATGAGAAGATAATAGGCCAAGTGATACTGGAGTGAAAAAATGCCATCTTGGAAGAAGCCAGAGTCGCCTTTGATGTGCTGGTGGGATGTGCTAGGTGTTGTAGGTTGCAGTGTCACACCTGAGTGCACACGAATGCCACTCACGCCTGGGGCATGCCACGGGCTCTCTGCTCGCAGCAAGGTGGGGAACATAAATGGACACCAGTAGGGCACCAACAGCACGTGTGCCATGGTTCCTGCTCACTGCAGTGTGTGTCTGCTGGGGAATTGAGCAAAAGGCTAATGTCCTACAGGGGTCCTAAGGAACCACTGTTCTGTCTGCTGTGTGAATGGTTTCTGGAGCCAGACCTTTTTTCAGCTCTCCAAAATGCATGGTGTATATTTCACAGCCTTGTGAAGATTTGTGCACAGGGCTCTTAATGTCTGTGAAGTTGTGTGCAGTGAGTCATGTCTTCTACTGGCCTGGCCTGCTGACTCTCCTTCTCGACAGTAAAAGGGAGAAATTCTCCCAGATTTTCTCTGGAACTGAATATCCCTACTTAAAATTTAAAAAAAAAAAAAAAAAGTGCTTAGATTTTTTTGGCAAAGAAGTACAAAAAGTTTCAAGAGTTGGAAAGAAAGAATTACACTAAGCTCACTCAGACACTGACACAGACTGTGTAAACATAATCTAAGTCCCTGGAGTCCCTGTAACTTGCAAATGAGTTAACAACTAGACAAGTTATTGTAACTCTATTTATCAGGTTTCTGAGGAGCATGTTTTGCTGGAGGACTGACACTGCAGCAATATCCAGAGCAAAACTTTTACAAGTACTCCAAATGCATATGAACACTCACTTTCCCAAACTGACCAGCGTCAGCCACCTTTTTCTACATTCTCTTTCATACTGTCTCCACCTCAGAGCCCTCTGCCCTTCCTTCATCACTTCTTCCCCTCCTTTTTTTTTCCCATGTAGATTATCCCATCAAATGTAATCTTCACTCCCAAAATAGCCTCAGAGGGGCTATTTAGTGCCCTCAAGGCAGGGCACTAACTACCCCTGTGATCTGCAACTTTCTGTATCCTGGGAATCTTTCTAGTGCTGGAACAGGAGGAGATATGAATAAGGCAGAGCTGTTTCACACACAGAAAATGGCCAGCTCATCTCTCCTGCTGCTTGTGGAGTTGTTGGTAATTTAAGGTAGGGTTGAATTAAAACATCCCCAAAACTTCTCAATGGCACAATTTTTTACACTTCTTTTTCATTAGGAACAGCTTTTAGCCCTGTATCTGAAGATAAAACATCAGAACGCTTGACTTTTTCCTGGACCAGAAATCCTAATAAACCAAGTTGCAGAGGAAGAAGAGTAAGGTTTGAGTAATTTAAAGAAGCTGCTGTAGAAGTTGTCTCCTTTTGCTTGATCCACCCTTGTTTTTGACATTTCCCCAGGCTCCCCTGCTTTTTGTTGACAGGTTCTTAGAAAATGGGTGGTGGCTTTTTCTGAGAACAGCATCAGATGTGGTTACATGAAAAATATGCACGTGAGAGTTTTGCAGTGAATGCAAAATTGATTGGGGGCTTTTATTTTTGGTGTGGAATGGGTCTTTATAAGCCAACAGGTGAAAATAACTTAATATGTTTCAGAGCAGCTCAACAAGTATGAGAAAAAAATATTTCTTGTAGGTACAGAATGGAAAAACCCCAGATATGCTACAAAACAAAGCAGGCGGGAAGTCACTTTGTTAGGCTGGAGCTTGAGATCAGTAAGCAGCAAAGACAAACTGCCAGGGCAAAATCCTGCTGCCCCAAAGGCGAAGATGGAGCAGGGGGAAGGGAAACCTGGACATCCATGTGAAGTGGACTGGTTTTGTCTGTGTTAGTTTATCCTGTCTCCAGGGAAAGGGCACTGTGCTCTCTTGGGGAACAGGTCTCTGGAGGAATATCACATGCTGCGAGCAGTGCAGGTGAGGCTGCTGTCAAGGGGATGATGTGGCAAATGGGAAGGAATCAAAGCAACTCCTCTTTGTGCATCTGCAATGGAGGCTGAGTCATTACCATTCATCACTAGCCCGACTGGTGTGTTAATTCTGGTGACAGTTGTTTTCGGGAGAGAGGACAGCTTTTGATGCCTTTTAATTCCTGAAAATAAAAGAAAAAAGGGCTGTCAAGGTAACAGGGATCCGGAGAAGCTGACTGAAAACAGTGGGTAAGGAAATAGCTTTAAGTCCCAGGGAAATGCAGCATAAATGGGAGCTGCCACAATAACCAGGACAGTGTGGCTTGCTCCTTCACATTTCTGAAGGAAGTAGCAAATTGCTAAAACTTCCCATGCCCAAGTTACCAATGACCTCCAGTTGCAGGACAACACAGGAGAGTTAGAGCTGCAGTATTTTCTCTGTGATTCTTCCTGCTGAGCTGTCTTTCTGATTTGAGTATTCACATCTGTATTTGTAGCATCATTTATCTTGCAACTTATTCTAATCAAGCCCAAAAACGTTCCTCAACAGAGCAGAAGCCTCTTCTGTCCCACCCTGGTCCTCAGAGACTGACAGGCTCCACAGCACCCTGGGGCAGTTTAGCCATTGACTTTACAAGGGCGCAAGATTTCTGCCAATGACTTCCTGCTGTTTCAAGGAAACCATGGGCAGTGGCTGCCCATTGCCAGCAGTAGGTCTTGCCAGGAAGCTTTAAGACAAGATACACCTTGTGGGTGTCTTTCCTTCAGCACTTCTCCCTTCCCTCACTTCTCCTTTCCCTCACCCCCATTTCACATGCTGGCCCCGCCAGCCTCTGCAAGCTCAGGGATTCCCAGCCCTGACCCTGAGAGGCAATGGCTGGGAAGGTCCCAGCCTCCTGTGCCAGTATCCCTTCCCTCCAGACTGATGCTTCTTCTCTGCAGCTTTCATGTCTCTTTCTATTCCTCTTTTCATACCTCTCTCTCTCATTGATCCCCTCTTCTTCTCTGCTTCCCCTCATCACCCAATAATGGTGTTTCTCTCTTTTCCTTACTTTCTCCATCTACTCAGCGCCATGGCAGGAGGGCCATACTGAGGCAGAGGGATGCTTTTGTTGAGTACCATCTAATCAAAGATGGTCCTTGCCCGAAGAGCAAGATAAGCAGAGCAAGAAATAGACTGAGGGAAGGTGTCTAGAAAGGAGGAGTGGCTTCCCCAAGGCTGTCCAGCAGGGCCAGAAACAAGTCCTCTTCTCTTGCCCGTTGACCCAAGCTGTCATGTCTGCAGGGATTTAAACAAATGTAATTTTAAAGCAAAGCCAAGTTTGAGGGGGGCCTGTTGGCAATGGAGCTCCTTAAGGAATTTTGCTGCTGTGGCAGAGGAACTACCCAGTGGGCAAACCACAATGCCCCACTAAAAACCAGTCCTAGGATGCTCTTGGCTTCAGCCACATCCACCTAGGAAAACACAGCTTCCCAACCCTGGCAAGGCAGCAACTCATAGGTTGTGCAATCAAGACACCTGATGTGACAGCAAGGGGGAGGCATGAGCGGGTGGGATGCAGCACTACTTTCCAGCGACCCTGCACCCAGAGGAATGCTGTGCCTGAGCTGGGAAGGGTCTTTTCACCTTCCTGTGATGACCAAAGTGCTGCCATAGGATTTGCTAATGGACATGGCCTGGGCTGGGGTGAGATCAGGTGCTTCAAATGGACTTGTCCCATCTTTAGTTCAAGTTGTGCAGTGCCTTGCAGACACCTGCTGGGAGAGCTTTAACAAATCCCAACATAATAACTAGAGAAGAGCTCATTATATCTGTGACTCATCTGCCAGAAGCTGCAGTGAACATGGCTGCTGTGCTGGGAGTCTCGCTTCCAAGGGTGTGGTGACACGTGCAGTTACTAGACTGAGTAATTGCTGCTCAGTTCAGGTTTACTGTCATTACATTCTATCTTCTGATAGCAGAGCTGTGGGGGACTGCCTGTGCTAGGCCCCACAGTGGACAGACATATCCCTGATTGGACCGCTACAACAGCAGGGCCATGCAAGGCTCAGACACTACCTAAAGGCCAAATGTGGTTTTGTACAAATTTAGAGTAAATTCATTTGTAGGTAAGGTCCTCTCATAAACTGAGGGACCTGACACAAAGGAGTCAACTTGCTTTATAAAGTTCAAGAAACAGTGACAGGACAGACCAGTATGATGCAGAATTAGTAGTGACAGAGATACTCAAATAATACGCCCATTGTTGGCAGACAGCAAGTTTTACTTTGGTGTTGTTCTGTCGTACACCTGATCAGGAAGCTCCTCAGGTTTGGAAGTGCACCACAGACTGTGACTTGGATGAGTGTAACTGTGAGAATCATGTCCCTGCCAAGGCATCTGCCCATGGGACAACTGCCATCACCTATGGTTTCCAGCTTGTCCACATGTCCATTGCTATGGGCCACCCCAGTGTGGGTGAGAAAGTGATGTCACTGCCACCGTGCTAAAAGAAAAATTCATTCCATCAACACATGACAGTGAGAGAGCCTGGGGGTTTCCTCCTGTCACACTGTCCCTGGGGTGGAAGGGAGGAGTTGCTCTGCAGTCCAAGCAGGGTGAGCTGTTCCCCGGCTCTACCTCTGCCACCAGAAAACATTCCCATTCATATGCAAAACTTTTAACACCCCGGGCTGACAGGGCTGCGGCTGCTGCGCTGTTATGGCACTCAGCAACAGGGCAGGGTGCATTTCAAGCCTGTCCTGCCTCCTCTGCTCTCAAAATCAACTTCTCTCTCAGCCGTAAGGACACCCCACTTCAAAGATCATCTCAAAGTCTGACTGTAAAAACAGGAGGCGTCATTTCTATGAATGAGATTGTTTTCGTAAGTGCAGATGCGGAAGCTGTTACCACCAAAGTATTTAGGAAACTGGTGAAAGGAAACAGTCGAGCTGTAGCACAGGAACAGGTTCAAGCACTCGGCTCTGGCTGCACCCTGAGCTGTGTCCTTGCCACGATGCAGCACTCCCAAGAAGATTTGACTGCACTCAGAGAAGAAGATGATTCCTTTGGGGAAGGTAAAGTCATCTTTTATTAAACTAATCCTTCTCCTACTCAGACTAGAGACTGGTTACTAGCCTGGGTGGTATTTCTTGTGTAAATCTGAAGTTGTCTGTGGGCTTCAAGGTCACAGGGTGACCAGACTCTTTTTCTCCTTAGAGAATGGAGAACAAAGGGACCATAGATACAATAAAAATACTTTCACATTGGTTCAGCAGCTTCAAGGAAGTTACTGCAGAAGAAAGCTGGTGGGGGGGACACCCAGTGTATTTTCTACAGTGGCTGCACTGTGCAAAGTAGCACACTGGGCATTCAACACCACAGGTGCAGCTGTCGTTAAAGTACAGGGGCTAAGGGTGACTTGCTACTTAAATTATCTGAGCAGAATTAGCGTCCTCCTCTCCAGCTGACGCAACCTGAGATACAAAGCCGGTGTCGTAATTTCTTATCCCTAAAACTTCTTATGCTGGTGCTCGATTCTTCGTTGCTTGCATCCTGTACCATCATTTACATGTGTACTGACTGCTACCAAGTCAAAATAGCAGAAACACAGATAAGAGGGCCCAGAGGAGGAGGAAGAATCTGGCCCATGGTGTTCAATTTCTGCCGCTGCTCATTGCTCCCCTTTGCACTTAAGCCAGGGGGGAACTTGCTCATGCAAATCTTCTCCCGGCCCCCAGCCCTCCACAGTTTCTAAGGGAGTTGAAGACACAAAGAGCTGCCTGGATCCACTCCAAAGACTCTGAACCTTTAAACTCACTTTCAGCACAGCTTCAGCAAGCCTCATTTAAACAAAGCTCGGCTGCGGTTGGTATGGAAAACTTAGCAGTGAATAGTGCCAAATCAAGTTATCTGAGCCCCAGTGAAAGGCATCAGCTCAGAAAAGAAAGCAGTCTCAATGATGTTCTCTCCGTACTCAAATACATTTCTCACGTCTCTATGCCCCCACTTCTCACCCTGTATCCCAGTCTGGGCTCAGAAGGGCAATGAATTTGCTGACAGGAGAGGTCAGTGCATTTGCATTGTGGAAGAAATCCTGGTAGTCCAGGAAACACCTCATGCCAGTGGGCAAATCAACTGGCATTGAAAGAACCCCATTGCATTTGCTGCATCCTGCATTCAACACAAGTGGATGCTGCTTCCCAGGATAATCATCCGCATGCTCTGACTTGATATGGACATTTGCCATATCAAGTTCTATCATTCTTCCTCTGAAGAGCCAGTGGGTTTTTAAGCTTCTTTTCTGTTTCTGAAACCTTTAGCTCATATTCTTAATCAGAAATGTGGAAGGGAAGGAGAGAAATGTGGGCAGGTTAGTTGACGTATATATTGTGTTATCTGAAGGGAATGATACACCACTTCAAAAATCTGTTCCAGCCTCTCAGCTAAGTTGTTTCTGGCAGGGCTGATCCAGAAACAGATAGAGGAGCTCTGCTTTTCAAAGGCAGGAACATTTTAAAAACCTCTCAATGACCCTTCTTAGAGCAGGAGGTTGGAATAGATGATCTTCTGCAGTCCCACCCCACCTAAGGTATCCTACAAGTCTGTGAGTTGGTGACATCCTCTTCAACTCACCTACATGTAACTGGGAACAGCTGTATCCCAGCTGCTCTCTCAGACACAGGGATTGTTGGCTCCCAAACCTGCCAGCTGGGGAGCCCAAACAACACAGGCACAGTGCTAGACTTCCCCTTCAGTCCCCTCTCCTCTCTCTTGAACGGGTTAGCAAGGAAACATTAACTTTTTGGCTGCTATTTCTGGAGCGCTGTTGACCCTGGACAACGCAGTGCACTCCCTCGGGCTGGGTGGGATCCGGGCGGGGAGGAGCAGGGCCCATTTCGGTCACAGGGCAGCCCCCGCCCCGCTCATGCTGCCGGCTTAGGCGCCAGCCAAAATTTAGTCGCGGCCAAAACTCAGTCGCAGATTTTCAGGCCAGATGGAGGCACATGTCAGGCACTGAACTCTCAGCTCAGTGCAGACCTCAGCTCTTAGGGCATGACCTATTTTTTATTATTTTCCACATCCACCTTGATTTGAAAAGTGATGATGGCAAATCTCTGTCCATCTTTTTAACTCATCCCAAGGCTTAGCTACGATCACAGTTAACGACAGCTACATTTTATTTCTTCTAGCACTTATCTGTCCCTACTTTTTTGGAGTTAGTTTCCCTCCTGTCCAGGAGAGCTAAGATATCACTATTGCTTGTACATATAGAAATCTCATATAACTATCTACAGGCAATGCTCAGACCACTCTCATCCTTTACCAAGCAGACTTATCAATGACTGTTTCCTTATAAAGTTTTAGTCTGTTAAGCATTTTCATGGTTTTTGAAACCAGTGCCTTGGAGAGATGTGGACACCAGCATGGAGCCCAGTGCTGCAAAACTGTTAGACCAGGAACAAATCCAGAAGTTACATTATATATTTACTCATACTCATTGAGTGTATGTATAATATCTTAAGCATATGTATATCAGGATCAGTTCAAGGATCTGCTGAAGTCCTTCCAGGTTGCAGCATCACATGAGGGTCTGCTCTTGTCAGATTTTTCTCTTTAATCTTCAAGTCTTTCAGAGTCAAATTTCTCAGGACAAAGTCAATTCAATCCTCTCAGGATGGCTTATCTCCCTTGCTCCCAGCTATGCCCATACCAAAACCAGATGAATCACCTCACTTCCTCAAGTAGCCTGTTTTCCACTTCTCCAGACACTGTGCCACCTGCATACCCAGTCAATCACTGTTTAAAGTTCCCTTTAAGGTCACTGACATAAAAATAGTTCAGTCCCATAGGGAAGATCCAATCTTTGTATGTGCTCTCTAGAAACTGGCATCTTTGATGATTTCTCAGCTGGGTTATATGTGTAAACATCTCATGCGGTACCAAGTTCTGTTTCTTACTAAAGTCCAAGTACACTATCAATACAATTATTTTCTTTGATTGCCACTGATTGTACTCCATCTCCTTTAATTTTGCTTATATGACTTCAACATCAGCTATTCCTTGATAAGGCCAAGACCACTGCCAGGCTATCACATCATTAGTGACACAACATTAACTTACAGCTCCCTAGAATTCCTCTGGTGTTTCAAGTTTTCTGAAACGTCAACAAGAAGTTCCTAGGATAACTCTTCTCAAAATTACAGTTTTAAATTGTCTTCTGGAAAAGATCAAGGGGGAAATATTTTCCCATTGATATAGACTGTCAGATGGCACTGATATTTTCCCACAGGCAAACCAAAACATTTGTTGAAAACTTCTGTGCTTTCTTCAGCATAATTCATAATTCTACAATTTTCATTTACTTATGCTTCAATACGCATTGTTTTTCCTTATTATACCTTGAAATTTTCCTTATTATACCTTGAAATATTATACCTTGAAATTGCAAGTCACAGAGCTGGGGTGACAAAATAAGCAGGAACTATCCTCACAAAAATGCAATAGGTATTCAAAATGTTCATCCTCAAAGAAACTTTGTTAGCTCTTTCCCTTGTTTTGTAATAACAGTGCCTTGCACTGACATGGTGCTCTCTCCTTTGGAGGTTTTGCAGAGATTTTACAAGTGACTGTGCTTAGGTTCAGTGAACACAACTCCCTCTCCTCTGCAATGTGGTCAGTCTTGAACAGGGCAGAGCCCTGTAGTGTGGAAAACTTTCAAAAAGAAATTCTTTCAGCCTTTTGAAAGCACAGGGAGTGATAAGTATAATTTCTTTTAAGCCCTTCTCACTGTGTTAACTCAAAGCAAGTGTCTTCAGTTACTTTTACAATTTTGTTAGGTCAAAAAAACACTTTGGGGAAAATGCTGTTTAATTTTTAGTGACTCTAAGTGCCTGAGATTCTGAAGTTATATTTCCTTAAAAAGAAATCCCTTCTACTAGCACTAGGCTTCCCCTCATCACTGCAGTCTGCAGTGATGGTGTGGATTTTCCCCGACTCTGTCTAAGATGAGGAGCCAAGCCCAGAGATTGAGGGAGATTTGAGTACAAGTCATCTCTCTTGGCAGACCCTGGTTTCCCTGGGAGGAGAGCTGAGGGCTCACACAGAGGTGTGATGCCACTGCATCAAGACAGCCTCTGACTGCGACCAGAGGCTTGGCACAGCAGGAGTTCCTGGATCAAGCAGACACATCCATGAGCACAATTTGCAAGCAGTCAGCAAACATGGCCAGCATATCACAGAATCATAGGATATGCTGAGTTGGAAAGGATCCATCAGAATCATCAAGTCCAACTCCTGGCCCTGTACAGGATACCCCCAAGAGTCATACCTTGAGTATGACTCAAGTGCTCAAGAGTATTGTTCAAATGCTTCTTGAATCCTGTCAGGCTGGTGCTGTGACCACTTCCCTGGGGAGCCTGTTCCAGTGCCCAAACACCCTCTGGGTGAAGAATCTTTTCTTGATATCCTACCTGAACCTCCGCTGACTCGATTTCATGCAGTTTCCTTGGGTCCTGTCACTTGTCACCACAGAGAAGAGATCAGTGTCTGGCCCTCCTCTTCCCCTCACAAGGAAGTTCTAACTGCAGTGAGGTCTCCCTTCAGTCTCCTTTTCTCCAGGCTGAACAGAAGAAGTGACCTCAGGTGCTCCTCACATGGTTTCCCCTCAAGGCCCTTCACCATCTTCATAGTCCTTCTTTGGACGCTCTCTAATAGTTTAATATCTTTTTTGTATTGTGACACCCAAAACTGTCCCCAGCACGGGAGGTGAGTCTGCCTCAGAGCAGAGCAGAGCAATCCCCTCCCTTGCCTGGCTGGCAATGCTGTGCCTGATGCACCCCAGGACACACCTGGCTCTCCTGGCTGCCAGGGCACTGCTCAGATTCAACTTGCCATCAACCAGGTCCCTTTCCACAGTGCTTCTCTCCAGCCTCTCATTCTCTAGTCTATACACACAACCAGGGTTCCCCATCCAAAGTCCAGAATCCAGCACTTGTCCTTGTTGAACTTCTTATAGTTGGTGATTGCCCAGTCCTCTAATTTGTCGGGGTCTCTCTGCAGGGCCTGTCTGCCCTTGAGGGAGTCAACAGCTCCTCTCAATTTAGTGTTGTTGGCAAACTTGCTTGGTATTCCTTCAGGAATTAGGTCCAAATATTTTGTTAGCACTGACCACCCTATCCAAACTGAGAATGCGCAGGAAATGTAGAAATTAAGCTGGGATTTATTGCAGATCTTTTCATGCAGCCGCTCTACACTGACCTCTCCTCACACTTCCCACTTCCTGTGTATGCCCTCTGGTTGTACCTGGGGTAACCATAACCTCCCTCTCAGGTCAAAGCCCACACAAAATCCCATCAGTGTTTCCAAAGAATGGGGTAGGGGAAACCAACGCTGTCTTTTTCATTGCATTCATTAAGTGTGTGCTGCAGTTCAGTAGACCAGAGCCCCATTTTAGATGGTGCCCTGCACAGAGTCAGAGTCCCAGGGCCCTTTCCTTGCCCAGGACTGACGTGCTCCTTTTGGCATACAGATACATTCCAGCACTGCTGCCCATCAAGGCTCCTGTGAAAACAGAACTGCATCAAATCTTTAAGGTGCACTTCAAAAATGCACCAGATGCTTTTGCATCCTTGTAAAGCCTGTCTCTTATGAGAGAAAATAGCTTTAGTTCTGGGGTTTGGGATCAGCTCTGAGGCTTAGCTGAAATGAAAGGTAGCTGCTGTACATGGTTATGTGCACTGCCTGCACATAGTGAGGTTAGAGATGTTAGAGAACACGGAGTGATAAAGCCTTGGATGTTAACTTATAGTTGAGACTCTTTATTCAGCAACAATTCAGGTTAAGCAATTTTTCTCTTTCCCTGAAGCAAGTCTAGACACTGTGCTTTTCTTGGACGTACAACTGCAGTGGCCTGTCAAATGTCACATGGGGCCATCCATGTCACAGCTTGTCTGTGACACATGGGACCAGGTTTCTTTCCATGCTGTATCTAGCCCTGCTTTGGTGAGACCCCTCAGGTATGACCCCACCCCACAAAGTGCATCAAAGTGGTGTAACTTTAAGAGAATTATGTTTTCTAAGGATACTCATGTGTTCATATCAGTATGGTATTTCAGGAGATGCCTACCTCAGAGATATACAGAGATACTGTTATTCCTATGTTTTCACCCCAGAGAGTTTGACATGGCTACTTTTTATCCAGCATACCAATTCCTAATACTTCAGGAGGCTGTTGTAAGGCTGTGCAGCCTTGTATCAATGTATCAAGCATGGGAGCTTTTCCTTCCTGCCTGCTGGAAGACTGCAGATCAGCGTCCTGAAAACATTTACAGGTCCCACCAGGTTTACTTGTCCTTTTGGCTTATCTCACATTCCTGGAGAAAGTGCATGCTGTATTCCCTGCAGCCCAGAGGATGAGAAGTCCCATCACCAAGGCAACAGTGTCTGCTTCATCCAGTTAGTAGTGAGATATTTGGCCTATAAACTCAGATTGAAGCACCTTTCTGCAAGAGTAGGCTCAGACCTATTTAACACGCGGGACAAGGATGGCAAGGAAAAAAGGGTGCTGTCTTATGGAGCATTTTTGTTATTCCTGTTTACACTAAATGCTCCACTCACCTGCTTCTCGCAGCTGCTTCATTCTGGTTATGGTCCATGGGTGGACTCAGAGTTATGCAGGCGGAGGAGAGAGCTTTTTGTGGTCAGAGGAGTCAGTGTGAGACGCCCATCCCCACCCCAGGCGCCCCCACACTGACCCACCCGCAGTGCTCTGGAACTTCCAGCTGTCGTGGGCAGCTGGAGGGTTATTTTTAACAGGGCATCTCACTCCCTATATGAAGCAGAAAAGTTTGAGCCCATGAGGTCCAAATAAAAAAAAAAATTAAAAAAAAAGAAAGGGATTGAAATGAGAGACACTTTCTGCTTTGTTCTCTCCCTATTTTTTAATTAAAGACCTTTGAGCTTTTTGGTGCTTCCTTCTCTGTTTCTGGAAGGCAGCTTTTTTTTGTTCATATCTCTTGACGATATTTCTAGATCACTAATAATAACAACAGTGAGGGGAAAATCCAGGTCAGATAAACAAGTGGTATTTAACCAGCCCTCAGAGAAAAGAGGAAGGTATGTACAAGCCAGAGAGAAACCACTGATCAGGTGTGCTTGGGGCACCTTCTAAGCTTGCAAAACAAGTGTCACACCAAAGGCTGCAGCACAGTTGCCTTTCTTTTCACACATTTTTCCCCTTCTGGTTTTAGATAGCATCTTTATGAAGTTCCAAGAAACACGAGCTTTTCGTTGCTCAGTCCCATCATTAAATTCGCAAAATAAATGTGTCTTGGCAAATGTGAGTGGGTGGCGTAAACAACTTCACCCCTTTAATAATTCGAGGCACAGCTCAGCCGCCTGTGAAATGAGCTTCCGCCTGCCTGGATGCTGAACCAAAGCCTTGTGGTTGGTGCACCATGGGTGTGACAGGCACAAAACAACCGGGTCAGGAAGTGCAGAGTTAAAAGGCGAGGAGTGAAAACAGTCTGTGTGTATGGATGAGGGGGGGAGAGAGAGGGAGAGAGTAGTCAAGCACTTGACAATGTCACAGAGGCTCTAAAAAGTTGATGGTGGGAAGATTTCCCAAGAGTAGGATTTCTCCTATATCTCAGTATTGCTTGTGGGGTTGAGGGGTGTTGTCAGGCCACATAGAATTTTAAGCAGTGCGTTGTTGATCTGGCATCCAGGAGCAGGGAAATTGTTTGAAGCAGTGGTTTATGCTGTGAAAAAGTTCCTGATATTCCTGTGTCTTTGGCAACTGGTAAACAGGTGAAGCAAAACTGCTACAGAAATACCAAGCATAAAAGGCTTCAATCTACATAACTTATGGGGGCTCACATTGGCTTACTCTGGTTTAATTGCAAGTAGTCTGGGAGTTGGAAAGTTCAGATATGCAGAGCTTGGAAATGATACCTTGAGTTCTAATAGTTGATAAAAAGGTTGGAAGACAAGAAACGAAGTAGAAAGATATGAAGCCATGGAGAGTGAGAAAATAAACTGGTATTTTGGGGAAAAGCCCACTGTGACCAGCCCTTGCCTAAACAGATAAACACTGTGGATAAACATATCTGGCTGCTGTCAAATTTGGGCAGTTTGAATGATCTCTATTCCAGCCTTCTCTGAGATTTAGTGTTCTAGCTCCTCAAACTGGTTACCTTATGTTCCTCTTAGTCAATAGCGAGTGTGTTCGAGAAGGAGGGAGGGCAAGGTTGGAAACAAGAAGCCCCTCTAGGTGCCAGTTCAGGGCGTGGAAATTGGGCTTTTTTGCTGACCATGGCAGTCTCCTGGTGCTAGCCTAGCAGCAGTGGGCACAAGTGTGGCTGGTGCTTGTCGGGGTCCACAGCCCAGCATTCCCACCCACAGAGCAACAGGAGGCAGATCCACTGCAGGAGTGGGGTAGACTCATCTTTGTGATAGCAGGTTCAACGAGGAAGCCCTGCGGCAGCTGCTTACCATTAAAGTGATATTTACTTGAGCTTTCCCTCTAACCAGGATCCAGCAGCTAAGGTAATGCCCACATGAGCCTGGGTTAGGTTTCCCCAGTTGACAGTGATGCTTTTAGTTAGGCCCCACTGGGAAAACTGCCTGCACTTGGTGCTGCTCTGTTGCACTGTGGTGGGGGAGCTCAGCATCCAGGTTGTTCCGGTAGCATCACTAACCAGAGCCCTGCCCTGGATTTACTGGCCATGTCATGGCACTGTGTGAGCCTGCCTACAATTAACCACAACCCATTCCACAGAAAAGAAGACACTCAAAATAGTCCAGTGAAATAAACGCTCAAGCCCAAAATCCCAGGTGAAATGACCACCCTGGGAAGCAAACCCCAAAACTGCCCCAAAAACTCAGACAGAACTCTCTGAGGTGACTGTAGCAGTGCACACAAAGGCTTGCAAAAGCTCCCCTTTCATCACACCAGGCTGTTCCCCAGGCCAGCCCTGCCTTCCTGCCCTCCCTGTCCCCAGCCTTAGGGGAAGTGACCTGCAATTATGAGTTTTTGTGCAACTCATCCTGTCTTCATGCTGTGTAACACCAGAGTGAAAAGCCCCCAGCCCTCCTCCCTCCCCGAGGAGCGAACCTATGGTTCAGGTATGGCAGCAGCTGAGTGGTATCCAGGAGGTTCCCTGGAGGGATGTCACAGTCACCTGTGGTGGAAGAGAGAGGGACAGCCTCTCTGAGGGGCTTGGCAAGATGGCTAAAAGCTCTGTGAATATATTCAATCTATGTCATTAACATAGTCATTAAATTTTCAAGAACTCCTGCAGGACCTTAGGGAGATGAGCTTATAAAATCTCACACATGAGCCCCACAGCTTTCTCAAATTTGTGATTAAGATACCAGTGGCTAACAAGGCTGGCCAGCATTCAGGCTCCATGGCAAAACTGGAGCTTTGTTTACATCCTTCTCATTTCATGGTAGCTCAGAGCAGTGGAAGAGCTCTGTTGTGAATGTGGATATTCAGGCACCGTGCTCTTTTTAGCAGTTGGTTGTGACTGTGTAGAAGTGCAGTTTTCCAGCTGAGAGCTCCTGTAAGTTTTGGAGTCCTGCTCACTGCCTTCACTCTGAACTAACAGATTTCATTTTCTTGAGGGTCTTGGAGAAGAGATCTGCTTTATACATGTAGATAGATTTGAAACCAGATAGCATCTCTGAGATCCTCCTCCAAACACATGCTAGGAGTGCCACATAGCAATCCCAGCACACTTAACAAGTGAGGCTCTTTTTTTTTTATTATTTTTATTGAGTGGGGTGGGAATGTTGAAAAGAATCCATACAAAAATATTCTTAAAGAGAAAGAAAGCCACAGGAGGAGCAGAGCAGTCCAGCACTGCTGAGCTCAGCTGTGGAGTTGGATGTCAGTAGCTTTTTTTTTCTAATTTCCCCATTGAAACGCAGGCAGCTCAGGAGGTCCTGATGTGTTCTGCCTCTTCTGTCACTCTGGGGAGCTTCCTGCCCACTCTATTCCTGCTGCCTGTTGTGAGCCAAGGAAGAGTTAGCTTAATCAGCAACACCAGCCCCTGAGTAGTGCCAAGTTGTTGTCATTAATCACTTTAAAAATCACTGCACTGAAAATAGTACACAGGGTCAGATGTTCAAAAACTGGCATGGTTTCACTGGTGTCATTTAACCTCAGCCACAAAGCCAGAACACACCCCTAAAGAAACACTTCTTATTTGCTTTACGTATTATTTATGAATTTTAAATCCACTCACACAAAGCTGCTCTTCACCTTTCCTAAAGGAAATAACTGCTATGAATGGTCAATCACCTCCAGGTGAAGGCAGGCTGGACCAACAAGGAACGTGTATCCCCTCAAGAGATGTCTGGGGGTACTGGTCTGAGGGTTTGGTCGAAGCTTCTCTGTGCTACAGACCACCCTCTCTCCCTTGGAATCTCAGTCCAAATATTTGGCAGATGCACTTGGGGCTCATTACATTACAGAGGCAGCATGTTCACTGCGCTCCCCCGAATGGCATTTTGTGTGTGCTGCACTTGTTTTGTATTTGCTATATTTAAGCCACAGAAATATGCGCTGGGGAGGAAAAGAGGGAAGTGGTGGTATCTCGGAGGCAGGGAAGAAATGAAAATAATTTCTCAAAGCTGCAATCCTCTGTGCAGAATTTTGGCTCACAAGAAGGAAAGAGGAGCACGGTCTCTGCACCAAGGACCTCAACAGGTCACCCATACTGCAGTCTGTCTGGGAATGATTACAAGGCAGCTCTGGTGCTACACTAGTGTAACTAAGGATGGAAATTGCTTGGAGCCTTTGCACCTGAGGACTCCTTCTGGGTTTCTGTTATGAAACTGCCCTGTTAGGGACATGCTGGTGTGCAGCACTGCAGAATTCATACATGGAACTAGATCTTTAAACGTCTGGCATTATTTGCTCCTTTGTTTCCTGTTTCCACCCCAGCCTTTGCTGCCTTGTTCTACCTGACCATCATTTTCCTCAGACCATGCTCGTCATCCCTGCAGCTCCTCCCCTTCTTGCCATGACCTGTGGGGCTCACAGAGCAGCAGGAAGGCAGGGCCTGTCTCTATGCTGCTGCTGAGGGTCACAGCAAGGTAGGACATAGTCCTGGGTGCTCCTGACTTGCTCTTTCAGTCATGGACTGAGGATACCTTTGATGTTTGCTAACATGTCCTATAGTGTCTTGCCCCATATAATACAATCTTTCATGATCCTTGGTCCTTCCAGGCCTGTTGTCGGCTCCATGTCATGGGGTAGAGAAGAACCAGAGTGTGCTTGTGCATGTATAAAGAAAGGTTTTCTCCTCCTCTGTGCTTTAGAGCTTGCCCAAAATTTGTTTCTCAAATGCAGGTGAGGGTGCAAGGGGAGTATGGAGGTGAACATGGGCTGGGGCCCCATTTTAGCTGTAGTCCTGATGTCAGCAGCAAGTTTCAGCAGCAGCATTACTGCTGGATAACATGGGAAGAGATGGGCATAGTCCCTAAGAGAGCCCCAAACAGATTCAGAATCTCAGCCTGCTGTCATGATGGTCAGTGAAGGTTGTGGCAGGGAGGCTGGTCAGGGCATTTGAGAGCCAAGAAACAAGTAAGAGGCAAGAGATTACCCAATGATTCAAGAGGATCCCAGCAAGGAACCTAGGAACATATTGACGTTTTGTCTACAAAGCTGCATCTGTTCCTGGAAATGGTCTAACAGGGTCTTCTTGATCATAATAAGCATGTTGGTTGTACTGCGACACGTAGCCCTGAGCAGGCATCTCACATGCTGCAGACCCATGGAAAGCAAGGTGTTCCACTGCCTGCACTCCTCTGGGCAAGTTGGTTTCATGGCTGTCCAGCAGCAGGATTTCAAGCCAGTCCATTACCAGCAGCATGGATGACACTGTCCTGCAGAACCACTCCCAAAAAGCAGGCTGATAGTGCCATACCTGTCTTTTCAAGTTTCCAATCCCTCCTACAGTAGCTTTGATCATCTCATAGTGTAGCTGACTTCCAGCAGTACAGGAAAGCAAAAATTAGTTTACAGCAGTTTTTCAAGTGCCTTAACTAGAATACAAGGAATGATTTTTCAAAAACAAGAGGCAGGGAAAAAATAAGGATAGAGCTGCAGTACTAGGCACTTGGTGTGCACATAAGAGCGGCTCAGCCAGCCCTGGTTGCTAAGCAGTCTGAGAAACTGGAATGTGCTGCTCCCTCCAACCCTGCATGAATATTGCCATGCTAAACCTGCCCAGAAGAGGCATCAGTGCTGATTTTGAAATGGGTTCTGGGGAAAAAAAAATGCAGTTGTGGCTCCTTCGTGCTGCTCCCCCAAGTTACATACATGAGGATAGGTAGGGCATATGCTTGTGCATACACCTCCAAAACATCAAATGCTGCCAGAGGCACAGGCCATTGTGGGAAGTGTTCTTGATCTGAAGGCAGCTATCTCAGACCACCACAAATGCAGCCAGGTGGGACAAAGAACAGATAAAAGAAGGATTACCTGGGTAAAGTGGTATCTCTGTGGTACATCAAAAGCTAAAGGTGACTCCCCTTTCTGTCCCTGGCCCTCTCCCTCTGTATCCATAGCTGTTCCTTGACATACCAAGTGTGTCCTGACCACCATGGCACAGGACACAACCACTGCATTATGCTTTGGTCATTCCCAAAGATCCAGCTGTGCTGAGCATCTGACCAGAAGTCCCAAATGGAATTTGTTCCTGAATCACTGCAGAAGATCAGCACTATGAGCTTTTCCCCACAAAGTGCCCCCGAGCAGCAAGTGGAAAGACTTGCAAAAGCACCATCATGAGAAATGAGGAACTTGAGGGTGGAGCAGCAATATAGTGATGGGAAGTAAAAGGGAGGAAATGATTGCACAGTGGTAGGAGGAGAGAAAAAACAAGTGGGTATCAAACTCTTCTGGAAAGAGAGCAAGAAGTGTTACAGGATGACAATGAATGTCCAACAAACTGGACAGAAAAGCTCAGGTACAGGAATGGAGTCAGTCCAAAGAGCAGCATGGACAGGATGCAGTAGGAGAATTCTGGCTACACTTTAATATGTGTATAATATGTATAGTTGGACAGAGTAATGGCAAACTTGCATACAGTCAGAATGTTAAAGCTCACATCTTGCACAAATTGCTCATAGCAGGGGTCAGGGTCTTGTCTTTTACCTCTTCCCTAAAAGCTTTTCTAAGTGATGGTTCCAGACCCTGCCATGTTTCCCACTCTCAAATATGATCATTTTCCTATATTTTTGGACCAAGATCCCCAGGTAAGAGCAGTCAGGTTTGCACCCTGTGTTCCCACAAAAGACTTCCCTGGGTGTGATACCTGCTGGAGATGTCCTGTGGGATGTCCATCAGCAATATGAAGATGCCTTGTGCATCCCTTCTGAGCATGAGAGTTACACAGAAACACAGCAAAGACAAGTTACATCAGGAAAAAACAGGTATAAATTGTCTTTCTTAAAGGCTAGGGCAGGCCTGATCTACCTCAGACATCCAGAGCTCAAAGCTGTGGCCTGCCCAACCATCCCCCCACATCCTTTGGCCTCTTGCTGCTCTGAACATGCTAACAAGAGACCTCCATGCAAATTGCTGTCTGCGTGGTCTGCCGAGCATTGCCACCCACCACCAGTTCTTGCTTTCAGGCGAATGAAGTCACCCAGGCCTAAGTCTTTGTATCTGTGTAACAGACATACATCCCCACAGCAAGCAGGAAAATTTCAACAATATCCCACTTTTTAAGGGGGTCCACGCAGAGCCCTCCCACACACTATCTTATGGGAAAAAGAGAGTTTCCCCAGGAGCTCTGTCCAGACTACTGGGTCGCGCTCCCCCTTTCCAGGTTTGCCTAATCTGCAATGGACCTGAAAGCCTCTGGCTCTCTTGATTCAGGGGATTCAGTGGCTTGGAGTCTATGTGGCAATAGGAAAAGTGAAGTACTTATCAATATATCCACCCCCCCCAGAGGGATGTGTAACTGATGCATATCAGCCAGAAAATCCTGCTCAGCCCTTTCAAAAAGCTTTCTGAGTGGCTGGGAGGAGCAGAGCATTTAGGTATTCTCAGACTATAATCTCTTCTCTGATAATCCTGATTTACTCTTTGGCCTGGAAGCAAAGGCTAATAGAAAGCAAAGTGCTTCGGCAAAGCTCAGCAGGTAATTCAGTAGCTCTGGTTTAGTTGTCTCAAGTATAATGTGGGGTTACCAGTGCTGACAATTAATGTTTGTGAAGGTGCACTGGAGCTGTCTCAGAGACAGAAGTAAACCATAATTGTCAATTACTGCTTTGAAAAGGTCACTGTTTTCTGAAGACAAAGCTAAAATCAGCTGTTGTCACTTAGAATTTCACTGGGGACACTCATGATGACCTATTTTTAACATAACAGAAGATTACGCTGCAATACCGTGAATAATTTATAGGCATAGTAGCATGATCACAGCCACAATACAATGGCAGCTTCAGTTCCTGCCAGATGATGGAGGGAGACAGAGCTCTCTGGCAATTTCCACTGAATTAGCAAAACAAGACACACGTGGAATGATTGTCCCAGCCTTTCAAAAGCATGTGTGTCAGGGTGAATACATGTCCAGAAGGACTAAGTGGGGCAAAGATTTTATCTAGAGCATCCATAAACCTACTCAGTCTCCCAGCTGTTTCAACAAGCACTGGGGGCAGAGAAGTGGGAGTGTGTGTAGGGCTTGGTGTGATGGGGAGGAGGAGAGTAGTCTTCTGCATTTGCTATGCTAAACTATATTGAGAAACCAAGAGAAATAGCTCATACATCCCTATCATATGTATTTGCATAGGATAGAGGGTATTTCTTTGAAAGAGGAGGCTGCTATATGAATGAGGTAATTTGCATCTGCAGCCTTAAGTTCAAAAAATCGTTTGCAAGATACGATCAAAAAGGCCAGAGGGAATTGGTAACAATTGACCAGAACTGTAGGAGGCTCCAAGTTGAAGTAAGATGTTGCAATTAGTCTAGGCACTGAAAACCTTTAACAGATAACCAGGCTTCCACAGTGAGAGCTGCCACCCCCTAAAAGGCTGAAATGGACTCAAACACATATTAAGTGTGCATGATGAGACATTTATAGCTTTCAGCGTTGCCACAAATATTTCCTCTCCTCTTTCCCTGGCATTCCATAGCCCAAAGTGCACAGCTGCTTTTTCCAGAAAGCAATTCCTCTGCCTTTGCCTCAGAGTTCACATCCTGTGTGACACACATGAAATGGGGGAATAGTTGATTCAGTCAGAGATGTAGAAAGGTCACCCTTAAAATTTTGCCTTGGAGCTACAGCCGTGACACTGTGTTGGCAACAGCCCCTACCCTTTTTCTAGTGGAGAAATGGGTGCCTCTGGAAATACCACAGCCATGATCGCTGTAGAGCCCATCTGAACTCAGAAACCTTGGAAACGGCCTCTAGGCCCCAGAGGTCCACACACCAGTGTGAAGAGCATGCTTATCTGCTTTTACTAAATCTGGAATAATTTTGTCTTATTTCTGCTTCCTAAGACTACAGGGTTTATTTTCAGCATACAATATAAATAACTCATATTCATTATTCTTGCAGAAAATTACTTAAGATGATAGGTCATCTGGAATTGGCAGCTTGGATTTTTTATTCAGGGACAGTTTTGGGGATTGTTTTACATGCACAATGCTCTGCAAAACCTAGCTCTGTCTTCCTTGTCATTTGTTTAACTTCTTCATACAATATCAGCCTCTGTGTGACAGGTCAGTGTACTCCATGAAAACATTTGCATTCAAAGTGGTGAGCCTACCTATCCTGATCCAAATGGGGAAAGATGCTGGGATATGGGGAGGGTATCATCATTGACTTCTCAATCCTCCTTCCAAATTGCGTCTATTTACCAACCCCATATATTTGGCAGGGATTCCCTCTGCCCCTCACTCCCTCTCCCCCCTCCCCCCAAAAAAGAACTACTTGCAGCTGTTTAAGAGGCACAAGGGAGAGCTTGTTTGAAGGACCCTACAACATCTTTAAATGCTGGCAGAGGAACAGCAAATCATATAGAAAATACACCGTGTGTCTGGTACTTCTGTTGGCTGATGTAATGTCCAGTATTAAAAAAAAAGTCACAGAAGAGAAATTAAGAAGTCCTAAGGGTAGCAACAAATATATGCAAAATCCATATCTCTCTAGAGACATATATTGATAGTAAGTATGATTATACACTTTGGAAGGAACACTAAATTTGAAGAAAATACCTCACAGTCTCTGGGAAAATACAACTTTTCTTTTTTTCTAAGCATCAGAAAAGATGCTTAAAGGAAGAAACGCAAGGTCCATTCATTGCAATGTTCTTTCATTTCTATTCGCCTTTAACTGCTGTCTTCAGCCCGCCCAATATCCAAATTTAGAGCTTTCATACACACTCCTGAAGGCAACGGAGGCTGCAGCGAGTGGTCCACCGGCCGCGGGGAAGGCAGGCGGCGGCAGCCCGCTCCCTGCCCCATTCCAGGCAGGAAGGGTCAGAGGGATTTTGCAGATGTTCCGCCTTTGGACCAAACGGCCTGAGAGGCCAGATGCATCCAACGAAAAAACGGAAGAGCCGCACCGCCGCCTCTCCCAAAAAGGTACGGGGGCACCGGGGGCACCGGCGGCGCCGCATCCCGCGGGGCCGAGCCCGGGGGCTCCGAACCCCCGCACTGCCCGCGGGGTGGGGGCGGGCGGCGGCCGCGCAGCAGCACCGCCTCCGCGCCCTCCTCCGCCCCCGCCTCCCTCCTGCAGCTCCGCAAGGAAAAGCCGGCAGCGACTTCGCTCGCTGCCAGAGCGGCGGTGCGCGGCGGCGAGGCGAGTTGTCCTCGTTCCTCTTCATTTTTGATTTTTTTCTCCTAAATTTAATTTTAAAACTTTAATTTTATCCTTTTTTTTTTTTTTTAAAGAAATTATTATTCGCTGTTTATTAGTTTTCCAGCTGCGGGCGCTGCCGCCCGGGATGGGGCACCGCGGTGCCCGAGGAGCGCTGGGCGGCGGCGGGCGAGCGGCGTCCCGGAGCGGGCTGTGAGCCGCGGCAGCACCGCCGGCAGCAACAGGTACCCGGCCGGGCTCCCGGAGGGGTGCGGGGCCCGAGCCCGAGGGGGAAGGAAGGAAGGAAAGGGGCGCTGCCGAGCGGGGACGTGGCCGAACGCAGCTCCAGGGCTGCGGGGCTGCAGAGCCGCGCTCTCGCAGGAGCGGGTCCCGACCCCGCTCATCTGCCGGCGGCGGAAAGGTTTTGAAAAGGGCAAAGGTGCTCTTGTGGGGCCTCCCGGGCATGGTTTTAGGCTGTGATTGTGAAGAAAATCTTGAACTTGAGTGTTCGCTGAGGGACGTGAAAGTGGCTTAGTATTTTCTCACAGAGCGTGGAAGTGCTTAGCCCTGTTTCCATAAAAATGTCTCGGCGTTTCCTTAGGTATTGTCTTTCTATTTCCAGTGGGCTTTTATGGTATTACTGGTTAGAGGAGAGCTTAGAGCCTCTTAAGTTCCCTTTACAGTCCTCTGGCTCGTTCCCAAGGACTGATGCAAACCCATTACACACTGGCATTGCTCTTCAGTTTACCTTTGAATGCCCTGGTTACAAAAGGTCACCCTAATCCTGTGACTGGTCTTTCTATTGCTGTATTAGCCGAGCATTTTGCTGTCCCTCATTGAAAGTTTCAGAACGCTTTCTGGAAACTGTGTGCTTGTGGCCATGCTGCCTTTGCACCCTTTCATCTATCTCTCTGGGAAGAGCTGAGTGTATTCCCAGTGTAATTTCAGCATTCATTAATCTGGCCATGCATTCAGCCACGCTCATTTTAATTACCGTGTTTGAGCTGCTGTCACGCAGCTGGAGCCCGGGGCAGGGAACACGCTCCCAAACAGAAACAACATCTTCTCCAGTGGTTAATTAGGTTTCCCAAGTATCCCTCTCCTGCATAAACAAAAGCAGGAGCATACCCAAACAGAGAGCTCAAGGAAGGAGACAGGAGGAAGGTGTATTTCCTGAAAGATTCCTGTGCTGGTTGCCCAGCTGTCTTGAAGATCTTCACACAGTGGGAAGAGACAGAATGTGATGTGGTTTGTGTGGCCAGACTCAGAAAGGTATCCACTGGGATGGGTTCAGAGCCCTGCTTTATAACCATAATGGGCAAATGTGACAGATTGTTTAAATGAGTGTAGGTGGGTATATATGTTGCATGGTGGGAGTCTAAAGGAAGCAAAAGTTTATCTTTTTTTTTCCATAAATCCAGCATTTTTAAGCTAGTAAATGAAGATTACTTAAGATCACTTAAGATGGTGTCTGTGCTGCTTGCAAGTGCAGATAAGCACTTGTGCAAAGTGAACTTTGACAATCCCAGCATCCATAACCTGATGCTGGTTTAACTTTTTGCATCCAAGCAGCATTTCCTTGACAAAGTGTGGGCTTTGGGGGTTTTCTTTGTTTTGTTTTGTTTTTAAAAAGCAACATGTTGAATTTCTTTCCAGGATCCTGCATAAGAAACAGAGCACTTAGCTTTGTCATGTTGCTACTCCTCTCTAGAATGACAGTACAGTTATACCTTAGAGGATTTTCCTGCTGCAGAATTAAATATTTCTTAAATGCTTGGGAACATGTAAATGGAGAAGTGTATGGTTTGTGAAGGAACATCTGTAAGTGAAAAAGGTGCTTTTCTTCCCTTGTGCTTTCAAGGCACATGACCATTTTATTCACCTGTATCACAGAGCAAACACTTGGGCTAAGAGTGGTACAAAGCACAGCCTCAAAGCTCACAGTGGCATGCCTACGTGCCATGCAGGGTTACCTTTTGCTCTTTGGTATTTTTAAACCTGAACAGGCAGAAAGGTAACTTCCACACAAAGTGCACTGCTGGAAAAGGTCTGGGGAAGCCGCCTTGCTTTCCTGCTGGGAGAAGTGGGAGTGAGAGCTATAAGCAGCATTGGCTTTTTCCAAAAAAGGGATGGCTGGTTTGACACTTTTTTTTTTCCTGATGCTATACATGTGGCAGTGGCAAGCTGCTCCCAGACAACCCACTTAAGTGAGGTAGTTTTCATCAGGAAAGCTAGGCTGGGAGCAGCTGGGAGATAGACAGCTTGTGTCTGTGTCCATTCATCCTGCACAGAGCATCAGCTGAAAGCAGACTGGGAAGGAAGTGAGGACAGCAATGCCTGAACACACGCTCCTGGCATGGGCTTGTTAGAGAGGGCTGGGATGTGAATTAGTATCAAACTGGGGCCTGTCACATCACTTTGAAGCTGTGTGGTTCCTGGATGACTCTATTAACAAAATGGGAGGGGAAAAAATGGTTATTTTTTCACTTAGCAGGAGCTTGGAGGTCATTGTTTTGTTCACTCAGCTTACAGTGCCTGCTGGTTTTTTTGGAAGGGAGGTTGCTAAAGGAGTTTCTTAGTAAGAGATTTTCAAAATTAATCAGGAAGAATGCACACTGAATTTTTTTTTCCCTCTAGTGCTAGTTTTGCACTGATTGTTGCATTGACTCCAAGATGTGCTTGCCCCTTTAGGAGGCAGAGAGAAAGAGCTGGGCCCACTTGGAATTTAAAGTCAAATGTGAAGTCTTTTGAGAGCAGAAGCAGTTTTGCCCTGGGAGACTTTACAAACCATGGTGGCTGCACATTAAACACATCACAGAGTCAATGAGAAGTTAAGTTGCCAACATCTTTGTTTCCCATGCTGTCCTTCAGTTCAGTTACACCACGGCAAAGGCAGAAGGGCAGTCTGTGAGCAGGGGAGCCAGGCAGCTGGTGGAGGAATGGCAGGATGGGCTTTGCCAGCTCCCCATGAGAGAGCTGGAAGGAGGTTGGCAATAAAAGCCAGCCCTGGGTGTAATAAACTGGATCATATTATATCTCTCTGCCTAATGTCAGGAATGGCTTAGCTAAGGCTGGGCAGTCAGCTCAGTTTGAGCTCCGTGACTGTCCTTCCCTACATGTCCCAAATCAAAGCAGAAACTGCATTTTCTTGTCCACAGCTCTTCTGCAGCTTTATTTCTGCTTCTCAGTGCAAACACTGCTCGTGCCCTCACTTATCTGCGCCCACGTAGGCTGTGTGGCTGGCCTGGGGATGGTTTAATCCTGTCCTGTCTTTTCCCATAAAGCTGGTGCTCTGGCACCAGAAATACCTCCAGGTAGGTATTTCAAGGGGAAAGGAAGCAGTGGGTACCAGGAATTGCCATTATCCCCATTTGTCAGCCTAGGGACAGGCAACATTCAGCTCTTGTTTTACAGCAAGTGGGCACCAGTTTTATCTCAACCTTCACAGAATTGCAGAATGGCTTAGGTTGGAAGGGACCTTTAATGGCCATCTAGTCCAAGCCCCCTGCATTAAGCAGTGACATCTTCAACTAGATCAGGTTCCTCAGAGACCTGTCCAACCTGACCTTAAATGTTTTCAGAGGTGGGGCATCTACCACCTCTCTGAGCAATCTGTGCCAGTGTTTCGCCGCCCTAATTGTAAAAAATAATAATAAAAAAACCCTCATGTCCAGCCCTCTTATAGTTTAAAACCATTACCTCTTCTCCTATCATCCTATCACTACAATCTGCATCCAGGGGATTTGGACTAAATCCCTTGAATTTTTGCACTTCAGCTCTAGCTTTGAAGTGTTTTTGCTGCTGGGTCTGGTGCTGTTTGGAAGAAAAAAAATTCCACCTCCCCGGTCCCATGTAGGTTAATTAGGGAGCTGCAGTGGGGCTCCAGGAACCAAGCCATGATCAAAACCAACAACCACAGTACATGCTGCCCCCCAGGATTTGGGAGGTGTGGAGAAGGGCAGGTTCATGGTGTACTTGAAGTGCTTTTTGGTAGCCACAAGTACAGACCTTGCCTTATTCTTTGCATATGGGCTCTGCACCCAGTGGACTCAAGAAGTGAGTCCTTTAAGAATGACACAAGAAGTAACTGGCCTTTTTTTCCTAAAGTTATCTTTTTGTTGTGTACTTTTATGTTGCAAGGGTATCCTGTAATTTTTACTTCCCGACCAGCGCAAAAGAAATGATGGATTAGCACAGAAGTATGCGAGCATCTTTCTTCTTTTCAATGGGAGGAACAAATTGAAGCTGACAGTTCCCTGGAACCAGTGCAACACATGAAGTAGTCACAATAATACATTTTATCTTCCAGCCCTTTTAGTGCATCAGAAGCTCTCTGGTCTCTGATGCCCCCAGTAAGCTGACCTTGGCTGGCAGAGCCAACCATCTCATTACTGCTGTCCCACTGCTCAAAGCCTGCCCTCTGTTTTGGCCCTCAAACAGCCTGATTAGCTGCAGCAGCAGCTATTGCTTTCCAGGTTGTGCAGCCTGCTGGTAAGCCTTCAGTAACACCAGAACTGTTTCAAATAATTCCTTCTGTAATCAACCTTTTTTTTTTTTTTTAAATGAAAAAAACCTCATCTAGCTGCAACACCCAGAGATTTGTCATAGACGATTTTGTCCTGAAAAGCCTCCTCAGCAGGAAAACTCCTAGTCATCCATTAACTCCAAAAAGCAGTTGCAGCAGAGAAAATGTATCTGGTCAACACCAAGGTTCTGGTTTTAGCTCGTGGCTTTGCCTCTACAAAACACCAGTCTAGACCAACCCTATCTTATACTATTTATGCATTTGTATTTGAACTGACCAAAAGAAGGAACTAATTTTCAGTGAAATCTGTAGGAGACAGGCAAATAAGCATCTGTAAATAGTGGCAGGAGGTTAATATTTCAACAGACCATGCAAGGTTGAACACCAGAGCTTCCCTTCTCTTTCCCCAAATTAACATCTTGCTGTCTGACCGTCTTGCTGTCTTGATTTGTGCCTCAATGACGTGTCTATTTTCATTGTCAGATTTGTCTTGCATCTGCTAGAAGTCTGAATCTGAACAGAGGAATAAAATTTTGGCTTGTAGTGAATGTACCCCTTGAGCATGCCTTAGAAGCCTTGAGGATCAGGGCTTGTGCTTGGGGTTGAGATGGTGACACTGGTCTGTGATACTGCTGTAGGCAGGTAGGGCAGACAGTGTATCTCTATATTCAAAGTCTGATAGGCATTTTCTTGTTATATAACATGAAGGAAAATGTATCTTCCATAATTAGGCAGCTTAAACATCCTCTGTTAGTATTTAAATTTTAAATGTTTGGTTTAAGAACTTTTTAGCTGTGGTACAGTAGTAGTGGTGTATGTTACAGCTCTGAGACGTAATATCCTTGCGAGTGGTCTTTGGCCGGTGAGTCTCCTTGGATATGGACACACCTTTTTCTCTGGTAACCCCTGAAAGCATTGCTGGATCATGGCAGCAACCTGTGCACTTTCCCAACCACAGAGGCATGTCAGTGGGTGACAGTGCTGTTGCCAATGCTCAAGTAAGTGTGTAATGTGTTGCCCTGCATGACTGACTGCCCTTTCCTTGTCTCATTCAGTACATCCTCAAAACAGTGTTCTGTTAGTTCAAAGAAGGACTTGGGTTTTCACAAAGAGGTGCTGGTGGCATTGGAAGAGTTGGCTGTGAGGTGCTCTTTGATCCACGAGGCTTTTTCTTGAATTCAGTGTGACACTTGCAGGTCACATCTACTTAGATATACATAAAATCTTGTGTATAAGAAGAGATGTTTGCTAAAATAAACAAAGAAGAATGTTTAGTTTATTAGATGTTCAGATTAATAAAGCCAGGAGCTGAAATTGCTCACTGCGGTAAGTAATCTGTGCTACACAAAACCAAACCAAAGCTATATTAAAAATGCTAAGACTCAGCTGAAGCCAGAGAATAATCGGCTTAAAATCCTGCCTGCATAAACTAAGGTTTTGCTTTCTTTGAAATCAGAGGGAGATGTTGACATCATCTCCCCAGATGACAGCTGGACCATAAAGCCTTGTTCCATCATGCAGGTGCTGGACTGGAAGTGCTTTCAATACATTTGATTTCCATGCCCTATGCTGAAAACAGAAGTTCTCTGAATGTTAGATGGCTTTTCAGATGCAGGTATCCAGCAAAAGGTTGCTTTTTTTCCCCCATTCTCTCCTAGCTCTACCCTTAACAAGAAAATATTCTTCTTCCTAGTAGAGAAGGTGGCAGCAGGATCCAGTGTGGCAGCTCCCATCTTAAACAGAACCCTGTAGGGCTCCTCCAGGCACTGTATTTCTTGTGGGCATGCCATGCTGCCAGCAGCTGAGGAAGACAATTGCCTCCATTGGCAAAGGGGCAAAATAATTTTCCATCCTCATGAAAAGCCGTGATATCCCCCTTTTCCTATATCCTTAATGATGGTCTTTTAATATGACATGAATAGGAAAATGCAGAAATCAACAGAGAAGGAAAGAAGAAAGGAAGGGCAGCAGAGGACAAGCTACGGGGTTATTCCTAAAAGCTTGTCATTAGCCTGCAATGGCCCCAGTAGGTCTTTCTTTTAAATGGCATACTGTGGAATAGCAGGGATGTGCCAAGATACGCTGCCTTAATTTGTGTCATGAAAAGTTACACAAGATAATTACCTTGTAGTTCAGTGACAAAAAGCCCTGTCAGATCTTTTTGGTTCATGCTCAGTTTATCTGTAATGTCTCTGTGTCTAAAAAAACTCAAATGGTAACTAATCCTATAGCATAGCTGGAGCATGTGGCATTTTAAACTCAGGATTTGGGGTTTTTTAATGTCCACTACAAATTAAATTTACCAATTAACCCTGACTAGATCTACCTGCTGTAGATTTAAGGGTTTTTCAGGTTTGCATTTGCTTTGTCTGTGACAGTAAACTACAGGTATTAGCGAATGTTTTGGGCAGAAACAGCAGCAGGCACAGACCAGCCTGTATCTATGGCATTAAGCTCCCCTGCCTTTCAGAGGAGGAAAGTACATCAAGACTGCTTTGGGAATGATCATTGGTCCATGCTTCCCAAAATATGCACAGTAGTTGTGTAAGAAAGCCCTATGTGGCCCAAACCAGACCTGTGCAGTGACTGTTCAGCATAACCTCCTTTGCCCCAAGGAGCAGAAAGCTATTGCGGAGTCAAGAGGGAACAGCTTTTCTGTGCTGAGAAACTCAGAGTTGTAGACTGGTTTGTGTTGGAAGGGACCTTTAAGGGCCATCTAGTTCCTTCCAGTCCTGCCCCTATCATGAGCACCTTGCAGTAGACCAGGTTTGTTCAAAGTACGGTCCAAGTCAACCTCAAATGTTTCCAGGAATGGAGCATCTGCAGCAGCTCTGTTGTAGATGTTCCAGTGCTTCAACACCCTCATTGTAAATAATTTCTTCCTTGTATCTAGTCTAAACCTACCCTCTCTTAGTTATAAAAGATTGCCCCTTGTCCTGTTACTACAGGGCCTGCTGAGAAGTTTGATCCCGTCTTTCTTGCAAGCCCCCTTCAAGTTTGCCAGCTGAACAAGCCCAACTCTCTCAGACGGTCTTTGTAGGAGAGGTGCTCCATCCCTCTGATCATCTCTGTGGCCCTCCTCAGGACTCACTCCAGCATGTCCACGTCTTTCCTGTGCTGAGGGCCCCAGACATGGATGCAGTACTTGACCTGGGGTCTCGCCAGAGCAGAGGGGCAGTGTCCCTCACCCTGCTGCCCATGTTGCTTTTGATGCAGCACAGAATATTGCTGGCTTTCTGGGCTCCAGCTGCACATTGTTGAGTCATCTTGGTAAGTGTTGAAATGAAATGTGGTTTCAGAAAGTGGTGGCAAGGAGAGAAGGTCTGCCTAAAACTCTAGATGTTTTTTTCAAGTGGTTCCTGTAAACACTTGTGTGTCTATAAAGCTGTTCTGCTCTTTTTGTGGATACCTGATATAAGATAATTGTGTGGGACAGGTTAGGATAGCTGTGTCTTCTGGCAGTTGCACATAGCAATTACCTTTTCTGTTTTGCTCAGCTGCCCTATTGGTCATCAGACCTTTTTTTCCAGCACCAGTGTCACTAACACGAGCTTTTCCCAAGAGGGACCCTAGCACAGACCCTTACCCCTTTATGCTCTTTCAGATGCTTCTTACAAATCCTTTCATTATCTTGACCAGAGAAAATGGTGGTGTTTTGGGAGAAGTTTAGGCTGTTTCATGGTATTAGATAGGTACTCTTATATCCTGTGCCTTCAAGAGGTTTTTAAAGCATAAAATACTGTAGCCAAGAGAATAATAAACTCTGCCATAACTTTAAATAAAATTTCTTAAAGTCATGTATGTAAGAAGGCTGAAGTTTTGAATTTGAAAATGAGCTGAAGCCAAGAGACAAGTGAGTTGCATCAGAGCAGACTGCCGTTCTTAGTTGTGCATGGACAGTGTTCAGCTATTTGATGTACTGGAAGAGAGCTTCAGACAGATTCTATAGCCAAATGTAAATGAAGTAACACAGGACTTTTATGGCAATGCTCTTCAAGTGGCCACACTTGTAAGGTGTCAAAAAGATTAAATAAATCCATTTCTGCAATGCTCATGTCTAGGAGAAGAACATCCAGCTTTAAAAATCTTCATCCTATGACATGTAACGGTGTATCTTCAACAGGATTTCAGTGAGCAGTGTGGCATTACGACACTCCTGGAAATAGAACGATCATATAAACATCCACAGAGTTTTAAGTCACCTTAATCCCATGTATTTAAAGAGGAGCAGCAAAGGGTTTGTATCTCATTAGTGGCTGAAAGGATTTGACAACAATGATGTTTTACTTTCCTTTCAGGGATGAAAAGCCTATAGTACTTGTTTAATTTAGCTCACTCATGCTTATATTAGAGCGTACCTGAAGTGGATACTGAGAACAGCTAGTTTGTCTGTCTTGGCTGAGGGAAAACAATCTCTAGAGCAGCCCACTGGCTACGCAAACCATCCTGCATGTGTTTACTTGATGCATTTACTTTCCTGCAGATGCAAGGAAATGGTATCCTCAGCTTGCTGTCCTTGCCCGTGCTGCTACCATCTGCATTAAATGAGGGTTGTAAAGCAGTAAAAATATTGGTGCAACGTAATTAAAGAAATCAGCATTCTCAAGGACAATTTCGCTAGCCATTGCTTTTTTCTCCTGTCATGGAGAAGATTTTTATATTCATTCCTTGCACAGTCTGAGAAAGTGAAGCCACTCTGTGCTGCTTACACTTGACATGCAAATTTAGGTCACTGCTCAGATTCATCATGGATTTTGCCAAACGACTCCCACTGGAGCTGCATCTATTGACATCAGGGCTGTCTTTCCCCACTTACGCTCAGATGTTACTCCTGGGCTTGTTACTCCAGATGTTACTGTTAGTCAGCAAGGGTCAAGGGAGACCACCTGCAGCACTCATGGGTTCCTAGGCCTCCCCTAATGCTAATGCTTGCCAAAACGGGCAATAAGTTGGTCACTTTCTGTGCTCTGAGCTAAGAAATTAAAATTCTGCCCAACATCTGTGGTCAACCAGGCATATGCTAAGAGGTAGAGAAGTGGCCAGGCTGCTCCTGGCTGGAGGAGTTCCCACAACCTGTTTTGCATCCTGCTAGTCTTACTACTGCTCACAAGATCGCTCCTCATAGTTTATCTCCTGATGCAGGGATAGATAACAGAGCTGCCCAAAGTCTTGCGCCTTTATGACTGCAGTGCTGCCAGAATGACAGCGTGGTTAATTGTGTGCTCAAGCCGCTGCTGAACCGCTTGTTAGGGCTTTTGTGCAAGGTGGATTTAAAGAATGAGAGGATCATTCTCAATTGGGTTTCAGAAGTGCTTTTTCTTTAGATTATTTGCTAGCACGTGAACAGCAGTGGGACTTCCTTTTTAATTAAATCTTACATTGACATAAAGAATTATCAGTGATGAGTAGAATTTGAGTTGACTTCTAATCAAAGATAATTCTGCATACTAGGGTGGGTTTGAGATGAATGAATGTCAAATGTAATTAGATGGTCAGATTCTGATCCCTCAACCACACTCATAAGTACAAGATGAAATTTTGCTTATTTATGCTAATGCCAGCTGAATATTATTGCCCTATGTCTCTAAAGCTGTAGGGAGAAAGATTAGGGAGGGCTCCATGTGGGCTCCTGTGCATGCTCACCCCAGCCACCAGTGTGAAATAAATGTTGGAAGTGAAAAAAAAAAGGAGGTCAGCTGCCACAAACCCATCTGTTGTGTGCGGAGCCATTTAGGATCAAATTTATTTTCCTTGGGTTTATTACAGTGAAATAACTCATTTGCATTTCCCTCTCCTTAGGTTTTCAACTATACCAAGGGGAAGGTGCAGTGTAGGTCTTCCTCTGAATGGGGGTTAAGCAGAGGCTCCCTGGCAACAAAAACAGAGAAATGGGGGCATTGCACTGAGAGCTCTGGTGAAGGAGTAGCTGCAAAAAGGGGAGGAAGAAGGCTAACTGTGGTATGAGACCAAAAGGGTGCTGCTTTCACCTTAGCCACTGCCAATCCTTATTTCTGTGTTCTAGTGAGGTGATGAGAATTAGAGCCAAAGGCATGTTTTACGATAAAAATAAAATGAAATGCAAAGTCCTCACACTGACTTTGGTACCTAGATTGGTGTGAGAGATGACTTACTGAATATATGGAGCTATATTGCAGTGGGAGCATCAGCTATCAGGTTCTATGCATTTACATCCATACCTACTTTACCATTTTGCTCTTGACTTAGACTGTTAGCTTTTTTTCTTACTGTTATTATTGCTTTTTATGCAACAAAAAGGTTCATGTACATCATCTAGTTTGGGTAGGAGGAGCAAAAAAACAACATGGGCTCTTCCAGATAGACAATTTGTATTTCTGGTCAGGGTGTCTAGTGATGAGCTAGCAAATACTTAGTGTTTAAACTGAAAATACCCTTACATGAAACATTTAAAATGTTCTTACAAAAATGAGACTATAAAGTACAAGTCATGCTATTAATCTTTTTCCTAAGGCTTGATATTTGAATCAAAAGCTGAAATTTGGTACTAAAATACTACATTTTCATTTATTAAAAACAGGTAATGGCACCTTGTGCTTACTCGCGGGGATTTCTGCATGAAAAAGTAAAGCTCCCAGCTGTGGGAACTATAAAAGATGCATCAGTTGCATAAACATTTCTTTGTGCATTGTAAGAACAGAATCCACCCGAATTGAAGGTATTGAAATACAGCTAATACAAGAACCATTGTGGGTGTCCCTGATGGACATAAAGTCATCAGTGACAAGTGTGCTCAAGCCTTCAGACAGATCCTGCTGGATAATCAGTGCCGGGGATGTCCATGGTGAGGGAAGAGAGCAGGATGAGCTGCAATGGGCTCACCTAAGATTCTTGTTGCCGCAAGAGGCGGGGCAGAAGTTTCCCTTCCTGTGCTGTGGCTGCCAGTGGCTTTGATGCCCACCCAAGCGTGTCCCATGTGCTCCCACATGTCTTGTTTGGAGGAGGGGGCTCCATCTCAGCTGCAGCTCCTTCTCTGTGCAGCACTGCTCTTCAGCTGTGTGGGTAAGCCCACGTGGCTCGTTCTGTATGCTAAAATTAACGTGTGGAGCTCACGGGTGTGCTCGCCTTTCACCGGCTGATGCAGGCTTGGGACGTGTGCTTGTCAGTGTAGCCATATGCTACTATTTAGGAATATCTCTAAGCCTTGGACTTGGGTGGAACAAATGCACATGATTTTATTCTGGCAACCAAGAACAGTTCTTCAGATGGAGATCACATGTCTGTACTGTTCTAGCAAATGCTGCCCTGCACAAGGGAGGAGCAGCCCAATCACTGGGAGCATAAAATGTGCCATGAAGGTTGTAATTTGTATCATCAAGTGACCGACAGAAGACACCTTTCTACAGGTGCTTCCAGGAGACCCCCCCACCCCACAGAAATCTTCCTGACACATACAGAAATTATGAGCCAGCTCACTCATGTGTTAGAGTTTTTGTACTGAAAGTGTAAAAACTCTTGTGCAAGAACTGAATTTCTTGTGAAAGTTTTTATAATGCTCCTGAGCACTCTTACCCACATAGCACTGTCAAATTTTTATATTAAAAACCCAAAAGGATGTCTGTTTCTCATCCAAGATACATACCTCTGTATCTTCTGGGAGCCTAGGGTACATGGAAATCATAAATTCCAGGTGGTTATTTGGGCTACTGGCCATGCTGGCCTTGTATTGCCTAAGTAATTCAGCTAAATCAGAAGGAAGAAGTTGGAAAATAAATATTAAAAATTACTAGACTTAGGCCACAAAAGCAAGCAGCATGAATTGATGGTGCACTGAATGAGCTTGATACTGAGCTGAGCATATGTAAGTTTAGAATTTCATTTTGCTCTTTGTGCTTATGAGTGCAAAGCAGAAAGAATTGGCTGTTTTGGAGGACGACATGACTACTCGGGCATAACAGTTCCTTCCCTTATTGTGGTTGTCTTTTGGAGAGATGCATGATCCTAAATGTCATCTCATTGCATTCAAAAGTTTTTCTTCTTTGTAGGCCAGCCAGCCCAATAAGCAGAATATAGACCTTGGCATAGATGAGAGAGGAAAATGTTTTTTTCTTTCATTAGTCACAAAGCTATTGGCTCATTAGTCAGACATACCCCAGGTTTGCAGGTAAGATATGTTCCTAGCACACCAAACAGAATTGGTTGACCTTTGTAGCCATCCACTCACATTAGTTAGTGAACCCCCTCAGCTCACCTTAACCTAGTTGATTTTTAACAGGCAGCCTGCAGACCATCATAGATCAACATACAGACCATCTCACTGCAAGGATTACCTCTCCTTAGATGCAGAATGGACCTTGAACCACATGTCACACAAGAAAATAATATAGGAAGAAAGGATAATCAAGGATGCATTCAGTCGCTCAGTCCTGTCCCACATTCCCATTTGATCAGCGATTATACATAATCCCAAAGTGTCCTTGAAGCCTCAGCTGCAGACAGCTCCCTTACACCTTACAGCAAATTCTAGACCTGGAGCCATAACAGGTAGCTGCTACATGGAGAGAGCAGGAGAAATCAAGGGCACCATCACCACTGTATATTGCAGCTTTACATGGTTGTTGGTACATGTCTAGCAAAACCAACTTCCCCTCGTCATGCGGTGAGCAAAAAATACCATCTCCAAACTGGTCATGGGGAAGAAGCAAAGAAAAAAAGGCTGTGCAAAAGTTGGACTAGATTTAGCAAATATGTTTCAGCCTGAATTTCCCCTCTTAGCTTGAATCAAATGCTGTTTATCAAATATTTTGGCACTGTGGGAGGTAGAGGTCTATGCTGAGGGTGATGAAGAGAGGGCAGCCCTGTGGAAGTGATTGTCCCTTCCCCACTCATTAGCTCAGGCTCAGCTGTTTCCCCATTTCCAGACTGAAAGAAGAGCTGAGAGAGGGGACTTTTATTTCCCTGAGGACAGGGACATCATCAATTATCTGCCATTCTGTGCTGCAAGCTGTCAGCGAATACGGCAGAGGAGCACTGATAGGATTTCACCTTATCCCTTGACTCACTGATGGGCTCATCATTCAACTGCTGTGCACTTAGTATGGGCAGTACTAATTATATTAATTATACTTCTACACAGGGCTTATATTAGAGGTAAGGAGACTGGTGTCCTTTTAAAATGAAACATCGCTGGTTCATTAACTATATAGATTTAAAAGTGTAAGTGTAGTCATTATATCCACTGCTGAAGTGGATCTCTCAAATCACAGAAGCATTTAATATAATTTTAGATGTGCAACTTGCATTATATTGAGAGCAAAATTTATACTGCATGTAGAAGACAGTAAGCATTATATCACATAACTGCTAAATGTAGACTGAGAAACTTGATCACTCCCTTGGCACAGCACCAGAATGCCCTTAGCGGTGTTCAGCTGTGGGGATACCCGTCAGGTCAGTAAGAGATCTGGGTGAGTCCTCATGTGCTGAGCCTTACTGAAATTATACTAGCAACTGCACCCAGGCATCTCATCAGAATACAGCTGTATTATTAAATTCAGAGGTAGGTTAATGTAGTTGATAGCAGAGAGACCTGTGAATGGTTTAAGAGGCAGAAAAAGAAACGCCTCTCAACAGAGGGTATCACAACAACATGACTGATACTCATCACTCCAAGTGTATTTGCGAGATGGATATCATTAATAATCCATCGGTGCAGTGCCCATATGCAGCCATTGTCTCTGGGAATCTGGGCCAAGGGGCTGATGCAGAGTCTGCAGTTTTCTGAGGTTGGTTGGAAGTGTCTGAGATGTCATATTATGAATATTAGTTTAAATCTTAAGAACAGATGGTGTTGGTACAATAGAGTCAACCTTTAAACCCGACCAATGGAAAATAACCGAACAGAACTGGGAGATTTCACCAGTTCCTACTGCCTCCTTTTATCTCAGTTTTCTTCTGTACAGAAATTAAACATACATTATTCACCAAGATTATATATAATATATAGGGAGAGGCCACAAGCCTATCTGGGCTCTGAGTTCTGACCATTTTGTGCAAAAGCAAAGCAAAAGTAGCTCCAGGCAGGTCTTCAATTTGCATTTCAATTGCACTTCTTGCACATTTTTTCTAGTATCTTGGGGATAGTCTTAGCTACTAAAGCCTTTCAAAGCCATCTGAGTGCTTGAGCAAAATAAAGAAAATAAATAAGTACATTCCTTTTCCAAGATTATTTATTTTTTAAGTTTGCCCAAAGGAAAAGAATATCAAAACAGTTCCAGTGTTTCTGCACAGTCAGATTCAGACACTAAGATTCTTTTCAGAGTGAAAGCCATTAGTGTTCTGATCATATTAATAGAGAAGAGACATCATGCAGAAGATGCTAGCATTTTCACAACAGTTCTGAATCTAAAGGCCTTTTCGTAGCCAGTGTGACTGTGATTAGCACCCAACTTCCAGTTTTGTTTTATCTATCTTATGTTTTTAGGAATGGTTGATGTTTATGCTGCTAAGTCTCCTCTGACTGCCAGTGTTGTTTAGCTCCTCCTAGGTCTCCAGATATTGTCAGGGTGTGTTAATCATCCTCTCAAGCCATGCAAGTACTGAACACTTGCAAGGGATTTTCTTTCTGCCCCTTGGCACTCTAGACCAGATTTTTAATGCAAATCCTAGTATGGGAGCATGCAGATTGCAGCCCAATTGTCTAAAGGTTATTTGCAAACCCAAAGGGAACTTGCAGTGCAGACCCCAGAGTACTGTGGTCAAGTGGTTTCCACTGTGTCTCACAGAAGGTGGCTCTCTGTGGAGTTTGAACTGTTAGGCATAAGCTGGCACAGGGAAAACTGTACCATTTATAGGGATATATGAGGTTTGACCCTGGAAGCTGCAAAATGCCTTCTGGCAAGTGCTGTGCCAGGTATCAGCAAGTCTGAGCACAGCTCAGCCCTGCAGAGGTGTGCAGAGAGCCTTATGCATGTAGGGGTGAGTACAGAGCCAAATTTGGGCTCTCATTGACCAAAGACTCAAGTACCTCCAGCTGTGGCTGGAGCATGTTTATCCCTGTGTGAGTTAGCCAAAGTGCATCCTCCTCACTGTGGTATCTTCTGAGTTTGTGAGCAGCAGCTGCTCCAGAGCCTCCCTGCTCCTCCATGCTCTCCTATCCGTGGGTTTCTGCCAACACAGGTGCTCATGGTCCTGGTCTGCCTGAGGGCAACTTCTGTGTCCCAGGGGTTTATCCTTGCTGTGGTTAAACTCTCTGAGCCCTGAGCTGAGTGGGCTGCATCTGGGCTAGGCAGGGACACAAATGGTGAAGTACCATTACCTGCTGACCACAGAGGAGGAGAAAACTGTCTTTAACTTCACCCCGTGTGGTATCTCTGAAGCTGTTCAGTCAGAGGGACAGCCCTCACTTCCAAAACAGGAAGATGTACTCTGGTTGGGTTGTGCAATAGAGAAAATGTCTCATTAGCAGTAGTGCTGGCCGTGCTGGGACTGGAAGAAGTGTTTCTGGCCGAGTTCTTGCAGAAATATTCCTGACAAAGCTGCTCCTTGGGCAATACAGTCTCCTCCAAAGAGAAAAAAGTAGTTTGCCATGGCACCTACTGCCACTCCAAAGAGTATTTGCCCAGTTTAATGCTCCAAATTAAATATAACTGAGCAGTGCACAGTGTTTCCCCACATATTTGCGTTCTGCAGTGAATGTTTGCCATGCAAGCACCACGTAGCTCTGGTGCTTATCATTAATAAATATGTTCAGTAGTGAAGGCTCACAGTAGATCTCCAGCTTTCACAAATGGCTGTTTTATTGGGCACTCACAATCATTCCTGACCTGTGGGGATGAGAGGGCGGTTTAGACTTGCTGTCACCCCCTCAGCCCTGTAGGTCAGAATTTCACAGAACATCAGCTCCACTGCCTGCAGGCAGCTCCAGCCCCTGCCATACCATCCTGCTTCATTACCAAGCTCATCCCTCAGCCCGGCTACTGGAGTGAAATGAGCTGAGACTATGGGGCAGGCTGGGTCCAGCTTTTAAAATAGATGGAAAAGAACTGCTAAAACCCCTCTTTTTCATTTTCTGTCGGGTTATTTTTAAGCTGGCCTAGTTTTTCAGTCCGTTTCACAGCACAGTGGTGTCAGCTGAGCTGACATCCCAGGAAGGATGGAGGTGGTGAGAGGATGGGTCCTGCAGGATGGGGGAGCCGTGTCTGGCAGCACCCGCTGACCAGCTCCCTCTTCTCCAGCATCCCTGTTTTCCTCCTGCTCCCTGCCCTGCTGCCTGGCCTGTGTTGGCCATGGTGCTCCCCACAAATTGGTGGGGCCATTCCTCCTTCCAGAGCAGCACAAAACCAAGCCAGCAGAAAAATCAATTTAATTGTCTGCTGAGGGCAGAGACAAAAAAAGAGTGGATTAAGGAGAAAAGGAAGATAAAGGCGTCCCCCTTTTCCCTTGTGGCAGCAGATAGAGCTGCTGTGAACCATAGCACTTCTCTGCTATTTATTAGTGGATGGATTGAAATCATCCTAGTTTAGTGCAGATGCCAAGCTGGGCATTGGAAATGAGCACACAGAGGGCAAGGGCTTCCTCCCTGCTGAGCCCCCCCCAGACACATGAAATGCAGAGCATACAGTGCCTGGAGCTTGTTTACTCCTCTCTTCACAGTGGAGAGCATCCCTCTCATCAGGGCATGTCACGGCTGCACACACAACCACTGCATCTTCCTTCTCAGCAGCCCCTGGGCTGAGCAGCCATGGGAGCAAGGATCAAAGGGGAGCTGCAGGGCGTTCATGATGTATCAATCCTTTTTAAAATTATTATTATGTATAATCACACTTTGCAGTGATGGTGAGCACCTCCTAAAAGCTCTGCACACTGCCATAATTCCCAGGACAGAATGGGTGTGAAGCATGCCAGGCATGGCAGAAATTAGGGATGGCATTGGGATTATCACATTGAAGTATCTGGTTTCTAGTCCCACATCCAGACCCTCTTTGTCTCTCTGGTACATTTTTTGTAGACCCTGGGCTGAAAGTCAGAAGTTCAAATTGTTTTGGTCTTGAGTGGAGATGATTTGGAAATGCAAACAGATTTGTGCCCTGGCTTGCAGCCCCTCATGGGGTTCAGGTACCCCTTAATGTCATGGATGGACACCAGGTTGTCTGGCCTCACTGCCTGTCTTTTACTGTAATTCCACCCTCACTGACATGCTTTCTGTTGTTTTTCAGGAATATCTCCAAGGCTCCCTGACATCATGTCAATAGGATCACATTCATTCTCCCCAGGAGGTCCTAATGGGATTATTAGAAGTCAGTCCTTCGCTGGCTTCAGCGGGCTTCAGGAAAGACGGTCCAGGCAAGTGCCCTTGCTCTCTAAGGGGAATTTCAAAATCAGGCTGTAAGGGAGTCCTGGGCTTTAGGGGATGTCCTGGGCTTTAGGGGAAGAGGGAAAGGAGGTGAGAGAGAACTTCTTTCTCTCTGACTCTCTGCCAAATAAAATGTCCTAGGCTAAAATGTCTCTATATATTTTTTGTATAACTAAGCTGTTACCCTCTGCCTGTTTGCCTTTCCCCCATTAACGCAGGGCTTCCTCATATGCCTCAGAGCTGTGAGAGAATTTCAGAGAACAAATTTAACTTATGCTGTGATCTTTTCACATGTGAAATGTGCAGGAACACTGCACATGATACACTTGCCATCACCTCCCGTTTAAGACCACTGCTGCCTAAAAGACAGTTTTCTCATTGCTCCACCACTACGAATCCAAAACAAACCTGTTTCCCTGAGCTTTCTGTGCATTGCCCCTTAGCTACACAGGACTTAGGGCTTGCAGTCAGGCATGCCCAAGCCATGCAGTCCTGGATGCTCCCAGAGGCTACTTTACAATTGATTTAAACTTGTGTAGTCTCCCAGTGCCAGACCGCTATCTCCCAGTTACCAGTGGAGGAGTAACAGCAGGCAAAGGGGCTCCCATTGTCACCCCAAATGATGGTTGTTAGATGCTGACCCACCCACCAGCAAAGTCCCCAGAGAGACACCTGTATGCAGCACAGCTGTCCTCACTTTGCCATACTCAAGACCAGTGGTGTGATGCTGTTCTCCAGAAACTCTCTTAATCAAATACCAATCTTCCTTAGGACCCACAGGCTTTACACCGGAGATTATCTGGGCTCCCCTTTCTGTTTAGCACCTGGATGTAGCTCAGCTCTCTCATGGACTCTCTAATGTGAGTTAGGACAGGCATAGTTAAGACAGAGAAATGTCTTATGAGCCTCAGACTCGGCCTTGCATTTCCAGACGAGCACTTATGTCTTGGGAAGCACATAACCCAGGCTGCTCAGATTCTTAACCCATAAAGAAATGCAGACCTTTAACTGGCAGGCACAGAAGCAGATTCATTTTTTGCTACCAGAGATCATATCAGAAGATTTCTTCAAGCTACACTCCTTTGAGATTTCTATGATTTATAGGGATTTCTTCTTCTTTGATGTTCACTTTGCAGGTGTAACTCCTTTATTGAAAATTCCTCAGCGCTCAAGAAGCCCCAAGCAAAGGTGAAGAAAATGCATAATTTGGGCCATAAGAACAGCACCACGCCCAAAGAACCCCAGCCTAAAAGGATGGAAGAGGTCTACCGAGCCCTGAAGAGTGGCCTGGAGTAAGAGCTTTTATCCTACTGGTTGACTGAAGCTTTCTGTGACATTTTAGAGCCTAGAGAAACAAAAACAGGGATCCTTCCTCATAAGAGAGGAACATACACCTCTTGAAGTCTGGATTGTGACACTTAGTATCTAAAATATTTGTATGGGAAACAGGAATACAGGAGGCAGAATCCCATTTCCATTCACATTTTGAGAAAAGTTCCCAAAGTCTGGGATTTCAACATCAGATTTTTTTTTCCTTCTGAGTTTCCTAGAGACGTATCAAAGGCTTGTATTGCCTTTCAGATAACATCCCAGATGATAACAGGGCTTTAATCAGCCAGATACAGGCATAGCGACTGGAAGGCACCAGCCCATAAACTAAGCAGCAGATTAGCTTACTTGAAACTGGTTTTTCAGTGTAAAGAGAACACCGAGCTCTTACACAGTTAAATAAGTGGGCTCCTATTTATTCCCTAAAAGGCAGCAGGGAGCTGCTTTTAGGACAGATCAACGCAAATGAGTTTTTCGTCTGTAAACACATCCAGTGAGGAAAGCCATTTGTCAGGCAGATTTTCTTTTGGGATGGTCATCAGCCAGCTTGGTATGTGCTGCAGAGCTCATGCATCGTTCTCTGGTTTGTGTTTGCAGTGAGTATCTGGAAGTTCACCAGACAGAGCTGGATAAGCTGACTACTCAGTTAAAAGACATGAAAAGAAACTCACGCCTGGTACGTGCCATGCTTTTTCATCGTGTGGCCTTCATGAGGTGCTGGAGCAGCCAAGGGATGGGTGTGGGATACAGGGAATTTGCACTGATGCTCTTCTTCCCGTCTAGCCATTGTCTTGTTTGTGATTTCTGTTAGTGTCAAATACTACTTTCTCATGGTGCTGTTGTGTTGCAAAATTAATCGGTTTTGTGTTCTCTGTTGCAGGGAGTCCTGTACGATTTAGATAAGGTATGATAATCCCAACAACACTCATTTTGCAAGGAAGCATTAATATCCCTTCAGTGTACTTGGGAACCTTTCTCAGAGGGATCTGCTAGCCATGCCAACACCTGCATTTTCAAAGGAAGAAGTTCCACTCCCTCCTTTTCCCAGGGGCTCTGGTATTGCCCACTAATGCAGTATCAAACACAGTGTGCTCACTGATCTGGTGTCAAACGTACCCCACCAACCCTTTTTCTGGGGTTTGCCAGGTCAGACTGGCTCTTGGATGGGCACAGACAGAGACACAGACCCCTTCCAGGCAAGGAAGGAAGGAAGCAGAGGAGGGTCTTCCTTTTTCTGTCAGCTGACAGCCATTGAATCTATTCCCTTGTGCAAATTCTCTTAGCCAGGTCCAGTCAGATGGGGGCTGATAGCAGCGCACCAGGCGGCTAGGGGTGATCCAGGTCAAGCCCAGTTCATTCCTTCTTCTGCCAGTTCTGAAGAAAGAAAAATTGAAAATACATTTGTCCTGCAGGAAAATTTGGGTGAAAGAAATCTTTCAAAAAGATTTCCTGAAAAATCTGACTTTTTTCAGTCAAAATGCCAAGCTTGAGTTTATTCTCAAAACCAGCTTGCTAAGGAAGACAATGGATCTTGAAATGCAAAACCTGATCAATATTAATATGGGATTTCAAAGTTCTGAAAACATTATTTTTTAACCTAAAAAAAGTTCTGCTTTCTTTGGTTTTTTTTCTGTTTTGGTGTTTTTGGGTTTTTTTTTATTTTTAATAATTAATAAATTATTTTTTAATAATTAGAAAAACCTAGAGAAATCCCATCAAATAAAAACTCTTATTTACATTAGGTAAAGGAGTCCATTGTCAGCAGCAGCTTAACAGTAATGGGGTGGGACAACTGATTCTGGATTCATGGTCATGGAAATCCTGTGTGTTTTAAGGAGAAGTATCTTGGATCCATGGGGACTAGCAGAGCTAGTGTGCCAGTGGCTTACTGATTTATTTAAAGGTGCCTCACCTCTGCCTTTTCCTTTCTTTCAGCAAATCAAAGCAGTTGAGAGATACATGAGAAGGCTGGAGTTCCACATTAGCAAGGTAATGAGCTCTCTCCTATCATCTTTCTTCTGCATCTGTTCCTATATTATTAAGGAAACAAACCCTTGGCCTCCTGTGCTACCTCTTTGTGCTGGGGAAGCCGCTCCCAGATTGGCTGTTTTTTCCATGGTAGGCTGGTGGTCAGAGCCAAAGAAAGGGTTTCCACACAGACCCCAAGGTCCAGCCATGCCCCAAGACACTCCCACATGTTTTTAGGTACAGAGAGAACATTGGGTTGGAGACTTGCTGGGGAAAATCTATCTCACAGCATGCTTATTGTCAGACTTTAGGTAGGAGAGTTGCATCTGAAAGCAATTTAATTCAGCAGTTATCTCTAGCACACACAGCAGCTCGTTTGGATTTATTCCTGGATTTCATTGCTAATTCTTTTGCTGTGTGGTTTGGGGCCCATATCCACTTGAATGCATCGGTGAGAATATTGTGGAGGTACTTGTGATCTGCACTAATATGTTTTAGACCTGGATGAAATCCAGGGCCTGTATTCTCTTACTTATAAACATATCTGCTAGTGATTAGTTGCTGTTTTGAGCCTGACAAAGAAATGAATTATTTTTGACAGATGAAATGTCTTTTGAGAGTCATTTAAAAAGCATTTGTGCAGCTTCAAGTCCTCTAATTATGACAACCTATCCAAACCTTTTAATTTCAGTCCTCTCTTACTCTTGGAGCTGGAAATAAAAATATAAATCATGAGGTGGTAGACTGAGATTTTGTTCCCCAAGCCACCTACTCCCTTGCTGGCAACATGAATGGCAAAAATTAGTACTTGAAGAACATTTCCATTCAAATCCTTCCCACTTCAGCCTGCTCAGAGCTAATGGTTTCTGGGTTTATAATAAGAGTGAAAAGCACCCAATGCGAGAGGTAGCGCTGGTCAGTGTTACGCAGGCTTGCCAACTACATGAGTTCACTCTCTGTAACCCATGGCAACACAGACAAAAGGAACCGAGTGTGTGGCATTAAAGCCCACAGGCTTGGGCAGGTGGAGAAACATCTTTGTTGCTAATGATAGAAAAAGTTTTTTCAGCAGTATTTAATCAGGTACAGAGATACCCTCTGTCTTTTACCTGCCACTGCTCTGTAAAGGAAGAAAAGCAAGGAAAATGGCGTGCACCACAGCAGATCCCACACACCTGGGGACCAAATGAGCATGTCCTAGCCACACTCACATGGACAGGAGCAGGATATCAATCCCAGACCACGGCTCCACTCCAATGTCACAAGTAAATACCAAGTGACAGCTCTTTATAGTAGCTGTCTTGAGCTTGCTGATTTGTAAGAGAAAGGGGAGTGAGTATGAGTGTGGAAAGCTTTTTTTGTGACTTCAAAATTGTAAAATGCTACATGTGTCTTCATTAACTTATGCTGAACTCTTTCACTTTGCAAAGCATTCCCTGTCTTGGGTAGGATGCCCTCAGGTCAGAGGCTTCAGCCACCAGTTATCCAAGATAGCCTTGTAAAAATTGACCCAAGGCTTTGAAGCCATCAGGAAGACAAGTCCCATTCCAAACAGATTAGCAACAGCACTTTTTGTTAGAGGTTAAGCAGGCTTGGAAAATGGGGTTTGAAACATGCCTGGATTGTCACATCAGGCTCATCTCTAATGCAGCTCACAGAGTCACAGACTGATGAAGCCAAGGTACTGGATGCTTTCATAGAGAGAAATTCTGCCATGAAAATCCATGGCTGAGCAGGTGCACTGTGGGACACAGAGTGACCTCTTGATTTCCAAGATAACAATGGAAAGAGTTATTTTAGGTAAAACCCAAATATCATCCTGTTTTAAGAGGGATGTTAGAAGCAGAAAGAAGAGACAGCTTCTTCCATTCCTGTCCTTCTCCTCACCCTGATAATCAGGTTAGAAAACCCACATCTTCTGTATCTGACAGATTTAGTTTATAAAGGTATAAACCACTATATATAGCTGGTGTATATATGTACATGTATTACTCAGTTCGAGTAAATGTGTGTTCAGTACAGGGATTAGAGGGAAACGGGAAACCAAAACATGAGGTGTGTAAATCCATTGCTTCTCTGAAGCTAGATCCAGGTGACTTCAAACTGTGTGTGACTATGTTCTGCAAAACTTCAGAGCATTCACAATATGTTGGGTCCCTAAGTTATGTTAAGGGAGCATAAGAAAATGACTAGATGTAAGTGTCTGGGGGGGTTGAAGTTCAAAATACTTTTTAAACTTGACATCAGCTGTTTGTGAACCCTTTACTTGTGCTGGTTCCTAGTATGACTCCCAGTTGCTGGAGGATGGATGGTAAGAGTTCAAAATATCGCTCCCAGCTTCCATTACTACCTTTTGCAACAGCCCTGATCTGTGGCTGATATTAGGGAACCAAAGCCACTGCTGATCCTGCTATTTGTGCCATTTGCCACTTCCAGTTGCATTTGGCAGTGTGGGCATTGCGGTTGCCTTTTAAAGAGCTCTTCCAGAGTGAGATGTTTGAGAAGCTGGCTGCATTCCTGCCTCACTGGTACGATGGGGAGAGCATGAGTAGCAGTGCTTAGAGGCATGCAGGGCATGCAGGTGAATTGCTGTCATCTACTGTTTCTCTATTGAGATTTTTACAGTGGAAGTTACTTTCATCTTGTGTTTGTTTTCCAGAGACTATAACACTATCACAGCTTCATTTCCTCAGCCCCTCCATTGGATATAATGGTTTGGCTGAGTTTTCTTTTAATGCAAATTACCTCATTGTGTTGGCTTTACTTTGCTGGGGTTTCTGGGTTTTTTTTTTCAGTACACTTTCCTTGTTCCCACTAGGTGGATGAGCTTTATGAAGCCTATTGCATCCAAAGACGTCTCTGTGATGGTGCCAGCAAAATGAAGCAAGCTTTTGCAATGTCTCCTGCCAGCAAAGCAGCTCGAGAGAGTTTGACTGAAATCAACAGGAGCTACAAGGAGTACACAGAGGTACATCCTCATCAGTTCAGTGTTTTCACTCTCACACTATTTGAAAGCCATGGGAACTTTGCCACTAATTTCAGGAAGAGTTTCATCCAGATAGAAGAAATAAAAGAAAACTCGTTAAAGAAGAATTAGTATTTGTTTTTCTTCAGGTGAATACCTGATGACTGACTAAGACAGGTTACATGAGCCCAAAGAGTTGAAGTAACAGTTTAGACTCCATGGGAGCAGGATTATACCTAGGAACTGCAGCACAAAAGCAGAAGCATAAATCTGCCCCAAACCTACTTAAACTCCAACTACCTTCATCCCACCTGCACATGTAGGGATGGCAGCTTGACTGGAAATGATGTGCCTACAGATATATGCTGCATCCTGTGTTTTGTACTTACTGTGATCAAAATCTATTTTATTAAACAGGCAGGAGATGATGAACAAATCTAATAGTGTTGCAGACTTCCCGGCACACAAGCTGTGACAGCCTTCCAAAACCTGAAGGAAGAACTGGAGAGGGTCTAATACCCAGTCTCTTACAGCCTTCTTTACTAATGTAGTCCATGTTTCTTGAGAGATTAAGTCATGCTGGGAGCCTCTTTGGCATAGAGCTGCTGCTGTTGGCACAAGTCCTGGCTGGAGAGGACCAGAACAGTGAGCAGGTTACACTCCAAGGGCCAAAGCTTCCCTTTTGCCATCATGAGGATTAGCAGGCAGCAGCAGAGAAGCACAGGGTTGCAGTGTCAAAAAAAAGCAGGCATAACTGCCATTTTTTAGGGCCAGCCCTAGCTAAACAAGAAGGATTGCTCTGAGATTGATTTTATTGCAAAATATCTTGAATCTATCTTTACAAACAGACCTTTAAAAAAAAAATCCCAAAGAAGTTTTGTCTGCCCTCACTGTTTTCTTTTCCAACTCAGAACATGTGTACCATAGAAGCAGAGCTGGAAAACCTATTGGGGGAGTTTTGCATCAAGATGAAAGGTAAGTGCCTTTTCACCTTTCCCTTCTTTCTCAGAAACAGTAGCAGTTGCTGCACACATTGGTGAGGAAATTGAGACGTGCTGTGTGACATGCATTTATGACAGGTGGGGCTTCCCACCCATTGCTGAGCCTTCAAACCCCCAATTCACACCCCTGCCCACTGGAAAGGATTACAGAAACAGGAACACCAGTGCTTACAGACTTTCTGAGGTTCTGCTTTTTGTTTTCTAGACTAATTACCTCCCACAAAGACTCCTCCCAACAGCCAAAGCAATTCAGTTTTGAAGACTGCTGTAATTTTTGCCTCTATTTTCAGTAATTCTTTGAGAAGGTGACTGGGAAATTATCTGAATTTCCATGGAGCTGAACTTGAAATTTAAAATAGCTTCTTTATTTGACATCAGCTATTTCTAACTCCTTTACTTTTGCTAATTTTGGCCAATACTATTTTTGACCAAATGTAAAAAAAGCAAAAAGCTGAGGATAGTTTTCCTAGATAGCTCTGTGATGACATTCACCTTTGCATTTTATTCCTTGTCTTTATGACAGGGGAGTTTATGGGTTTGAATACAATGGAATCAGTTTTACTTGAAGCCTCAATGGTTCATCAGGTACTGCTAATGCTGTTATCCCTTTAAGACTCCATGTCTTAAAGAAGGTATTGGGAGGGGTTATCTTTTTCGGGTCTTCAGTCACTGGCATGAGTGAAGTAGTTCTATAAAACAAAGCATCTAAATATTCATGAACTCTTAATTCTTCACTTGATGTCTTTCCATTTAAAACATCTACAGTATTGCTGGTGGAGTTTTGAGACCTCACAAATCTCATACAAAGTTTTGATTCTGCCTGCCTTGTCACAGTTGTTTCCTATGATTGCACTGCCTAAGATTAAGATTAATCTTAGATTAAATTAAAATGTGCTCTCATATTAGAGAAAACAATTGCAGCAGATGTTAGAGTTCTCCTAGCTCCTTGCCTCAGGTTTTAGATGAACACACAGAGACTGAGCCAGGTATTTCTGTACAGGAACCCACAGCAGAACCACAGCATGGACATGCTGAATGAAGCAATGTCTCAGTGTGAAAGGGGATTTTCCAGCTCCCTTGCTGTAAATGCAGTGCACAGTTCTGACAGCGGGACATGTTGCAGAAGGTGTCACAGTGTCACAAATGTCTTGTCTGAAGAGGTCTGGCCCCTTCTCTTTTGGAGGCCAAATCCTCTGGCAAAATTCAAGGGCTCTGGAGAAGGCAGGTACTGCACTCATGAGCGGGAGCAGAGCACAAGCAGCAGCTGCTTCTGAACACAGTTTGCATCATGCAAAGAAGCTCAAATTAGAAAACAGCAAAGAGAAATGCCATATTAAGTATTCTCTAATTAGGGCATCTGAGATTTCTATCTAGATAGTTTTCCCTAGGAATAGGAATCCTGTAGGACAATACAGCCATTGCTATTGCTAAGGCTTGCAGCAGCTCTGGCAAAAAAGCCTGCAGATCACACAGCAAGTTTCCCCCTTAAGTTATACTGCAGCATATCCAGCTAACTTTAGGATCTAATTTAAAATCAAAGCATTCCTCTCCCCAAAGCTTATCTGTTCCTAGCCATTCCAGTAAAAGTTATTTTTATTTTGTGCCCTCTGTCACTTACACTGAAAGCAAGCCAACCTACACAATGCTGTCAGGAAGCAGGGGAGCTGCACAGAGCTTTTATGACTGATATTTTTAGAAAAATAAAAGCCTAATCATTTTTCAGAATCAAGATAATAAATGTGCCAGCAGGCTTAGCTGACTGGTCAGGATTAATCAGTTGTTGAAATTTACCAAGGAAAGCCAGTGTAGAATTTCCTGTATGAAATCTGCGTGTCCTGTTGTGACGTACAGAACAGTGCCCTTATAGCTGTTTGAAGAGCCAGCACAGCAGGAGGTGAAAAGCCCAGATGTTTCACTCAAGGGAGAACAATATGGTGGCCTGACACACCGGTGGCTCTGCGACATGGAGCCCACCACCAGCAGCCATGAGTCCAGGAGTCCAGCATCCTGCACACCAGCAGAGCTGCACGTGCTGCATGAGCTCCAGGTGGCCCTGCTTCCTTAGCACAGCCCCGTGATGACCCTGTCCCCTGTTGTTTCCTATGAAAGTACTTATACCCTGTTGTCAAGTCAGCATTTAGCCTCCTCTTCATCATGCTGAAAAGACTTGATCAGCCTGGTTGGGCCAGTCACAGCTCACAGGCATCAACATCCATATGGAGTTTTAAGCTGGAGTTTCCTCACCCATATACTGGGCAAAAAAAGAACCTTTTATTTTCCTCACATGCTTTTGGTGATGTGTCCCAGGAGAGATCAAATTCACATATAAAAGCATGCCTGGGGAGAGAGAAGCAGTGGTAGAGTACTAGTAATCTTAAATTATTTATTAATAGTAAATAAATTAGAAAGGAATTGGTAATATGAGCTCTGTGCAAGGGCCTCTCTGTTCTGCTGAACACTAAGATGAGCAAAGAAAATTATTTTCTGGTCAAAGAAATGGAAGATAAGGCAGATAAGCAGATAAGCAGATCACAGGGACAGCCCATGACTGCATGCAGGGATCGAGTTGCTCCTACAGTACAGCTAGCAGGACTAATTCATCCCTGCAAATACAGCCAGCACTAGAGCTCCTCATACTTGCCTTGATTTTAACACACCCCTGTCTGTTCTGTTGGTGCATCCCTTTTTCTGCCACAGGCTTTGTATGTGGCCTCAAGACAGGTTCTTTGGCCACTGCAACACTAGAGGCATAGATTAGGCTCACACAGGCAAAGCTGGGTAAATTTTTATACCAAAACAAGTGCAATGGCTACATACTGAGGGGAGTCTGTGAGAAAGGAGAAGCTCTCTCTGTGGGAAAAACAGCCGGTTGAATCCTGTAGAAAAGAAGGTCAGCAGGCCAGGAGAAGGTGGTAATTCCCCTTGGATTTCAGTGCGGAGCCTCAAGAAATGTTTATTTCATATGCACAGTGCTGATATAAAAATAGCATTGTTATGTCCTACCTTAAAAAACCCCAAAACCAAACATAGATCACAAGTGCTTTGCTGTGCTCCTTCTCCCACTCTGGGGAAAAATGGGATTAATCTGGTATTACAGATGTCAGTCATATTTTGTGATGCACTTACTATTGAAAGACACTCAGCTATTATGGGAATGATAATGTTATGGAAACACCAAGCAGAAGGAGCCCCTGTTGCTTGCTGTGTCTCTCTGAGGATGTACTAAAAAGGGATCTGTGTTGAAGTGTGGAGCTCAGTCAGACAGCGTTGAGCAGCACTGCAGGGGGATCAGCAGCTCGCCTACACCTTGCCATGGGAAGGGCTCTCAGCTGAGGGTCTGAAGCCAGATGACATCAAGAAGGTGTTTCTCCTTTTTCTATAGTTACTATATAAAAGGAAACTTTAGGCTCTAATAGGCAAAAAAGCTGGAAGGTATAAATCTTCCATGTGCAAGAAACCACAGCCCAATGAATTTTACACAAAATAAAGAAGAAAATTAGGATGGTGGGTTGTCTTGGTTTGGAGGGTGCACAAGCAGCAGTAAGAGGGGGGGATATAAACAGGAGCTGGGAAGCTGCATGAGAGTGTTGGTCTCTTCTGTCCAAGTGTGACCCTGGGCACCCCACTGCACTCCACTTCTGGGCTCAGCCATGCTTGGCAGCCCAGGCCCTCCCACAGCCCCTGTGTGTCTTTCCTTCTCAGGTCTGGCTGGCTTCGCTCGGCTCTGCCCAGGAGATCAATATGAGGTATGTCTGCATGAGTTTGTTTATTAAATAGCCAAAGAATCAAAAGGAAGGCATACCTCTGCTGCCTTCTACATCATGGTGAATAAAACCTTTTCACATCAGCACCTCAATAAACAGCTATTATTTTTTTCATATGTGCTCTGAAAAACCTTGTGTTCTCTGTATGTCTGCTTTTGTCAGGGAATCTGTCAGAAGACCTGATTTTACATTCAGAGAACTGGGTGATAGCTGTTAGAAGAACTTTGAGGGTTTTTTTTAAGCTTTTAAACATTTTATTTATGACAGAAGTATCTAATTGCCCTGGAAAAAAATCATACATCCTATCCCATGCACGTAGGGCAAATGGAACACATCCTTGCAAACATCCTTTACTGAATGCATAGGCTCTACTTCATCATAGAGCTAAGTGGCAGAAAGACACTGAATAACCATTTCTTGAGACCCAGATGTTACCTGCTGTGAGGCTGCATCAGGAGCTCTGACCATTGCAGTGTTTCAGTAGAGATCATCAGGAGTGGGTTAATTAGAGATGGATTAAAATAAAAGCCTCCACCTCTACCAGAAGAGAACTAACCTTGCAAGAAATTTGCAGTGGATTGGTAGTGGATCCCTCCAACCAGTACTTCCTAGCTGCCTCGATCATAGATTCATTTGTTCCCACTCTCATTCCCCATGACAAATGACTCCTGCTTCCTCTGTGGGGTCAGTTAGTTGGTGCAGGTGTCTTCCAGCTGGCCCAAGGTGGTCATCCTGCTCTTGATGCTTCAAATTGGATTACTGCACTATGGATGTCATTCATTTCCATCATCAGACAGACAAAACCTCACAGCTGGGGAGGTCTCTGATGAGGAATGGCCGAAATCTCACCTGCCTGGGAAGGCAGAAAATCCAGCAAGTTGTAGATGTTATGATAGACCACTGATGCTTTCATCCTGCCCTCCCCAGTCTCCCTTGCCCTGCCACTTTCCCTATAAATGGAATTAAATGCCTTGCATCTTTGTTATGAGTCATCAAGTTACATGAAGTTAAAAACTTGGGTGAGGGGTCCACTACCAAAAGGAGCAATTAGGCAAGCTGAGAGATAGAGATCCTCTAGTAGATTTTTCCTTCTGACTCGATGGGAAGTGGAAGGGCAGCACCTATACCACCTAACTCTTCCAGCCTTTCTCAAACTCTGTCCCCAGTTCTGTTTCTGATATTTGTGCATCAAGAGAACAGATTTCTCAAGAAAATTAGAGGAATTTTTTTTTTTTAGATTTTCATGCGTTACGGTCGCCAGCGCTGGAAACTGAAAGGCAAGATAGAAGTGAATGGCAAGCAAAGCTGGGATGGAGAAGAGATGGTTTTCCTCCCTCTCATTGTTGGACTGATCTCCATTAAGGTATGCATGTTGACTCCTTTGCCTGCAAGGAAGACGGGAGTCAAGAACCTGCCTTCTCATGCACCATCAGCAAAAACACAGAAGCAGATCATTACACTCTTTAGAAATGAGCCATAATTAGTATTTCTGACACACCCACTAAAGTGCTGTATTATTGTCCCTTTAGATACCACAAGACTAATCAGTTTGTGAGAGCTATGGGAGAGATTTTCTTCCCAAACTGGAGTCTTTCCATCACATCTCTTCATTGCCCCCAGCGTCCCAACACAGTTTTCTCCTGGCTGGAAGTCTATATGCTTTCTTTCCAACAAGCCTTCAACCTAGAGATACCCATTCTCTGACCTCTGTCTAGAAATTGCTGCTAGAAACCCCTCCAGATGTCCCTGGTTAGGAAGCTTAAACAGAAGAAAAAAGTCTTGAAAGTCTTAGGGGAAATGGCCCACTTATACACTGCAATGACTTTATGAAAAAAGTGCATGTGATTACAAAACCCATAAGCAAAATAATCCCAAATGCGTGAGACAGTAGGTTTTCAATGAAAGGCAAGTTGTGACGCATGGTGAGTCACTCTCCTCAATCTAACACACAGGTTTAAGGTGGAAAGTTAGGAGAGTACCCCTTTTTATAGTACACAAGAATCCCAGTATTATTAAGGTTAATGTGTATATTCTCTTCCCTTTTTGGACTCTGTCCAAACACTTTCACATAAAAGGCTCAATAACTGACTTTCAAGCAAACAGTCAAAGGCTGGTTTGTGTAGGAGCTGCATATAGAACTGTCACTCTGAATTCCCAGGCAAATATATCTCTAAATATGAATAGTGCTCTACTCCTACTGTAACAACATACACAGAGGTGGTTCCTCAACAGCAGATCTCTGGAAGTCCTCACCAAAGGCCGTCCTTGGTGCAAGCAATTACATGGCTTCAGAGTTACAGGAGAGAAATACCTGGAAGAGAGCTGCCTTGGGAATTACTAATTAGGCAAGTTACATCAGGAGGTTCCCAGTCAGAAATTTGTCAGCTGCTGTTCCACTCTATGGCCTCCCTGTTCTCACTCTTCCCTTGGGCTCTGATTATCATTAGTGCAAAGATCAAATACAAGACTAGACAGCCCCTTGGTCTGAGCCAGTATGGTTGTCCTCTTCTGACTCCTATAAAAAAAGAAAACATGGAATCATGATCATATGCAACTATGCATTTCCTAAAAAAAAACCAAAACAAAACCACCACCAAACCCCACATTTTTTCCTTAATTAATGCAATCATATTTTAGAAGATTTTTAGCAAGGGGCCAGGCCAGACAATCAGAAGTATTATCTTAGGATTAAGGAGTGCAATGCCTTTTGTGGTCCTAAATATCCTGTTCTTGTCTCTTACAGGTCACGGAAGTTAAAGGGCTTGCCACTCATATCCTTGTGGGAAGTGTAACCTGTGAGACAAAAGACCTGTTTGCAGCTCGGCCTCAGGTGGTTGCAGTAGACATTAATGACCTTGGCACAGTAAAGCTGAACCTTGAGATCACCTGGTAGTAAGTAGAACTTGTTGGTCAGTCAATCAATCAGCTGTAAAACTTCAACCAAAGAAAATGGTTCATCCATGTGGGGTGTTCTCTCCATATTTTTTCCTGCCAAGGAAGATTGTGAAGGAACTGTGGCCCAAGTTTGGTATGTGAGAAATAGTTCATGGTCAGCCACAGTTTGCCTGCTTTTCCTGTGGTAAAGAGGGTTGTGCCTAGTTTCAGCTGTTAAATTAGGTTTGGTTAAGAACTGACATTACAAGATATGGGAACTGCTTAGTGAAGATAGAGCTCAGAATTGCCTAAAGCTTACTTCAAAACTTTAAAATGGGATATAACTGAGTGCTCATATATATATATTTTTTATTATTTTTATATGTATATATATATATATATATATATTTAATATTTTAAAAAATAATTTTATGGATTTACACTAGCATAGCAAAGTTAAGGAGCTGGCCCATCTTAAAAAGCTGGCTTTTAAGGTCTTCATACACGACAAGAGTGATGGGAAACCTCTTCGTGTTTTCTATTCACTTTGGTCAGCGTAGGTGAGCTGGTAGCCTTAGGATACAAACCCAATTCTCACTGCATTTTGATGAAATAAGTAAATGTCATTTCTGAAGAAGCATTGATGCATTTAACTTTTTACAATCACATGTGCTGTTTCTTGTAATGCCATAAACATGAAGGCAGCAATAACAGCTCCTGGTTTCCTTTACAATGCAACAGCTCTATTAATAGTTGAGCACCTTTCTCATTAGTATGTGTGACACTTGGCAACTCAAATGCAAGAATACTTTTCATGTGAGAAGAATAACATCAGACTACACTACATAAATGATTTCTGAGGGAACACTTTTATCAGAACCAAAAACCACACTTCTGAGACTGCTGTCTAATTAACAACATTTTCTTTAAACACTTCAGTTTAAATCTTGCTACCTCTGGGTTTTGATGTGCTAATAAACCAGCCTTTCAAAAATGCTTTCTATGGACCTGAAAGTCCCTCTTGCTCAGCCTAACAACCTTTTATTTTCTCCCCTCTTGCTTGTGTATCCGTAGCCCCTTTGATGTTGAAGACTTGACCCCATCCACAGGAAATGTGAGCAAGGCATCTGCTCTCCAGAGGAGAATGTCCATGTACAGCCAAGGCACCCCTGAAACACCAACCTTCAAGGACCACTCATTCTTTGTAAGCTCTGTTTGGCTTTGTGTTTATGTAATGAGAAACCTTAGAGCAGTTCAAACACTGCAAACATTTCACTGCTTTACGTGTCTAAGCTTTTTTTGTCCTGGTTCCAGCAGGTTACCCTTACAAATACCTATAAAGCAAGTGCATTCCTAGCTGCTAATCCTAAAAGAAGGTGACTATGATCCTGGCATCTTTGAAACTATGTGGCCAATTAATGCATACCTATCCTTCCTGCCTGACTGCTGTGATGCTTGAATAATCTTTAAAAAATGTGTTTTCATTTTGCAACAGTAGTTAAGCAACTATTATAGCACAAGTATTTTTAAGTATCCTGTGATAAAATTTGCCCCTGTACTGAAGATATTCACAGGGTGTTCCTACATTTTGCATGAATCGAATTCTGAATGCTTAATCAGGCCATCTGTACAGAGATTAACTTTACAAGTGCTGCATCCCATGCCTGTAACTTAGTACTCTGCTACAAAGCATTCATTTAACTTGCCCTTCCTCACACCCTCTTTGCTTTAACTGTTGAAGAAATGGCTGCATCCCCTGCAAGACAGGCCAAAGTTGACAATCTTAGATGCTCTTCAGGACACTTTCTTTGACAAGCTTCGTCGCAGTCGCTCTTTTAGTGACCTGCCATCGCTCAGGCTAAGCCCAAAAGCAGGGCTAGAGCTATATGTGAGTCCTGGTTTTTGTTTGGTGAAGGATTTTTTCAGTTCCTGTGTGGCATTTCCATTCCCACGCATGCTTCATGTGTCGCTCTCTGTTGCAACTCACTCATTTTGCTGACTGATTAGAGGGCAGGACATAACTGTGAGCCCATGCAGCTCACATTAAATCAAAATTCCTCTTGGTTTCTACAGAGATAATCATCAGAAGTCAACTATCTGTGGGCAGAGAGCAGGGCAGGAGTACAAGCCAACAGTGTTCTTAAAAATCACCTGCTACACTGATTGGCACTTTACATTTGCCTAGTAACATGACTTTCAGAAGCTAAAAGCATACCCATGTCAAGGGAAAGAAGAAATAAACCTTTGGCTTATGATTATGTTTAGGGAAAAAAAGCTGCTAATAATACTAGAAAAAAAATTCAAGTTTTGGATGCTTAAACCTTAAGCTTAACAACATGTGGATGCCTACGATTCTTTCCAGCAAATTGTCAGCAAAATAGTAGTTGCCTTCCATCTGTGCCATGCATTTCCATGAGCTGGCCACATAACAAAGCAAGGTTTGTAGGTTAGATAGGCAGGTTGTCGCTCCTATAGTGATTTTCCCCCATATATCTGTCAGAGATGAACATACATATCTGCCTTGATAAGTCTGGAGTCTGCATAGGCTGGTTTTGCTTCTTAAATGATCAATGTCCTGCTCAATACACCACCAATTTTGCTGACTCATTTCAGCAGAAACTCATGTTGGATGGGATATAACTCTAGATCAACAATTGTTACAGACATCCATGCCACATGGAGGACATTGGAGGAAAAGAAATAACACAGTACTATCACCACTTAACCCCCATGACACTAGAGAAACTTTTGGAGCAAACTGTGTTACATTTTACAGATTGCTACTTTAGAAGTCAGAAAATAAGTGGAACAGAAATCTGGAATGAGTAGGAAAATGCAGACAAGGTGGCTTACGTACAATCCTATTAAAAAAGAGCCATGGTACAGGAACTAGAGCAGTTTGAAATGCTGTTTGAGGGGATATAGTAGGGTGAGTAGAATTCGTGACTCTCTCTGGAGATCATTTCCTAGAGCTCTCTATTTAGCAGAGGCATGGCTGCGACCAGGTTTTCCAGAAGTTTTCATGCTGAAATTAAGGAGCTGTGCCAGATGAAAGCAGAAGTTTGATTTGAAATATTTTTTCCATCTCTCAAGTCTTGAGTGCTTCTTTAATCTTTTGTCTTGCCTTTTTCTTTCCTGGGCACATGCTGTTATTTTTTTCTTCTTTCCAATGCTGCATGAAAAACATTTTCTCCCTATTATCTTTTCAGTCGAATTTGCCAGATGATGTCTTTGAAAATGGGACAGCAGCCACTGAGAAGCGGCCTCTCTCCTTCACGTTTGGTGACCTGCCTTACGAAGACGCCGTGCCCCCTGCCAGCTCAGCAGAGTCCTCCTGTGCTCATGTCAGCTCCAGCCCTGACATCACTGCGACCCCCACCCAGCACCGAGCCCTGGAGTCCTCCCAGAGCTCAAGCCTAGACTGTAGCAGCAGCGACTCCCGCAGAGACTCTGTTGCTGAGCCAAAGGACCTGCTGTCCCACGGAGAGGGAGCAGTGGCTGAGAACAAGAACACCCCAAGGGCAGCTCCTGAAGTTTGCCAAAAGCTCTCTGATGCTGAGAGCGATCGTGTCTTTGTAGAAACGAGCGTCCCGGTGTCTCTCCTGCAGGACACGGATGAAGGCTCAGAACTCAAGCCTGTGGAGCTGGATACCTATGAGGGCAACATCACGAAGCAGCTGGTCAAAAGGCTTACATCAGCAGAGACACCCCTGACCCCAGAGAGGCTGCCGTGTGAGGGATCCATTAGTGGGGAATCAGAAGGATATAAGTCTTATCTCGATGGAAGCATTGAGGAAGCCCTGCAAGGGCTTCTCTTAGCTCTTGAGCCACATAAAGAGCAGTATAAAGAGTTTCAGGACCTGGATCAAGAAGTGATGCATCTAGATGACATCCTAAAAGTGAGTACATTTTCAGAAAATGCTACCCTAAAGAAAATCTGAGCAGGTAGAATGTCCTTGCCTGCCTCGCAAACATCAGAGTAGACTTTCTGGAGAATAGTAGACTTCCCTGGTAGCAGTAGATTTGCTCCAGCTTGGAGAATCCTTTCACAATGTTGCATTTTTAAACTTTTGTCAGCAATGCGTTTATCATACCCTTATGTCCTCAAGCAACAGATCTTTTATCAAAACCTGGGGGAAAAAGGTACTGTGACAGAAGGGTAATTAAATTATACCCTTCTCTGTTTGCTTTGTGAACCATTGTGAATCACCTCTTGTGAACCCATTGCTTGTGCCATACTGGGGATCAAACATAGCCAAACTTCTGCCTTTGAAATCTATGAGTCACATCCTCAGTGGGTGTACTTTAGCATACTGCCCCTGAACTCCGTGGAGCTGCGCAGAACTACGCCAGCTGAGGATCAAGCCTTGTAGCCATAGAAGCTGAATTTTCTAAATTGCCAAAGGGATTTAGAAGCACAAGAATCACTGAAGGTTGCTGTCCCCATGTCACCTAGGCATTGCCTTTTCCTTTTTCCCTCTTCCATTTTCATAATGAAAGACATCCTGTCGTTACATCAAGATGCAGAGAATAATGTTAAAAATCAGAAGAAAAGGGGTTTGCATGTGTGCTGTTAATATGTTTACTGCAGGTCACTGTAACTCGTATCTCCCCCATGAATAACTCATGTCACATTACTCTGCAAACAGTATTATATGGGAAATAATCATTTCAAATGCTTCATATTCATATGCAAGTTGGTCTGCTAGTCATTTAAGCCTCATAATTCAAAAACATGGCTGAGGAGGAAGCAGGGAATCATTTATTCTTCTGCATTATCTTTTTATGAAGAAACTTTGTTAACCTTCTTATTTCCATTGTGTGGTACTTTCCCAAATTAAGCATTTTTTTTTGACAGCCTGCAGCCCCCATTCCTTGCATTATGTATTCCTAGAGAGGTTCAAGCAGGCAAAGGTACCATTACTATTATTTTCTAACTTGGTACAAGAGGTCAGTTATCCAAAGGGCAGAGAGACAATGGAGACTGTTTATTTAGGCTGATTTTATCAGAAGTTACAGACAGACAGACATAGGATGGGGTGAGAGGATGGACATGTGCAGACAGGTCCTGCACACTTGAGATGGACGCCTCTTCAGATCTGTTGAAGTCTGGGTGTCACCAGTTGATCAGCTCGCAGACTGGCCCTCAGCATCACCAGCAGCCATGCAGAAAAGGGCTCCTCATGCAGAAGGGTTGAGCTGGAATCCAGCTGTAGCTGAAGAAACCTCTCTTGGCCATATTAGACAAGCAGAGAAAATGGCCCACATATTGCTGTTCCCATTTGCTTGAAGAAGCTGCACTACCAAGCCCTGAAGGAAATGGAAGCTGAAACCATTGGTGCTGCACAAGAAGCAGGATACAGCACTCATCCTTGTCACAGATGTGTTGGGAAGTGTGTCTGATCAGCTGTTGATGTACAGTCAGTTTAAGGACTCAAACATCCTAACATCAGCTCCAGAGCAGCTGATGCTGGATCTGAACTTCTCAGAGGCCAATGCATTTTTCTGTGAGCTGAGACAAAGTCATGGCTCCTGTGTGGGACTGGAGGATGTGGTCTGTGTAATGGCACCAATGGCTCATGACTCTTTCTGCTAAAATAATCACATGGTGTGAAAGACGTTGAAGTCATTGCACCAACCAATGGAGATGATCCCTCAAGTTACATCTGATTCTTCAGGATTACCCTGGAAGCAATTCTGTGGGGACATGTGGATGAATCGCCACATGGGCCCAGGGTATTTCATGCTTCCTACAGCAACAGCAAGGTTCCTTTGCGTTTCTTCCCTGCAGTGAGCTGGGGATGGTTTGCCCCCTCTCTCTAGCACTGTTAATTTCTGAGTTACAATACTGCCTTTCTCTGTCACCTAGGAATCGGATGCCTTATTGGCTTTTCCTTGATAATCCATTTGGCTTCAAAGGCCACAAAACTCCTCTCATTCCATTAATAAATGTGCAGCTATGGGATGAAATTCATTCCTGGCTGAGGTCTGTTAGAGTTACGTCTGGAATAAATCAGGTAGTGCCATTGGATATGTATAAATTGGCTTCTGTAGCTAGAACAGCAATTAAGGAATGTGCCTTCCCCTTTCAACTTCCATTGCATTAATTCTCATCATTCCTTTTGGAAAATGCCGAGAGCTGCGAAACTTGGATTCGAGAAGTACTTCTCATTTCTGTAAAACACGCTGAATTTTGCCTTTGAGGGTTTTCCTTTGGGGAAGAGAGTGGGTAGCATGAGGAGGGGAGGAGGAATGAAAGGCTTTCTCCAGTTCTCAGGCTTTGATTGTATATGCTATGAATATGAAGGCTTGAAATGAAACACCCAATAAAATGAAGTTTTAAAAATAAAATGAAGAATTTAAAGTTTTAAGCTTTATCAATTTTTTTTTTCTTATCTTTCTTGTAGTAGCTAATATCTGGGGTTTTCATTGGTTCGTTCTGCCTTTGCAGTGCAAGCCAGCAGTAAGCCGAAGCAGGTCCTCCAGTTTAAGTCTAACAGTTGAAAGTGCTTTAGAAAGCTTTGATTTCCTGAACACCTCTGACTTTGATGATGAGGATGGTGGTGGTGTGGAGGTTTGTAATGGTGGAGGAGGTGCAGACTCAGTATTTTCAGATACTGAGATTGAGAAGAATAGGTAAGTTTGTAGTACCTGCCAGCTGTGCTTACGCCAAACTGACACCCTGGCTCTTTGTCACTAACAGGGGATCCTGGTGCACAATTCATTCAAGGAAGACTGACTAATCCTTGATGCATTTTAGGGTCAGAGGGCTTCTCGTGGCTGCTGCATACAAAATCTTTAGTTTCCAGGACCATTTTTTTTCCTCTGTTCAAATATATGCAATCTATCCTCCAAGGGAGAAGGGTAAATTAAATTAGGCCGACATCAATACTGGCAGAGCCTCTTCCTTGACATAGGTTTGGACCTGGCTTTCCTTGGATGTAATTACTAATTCCTCTGTGGTTTTTCCCCCCTCCCTTTGTCTTTTCTCTCTAGCCGAATGAGTCTTTGCAGTGGATTAAGCTTGTCAGTAACAATAACACAGGGCCAGATTTAAGCAGCATGATGTAGGTTGCCTTTGGAATGTAAGAGTGATGACTGGTACTCTGTTCATGGCCCTGCGTGTTACCTGCCCTTCTTTCATCACTTTTGGTCTTTCTGAGAAAAAAAAAAAGCAAAAAACCACAAAACAAAAAAGCTGTGGTGTTGTGCCGTGGCCTGCCATTGTTGTGTGACTTTAAGATGCTGTGCTTCAATCATTAGATCTTAAAAGCATGTTTGCCTCCTTTGAGTTGACACGATGCCCAGCAGGCATGTAAGCGGCACTAGAGCTGGAAAAAAAGAAAGGAACACGGTTACCTCCCTGCCTGTGCTTTCCAGCCAGGGAGCTGTACTACTCACAGCTTGCTTAAAGCAATTTGAGTGCAGTGAGCAACCACCGTGCAGTTCCCATCATCTCATGTCCTCATTCCAGAATAAGACTTGGTGGGAAAAAAAATTTGGGAAATTGTGTTGCTTGCTAAAATGGCACTCTGACCTCAGTCCGGTCTGTGCTGAGTTAGGGATCTAGCTTCAACCAGTTAAAATAAAAATTAAAATTTCTTTTTTTCCCTCTGGCTCATCCCCAGACAGTGCAGATTCCCATTTCCATTTTTAGATGTGTAAGTGTGTGACTCATTGTAAAGACTGCAAGTGTTGAAACTTCTGAACTTGCAGCCAAACACACTTGCCATCTGGGGACTGACCTCAGGCTTTGCATTTAAACACAGGAGGATCATTTGTGCAGCAAGACAATATTGGAAATAATGATTTAAAACACAGTAAGACTAACTCTACACTCTTGCAGAAACAATTGGCAAAGTAAGCTGTACACATTGTGTCTAAAACTGCATATGAAAGCATCATGTCTCTTACTTCAGCAGTAAGTACTTACTCCTTTCCTTCTGCAATGAGCCTTAACTTTGACAGCAGGAGGATTCTGAAAGCACAAAGCTGTTCGTAGCAACTCAGTGCTTGGGAAGGTACAAATTGTCATGGCTCTTAATCCAGAGCGACTGGGCAGGTGATTCATCACAGATGGGAGAAAGCTCTCACTACCAAGGGACAGTAACCACGACAAGCCTTGCTGTTGAGGACATCACATCACTCAAGGCAAGCCAGTCAGGGGACACGTCTGTCCCGTAGATGGCCGTGTCCCTCCTGTACCCAGGCAGGGCAGCCCTGCTCCTTTGTGATATGATGTGCTCATCACCAGGTTTCTGTGCACTTTCAGCTCTTCTGCCGTGCTCTTTGCTCATCACCTTGTGTGTGAGTGGGGGTGTGGGTGTGGGTGTGTGTCTGCTGTGGCAGCTGCCGGCCCTGCACTGACCTCCTCCTCCCTGCCTCCTCCCCAGTTACAGGACGGAGCACCCAGAAGCCAGAGGCCACCTGAGTGAAGCTCTCACCGAGGACACGGGCGTGGGCACCAGCGTGGCTGGCAGCCCTCTGCCCCTGACCACAGGCAACGACAGCCTGGATATAACCATAGTTAAGCACTTGCAGTATTGCACCCAGCTCATTCAGGTACCAACCCCGCCTCATTTGGGGCGTTTATTTTAAAATCATTCCTGCCTGCAGCATGGGTACAAGCAGGCTGGCAAGGTCAGCACTGCTCCTGCCAGGCAGGGGGAGCTGGGGGCTGGGACAGACACCATGCTGGGGTAGGATGATGACAGCCTGACCCCAGCCAGAGGTGCCTCCATTGCTTCCATCCTGGCCCATTCTGGAGCAGACCTGACATGAGAACTATGGGGCACCTGGCACGAGCTGCCCAGGAGGGCTGAGGGGCAGGGCAGTGGGGGACAGGGGCATCCCCTGCTCTGGGTTACAAACTCCTGCTGGCTTTGCTGGGAGGTCCTCAGTGGAGCTGGTTCCCAGTTAAAGCAGCCTGTGTCTTCAGAGGTAAAACAGCAACCCTGTCTCCACTGTTTAACTGAGATGAGCTTGCAGCGTTCAAGAGCAGAGATGGGTTTTTGCATGTGAGGCAGAGAGATTCTGTCTGCAACAGGCACGGTGAAGGCAGCATGAGGCAGCCCCCCTGAGATATGAAAACTGTCAGTTCATGCTCACAACTAGAAGGGGTTTTCTGTAGTTTTTTTTTTTTTCAGAGCCCATGCACAGCAAATGTGAATTTAAACAGCCAGTAAGTGAGGTCATCAGGGTTTTTCTAACAAATCAAAACATGCTGCAACTTCCTCTTCACAATTATTTTACTCTTCCATCTTAGTTATAATTAGCTTTATTTTCCCAAAGGCTCATAGCAGCAATAGAGCATGAGCCTGATTCCAGCACCCTTAGTGCTGTGCTGGAAACTCTGCTGACTCACAGTATGAGAAGAAAGGAGGTTTTTTGGTTTCAATAAAAGAGTATACAGCAAATATGCAGCTGAGCGAGGTGAACTTGAACCACATCCACACACAAAGCAGATTTGATATGCACATTATTTACATAGACTGCTGAAGAAGATGCAGATTTCAGCAGTAGGGAGTATTAGCAAGGATTAATTAATTAATAAAATTAATAAAGGCACCTAAGTAATTGATCAAAGCTGAAATGGAGTGGAGAAAGGGCAACTTGTGGCCTTCTCTCTATGCAGGGTTGTCCTGAAAGTCTACAATCTGTGTTGTGTGAAAGTCAGACTAATATTCTTGCCTGGTTTTAAGTCTTGTGGTGATGGGTTTCTTTAGCTTTGTGGAGTGTGTAAGTCAGAAACTACTTAAACAAATGGCTACTTGGATACTCAGGTGTCTGGATGTGGATGTACATATTGAAGGTACAAGCAGTGATGCATGTCAACTAGGACCAAAAAATATCCCTACAACAAAATTTTTTTTGAGTTAAGGAGATCATGTGGTTCGAGGCAATGAATTTGTCTTTGCACTTCAGGTGTTTTGGAGTTTTTTGTTTTTTCTGAGGCTGGGTTTCTATTTGATTCAGTGACTCATTTTTGTCTCTTCCCATTTGTCTTCACCAGCAAATTGTGTTCTCCAGTAAAACACCATTTGTGACAAGAGACCTCCTGGATAAGCTGTCCAGGCAGATCCTCGTGGTGGAGAATATTGCGGAGATCAGCACTGAGAACTTGGGAAACATCACGTCTCTTACTGATGGTAAGAAACAGCTTAGGGGCTTTCCAAGGATTTGCCTGGGCATGTGTGTCTGCTGAAATAATCACCGTGCAGAGCTCACCAGCAGTGCAGAAGAGGCCACTGTAGTAAGGGCTGGCTCAGGGTCACCAGGAGGTGCAGCAGTCAAGGCAGGTGTCACCTCCATCTGTCCTCAACGCTGGTTTCCAGAAATATGCAAGTGAGAAGAGAAAGGACTTCTTATCCAGCTTGATGTGCAGAAGATGGGCAGGTGTCATTGGTGTTATGAGGTGGGGATACTTCCACCTCTGAAGACCCAAATTCTTCTTCCACCTTTCTTTCCTGAGAAAAGGCAGGATTTGCACTACAATATCAGAGGCATAATACAACTTCTTGAACATTCTCATTTTTAGTAGTCTCTGTGGAAAACTTCTTAGTTATTTTTCATTTTGCATCTGTTTTAATACTTGGAAGAGTTTGACAAACACTCATGTACACTCTGGCAGGATAGGTAAATACTACAAGGTGTATTTACTATATCAGAAAATTGAGTGACTTACTTGGAGCCATAGTGTAGTGCTAGGACAGGGACCAAACTTGTGCAGACCATTTGTGGTGTTCCCCTAGTGTTTTGTGCTATTTAAAAGGAAGAGACATCAATGCTGAGAACTGGGAAACAGAAAAAACATGTTACAAACCTGGGGTGAGCACGTGGTCATGCTCTGTGAAGGTAATGGCTCAGGGAGGACCAGCAAACAGTAACTGTTCATCAGTGGGATTGGGTGAGACGTCCTCCATTCTTACCTTCTTTTCTCAAAGCTGATGCTTCCAGCATGGCTTTGTTTCATTATTCATTTTGTCTTCCCCAGCAATTCCAGAGTTCCACAAGAAGCTGTCACTGCTGGCTTTCTGGATGAAGTGTACTGGCCCTGCAGGAGTGTATCACACCTCTGCAGACAGGATGATGAAGCAGTTGGATATCAATTTTGCCACCACTGTGAATGAGGAGTGTCCAGGACTTGCAGAAACAGGTACAAACTGCTGCAAAAAAATGCGTCAGCCATCAAAATGGAGACCAGTTGTGTACTGAGCTTTGTTTTCCAACCCCTCAGAGATCTGTTTGGCCACAGTTCCAAGATCTCATTTGAAAACTAATGTTGCAACTCTTGAAACAGTTTTGGCTCCAAATAATGAAACAAACAAAAAAAAAAAAGTGAAGTTAACAGAAATGAAAATACTGTTTTAAGGTTTGTGAGCTAACCAGGAAGAAAGTCTATTCCCAAATACAGATTTGTAAGTGATTTAGTGAATTAGGAATCCTTGCACTTAATTTTGTGTATCTATATAATTCCCACGCCCCATTACAGTGCCCTGGGATGAAATTAATCCGCATTCAAGTGAGTTTGTGTGAGCACAGGTTCTTATCTTGTGGGGGGTGTACCACACCTCGAACTCCAGCTATACTGACTAGCTCTCCCTTGGACAGAATGGGGATGGAGGCTGATTTGCCCAGGTGTGGCCACCTGCACTGTGGATGCCTACAAAGGGCAAGGTTCTCCTTCCTGCTCCATGCTATAGCTCTCACAAGCAGTGCCTCAGACAAGCTTGCTGCATGCTACACTGCTGCAGGAACATGAAAAATAGCAAAGCCAAATCCTGCCTCAGTGGCACTGTGGAGATGTAGCAGGCAGTGCATGTGGAGAGGGATTTAGGATGCAGGATATTGTTCAGGTAGAAATGATGCTCTGTTGATTGCACAGGAAGCTGCACTAGCCATCTGTAAACGGGCAGAGGTTCATCCTTGAGGTAACAAAGATATTCTCTGGCAAGGAGACCCAGACAGGGAGAAGGCCTGTCCAGCTTAACCTAACCACAGCTGAGCTTAGAAACATTGGGAAGTATCTGGCCTTGCAGATGAGGTTCTTTCTTGCTGGTTTTGAAGTGGACTGCATAATTTTGCCCGCAGCTTTTGCTCTCACTAACCTGTCCCTTTGTCCATGGCTGCCTGCAGTCTTCAGGATCCTGGTGTCTCAGATCCTGGACCGGACGGAGCCTGTCCTCTACTCCAGCATGTCCTCCGAGACCATTACTGTCTTCCAGTATTACAGCTACTTTGCCAGCCACAGTGTCAATGACCTTGGAAGCTATTTGCTGCAGCTCGCAAAAGAAGGTAGAGTATATAAATTCTGCTGGCTGGTTAGGGAGTACCTCCCTGTCCTTCTGAGCTCAACACAAGGCAGTGCAGCCCTGAGGCTGGTTTTACAAAAGGAGGAGAGAAAAGAGACAAAGAAGTGTCCTGGCTATTAAGTGAATGCACCTGACCTGTTGTGTGTGTCAAGGGAAAGGAGCTGATGTAGATAGACCCTTAGTCATTTCTATTTCCATATTCAAATGGGAAAAAATCTGTTTTGAAAGCACTGGTTTTCAGGGAATGGGCTGAATGGTGGAAGGCTGAGCCCAAGGTCTGGGAAGTTTTCTGTGCCCACAGCTTGGATGGTATCTTGGTCTTTCACCACCTGTTATGGAGACACCTGAAGTGCTGAGCAATTCTCAGGGACCAAGGGATTACAGCACCTCAGAGTTTTGCAGGCTCTACCACCAAGAGCTAAAGAGAGAAGCAGATGCTGCACAAAGTGTTCTGAACGGCAGTCCCTGGCAAGCCAAGTTTTCTTCTCTGTTTGAGAGGGAGTTTGAGGAGCCTTGCCTAGTTTTCCTTTTTATTTGGGCATACGAGGGAGCTTTTGCTCAAAAGCCTGGAAGCAAAATGGCATTTCAACTCACCTCTGAAACATATTAGCCCTAGCTCTTGTTGGCAGACATCAATCTATCCAGGAAAAGCTCTCACAAAGATGCTCTGAAAATCAATACACTAGCAGGATATTTGGTTTCAATTGTTAGAGAGAGAATTGACATCTTGTAGCAGAAAGCAAAGATTGGACAGGGGTGCCTGTAGCTCTGGGGTGCTGCACTTGGGCCCATCTACTGATCTCCTCACATCTACTCATCTTTCACTTGAAGAAGGTCTGAGAAGCTGGCCCAGCCTAAAGCCCAGACAATTCCCCATGCAGACACACTGCCATGCTGAGTTGCTCAGATGGGAATATTTTGGTATCCTTAGAGTGTGTAATACAAATCAAGGATTGCTAGCGAGAAAAGGATCAATCCTAAGTACTGAGAAGATAAAGTAAGTAACACAGACTTTTTTTCTTGCACTTCTAGCATCTGTGGTTCAGGTGCTACAGTCAGTGAAAGATGGAAAACTGCAGCAAAATGTGTCCAAAATAAACTCCAATAACCTTCCACCACAGCAGGAAGTTTTAAGAGCTTTGGCTTTACTTCTCAATGAAAATAAAAATGAAGTCAGTGAGACTGTGGCATCACTTCTGACAGCAACTGCAGAAAACAGGCACTTCAGGGAGAAGGTAAGTGGCAGAAAATCACCTGTCACATGAGAGACCTGTGTCATCATGACTTTTTTCTACATGTATGTCTCAAATATCTGTGCATATAAAATAACTGATCCAAGCTTGATTTAAACTGATCCAGAGGGATATCCTGTCTAATTTTTCTGCACATGAGCAGGTCTGTTTCTGTCTTTATGCCCGTCTGCTTCTACCTGTCATTACACTAAACAGGTACCAATCAAAACTGCAAATACTTACTGAGTGCTGTGCTCTCCAGCTATCTTCCACACTTCAGCATTTCTGCTGCCCTGTCTCAGACTTGGCTTCAGTCCAAGGCTTCAAGGTAACAGTCCCCTGCACCACCAACATGCAAAGACACAGGTCTCAGATTTTTTTTTTTTCCCCCAAAGGAGTCTGACATCTTTGGGACTTCCCACCATTTCCAGAGGGGATGGACTGCCTTGGGCAAACACAGCTCAGCTGTGAGAACTAAGATTTGAGTCTGTCTCTGATACCAAATGCAACAAGCAGGGCCAGGTTAAACACAGAAATTAAGTACAGGGGAGAAGGAGGAGTACGAAGAAATTAGGGATTGGCTCCTGGCCTTTCATGGCAGACCTTTCCCATCTGTCCATCTTGTACTCTGTCAGGAAAGAGCAAAAGAAAAGGCAGCTGGAAGAGGAAGAGTAGCAGAAGGAAGGCAAAGGGAAGAGAAAAAGTCTTTGCTTCTCTTGTCTATCAATCCAGTCCCCTCTTTGCTTGCCCACCCACTTCATCTTCCATTTTTGCAGCCTCTTGGTATTTCATAGCATCCTTCTCCCATCCCCAGCTTCCTGGTGGCAGCATCTCAGGGCAAATATAACCTTCTCCTGGAGCAGGCATGTGTAGCTGATACCTGGTCCACTGCCTGCAGGAAGAACCACAGGGTGGCTTCTGTGAGGGTATTATGCAGCCTTATGCTGCAGATGAATCCACTGTACAGCTGAGTGCTGGTGAGATTTGCTGCTCAGTAGTAGCTACTAATTTCCAGGGTCAAGCAGTAAACTGGTCTAGCAGCTCATGCTGACATTGTAATCATTATTTTAAGTCTCCCTGGGGTCTATACCAACTACTCCATTTATTCCTATGTTAAAAAGACCACCTCAAGGGCCACCTCTTGGGATATTAGACTCCAAGGCCCATTCAAAGCTCTTTGGTGATGTATGGAGAAAGGCCTTCAAAGGTGCATCTCACTTTAACATGAACTTCTCCCTCACCAAAAGCTGCCCCGAGGCTGCTGATCTGTGACTGGTGGTCTGGCCTGGATCTGTTGTAGGGAATTGTCCCACCTGTGCCATCCCACATGCTCACTGTCAGGGAGGCAGGCTGCAATTGCTGTCCTTTAACAGGGTAGCAATACCTCCATGCTCCACCCTTCTCTATGGAGGCACTGACATCTTCATTGCTATTCTTCTTTATCTGTTTTCAGGCCTTGATTTATTACTGTGAAGCACTAACCCAGCCCAACCTCCAGCTGCAGAAAGCAGCTTGCTTGGCTCTAAGATACCTCAAGGTAAGAGACAAGGAATACACTGTGGTGCTTGGCTTTGCTTTTGAAAGGACATCTGATAGGTACAAACAACAAAACAGAAATTTCAATAACAGCAGCAGTACTGTTTTTGTTTTATGTTGCTGTGCTCCATCCTTTTTCAGAGAAAGGGAATGGTTTAGAACCTTCTAAACCACCTGGGTTTTGTGACCTTGGCAAAATTTTATCTTTTGCATATCATCTTTTCCTCCCTCGCATATTGACTTCAGGAGACTCAGTTCCACATCACAGAGAAAAAAAAAAGTTAATCCATAAAGTACTGACTGAGAAGGATAAAAAAAATGCTTTCCCAGGATAAAATGAGCTCTAATGCATGTGGGCTGCAGTAGCAGAGAAGAGAGATCACAGCTTGTTTTGTGACAAATAACTGGTACATCTGGGCACTACAGCTTCAGCTAGCATCTGCTCCCATCTTTGCACTCCAGCCTATGACAGGATGGAAAATGCGCTTTTGTTTTGGTTGTATAGAGCTATGGGAGACAGCAGCCACCCAAGCCTGGCTGGTATGGGACAAAAAATGTGGGGCAAAAAATGTGTTCCATGAGACAGCTGCACTTTGGACTGACTATTTCTCCCTCTAATCTGTCCCCTGGAAGGCAGTTCTAAGCTGTAACTTCATCCCAGTCACAAGTGATGCCATCCAATACATAATCCAGTATTGTTTAAATATGAAAAAGCCTTTCCCTTAAATGAGAAGCTAGCAGGCACCCCTGAGAGGCAATGGTGAGGGACATTGCATCTCTGCTGCATGCGGGTGCAGCGGGGTTTTTGATTGCTCAGGAAAACTCGGACTAAGAACCAGTGGTGGGAGCTGGAGCTAGGCAAGTTTAACTTGGAGCAGTGAGTCTTGTGGCTGGGGAAAGTATCATCATTTGGAATCTTCAAAGAAGAAGCTGAAGGTGGAAGTTATTACTTCAGAGATGGAAATGTTACAATGGGTAGGTGGCTGTGGATGGAGTAACCCAGGGGCAGTTTAATCCACAACTGGTTGCACAAGGGCCCCGTGAATCTCTGAGGGTTTTTTCAGATGGCAGCAAGCTCTGTTTTGCTGTGGCCCCATCACTCACAGGCATTTGAGCTGTAGTCACCAGTGCAGCCTCAGCCTGAGTCACACATGAGTGGCCATGGTGAAGACAGCGTGGTGAGATGTAATGGCTGTGGCAGCAAAGCCCTCATTCAGAGCATGCAGACCAGGCCTTGTGCCCCTTGGATCCACAGGGCTCCTACAAATACTCACTCTGTGGCTCAGTGCCTCTTCCAGGTGTCACACTGGGACAGTACCTGCCCTTCCTTTCACTCGTCTCTCTTGTAGTGTTAAATAGCCAGCCAGAGACACACTGACAGCTGCTCTCCCCAAAGACCTGACATTTTTGTATCACAGAACAGGATTATTCCTTGCTTTCTTCCCAAAAATAGCAGAGGCAAGGCAGAAATCTTCAAACACTGGTGAGCACAGGCTTGGCATGCTTTATAGGAAACCTGTTTGCTAGATCCCCCCTGTTCATTTCCCTGCTGTACCCTGCCTTGGCATTTTATGGCCTTGGTCCACAGCCCATCACCTATCCTACAGTCAGAAGTGGCAGACATAGCTGGTCTGTCAGATTTATGTATATAGTGCATAGGGTAGGAAAATCAGAAAGGGTCCACACCAGCAGCAGAAAATACACCTCCTCCAAATGCTTCCCCTTAGGGAAACCCCATTGCTCGTGTCTCCACCAAAGCCCTTTGCTTGGAGTGGGAAGGGCAGTGCAGAGGATGGTTACTATTTAACGCAAGGTTGTGGAAAAAACCCAGTGTCCTGTGTGGTGCTAAAGCAGTTCTCTTTGCACTTCCCAGGCTACTGAGAGCATTAAAATGCTGGTCACGCTCTGCCAGTCTGACAATGAAGAGATCAGAAAAGTGGCGTCCGAAACCCTGCTCTCCCTTGGTGAGTTGCCTGACTTAGAGCAGTATTTAATTTTATTTTTTAACAGAGCAACATGTAAGACACCCGAGCGATGTAAATGTGAGACTGTAAATTGAAACAAAACTTTACAGAGTGACTTAAACAAGTCAGAAAATACAGATTCTTAAAAATCATTCATTTTGAAAATGAGCTAAAAAGAGAAATTGAATTGCGTGAGTCTGGAGGGGGAAGTAGTAAAAGGGAGGATAGCAAAGGAGAAGTTGAGAAACAGAAAGAATTAATAATTAATCTGCAGTTTCTGGGCACCAGTACTTCAGTGGCATGGAAAAATTGTGTTTTTCTGGCCTTTCGGCTAGGCATGCATTTCTACTCCATGGAGGTGGTGTCCTTGTGTTATTTTAATTATGCAAACCCTTCAAATATGTTCTCTTCCATTCACCGCTTCAGCAGGAATTCAGTCTGCTGTGGGACATGTTATTGCTCAGGTTATAAAACAACTAGCCCAGGGACACTTGAAAACCCTGATTGTTCTGCCATTCTTCTAGATAACATACAGATAGCATTTTTGGTTTCTTATTGCCAGTTCAACACATTAGGGTCAATGTTGTCTTCCTGCAAGTGCATATAGATGGCAGTAGCTAAGGGAAAAGGGGTTGAAAGACACAATAATATTTTGCAAACATACTGCTTCCTATTCTCAGCAGTATAGAAGTAACGTTGTGGATGGATTCACTTCTTTAAAGTGCCAGGAAGTGGGAGGTGGATAAACTTTATATTTTCCAAGGTTGAAGTGGATAAACATAATTTACCTCAAGTACATCACAGCAGCAGCTGAGACCTTGAGAAGCACAATAGGTCATTCAGTACAACAAGTGTGCAAGATACTGTCACCTCATCGTACAAGCCACATCTGCTTCTGTTTGGCTTTAGATAACCAAACAAGTTACATGGGAAGTTTTAAAAAAAAAGAATAATTTGAACATTCAGAACATGTTTAGCTTTTCCAAATAATTTCTGAAATTGCTTCTAACAAGATAAAGTTGAAAAAGGGGTAGAAATTACTGGCCACTCAGTACTTTCTAACAGCAGAGAATCCAGTATTTTAAATGTTCTAGGGCAATGACATAGTACATGATTATGCTTTATCATTTTGCATTCAGGTGAAGATGGGAGACTGGCATATGAACAGCTGGACAAATTTCCCCGGGAATTTGTTAAAGTTGGAAGCCGCCGTGGAACTGAAGCTGCCACAGCTTTTTAGATGGAAAAGAACCTGCTAATATTAAACAGGCATTAAAGTAGGATGGAGCTGCACTTCAGTGTGGGGAACAAGAGGAAGACTTTAAAGAATTCTATGAGAATGTTCCAAAATGTAGCAATTTACAGACTTCTTCAAGAAAAGCAAAATCTGAAATCCAGCTTAAGGATTCCTATTGGCTCCTCGTTGCAGCTCATGATGGAACAGTTGGATGCTGAGGAACAATACTTTCTTGACTGATTCTAAACAAATAATGTAATTGCAGATATTCAGCCTCAACAGACTTCTGTGAGGTTTTTAGAATTCGGCATCTCCATATATTTTCCTATTATATTTACTTCCTTGAAGTTGTTGTGAAAGCTTGAGCCGTGTGATACCGTATCTGTCAAGGACAATCAGGAGGCCACCTGAGCAGGCATGCAGAGTTTTCCCTTAAATCCCAAATGAAGTGTCTGCTGCCATGCAGTGTCCCCAGCAACACTCCAGTGGCAGAAAACGCTGCTCAGCTTTCTCAGTTGTGTCTTGGTAATGAAATACAGGGAAAGTTCTACAAGTTTTGCCTTGAGAAACAGCGTGATGTAAACCCTGGGAGGTGTCACTTTGGTGACTCATTCTAAATGCCTCCACTGGTCTTTTATTCCCTTCTCATGTCCTCCAGCAGCAAACCATCATTAATCCAGCGATTTCTGAGGGGGATCAATCAATCACGTAGGTTTCTGAAAACTAAATGAAAAGGTAAAGTGCATTTATTTATTCTGAGAAGAAGGAGTGAATACCGCTAATTGCACAAGTCCCCAAAACCATTTTGTCCTGCAAGCTGCAGGCAGGATTGGATTTTGTACATTCTAATTAGAGGAGCGTAGTTTCTATAGAGTGATTTCAATATAAAGAACAGAACAAACTCAAGTGGACCTCGGAGGCAGTAATAAACAGAGGGGAAGCAAATGCACCTCCCCTCCCTGCACTGCAAGGTTGAAAGACAGCGAGTGCTTCAAACTGTTGATTACAAGCCTTAAGTTAACAGAGGAGGTGAACAGAATTTAACAGAAGAGTGTTCCTGTACTGTGTTGATTATGCATGAAATGCTATTTAGATGTCAATTGAAGTATCCAAATTTGCATAGACGACATAGAAAATACTGCAAACAGTTCACATCAAGAGGAAACCTTGTGAGCCAAACACTTTGGCAGGCAGGGGTCATTTGTTTTGTTTTTGTTGGTTTTTTTTTTTTACTGTGAATGTTACAAGAATGTACATATTTGTATATTTATAAATATATATATTCTTCCTTTAATTAAAGAAGTACATTTTGTACAGTGCAAAATGCTTACTTGTTTACTGAGGGATATAAACTCTTTTTGCAGAAGGTGAAATAGCCATTTTGTGGTTTTTATACTACACCTGTCCCATCAGTTGAATTCTTTCAAGGCGTCCTTTTGTATCTACTTTTTTTTTTTTCTTTTAGTTTTGTGGCATTTGTACTCACCATATTTCCTATCACATTTAAGTTATAATAAAGATTATTTTTAATTACTAAGCACACCAGTCCATATGTACAGTCACCATTTCCATCAGCAGCCTCTTCACTATCAGGCTCATAGTTTTAGTTCAGAGCAAGCCAGCTTTGTGTATCATTCAAGATGCTTACCAAGAAAGGCTCCACAGGGACTACCTCTCCAGAAGATGTGCTGGAGAGGCTCTAGGATTATTACCAAACTTGCACTGATTACTCCTCCCTTCTATGAAGACAGCCTCTTCTTGGACAGAAGACATTCCTTCCATTCATTTTCCCTTTTCAAACATTCAGGCTTACAGCACACACCTTGGGGAATGGAGAGCTGCCTATGGAGCAGGGAGCCAAAGCCACAGGGAACAGGGAGCAGCTCACATACAGAGGTACTGCATCAAATGGAGGGTGTATCTCATCTCATGGTTTAAAGCCACCCTTGGAGAAGCTTATTAGCCTAAAGCTGATCTACTACACCGTTACAGCCAGGATTCATGACAGCCGTAACAAAGTGAACAGACCTTAAAGCTTCCAAAACCTGAGGGCAAAGAAAAATATCCAAACCGTTTATTTGTCTCCAAGCTTGTACATTTTTATGCTTGCAGAGCTGACAACGCTGTCTTTTCCTGGCACATTAACACACACCTTGGTGGAGTAGGAAAAACCAGATGCACAGAGGTGAGCATCACAAGGTTTGTGCTTACCAACAGTAAAGAAGGAAGCAGCAGGCAGTAATTACAAAAGCTCTTAGGGCTGCAGCAGACTTACTTGGACAAATTCAAAGGTCAGGGCCACCGCAGGAAAGTGTGCTAGGAAAAAGTTCCCATAGCAAAGTGGCTCAGCAGCTGTGCAGATGGAAGAGATGGGCAGCTCGCTAGAAGTGCACTTGGTTAAAGGGGTTTTTCTGGTGGTAAAGGTATCCTTACCTTATGCTGTGGTGGTTTTTACTACCCCTGCCATGCTGTCACTGTCTCAGCATTTGGCCCCATAAATAGAAACCTGGAGCACCCCTATACTACTGTAGCTACAGCAGCAGCATGTTATGCTGCCCAGTTTCACACTGCTACTAGCAAGGCTGTTGTATCCATCACACCTTCAGAAAAGCTATCCTCTAGAGCTTCACCCTGTTCTGCAGTCTGTGATACATACTTTATAATTTATACTTTATAAATAATGCTTATCATTAATGTGAACCTCAAAATTAGGAGTCAACAACTGCCAGACACTGTATCTTAAGTATGGCTCCCTGCTTTGCAGTGGGATTGTCCTGAGGAGAGGATCCACAGCATCCAGCTTCAAATGGCTGCAGTGCCCCCGAGGGCAGGATAGACGTGTCCTCACAACTGATCACATTTCATTACAGGCATTTGCCAGCAGTTCAACAAACAGCAGCAAATTACAGTTCCTCATAACACCATTATCAGTTGCTAAATTGTTTTGTGTTATTGCAAGAATGGAAAGATAAATTAATAACACAATAAACATTTTCTGCTGAAAAAAAACCATTGACAATGCAACTCAGTCTTAAGAACATTAGAGTGCTGGAAAAGCATAGCCTTGGCAAAGTTGGCACATCTTCTTATTAAATTCTTAAATCCAGTTCTGAAAACAACCTGAGATGGTCCTTGAGGAAAAGTAAATGAATGTGCATCACATGTTCTTAACAAAAAAATAACCTATGACTAACTTCATGACTTATGCAGAGGCCACACCATAAGCTGCAGCACAGAACAAAGCTGCAGGCACTCACGTAAGCAATCCCATGCCAAAACCCAAGTGAGTTTCAGCTGCCCGAACATGTAGCTATTATGGTCTAATTAATTTCTCCACACATTGTCTTAAGTACAATGGGTGCTTAGCAAAAATAGCAATTTTTAGTGTAAACCAGTTATGAGTTCTTCCTCACACAAACAGTCCACCTGCCCCATGGTTTGCTGTCCCTGAACAGCTGCTCATTCTTGAAACATCTGACACCTGCAAATGACCCACTGCCCCACGCTTAACTCTTGCATGACTGAAATTCAGCACATGCACATTTTATGGGAGAAGTGCTAGGACACTGTAGATACATCCCACTTCCACACAGCCTGAAAGACAAGATTGTGTCTGTACCCTCTGGAGTGGAAAGGAGTGTTGATTCCTTTTGCTGGTAGCACAAACACATTTAACTTCCTGGAGAGAACCACATGCTGTAGTTAGGTTCCAGAACTGATACTTTTATTATACTAGACAGGATGTTCTCTCTATAACTTAGCCAGAGATAAAGGTTGTCTTTAGTGATGCTGATTTTCAGCTGCTCCATAGCTGTGTTCCAGTTTTGATAAATGACTTTCCCTGTATGGTAAGTGATAAATGATTTTCCCTTAAAATGTCAGATGGTTTTAAGAGAACTAATCACAAACTAATCTCTGTATAATTTCTAGACCTTTGACAAGCTGTTAGCACATAAAGTTTCTTGACTTAATATGTACACAGTGCTACTGCATGCATGTTCAAAAAAGCACTCAATTTTCAGAACAATAGAACATTTTTAAACAGCAGTTGTTGCAGCATCCTAAAACAGCTGCTGAGAACATTTCCATGCATTAGTGTCTGATACAATAGGTATAAGTCAGTGTTTGGTCAAGGTTCAATGCATCTGCGACAAAACATGTGTATGGGTTTTATTACTGTGGCATTTTGGCTCACACCTAGCCTTCTCGGGCATCACAGGTTTTTTTGCATTTCCACAGCAAACTATCCACTCTCCTAACAAACTGCACTTGAAAAAAACACAGCAGCCTCCGTTTAAAACATTAGTATGTATTACTAAGCAGCACATGCCCTTTTGATGTAAAAATTTACTCTGTTAGAGGGGGGCCAAACACTGCAATACATCCATCAGCCTACTCGCAGAACTGCCATGATTTATTTGTACACAGTCTATTTCAACAGAAGGATCCAGCACATCAAGGGACTGTCACATCTTTTATTTAAATAAAATTAATCCAGAAAAAGCATAAGATCTAAACCTAATAAGCATTCTTCTTGATCAACCTGAAGGTAAGAAACACAGATGCAGATACTACACACAAATTCTGGATTTGTCTCTTTCTGGCAGTTCTGTTCCAACAACAGCACCTGTACTACAGCAGTTCACACAGCAGGAAGTGAAGCAGTGGAAAAGCTGCACTTGTGGTCTCATTTTGGTCTGCTAGTCATGCCACAGTCCTTTCTTCCCTTCTACAGCCTCTGCAAATACAATATACTTGATGTTTAAAAATAAAGCCACCTCTAAAAAAGGTAAGAGTTAACAATCAATAACTTAAACTAAATTGAACTGCAAAAAACCAATTTTATCAAAATGAATTTTATGTTTCCTTACTAATGTTGAACTACTTTGTTAAGAAAGTTGCTTACAATGTGAGCTAGGAGAAGTCTAAGTCACTTGACAACCATTATGCACTTCTCCTAACAGAAAACCAAGGTTACTCTACAAAGCATTTGCCCAGCACCGTTTTGTTTCTTCTTCAAGATGGCACCAGTGCAAGATAAAGGACACACCTTTCTCACCTTTTCAGCACAGTGATGGAAAGGAATATGCCTAAGAAACCCCTGGAACACACACTGGAAGATGTAATCTTGTGCTTACAAAGTTCACAGAAATTGTGATGCCTCGTTTTCTAGTTAGCATGCTTGAGGTAAAATGGCAGCCAGGAGTATTGCCTCCCATAATGGTTTCTGACGTTTCCTGGATGTCACAACTGAAATCACTTGTAAAACATCTGTTAACTGATCAACAGCCACAGGAAGTCAAACAGAAGGAATATAAAGGTGCCAATCTGATAGCTCCAGAGTCATTCACACGTACCCTGAAGCAATCATCTCTAGCAAGGCCAGAGAGATGCACAACTCAGGATGCTTCTATTCACTTCTGCCTCCTGAAAGCCACTGAGCTTTAAGCTCCTCCCGAAATACGTCTCAGTTCACTCGGTACTGGAAAATCTGTATCCAACTTACTCTCCTGCTCCATCACACCCCATGCAGATATCAGATAAGGCGCTCAAGGTTTTAAAGATCACTTTCTATTCCTGTAAACCTTTTAGAACCTAAGTACCTTGGTAAAAGGGTGTCTCATCTCTTGGTAAATACCAGAGCAGTACCTTGAAAACACCAAGTTTCCTTTCAGAACAGCTCTGTTTTGTCTCCACCTAGTTTTCAGCACAGCTACTACTGGGACTAAGAACACACCACCTTCTCTTCATAAGCCAAATACAGTATTACTAAAATAAATGGTCCAATATTTCCTACTTAAGCTCTCATTACACAGTTTGCAAAATGTTTCCTAAGAAGGCAGAGGAAATTAATTTTTTAAAAAATTAAAATCATAAATCTAACTGACCTTTACATTTTGATTCATTACCCAGGAAGATTTTCTGAAACCTCACCAACACCACACAAATTTTAGCTTTTTCTCACCCTCTATCCACAAAAAAAAAGCAATTTTGTTCTCCAGAATTCTGCAAACCTAAGAAGAACTAAAAACTGTCCAGGCATCCCCCTAAAAGCTTGAAAGCTTCCATCTACAGGAGTCATAACTGATTTAAACCAAGGATTAACCATTCCCTTGTCAATTAAGACACTATTTTGGTAATGCAAAGATTTATTTATCAATTTTCATGCTTCATGTCAGACCAACTGATAAGAAAGATATTTACACAACAGTTGAAATACACAGTATTTGCGTTTCATACAAGCAACTACATGCAGCCTGTAGTAAATTTTCCATGCAGTATTCAGATACTCCTCCCACTGCTACATAATTCCAGTTAAAATACCAACATCTGTAATGTTCCCACAAGAGTTTCTATACCTGAGGTGTAGTACATCCTTTCAAGAGGAAGTCTGCAATTAAAAGCCTGGTACATAAGCCTACTTAAAGGTTGTCATTCCAGTTGCAAATGGCTTGCTTCCTTTGAAGGAAGATCTGATCTAGTCTCCCTTAAACCAGACAATACTTGTGATGGCTCTTCTTCAGAAGGGCTGTCTGCCTCATCTCCGCAGTTGTGCTCTTCATTTTCCTGTCTGGATTCCTCTAGAACCAGACTCTCCAGTGTCTCGAGACTGTCAGGTGCTTGCCCAGTTAGCCTCTACAAAGAAACAGAGGACAGCAAAATTAATATTTTTCTACTTAATAACTATGAAATAGTGAAATAAGACTCTGCATCTTAAATTAAGCAAACTAATTACCTTCCTTTGGAGGTTGTTGATATAATCCAAACATTCCTCAGTTACAAAAATCTTAAGATACAATTTCAACTCAAATTACTACCTCTTAACTTGTAAAGCACATTTGCTTTGCTCAGTTTTTCTTAGGCTCTTCTGTAGGACAGATTTTATCTCATGCAATCTAAAACACAGGAAACTGGTTCCCAAGTCAAGTACTTAAAGTACACTATAAATTTAATTTCAGAAAAATTACTGTACAACCAATTTACTCAATTTTTACTTAAGAGATGATGAAGCTACATTAAATTGAGATGAGCTTTAAGACCCAGCAGTCTCTAGCACTTGATCAGCCTAGAAGTTCCTCACCTAACCTGATCTAAGGAAGATGAACAGGACTGTAAAGAGGCTGATTTTGAAGCTTCTGGTTGTTTGATGTATCCCTTACAGCTCATTTAAGCCTCAGAAGGGAGCAGCTTACAACTAATAAGTGATCATAACTTTTGAGAAACTGTAGAGAAGTTTCCAACTATATCAGTTCAAGTCCTCAAGTAATGTAATTTCTGCCAGTGGGTTTATCACTAACAAGTAGTACTCCCCAAACACCAAAAAAAAAATCAAGTGTAGCAAAACAGTCTTTCAAGGCTGATCTAAACTGCACTAACTGAAAACTTGATGAAATTTAATTATTGACTAAACAAGTTACTTGCAATAATATTGCATTTTGTTTCCACCCCTCAGTCTAGTCATCACAGACGCAAAGTATTTGCCAGGCACACAGCTTCATATCCCAGCTTAATGAGAGCTTAATTCCTGCAAAAACAACCTGAAAGCCACAACATCCAGGTTTCATACCTTGATGGATAAATACATCCCATCTATGTATTTATCACAGCTCCCGAGGCTCTTACAAACAATCCACTCCTGCTAAAGGAGCCATGGAATTAGTGACAACTACTCACCCCAAGGAATTCTCAGAGGGAGCTGTTAGGAAATTTGAGTTTATGAACCCTACAGACTGTGTACAGCTCTTTTTGGGCAGTGAAACTGGCACTGTGCCTTGACAAGAAAACGTTGACCTTAAAGAGAATAGTGCTCCCTCTCACTGCTCTACTTTGTGACTCTGTTTCAAGTTCAGTTTCTCAAAGGACACAGCCAGTACCAACCTATTAAGCATATGAATTTAGGTCATCCCAAAAAAAGTGAAATATCAACTCTTCCTTCCCTTACCACAGTCTCCAACGTGCAAATCCTAATTCTGTTAAGAGAGTAGGTTGAATCTCTCCTTCTGAAAACATCCATCTTAGAACTCTCATTACTCTGATAGGTTCTAAGATGGGAAAAATCCATCCCCTAAAAGGAGCTTTTTTAACTCTAGAATTAGAGCTATCCTGCAGGAAACGGGTCAGAGAGCAATTTAAAATGAAGAGGCATGTCAGCACATGTAACTGAAGTCATGATTCATTATAAATACCTTGGCTGGTTTCTCACTTTTTTGTTCTACAACATTAACTGAAAATGGCTTTAAGTACCTCAATCACAGTGGTCATATAATGCACATGCTCAGCAAGGGACATGAGCTCTTCATTTTCTTCTTTCAGGCGGGCAATTTCACCATCCTTCTGCTCGATTTCTTTGTGCAACTGAGTTCAAATAACAAAATGTTAGAAGAGGAAGACAATAGCCAGGTAACTTTAGCAGTCAGGCATCTTTGAGTAGCTACCTTTTCATTTTCTTGAAGCACTTCATACAGAGCCTTCCTCCTTTCTTCAGCCACTTCTTTCCAATACCGAGATGAAGGACTTCCTGAAGTTAAAGGCTACATTAAGTCTGTGGTAAGACTGACTTCTTAAGAGCACCTTAAGATATTTAACTTGCATACAAGTGTTCTGTGAGCTGTGATACTAAGAGCTCACTCTGTATAGTGTTTTCAAAGATTAGTTGTAGAACTACAACTAGTAGTGACAAAAGCTTACAAGAAATAGGTCCTACACTGCATTAATGGCTGTACAGCGCCTTCAGGAAGCTGCCTCAAGCACAGCAGCAGGCTCTGCAAGATGGCCACATTTGCAAATGCTGTTCTGAATGTGCACTTTGTGCAAGACAGAAGTGTTACTTCCAAGTCACTGTCCACACTGGGCATAATGGTTCTGAGAAACTGCACAAACTGTGTGGCTGTGGCAGAGTAGGCTTTCGTTTCAACTTAATTATTAGTCACTGGAAAACTTAGAGCCCAGCCAAAATAAACTACAAGACTCCTTAACACTATTGCACAAAACATTTCTCAGCTTCTGGTTATTATTAACTTCTTAAATACCAGACATCTATACTTTATTTAATATAGAGGGTAATTATCATCAACTCCTGCTAGACATCAGGAAAAAACCACAAAGCCCTTATTTAAACGACAAAGGAAATATGTTTCAAGTAGCACTCTAACAGCAGAGTAACATTTAAAGTGCAAGAAAACATTTCAGGAATTACCACATACCTTTCATCATGAGATCTTCAGCTTGAATGACATCATTCTCATTCTCTTGCTCCTTGTCCACAGACACCCCGGCTTTAGAAGCCTTTGAGGCAAATTTGTTATTCCAGAGTTTCCTTCTGACTGAAGATTTCTTCTGCATAAAGCATGGGCAGATTTAAGTTTAGAGGAACATCTCAGCCTATGCAAAAATACAAACTTCTAAGCCTGCACACTCATGACTGCAATTAAGTCTCTAAGTCCTGCTTTCTCCATATAACAGTTCTAGTTTAGACATCTTCCTTAATACCCAAAGAACTCAAATTGCTAGGTTTTATAACTAGAACAATAGTAAGCTTGTGTCACTCTAGTTAGCACACTATATTATTTCAAAAATATTAGTTTTCAGTTAACAGCTGAAATGCATTTCACTACGACTAGAAATGATTCCATATTTACAAATTATCTTTTAGTTTATACCTCATTATGTCTGCCAACCAGGCTACCAGCTGCTGAAGGCTGGATCATTTTAAGAGTCGGTCTTTGGGCAGCACTGCATGTGGTATCCGTGAGGTACTTCTGAAAAGACAAAAACGGGTCAGACAGTAGCCACTCTTCTTTACATACACTGAAAATCATGAATCCATCATGCTTTCATTAAGGTAACACAATTCATCTTTTCAAGACAAAAAAAAAAATGACACTGTAGCCTATATTAAGGCTTTTGTAAGGAAGGGGATCTAATTATTTCTACCAGACATAGATCTTAATCACATGAAGCTATGATCAATCCCTGCCTCTTAGGAAACATTCACCTTCCATAAAAGAACTTCAGCAGAAATACTCTGATTAGATTTCAAGGCCAGCGATTTTAGCTGGACCTCTCAAACTGGAGTTTGAGAGCAGCAGTCTCAGACCCTTGCGGACAGGGACAAAAGTGATTGCAGCTGCAAGGTTAGGTGGTACAGGTACATCAGGCAGTAGCTGTTTCTGTAACCTGTGAACACACCATCAAACAGTGATCGTTTAAAGAGATGTGTTCCTTTGATTATCCATTAAAATGGATCAAAAGTTTCCTTGCTTCGATCCAGACAGGCTATTGTTTTGTCTAACCAGTCTGTTTATCACCCTTGCTTATCATGCATAAATGCCTCTTTCCGGCATCAAAGCTTTCTGACTGGGTTGGTTACACTGCCACCATGGGATAGCAAACAATGGCAGACAACCAAGCAAGAACAGCCAGGATACAATGCCACAGCAGCGTGAGAAAGTTACCGATTCACACCGTACTTCACAGGACAAGAGCTCGCATTTCCCACGGTAGTTTCTGCCACCAATTATCCTACTGTTCCACTAAAGGACAAACATTAACTGCTGTGGGAACAAGAATCACATCGTGTGTCAGACACTGCTCGCTGTTACTTAGGATTAGAATTAAATATACTCTGCCAAGAAATTATTGGCCAATACTCAAGTTAACCCACTGAAAGTGCAAAAAGCCACACCAAGCAGTTTATACCCTAGAGACACTATGGGGCAAGAGTGCCACAAATCAGACCTATCAATTAGCAATTTTCATTAATACCTGAAGCTGCCATTCCAGTCACTATGCCTCATCACACAAGATCTACTAGGCTCTATTTTATATGCTTTTGTACCATTCTGATTAGGGCCTACATTCAAAGATTTACCAATAAAAGTCACTAAAGTTTGTACCTAATCAGTTAACTCTTAAAAACCTAAGTTGTTTAAGCATTTCCACCAATTCCAAGGCAATTATTATTCACAAAGGTGACTTTAGAAAGTGAACTGCCTGCTTGAATACTTCAGTTAAAACACGTTCAACCCAAGACAGATATAAATAACTCATCAGAAGTTCCCACCCATAAAGAACAGCCTACACAACCTACCCTACAACCCCTAAGTATAAGCCAGACAGATTCAGTAAGCAAAGGCACACAGTCAGGACAAACAAACCAAACCAACCCTGAAAAATTAAACGGAGAGACAGTAAGCTCAGTGTCAGAGTAAAAAGGACTTGCTGAGCAATAGGAAAAACAGTAGTCATAAGCACATATACCCAAGCAGGACAGCATGTTCCCAAGCCACAATGTCTGCCAGGAGGTTACTCAAGCCAAATGGACATATGCCAGGTGGAAGCACATTGCAACAGATCCCTTTATATTCCTTCAGCGGACAGAGAAGCTTGTGTCACACAGAGAGGTACTAGCTTCAAGGCTTTAAAGCCTGTACCTGCAAAGATCCTGAGGACTTTTCTGCGGTCGGTTTCTGTTTCATTTTGGAATTCATGAGATCAACTGCAATAAAAAAAAAAAACCAAAACTCTAAAATTAATACAGCATCCCTCCACTCCTGAAGTTCGGGAAACACTAGCTGGAGAACATTACCATTCCGGATTACCGGCCTTCATGGCTGCCTTAAGCAGCCAGCCATGCACGGCGTGGCCAGCGGGCCCCTCCGGAGCCCCTCCCGAGGTGGCACCCGCGACACGAGCGGCGGGAAGGCAGCGCCGCCACAGCGCGGAGCGGCCTCTCCGCAGGGCTGGGGAGGCGTCCCGGGCGCACAGCCGGAATGACTGAGGGGATCGGGGCACTCACCCACACCATGCCCCGGCCCGCTCCCGCCAGGAGCCCGCAGGGCTGGGGAGGTGTCCAGGTGCACACCCGGAACGGCTGAGGGGGGAACAGGGCACTCACCCACGCCATCTCCCTCCGCTCCCGCCAGGAGCGAGCAGAGCCCCTCCCTCCCCGCGCGCCGCCGCGGCCAATGGGGAACAGCGAGGCAAGAGCCCGCCAACACCCAAACTCGGCCACGGAACCTTGCGGCCCCAACCCGCGGCCGGTGGGCGGCGGCGGCTCAGCCGGGCCGGGCAGCATTCCCTTCTCGTCCCCGCCGCCCCGCCCGAGGCCCCGCTCACCGGCAGCCGCTCCCGCACGGACCCGCGGCGCGCGCTCGCACACCCAGCCACCCCCTACGCGCCCGGCGCGCGGCTATAAGGAGCGCGCGGGCGGTCACGTGCGTGACGCGGGGGCCCGTTCCGAGCCAATGGCGGGCCGCGCTGCCCCCGCCCGCGCGCCGGGCCGGCGCTGAGGGGGCGCGCGCCGCTGCGCCCCGGCCTGCGGGGTTTGGGCGCTTCTGGCTGTGGGGATTTTGTTTAACTTATAAAGGAGTTGTGCCAGATCTGATTCCATCGCGTCTCCGCTCGTCCTCGTCACCGCTGCCTAAACACGGTACGACCTGCAAAACCGGGGAAGAAAATTAGGAGTGTTAAGCCACAATAACTGCTACACAACACTAATTTTGCGCATGATACAGACTACAGCTTTTATTAATTATGCCTCAGGCGTGCTGTTAAATTGGTTAGAAACCACTTGACGATTATATTCTTGCAAATATTTGCACATTTATCTTTTATTTATACTAATAGTATCTTCTGTTGACTTGTGAATAAAGAGTTTGTCGAGTTAAGGACACATTGCTTACAATCAAGGTCTCACAGAACAGCTATCAACATTTTTCCCAAGCAATATGATGGAGCTATTAGAAATTAGAATAATTACAGAGAGAAGTATTTATTTAGCCTGCCATTCTGCCGGTCCCCTGTTTGGAAATAAATTCTATGGCACTTATGAGAATGTTCTAAGAATGTCACAGTCTGATGAAAGCAAGAAAGGCGGACCATGAAAAAAGACGCATTAGGAAATCTTTAAACAAGGATAAGGAAATAAAGCTGATCTCTCTTGTTCAGTGTCTCATTGACCCATTTAAATTTTCATTGTCCACAATATCCTTTGGCAAATACTCTAGAGCTCAAATAATCTTTGGTCTGAAGAACACCATCTTTTCATCTTTTTATTTTTTTTTTTTTTCTTTGAACTTGATTCCGATATTGTCACTTGATGTCCCCAGTCCTTGTACTGGAAGGGACAACAAACAACCTGCCCTCATCTAGGCCACTGTTACACAGACTGCTCTCCAGCTCTCTCTCCCAGGCCTACCTAGCGTCCCTGACATGAAAGCTGTTCCATCTTCCTGCTCTTTTGTGAACTGTATGGCATTTGATTTGCCACTGCTGAACACTGGGCTGGCATTTCAGTGGAAAAATCTGCCCTAACTCTGAGCTCTTATTCTCGAGTGATGGTCAGGTTTGTCACTCAATGTGTGAAATTAAGATGTTTTTTCTTATGCATATTTTTTGATGTTTATCTGCATTGAATTTCATTGCTGTATTTGCCCATCACTCAATTCCATCATGTCCTTCTGTAGTTTTTCAGTCAGGTCCCTTCTTGTTATTTCAAATAATACAATGTCATAAGCAAGCTGTCACCTTAGTAAGCTTTGTCTTCTGTATAACAAATGAAAATAACACATGCAGAAATGTCATCTAAATTAACATCGTTCTGTTACAGTATTAGAAAAAAGTTCATGCTCTTAGGTTAGTTTAATTCTTGTTGATTCTGGAAGGAAATTTGAAATTTCCTGGTTTCAAAACACCAGCAGGTATGTGTAACTGGTTATATATGCACACAAATCCTTCTAGCATTGAATGTCCTTTCAGAAAAATCTTGATACAGGTAGTGCCTATATGAGCACAACATAAAAACATTCCTATTTTTACATTTTATGCTTTCTTATACAGAAATTTTAAAATCCACTAAAAACTATACTAAAGATTTAAATTAGATGCATGCATCAATTTCCATCATAAATCATACTTAAAAGGCACTGTATTTTATGGCTGAAATATATAAATTGTAAGTCTTGTAAATACCATGTTTTCAAATGAAACTTTCTCAGACATTACCTTTTCAAAATTCAGGTTTAATTCATAAAAAATTTTCAGGTGGATTTACAGTTCAGAAGTGGAATAACTGCTTTGGGAGATGTTGGTGATTGGAAAGTTCCGAGGTAATGGGAGATGGTTCTGATGTGACAGTCTTGTTTGTTTTTGCTTTTAATTTGTTCCTTGCTGGAGGCATACAATCTAGAGGTTTATTACAAAGCTGCCACTCCTTCAGTTTATCCAGCTGAAGAATGTGTCCTCTTACAAACCACCATGTCCCAGAGTTCAGTCTCTTCAGTTCAAAAGGTTTCTAAAGAACCCCATCACCATCTCAGAAAGAACACCGAGAGTTTATTATTAGAAGCTTATTCATAGCCTTAATTGTGGAAAACCAGTATAATGATATAAAAACCTCAAAAAAAAAAAAAAAAAAAAAAAGAGTATCCAGGTTGTTTTACTGTAATAATTCCCATTTTGTAGCCAAAGCTCCAAAGTTTTAATTTAAACAGGGATTAGGACATTTTTACATGCAAAAATCTGTCAACCCAATGCTAGCAGAATACATTTTTCTTCAGACTGAGTGCAATATAATGCATTTCAGCTTGTTTGTTTCATAAAAAATAAAACCCTCTGTCATGAATACTTATGACTATTTGCACTTCAAGTGAGCCTAAGCAAACATGCCAAGGTTTCCCATAGAACTCAGCCAATTTGTTAGATTATTCATGGCAGCAGAGAAGGTGTACTTTTTAGAGCTTTTGTATTCCATTGCTGTTGATAAATGTTATCAATTTTTACAGCAAATGACAACTGAAAAAAAAGCTCCTTGGAGCACATGGCACTGTGTGGAAACTTCCTCAGCATTGCAGAGGGAGAGTCTGGACTTGGCTATCTGAATGAAGTGCTAGCAAGGACGAATTTATGCCTGACAGTGACACTGTGCCTTTTGTCAAGGCCCTTTCTGTGCTCTGCAGATAATGATCTAGCTCTGGGCTGCCTAAGGACTCTTTATTTCTACCTGCCACATTAAGTACAGGTAAACCACATGGTGATTTTTAGAAATTCTGTGTACTATGTTATTACATAAATATCATCAGAGAGTTCCTATTTGTTGGTGTTTGCTGTAAGCACTGATAAGTGTTTGGGGTGCAGAGGAACATCCTGGAGAGGGCCAGGGGAGCCACTGCGGCGCTGAGCCTCTGACACATGGGAATGTCGCATCGCGACCCTGCAAAGGGCCCGGGAAGGAAGCCCCGAGGCCGCCTTTGGAATCCCTGAACCTGTTAAGACCTGTGGCTCTCGGGATCCCTGGCTGAAGTCCTCTCGGCCCTCCTGTCCAATTTTTATTTCAGGGATGAAAGGGCTCCTCGCAGTCCGCAGGGTGACAGTAGGTGGCAGCGTGGCATCACGCTTCCCCTCCCTTCGCTTCTGGATTTTCCGTCGTGCTTCCTGCGTTACCGACAAGAAATTCATGGTTTGTCTTCTTTTCCCTGGGATAATCAGCATGGAAGGCTGCATGCTAATGAAACTCGTGGATTATGAACATGGCACAATCCAGCTATAATTCATAAGGCAGACTGGGTTTCGGTGATGGCCACTGTTAATCATTAGATCTCTCCACAAATTTCATGTATTAGAATAAAAGATTGTCCTGTGAACCGTGATCCTGAGTGCCTCAGAGGTGAAAAGTTAAAAGAAAAATCTGCATCTCACCTGGTTATTTTTTTTCCCTAGCTGAGTACTGTGTGAGCCACTAAGACATCCTTTAAGTCACTATTAGGTCCTAACCTACAGCTTAAAAAAAAAAAATTATAAAAGTGCTTTAAGATTTAAAAATTGAACATGCTGTATAAAAGCTACAAATTAATAATATGCTAAAGTTGCTGTTGACGGCAAGTATTTAGAATATTATTTACAGACTGAACAAATAAAACAATTTGGTTTTTAATTTTACCCCTATTCTTGCAAGCATCTACTGATTTAAACACAAAACCTACATTATTTAAGACCAGTACCTCACATGCCCAAGAACTTATGTCCCATTTTATGACCACAGGCCCCTGAAACTAAAAGGTGGGGCATAAGGAAGTGCCAAATGAAGGTTAATATTGCAGCAACAGCTGTGCAGTGGTATACTGGTTTTGGCAAGGGTAGAGTTAATTTTCTTCTGTCCACTGCTGTCCATCACAAGAAGTAGACAGTGGTGGACAACCCAAGTCTTTCTATGATTCTGTGATTCTGTGTCTAGAACACAATATAAGGAATGTTATACACATTAAACAATGGCATTTCTTTGCACAAAAGCATTCCTCTTGTGCCTTAGAAACTGTTTTCTCTGAATGTAGAAACGAGCGAATCAGTACATTCTGAAGTATATGAAACAGTTTTAATTACCACCTAATTTGTCTTGTTAGAATTTACAAAGAATACTAATTTATTTTTGTATGATGCATAAATATTTGGCACTGAATTAATCATAGTTCTGTTTCTGAAGCAAGTAGCTTCAGGGCTGATTCTGCTTCTAACATACAGTACAGAATGTGTGGAATGTACAGAAGAAAGATAACAGAATCCATCTAATATCTTCTGAAATATATCTATAACATACATAACAAATTGTGACAATTTATTAAAAACTAATTATTAACATGAAATTATTAATTTTTAAGTAACTAATCATTAAGCTGGAAATTAAGAGCAGAGGCATTAGAGTACAACCTTGCCCACATGCTTATGAGTAAACATGTAATTTTGAAAACAGGAATTAGACTCTGAAATTACCAAAATTTTAGGAAAAAGAAACTCAAAACGACAAGGTGTATCTATAAAGTTACCAGTGGTTTTTAATTTACAGAAAAAAAGCACAAGTCATTATGCAAAGGAGTGCTTGGTTTCACTGAAAACAGTGAGGATATGGTAACATAGTGACTAGAAAATACCAGTTTTTCAGAGAAGCATAGCTAGCAACCAGATATTTTAAACTTTCAAACTTCTTTCAACCAGATATTTTAAACTTTTGCCTCTCAAAATTCCATGACTCACTTTCTCTCCCAATGAGTATATTTTTGCAACAGGTAGAGTACATGACTGCCTTCACATGGGCCATTTCCCATGCTGCTGGATTCTGTATTTCTGCAGGATGGCAGCCCTGATGCTGCGCCGCCAGTCCTCAGAGGCAGAGGGGTCTCTGTGCACCTGACTCCTCTAAGGGTACAGGACTGCAGCTATGTGGTGGTGTTCACAGTCCTCCTCACTCTGGGGGAAAGCCTCAAGGACACCAGCTGATGTGTCTGTGCTGTGCTAACCAAGCAGAGGCTGACCCACTCTGCTGGCTGTTTTACTCACCCTGCAGATTTATAGTGGAAAAGAAAAACTATTTTTGCTGTGTTAATGGGATTTAAGCCTAAAAAAAAGAGAACTATTACTGCATATAATGCCACAACCTACTTGTCAGGTTTGTTTTGTATAACATGCACATTCCTTTCTTCTCAGTGATAAGCCTTACATTGTTTTAAATTAGAATTGAAGAGACGTAGTCTGTCATTGGATCGAGTGTCATAATTGCAAAATACACACCCAGCTTCCAGGGCCACAAGCTTCTCTTGTAAATGATGCAACATTGCATAACCAGTATGAAGCATAACAATAATATGCAATTATGTAGTCAAGAGAATTATGGATCAATAGCATACAAATATTTATTTTGCTAAGTCTTAACTGTCCCTTCATTAAGAGATGTTACTTTTTGACATATGTTTTAACTAAGATGATGAGATTTTTCTATCCTACAAGCTTCATTGTTGTGCATGATGGAGAAACAGAAGCACAACTATATAAAAGTAGGACAAGACTCAGCCACTGCTCATGAATTTAATAGTGCAAAATTTCTGCCTGTAAATGTATAAGAAACATACTTGGGCTGGTTAATTTACTCATTTGCGTAAATATTGTCAGGGTACCTTTACTAGACAATGAGCAAAAGGGGGAAAAAAGATCTTCTCTGAGCTTGCTAAAGAAAGGAAGTCAACTATATAAGGAGGAGCACCAGTCTTTACAGAAGAAACCTGGAGTGATTCCAGCTCCCCATCCCTTTCTGAAAGGATTTGAGCAGCCTGAGTTTGCAGAAGACAGGTGGTGCCTGCTTAACATGTCATACTTTGTACTTGATCTCCCTTTTCCTTTACACAGATGCACACATATGTATATGTATATGTATATGTATATGTATATGTATATGTATATGTATATGTATATGTATTTCATCTAAGTATATATATTCCTCTCCTCATAGCTCTACTATAAAGCCCTCCAGAAGAAAAAGTGCTCTTACACCAGCACTACATTTGACAAAATTTTTTGGGTGCATTCCTCAGCCTGGGGCTGGGCAGCTGCCTGATCCCTTGTGACTGCATCCCTACACTCAAAAGGGCAGCTGGAGTCCCTGGGCTGGAAGAAAACACCTTCCTCTCCCCTGCGCAGGTGGGCAAAGCGCCAGTTCCCTCCGTGAGCCTTCTGTGCCGGGTGATCCCCTCGTCAGGCGGTGCCGAGCTCTCGCTGTGCTGGCACAAAGAGGGTCACAGGCCGAGCGTGAGTCATGGCTTAAAATAGCAGCGGGTGCACAAGACTGCAGCACAAAATGTCGCATAGGGCAGTGTGGAAAACAAAACTGGACCAAACTGGCTGGAAGTGCAGTTATCTAAACACAGCTCTCCTTAAGGACAGACTGATGTTGTAGTTAAAGAACTCAGTCAGTAGTCTGAAATAGCCACAGAAGTGCAGAGCTAATGTAATCCTCCTATTTACCTGCCTTGCTTTGTACCACCAAACAAAGGGTTATTTTCCATTGGCGTTGCCCATTAGGACTGAACAGCAATCTCTAAGTAGGTAAAGATTATGTTTCTGCTCTGTTCTGTTCAAATAACAGAGGAATGTTCTGGGTAATGCCCATGTCAAGGAAGGCAAGAGGACTGTTTGCATCGGGGGGGTCCGGATAACACCCAGGGAAGATAACGAGGTCCAAAGGCCGAACACAGATCCTGCCTGTAAGACAGGCAGGAGAGACATGTCCGAGAGAAAGTATGTAGAGGAAAGGCGTGCTAAAGGAAAATAACTAATTTGAAGGTCAGGAGAGAACAAGGGGGATCGGCAGGGACAAGTAAGAGACTGGGGGACCAAACACTGAAATGTGGAATTACTGGACAGTGCTATTGGCACCACTGGCATGCTGCATGGGCTCTGAAACACGATCAAGTGAGAGAGACGGTGCCCGCACTTGTCTTCTGCCTGTAATCTCTGTTAATACCGCCGCTGTTCCGTGCAGTCACAAGCGCCAGCTTCCAGGGAAAGCCGGGAGCGCCGCGCTCAGCCCCCCGGCAGGCCGGGCCGTGCTGTGGCACAGAGCAGCCGGTCACCGCCCCTCGGCTCCCCGCGCCAGCTTGCTGCCGGCGCTTCGGGAGCAGCCCCGGCCCGGGGCACCTCGGACAGCCAGGAGGCTTCCCTGGCACGCAGGGATGGGCCCGGTGCTGTGATGGCCATTCTTCCTACTCGCCCTGGGCCTTCCCACAGGGAGAACGCTCGACAGCAGGCTGCGTCCTCGCTTCGCGTCCATTGCTTCCGTGCCATTCCTCTTTCCTCCCAGAGAACGGGAAGGGGACCGAGGGCATTAGCCTGTCCTTGTATCGCAGAAATAAAACCGCTTACTTCTCTCCAAGGATTAGGTTTGTGTCTCTGGAACAGCAATTACTTATTTATCGAACTTAGCCAGCCTCCTCGGGAAGTGCTGCGGCCGCCTCGGAGGAACACGGAGTGTCACATTGGCTGCTGTGGCGAGATCAGTGCTGCAGGCACGCCCTTCGCCACGACAGCTCTGAACGCATGTTGGACTTTAATTGTTGTTTTATTTACAGTTTTACTTTGCATACGTGGGACGGGCTGAATACAAACCGCGACGGACCAAATTACACAAATACGCCACTACGAGACTTGTTTACCTATAACATCACCACGCTTAAGGCTGGAATGAGTTTAAGGGTTCCCGCAAGGAAGCTGGGGCTCAGGTGTTCGTCGGGCGGGACGGAGGGGAGCTGCCTCAGGCAATACCACGTCGGGCGGGCGGGGGGAGGTGGGGCATGGCTCTTCCCTCCCGTTTGCCTCACACCCTGCCTGTCGTCGTTCCCCCACCCCCCACCCCCCCCCCCGAGAACGGCGTTGAGCAGCCCCATCCGGGTCCTTGTTCCGCGGGGCGAGCGGGAGGTTACACGAGGCGTGACCGCGGGGGATGGAGGGGAAGAAAGTGCAGGGCAGTGCGGATTCCTGGAGCGGTGAGAGCTCGTAAGCGCTCCAAGCCGCTGTTGTATTTTGCTTCCTGCCATTCCCGACAAGGCGTGTCCACGGTGGTTACGGAGGTTGAGCTCTACTGCCTCGACCACAACAGTGCGTCGCCCCCCCGGAGGCACGAGAGCTTGGTACGCGCCGGCGGTGCGGGCAGGGCGGTGCCTGTGTGACTCAGGCGCTGCCATTTTGAGGGGTCCGTGGTGGCTGCGCAGCTGCACTCCGCGCTCGCTCCGTGCCGAGGCATAGGCACTCCCGCTCCCTCCTGCCCGCTCCTGCCGTCGCCCTCGAAGACGTCCCGGGACCGCCTGGCCGAAAAGAGGCTCTTCTCAGCCCTTTCATCATTCTTCCCGGCCGTCCCGGTCCTGTTCCGACGCCGCTCCGGGATCTCTCTATGCCCGCCGCCCTCCTCCGTAGGAGCCGCTAGCGCAGGGACAGCGTCCTCTTCCTCCTCCTCCTCCTTCCGCAGCCGTCGCCTCTTCCTCCTCCTTCTCTCTCCGCCACCATTTCCCCACTCCCCGGCCCCGGGGCGCTGAGCTAGACTATGGGGACCAGGTCGGGGCCGAGCAGCGGCAGAGCGGGCGGCCCGGTCACCGTGTCCCCTGCGGCAGGGATGGGGGGGCTCCGCGGCTTCGTGGCTTTATCTTGACATGGCTCCTCTCCGTGCTGCCAGCACCGCCGCCACCTCCTCCTCCACTGCTCCTCCTGCGCCCGCCGGCTGCGGGTAGCGAGCGGGCCACGGTCCCGGGCTCTCGTCGGAGCCTCTCAGTCTCTTGCTTAACTCGGGGGGAAGCTTTGGGAGGGGTTCCTTTTTTTTTTTTTTTTTTTCTTTTGGTTTTGTTTTCCTTTGGTTTTTTGTTCCTTTCTCTCCAGGGAGAGAAGGGGAGAAATACTTTTCCCCCCCCCTCCTCTTCTTATCCTGGTCCGACGAATTTGTTAACCTAAAAACTTTTTAACCCCGACTAATCAAACATCTGGGGAGGGGGAAAAATGTCTGGAGAGAGGAAGAAAATAACCTGATAATTGGGGATTTGCTTTTTTTTCTGGGGTGGGTGATTTAGAGGTTTAAGATTGCAACCTAGGTTGCAATTAGAAAAAAAAAAAGCAAACAAAAACCTCGCAAAAAAAGTCTGTCACCGAGAAGCAGGAGCGAAAGGCGCTCCATGTTTTCCGAGTCGTGGCCATGAAGTGAGAGGGGCGAGAGGCGGTGCTGCTGTGGGTGTCCCGCTGCCCCGGGCGCGGCCGCCCTGCGCGCTGAGAGAAGCCGGAGGGAAATCCAAGAGCGCCGGCCATGCACAGCCTCGGCTGACCGTGCTCGCAGCAGCAGCAGAGAGAGAGAGAGAGAGGGAAGGATCCCCGGGGGATCAGCAGCCCAGGGAGTGTATGAGGTGTCGGGGGAGGTAGGGCTCTCCCACTGCTAGGGAGCAAGCCCGGGTTTGGGGCACTGGTTCAGGTTTAAGTCTCTCGGTGAGATAATACTGTCCTTTAGAATCCCTGTCCGCCCCTTGTCAATGGTCATCATGATCCCTCTCCTCTTCGGCAGCAGTAGCCTCAGGGTAGTGATGAGCAGGATGAAGTTAGAAATGACTCCGCTGTCTTCTCTCTTTGCTCCCCTGCAAACCAGCGCTGTGTTGTCTGTAGTTGATTTTGTTGTTGTTGGCGGCAGAGAAATGTCATACTTCCCGGGTTGTGCACTCCTCCTTTGCACCCTTTTCTCTGCTCTCCACCAAGTGTAATAATTCTAAAGAAAAAGACAGGCAACATAGCAATAGTGGAAGGCTGAGAATAATAATCAGTAGAGTCATGAATCTGGCTGGGGTAGAACGCAGTTTGTAATTTCAGCTTCGGGTTTTTTTTTTTGTAAGCAGAGCAAAAGTACCCCCCCATGGATTGGGCTTGTGCCAGTTGCTTTTTATTGTTCACATAAATTGTGATACGATTTGTTTGGGGTTTGTTTTCTTTTTTTCTTTTTTTTTTTTTTCCCTTCATTCTTTCCCACTTATTCCTGCAGCTAAACTGTTCAAATTTTTCTCTTCGAAATTCTTTGGGGTTTTTTTCTTGATTTATTGTAAAACCTCTTGTCCAGCCATGGCTGGACAACTACTTTCTTTGTTTCTTGACCCCTCCAATACGACATTCTCGTAAAATATTGCCTGAGGTGCGGTTTTGGGTTACATTAGCGTTTGATCTATTCAGTTGTGTTAGCAGGAATCAAACGACTTGTTTCTGTTGTACTTAAGTCTTACGAAAAGGTGCCCATAGTTAGCGACAGTTTCCAAAGGCTTTAGTACCACCTGTATTACAAAATGGGGGACCCAAACTCCCGGAAGAAACAAGCTCTGAATAGACTTCGTGCTCAGCTTAGAAAGAAAAAAGAATCTTTAGCTGACCAGTTTGACTTCAAGATGTACATTGCCTTTGTGTTCAAAGACAAGGTAACTTGGTTTTAAAGTGTGTCTGTGTGTTTGTTGCGTTTTAAGTGTTCTGTGCAAAGTCTTGCTGCCTGATTGCATCAAATGTTTTATCCTTAACAGAGTCCACTGACTTTTAATTTATTTTTTTGATTGCTAATTGCTATAATACTCCCTTAGTTCATAGTTGTCATTTTGGCTCTTTGTGTTTTGTAGTGTTGTAAGGCGGAGGGTTCCAGTGCCTCATTAAATGGTTACCTAGTAACTCCTGTGTTGGGTGGATATTTTTCCAAGTTAACACTGTAACTCCTTGAGCCTAATGGGGGTCTGGCCTGCAGAGTTGCTGGCTGTGAGCAGTTGGGCTGCTGGCTGGGGCGATTGCCGAGTGTGTTTATCTGGTGAAAGCAGAAGGGAAGACCTGGCATTTGAAGGGAGGAGTTCCAAGATGTGATGTGGAAATGGCCCAAGTGCGCAGGCACATGTGGAACTGCTGCTGTCAATATGAAAGGGAGTGGGGAAGGCAAAGAGAAAATCTTCATTTGCTTGGCTGCCTCCTCTGCTGCTGAATTCCACACATGTGGGTGGGGAGCTGGGTCTTTCTAAAGCCAGCTATAGACCCGCGATTGTGGGAGATTTTTTATCCACACATTGTTAAGGAAAGTAGGTACTTGGGGAAGTGAATGTGCTGAACACATGATGAGGAAGTGAAGATAGAAGCAAATGGCAACAGAGTACATAATGCATGTAGATGAGCTCTGAAATTGTTTAATATCCTCATATGTATAGATTTTGTATTTGCTGTAATAATGAGGTGTTTTTAATGAAGACTTTTCCTTGAAAAGCTTCTTTAAAATTTCTGAGTTCAGTTTGCTCTTTTTTATCAGTTCTAGTGCAAACAAGCAGAGATGGATATGCTGGGGTATAATTTTTAGTTACTGTGTAATAGTAACAAAAAAAAGAATGTTTAAGCAGTGGCAACAGTTAGATTTTCTTTGATGACACAGCTGTAACTCTTTTAGTTGGCCAGTGGTACTACTTTTTGGTTGCTTTGTAGAAATTCATGGTAAATGCCTGTTTTAAATCTTGTTATATTTGCTTACATCACAGTGAACTGAAGATGTCCATCCCATACCATTTTGCTTAAAGTAGGAGTTTAGCTCAAGTCAGCATGGTCAGCAAGTAGTTAGTTGCCTGTTACCTGTGTTCTGATGGGGGGGAAGTGGAGCATTATTTGGTGGGATACACTTTGTCTCTTAAGTAGGTCAAGACTTCCAGTGCACTGTAAGAAAGCTGTTAGAAACAGACATATAACTTTAGGGATTTTACGTTCTAATAATGTTTTGGCCTTGCTTGAGAGATGGTGAAATATTTGTAGTGAGTATAAAAGTTACATAGCAAATGAAAATAGTTCTCCTGTGAGAAGGTTATAGCTAACTTCAGATGGGATCTCAATCACCTGTTGTCACCAAATGTGGCATTGAAAGATTTCACTTTTCGTGAAAGGTCAACTGTCAAAAATTGAAAAGGAGAAAAAAGGTGTTACCTGATTGATATTTGCAGAGAGAAGCTTGCAGAAGTTCTTGGTCATCCCAGAGTTGTATACTCTACTTGTAGAAGGAGTAATTCTGTTAATGTTTAGACAGAATCTTAGTGTTTTCAAGGTTGATGTGTAAATCTGCATTTTTGGAGACTACAAAAATCCGTTCAGCTTTTATAAAAGTTGTCAGTCTGATTCTGTTTAATTTATAAACTTTTTTTGCATGTAAATTTGAGTGGTTTGTGTCAAAGTCCTAGCCGGTGTGATATGTACTTTACACATTTATACAGAGAATCACAAATCCTGAAATAAACTGTTACCTGTAGTTTCCTAAAGAGGATTGTAATCTTAATGTAATCTGTGCTTCTTTCTTTAGAAGAAAAAGTCAGCGCTTTTTGAAGTGTCTGAAGTGATACCAGTCATGACCAATAACTATGAAGAAAATATTCTGAAAGGTGTGCGGGATTCCAGCTATTCTTTGGAAAGTTCCTTAGAGCTTCTGCAGAAGGATGTAGTACAGCTCCATGCACCCCGCTACCAGTCCATGCGCAGGGTAAGGCTCCTTTTTGTGCTTGCTGAATTGTACTTTTCCAACAGTTGTGCTTACCTTGTGAATCCTAAGGCTAATCCTGCCTTTTTGTTTTCTCATTCGCTGCATGAGGGCTCTGTAGGCCTGTGTTTATGTGGTCTACTTTGAAGAGTAGCAATGGGGTAATAAAAGTTCTGAAACTGTTTAAAGTTAACATAAGTTTACCTACTTATGTAGTTCTTAAGTTTTACCTTTCATTTGTCTCATTCAGAGATGTGCCTTGGGAATTGTATCTTCTTGCCATCTTTGTCCTTTAGAAGGCATGTGTTAATAATTCTTGCAACAGCTCCTGCTGTACATTGAAGTGATGTTGCTTTATGAATATTGGAAGATAGACAGTCTTTGCTAATTTTTTTTTTAAGTTGTAGTTTATATTAAGTGGGTAATGATACTAAAATTCAGTGGCAAGCGAGGAAGACTTCAGCTGTGGTATGAGTAATACAAATGGAAAATCAAACATATGTTGTATAAGTATTACCTCTCAAGTACGTGCCTGTGTAGATAAGTTGCTTATCTGTGTCTTTGACCACTGGAGGGAATGTAAGTACAGAACTTGATTTATTGCTCACAGGATGTGATCGGCTGTACCCAGGAGATGGACTTCATTCTATGGCCTCGTAATGATATTGAGAAGATAGTCTGTCTCCTGTTCTCTCGGTGGAAGGGATCTGATGAACCCTTTAGGCCTGTTCAGGTATTTGGTTTTGGGTTTCGACTTCAGTAACTAACTTGTTCCTGGAGGGAGTGTTCTCTTTACCCAGTAAGTTGATAAAGTATGCAAGTTCTGTGGATGTTAGAAAAATATGCTGTCTGCTTTTATTTATAAAGCAGTCAGTGTTCTGAATGCCAAATTCTGCCTCCTATCTTAATGCACTGTTGTATTAGCCCTTTCAAAATGTAAGTTTCCAAAGGGCCTTTGCAAGTGACACATATGTATAAATACAGTGTGTTTGTATTTGTAGGAGTGGATTAGATGTGCCTCTTAGTACAATTGAATCTTTGTCTAAATGTGATGGCGCTGTTAAGGTTTTGTCAGTATTCCAAATTGCTGTATTTGATTAGATGGAAGAGTGAGATGGATGGAACCTTTGCATTATAAATTGTTGCACAGGGATCTTCTGCCACAGGAAGGTAAACTGGGTTATATATATGCTGCAGGTAAAGTTGTACCTTTGAGTTGTTAATATATCATTGCAATGGCTGATATCAGTGTTGGCAGAATGAAATTAGGGGATTCTTTAAATTGTGTCAAGACATGGCCATGGTCCTCAGTTTCTGTTTTCCAGAATATATCAGAAAAGGAAAGAACAAAAGTGGTTGTAAAGCCCCAGACTAAAGAAAATTAATGGGTTACACGTGAGCTTTATCTTGAAAAATATTTTATTTCCCTCCCTCACACCACGTAGGCCAAGTTTGAATTTCATCACGGTGACTATGAAAAACAGTTTCTGCATGTTCTGAGCCGAAAGGACAAGACTGGAATTGTTGTCAACAACCCTAACCAGTCAGTGTTTCTCTTCATTGACAGACAGCACTTGCAGGTAAGCTTCTTTTGTCCTTGTTTTAAACAGGTGTGTTTTAATCACAAAAAGCTTTGTCTTCTCAGGAGCATCAGTGATTTTGCTGCAAGGTACTCAAGTAGAAAAATTGATCATGCATTCACGATTGCATTTTAGCAGTTTCAGGGGAAACACTATAAATAGGACTCATACGTGCAAAAACTAACTATGGGCCACATATGTGTTCACATGGAATTAATGTTCTTGCATTAAAAATTAAAGAAGTTCTGAAATAACTAACAGTGTTTAAGAAAAATTAAAGCATTGGTTTGGTTTGGGTGACAATACAGAATTCAAGTGAAGAATGAACAAAATAGTGAAAACATTTTATGCATTAGAGTTTGCAGACTAATTTTAAGCTCTGACTGTTTATGTGTATGAAATAGCAAATTCTAAATGTCGTTGGGGGTCTGCCTATTAGTCCTGAGTTAACTTCTAGGCTTAATACCTTTTCTTTGGGTTTTCTTTGCCTCTAGACTCCAAAAAACAAAGCTACAATCTTCAAGTTATGCAGCATCTGCCTGTACCTGCCACAGGAGCAGCTCACTCACTGGACGGTTGGTACCATAGAGGATCACCTCTGTCCGTACATGCCAGAGTAAGGTACTGGCCAGCAAAATGGGGAAGATCACAGAATGCAGCAGTGGATTTTCACTTTCCTCACCACTTCATTCTTTCAGAATTTAGAAGAAAATGGACTCATGTTCAGAACACTATACATTGTGAAACTTGATCATCCTGGATTTTTTTAATCATTTGTATCTCAGAACTTTGCAATTTTTTTTTAGATGTTTTCTGCATGGACCTTGTGAAAGAGAGGATGCTCTGCACACTTCTGCACTGCATCAGCATCTTACTGAAATGTGAAATGAAGGGACTGTACATTGAAACAAATGTATCCGAAAGCACAAGGTGATCATTTGTGGTGGTGTTCCCATTTGTGCTGGTCATGCCCCCTAACATCTCTAATGTTAACCATCAGTATTTTGAGGGTGAGAAGTGAATGTAACGGGTATAAAAGCCTTATAGCTTTGCTGTTCATGATTGTATAGATGAGCACTATCATTCATTCTAATGATCGAAGAAGTGGCTGTTACAATAGGAAGTAAGTGTGGGAAAGAAATCTTTCTTTAAAAAAAAAGCATCTCATTTAATGTATAGGCATTTTTTTGCCTCTTTTATTTTGCTGGGCCATGTCTTAAGTTTACTGGCACTTTTGTTTTGGATTACTTTCCCCAAGTTGCTGTATAACTGTATGAAGGTATTCTTTTGAGTTGGATACATTTATACAGATGAGGCAGACCTGGAGTCTGAAGTTGCTAAAGCAGCTCAAAAAAAGGTAAAATAATAGCTGCAGAAACAATGTTGGTAGAGGATTATTTTTTCTTGAGAGTTGAGACTTGTAAACTTGCAGGTGAACTGTGCAGGAAATACTGGTTTCTAAAACATTTCTTACAGAAAACCCATTGAGGTTGTTTTTTTTCTTTCTTTTGGAATAGACATTATAAACCAATGTAAAATAGTGTTTGCAGTGTCAAAAGTTGGTTCTGACAGAACATTTTAAGATTGTGCAATGATAAAAGGAAGACTACTGTATAGTTTTGATGACAAAAGAAGGCTCTGCTTAAGGGTTGAGTACTTTACTGGAGTAAAACTGCATAAGCCTACTCCCTTTGGATAAAACTAGTGCTTACCTGTTTAAAACTTGTATTTAGCTTTTGTTTGGAATTGGAAAAAAATTGAAAATTAAATAAATTAGGTAAAAGATGGCTGGCTTTATTTATGGAAATCCTATTAATTGAATCTTAGTAGCGTCTTGCATCTTAAGAGTGTCACCCACTACAAACACTGAAAATGTACAGACTGTGAAATGTTAAGATTAGCAAAGATCAGTGGCAAAGGTGTTCTTGCAAATGTGGGCCATATGTTTTGAAAAGTACTGGTCAGAAATAATGGCATTACTAATATCTTACTGTATTGGTACATCAGTATTTTTACTTCCAAGGTTATAAGTTCCTACAGGTTAATGTGAAAGGCCCTGCGAAAACACCACCTGAAAGCTCCAACTTCACTTTCATAGTTGCCTTAAGTTACAAAGAGATACCTTGAAAGCGCTGCTCTTCAGGATGCTAAGACTTTCTAAAATATTTAGCAACGACCATACCTGCTAATAGTACTGAAAATTTCTCAGCTTTAAGTGCCTCTTCTTTGAATGATCTGTATTGCAAAATAATGCAAAATGTGCACATGAAGCCTGAGCTAAGTTTCATGGGGTCTGGAACATTTAAGTTTCTGGATTTTAGAATTTGCTTAGTAAGTGCCATCCTTTGTTCTTAATTTGTCATTTTGGACATCATCTCACCACAGTGAGAATAGGGTCGTAGTTACCTTGCTTAGCAAACAATGACAGTTCTTGCATTAGGTATTTTGGCTTTCTTCAGTCTGGTTTCTCTTAGAAAAAGCCTCAAGATGTCGGTCTGAGTGGCTGTGTACAGTGCTTTCCAAGTGTCAGCAATCATAAGGATTTTAACACTAATTCTCTCTATTACAGGAAACAACCGGTTCTGTTTAAATTCCTTTTTTAGTTCTGTACAGGGTGCGTAAGATAGGCTGCTCATTTGTTCCTCATGACAAACCATACCGTGCTTCCTTGGGAGAGCACAGGATTAGAGGAAAGAAAAAACTGGAAAACTCATTTTGTTAAATGTGGTCTGTACTAACCAGCAAGCACGCCTTATGCTTTTGCTGTGCAATCAGAGTGAGTTGAGAACATTCTGCATTGTCTGAGTAGTGAGGAAAAAAGATAAGGGACCAACAGGTTTCAGAGCTGGGAATGTTGCGGGGTGGATATGTGAGTTTGTTCTTGTATCATTTGAAGAGTTTCTCTCCCCTTAAGCAGGACAGCTTCTGAGAGAAGAGATTCAATTCTAGTTCCACTCTTTGTCAGTGGAACTTGCAATCTCAAGTTCAATCTCAAAATTTTATTCTTCCATTAAGTTACTTAAGCAAAATGCCCTTCAGAAGTGAATGGAAGTAGTTCATAACATCTAGCTTTTGGTTTCAGGCCCGCTTTATATAAAAAGCTTAATGGCTTTTTGGTAGTCTTTTTTCAAAATATAGGTTTTATCTCACAAAACTAATTTTCCAAAGCACGGTTTGTGATGGTGTGCACCTCATTTCTGGAGCTGTTTGTAAATACAGAAAGGCTCTCTTACAAGAATTTTAGTTACTGCCTATTGTCAACTGCTTGTGTGGCTTCCTTGGACATACTAATACCAAGAATTGAAATACACTCAATATTGCACCTGAATATGGGAGTTTAACTGGGCTGTTGCTTAAGGATTTGTCATGAGACCTTGGTAAGTGCCAAGGGGGCAGGGATAAAATAAGTAGACAGAAGGCCATTAAATGTTAAATGCATCTCAGTGAATTGTCTGGTGAAGGGAAGCTTGCGTCAGGTGCTCCCTGGGTGATGAGAAGCTTCTTAAATGTTAAAGTCTGTACATGATTATGAAGCTTCTCTTTAATTCTCAAGCTTCTTCAGCTGTGCAAGAGCTACCAAAATATGGTAAGATGGACAGAACTGCTGTACAAGTACTGCCAAAATGCAACAGGCCTGTAGTTACTCGGCAGTTGATGCCCTTTGTCATGTCTGTCTCAAAGTATGAATTCCCTCTCAAAAGCTGTAATATAGCTTTAGTGTTACTTTATGAACATGAAAATTTATGTTACGTGTTATATCAGGTAGTAGAAACACTGGGGTTAGTCAGTGCTTCTCTTAAAAAAAGGAAAAAATTGGTTACTTGATTGGTTACTGATCTCTGAACATTGAAAGTTTTCGATCAAAGGTACTGATCTCTCATTGCAATTTCATTTTATTAATTGAAAAATGCTAAGTCTGTTAGAAAAACAGCAGGTGGAAAGATAAAAATTGGAACTTGTAAAATGACCTAGACTTTTAAAAAAATTTACATTTCCGGAAGACCTATTTGATTGTACTTAGAAAATACAAACCTGAGGATGAGCCTGCACTACAGTAAGTGGCTGTGATCCTTGGGAATGACCACATCTTGGACACATAAGGTGCAATGGATTAGTTTTGAAATTACTTTAAGACATGACACAAATGCTATAAACGCTTGGTCCTTGCACATACTTGCAGCCTGTGAGCTCTGCAGGCATCCATCCCTTCCCACCCCGGCTCTGCTGCCCGGAGAACACTGCTTTTTCTTGCACTTGTGTGCTGAGTCATTTAGTTATGTGCAGTTACTGAACACCAGATTATGTTGAATCAGGATCTGGGAGTTGAACAGTGAGAGGAATCACTGAAGGGTTTTTTGCCTCTTAATAATGAGATTACTCTAATGGACTGTTGGAGGCTTCATTTAATATTGCATTAACATTATTGCCATTGAGCGTAATAGTTTGAAGTCAAGAATGAGTGGAGTGTATTTACATTCACTATGCAGACAGACATGCCATGTGAGTTTACCTAATTGCTATTTACTTTCATAAGCCTGGAAAATCATCTCAAATTTTTCATTTTGCATTTATTGCGGCAGTAAATTCACAAGCTGTGCAAGCCTACAGATTCTGGAACAGCGTTATGGAGTGAAGCAATGAGACAAAACATCATTAAAACCCTTCAGGTCTGCAGCAGTAGGTGCTGCTTTGTGCTTTGTGCACCGCAGCTGCGAGGGAGCTCACGAGGCTCACTGGGTGGCACAGATGCTGTCGAGGGAGGGCTGTGTCAGCTCTACAGGTTAACTGAAGCTAAGTGTAATTTCTCTTCTGCTTGGGTGACTGAAATGCTTTTCAGGGTTGAAGATATCTGTGGCCTACTTCTGCTTGGAAAGGATTTACATATGGAAAGGTCCCTTAATTTAAGCACAATTACTGTATGCTAGAGCACCCACTAAAAAAATTGCTGTTCTGGACTCTGAAAATCTATTCAAGCAGCTACTGCTTTTAAGCAAAAGAAATCAAACATCCAGAATTTTACTTGAATTACAAGCTCCAGGTACTGTCTTAGTAAACAAAAATGGGGTAATTTTTTTGTTTAGTTCATTTATTTTTGGTGTTTTTCCTGAAGGGTAGCAAATGTGTCTTGTTTGATGAAAGGTGGCAGGTGATTCATTCTCTTTTAAGCAAGAATGTATGACTGTATATCCTGCTGTGTCCCACAAGCATGGCAGCTTGGGATCCTGGTCTGGTGGTGGCAGTGGTTCAGTGAATGCATTGCAGAATCATGAAGGTGCTAACTCTCATCATGTTGGCCCTGAACTCAAGTAGCAAAATAGGCATATAAGTGGGTTTTTTTCATTCCTGGGGACAATGAGGTAAGGAGAGCTTTGGGGGGTTCTGCTTAAATGACTTTTTTTTTTGCAGATGGAGATTCTAAAATTGTGAATGATATAATGCAGTGGGAAATTTTTCCATATGCCCTGGCAGTGGCTCAGAGCCAGTCAACGAAGCTGAAAAGATTTGAACTGCTGTTCAGAACAGTTACTTAACAGCCTAATTCACCTGACATCCCTGCCCCATCCCTCTTGGGGGGTGGTTTGTGAATTTGAGAATTTTAAACCAGCAGCTCAGCCATCAGAATCCTGTGATGGGTGGCTTGACCTAAAAGACTTAGAAGGAATTCTGATAGTTCAGCACTTGTTTCAGCAGTGACACCCTTCCTTACCTTCTCCCTAGTTTATCACTGACATCTTCTCAAGAGCTGGAATCCTCAAGAGCTGGAATCCTCAATGACTAAACCCCTTCTCACTGCATCTTGATCTGTGATCTGTATCTGTCCTGATTAGCATCTGGACCTCTGGTTTCAAATGCCAGTGGGAAAAAGTCTGTTCTGATTCCTTATTTTCTCAAGGCATCTATAAAGCACAGCTGTACATGGTGCAAGCCCGTGGGTGTCAGTCTGAATGCATTTGTGCAATAGCAGGAATGTGAAACCAGCATGAAACATTTGGCTAGACAGGGTACTGCATGAAGTGGGAACCTGAAGTTACTTTCACTGAGAGAGACAAACTATTCCTCAACATTTCATACCACTGAAACGTGGTATGAAATGGCCACTTATGTGGCCTCTATAAGAACAGACATCTAGACATAAATATAATTTGGATGTTTGGTATATTTAAAATAAAAACCCCAAAATAAAACAAATTGCAATATGGGAGGGCCGGTCTCATTTTTAGCCGTTAAGATATAGAACTTGCAGTTGTCTGTCAGTTACTGTATATGTAATCTGGTATACTACTAAGACTCACAAGATGAGCTCATGAAATCATTATTTGCTTGCTTGTAAGGGAATTATGTCTAAATCTGCAGTGATGGAACCAGGTCAACCCCACAGGAGGTCTGTTTGTTCTGATGCCAGGTGGAGCCATGTACCACTTGTCCTTATTATGGTAATTTGTTTCTATTACTTTGAGATTCAGCTAAGGTGAAATACAGATTTTTCCACATGTAGGTTAGAGTGAAATCAGTAAAGAACACTTCTAAGTATTAAGTCTGATGCTTGGCAGTTTACTCTCAAAGCTAGGCAAGCTCAGTGGTGTCAGTTCCTTCTAAGATCATCTCTGCGCCTGAGTTCAGTTGTGAAATAAATTATGAGGTCAACATACTGCTGCTGGTGAGGGGTAACAGACAAGGTTGTCTTAAAATAATCCATTTAATTAACTGCTTCTGAAATAACTGGCCTGCATATTAATGATGCCCCTCTTTTTAATTAGGCAGTACTAAAATACTGTGTTGAATAGTCCATTGTAAGGGAGAAGAGAATTCACTTGTTATTTCAGGAAGGTTTATTTTTGTTTCCCTCTCAGCCTGAAACAGTCCTTGCCAGGCTTGAATGGGAACAGGAGGATACTGCTGTTTCCGTGTTGAGGTTTGCCACTCTCAATTGGCCTGGATGCTTTTCAGTTGTAATTATGGGGATATGATGAATGCTAAGTGATAGAATGGGACCACTTAACTCTCATAGGTTCCCAAGGCAGCCAGCACTGGTTGAGGGAGGTTGTGTTAAGTTGCAGTGGGACAGTTACACAAAGACAGACTGGCTCCAGCACATAAAGCTGAGAGTGTTCTCAATATTTTGGCACATATTGAATTTGGCACCTCCTTCATTCTCACCCTCTGCCTTTTATTTCAGGTAATAGTCAAAATCACTCTTGTGTTCCAGTGAGGGGAATGGGTTTGTAGCAATTGGAGGGGAGTGGTTTTGACTATCTTCTTGGACTCTACCACACAAGTAACCCACATAAGAAAACTGGTAAACTTAAGAATGAGAAAAAAGGTAACTGGAGATGCCAGAACATGTTAATAGGAAGAAACCAGCGCAGCAATCGCCAAAGTCAGTAAGTGCATCCAGTTGCATTGACGGATCCTCTCTGCTCCATAGGAACTGGAGATACTCAAGGCTCCTACAGGCTGAGGGAGCTGTAATGTGAGGATTTCGTACAGTGCAGCATCTAGCTCTGATGAACAAAGACTTAAAACAAAAAAGTTCCTGCTGTAGTAATCACCTTTGAAGAACTGTTTCAGCAAATCATTGTGTTCCTTTAAATGGGATTCAGGGATGATTTCTGAGTATGAGGGAGTGCAAGTCCTGTGGGAAAATCAATCATGAATGTACTGCTAAAGAGAGGATGCTACTATTAAAAGTTCAACTAGCCACAGGCATGTAAGCCCTGTATGCTTCTGAGGCAGCCCCAGAGAAAAAGCTGTTCTGAGAATGTCTATACCATGAAAAACTGTTCTAAATTCGTAGCAAAAATACATGCTGGTAGCTTGAGCCCACTGTAGATATTTTTTTAGAGAACTTCCACTGAAGGGTTAGTTATCCGCTCATATTAGTTGTTTAAAAGTCTTTTGGAAGGATTAATGACACATTAGTAAACTTGTACAAGTTTGTATTGAAAATCAGTCTGCATGAACAGGTCACCTAACTCATTGAAAATTACTTCTTTTAGGAATGCACAGAAGAAAACCCTAACTGCTCATCACAAAAGTCAAATGACTGAAGACATTGATTCCACTTCCACAACAAAAAGGACTTACACATGCCCTTTACTAGCATAGATCAGCTTTTTGCTAGAGGAGAAAAACATGCACTGCATATGTAGCATTGCTGTTCTTATTATAGCTTGATAATCTTGCCATGGATCATTTGTCAACAGTTTGAGGAAAGCAGTTAAGCCTGTCCACAACACTGCAAGAGGAGACCAGGCTTCAGCTGATGAACAGCAGCTTAATTCTACCATATTCAACCCAGGTCAGATGATCTACCGCCTTAGCCTGAATGAAAGCTCACCAAAATAACTTTTTTACATCTGTAACATGCAGCTGATAGATTTTAAACAAATATAACCACAACCCCAGCTAGGGAGAGCTGAAAAGCCTACATGATATAACTGTTTTCACCTTCCAGGATGAGAGGGAGATGATGACATCTTGGGTGAATTTGTGTACAAGGGTTCCACCACACCCTCTCTCAACTACTCCATGCTGACAAGCTTTTACTTAGTGCAAAGAGGCTACAAAACTATGAAACAATCTTTAAAAAGGTAGTTTCAGAAAGCTTTATTGAATACTTCTTAACTTATTACAGCATCAGTAAATTACATTTTGCATTAGCCTGCTTTACACTTTCAAACCAGTTCTGGACGATGTTACAGGAGCTATGAACTACCATGTCAGGGAAAGAGTCCAGTTTGGAAGCACTTCTAGTGGTGTTTTGAGTGTGACAGTGACAGGCCTGAAGACAAGGTTGCTTTGTCACATGACGCCACAGGTAGAGAAAGCAGATCTCTTAAAATGCTGTCATGCTGGTTAACCATATGGCTGGTCCAAAGGCTCTTCCCTTCTGCTATCTTGACCAAAAAAAGCCAGGTGCCTCCCTGTGCTGTCACACTCTGTTGTTCATCCCAAACCCAGGCTTGTAGCAATACGGGTGGTAATTAAGAAATCTGTCTGCTTACTATAGAAGTGGGACAAATTCACTTGATAGAGACTATCACAACTTTGTGCAGATGATATTGCATAAGTGAGAAAATAATTCTAAATGGGATTCTGAAGTCCAACATTCTTATTTAAAATACTTTTTCATATTAATTTCCTATGAACTTTGTATGTCTACCTTGTGCAATTAACTTTCCTGTAGCCTTATTTGTTAAATCCACAGTGGCAAATGCAAGAGTTTTTCCTTGCTTCAAAATCTGAGCTGTAATCAGTATCTCTTCTCCAATCTTAGCAGCAGAAGTGTATCTTCAAGGAAGAAAAAAAGGAATAGGTAAGCAACTGTACAGAGGATAAATCCAAGAATATTCCTGCATTTTATATTATCATGAAGGAATTAGTAGAAGTGGGTAATAAAGCCACATCTCTGTCTGCCTGCCTGCCTACTTGCAAACCCCCCACTTAATGGATCTGAGCTCCTCTAACTACTGGCAGTAAGTAAGTATAGAGTTCTCTGAGAAAATGGAGGCTAGAAAGAACCACTGGCTTGGTTCTGAGGAAAAGTCTGTTTTGGAACAGAAACAATGAGGTATCCAAGACTTCAGTCAAAAGTTCAGCTCCAAGTCCCATTCCAACCACTGCTGGCTTCCTACAGCCTTTCTAAACTAGTCTGGCTGCTTCAGCTGCAAAATGTCACTGTCACAAAGGCTCCAGAAGGTCATTTCTGTATGGAACTGTAAGCACAGGTTAACTGTTCCCAGACCCTGGTTAGAGGAAAGTCATGGAAATTTGGGCAGCCCTCAAATGTTGTTTCCATTCATTAGAAAACTGTTTTATTTACATGAGCAGGAGGGTGTGCTTTTAAAACACACTCTTCAGGGAATAGGAAGAAATTTCTGTGCAAAGAATTCTCCTGGAACGAATTAGGAAGAACATGATCCAACCATGATCTGAGGTAAGGGAACAGTATTCAAATGTCAGAGCTGCAGAGGAAAATGAAGAATTGCTGGATGTTAATCTTGCTGAGATAAATTTCATCAACGAGTCCATTTTTATACATGATGCCATGTCACAAGAATGTCAGTCACCCCTAACGCTGATGTAGCACCAGCTTCATTGCTTGACAAGGGCAGGATTTCAGCCTTGTCTCATTTCCAGAAGCTACTGCTGATCCTCTTGTGGTTACCAAAAAAAATTTTCTCTGTTTCTCTCTGTTCTTTCCATTACTGAAATAGCTTCCTCATGACAACTTTTTAAAAAGCTTCTTCCCAAAAAGGAAAAAAGTTCTTGTAACAATATTTGATATCCAATCTCACTTGTTCAATGAATGCAGCAGTCCAAGTTAAAAAAAGATATTAATGTTGCTTCATGTAACATTGCCTAAAGGTAATTTTGGATCACCTCCAGAGGCAGCGCTTTCTTCAGATTTCAGCCCTTACGTATTGGGTGAACATAACCGACAGTGTCAATAATTCAGATGTTGGCCACTTGTTATACTACTGCAGGAAAAAACCCATAATGACAGGAGAATTTTAGGTTTTAATTTCCAATAAGATCCTAGTCATCACAGTGGTAGCATGAAGCTTAAATAGATGCTTAATCCCCCATCTGCCTAGTGGAGAATCAGAAGGTGCTGGGAGAGAAAGGAGGGAACCTGATAAAGATACAGATCACTCCCCACACACTTTTAAAGCTTTTTTAAGGCAATTTTGATGAGGGGTTACTTTTCTAACATTTTTAATGCTCTGTGTTAGTTATTCCAAGTAGGATTACTTTAGTTCCAATTGGTCGTAATGTCTTCATTAAAAGTAATGAAGCAAAGCTGACAAGCTCCAATAGCATGATCAAAGAAAGTTTCAGAACAATTGGTTTTTTAAGACACCGTGCTTTGAATTTTCATTACAGGAAGAACTATTCTCAGTATAAAACTACCATAAAATAACCTGGAGCAAAGGATTCTTCTTCCACTGAGAAATTCTGATTCAATCCGTAATTCACCCTCTATTCACACCTGAGGTAAACTTTCCTGCTTTAACATTTTTCTCTGGTTTATGGAATAATACTAAAAAGGGTTTATAGAAAGCTGCTTGGCCTAGAGCTTGGTTTTTGAGGAGACATTAACACACCTGCACAAGCAAAAACTGAAACCAAACCGATTTCTTAGGAGTAAAATTAACCACGTATCAACATCCCTTTACATTCTGTGAAGGAATGGGCACTGTCTCATAAACACATGTAACAAATAAAAGCTTAAGAAGGTCCACCTCGAAATTTGAAACCAAATGTCAGTCTCCAAAAACACACCTTTATGTGTGTTAAATGCAACCCCTTTAATTTATCAAAGCAGGACTTCTGAAGCCAAAGAAAACACCCATTTTTAGTGAGTGCCACAGCACAGAAAAGATGTACAATGGAGTCAATAGGAAGAAAAGTATGTTTTGGTACCATGGTGGATGATACCTACGTGATGTTCATGTCCACACTGACCCCAGGCGCTGCTCTTTCTGTGTACAGCAATGCTGCTGTTGACACCACATCCACAAGGGTGGCTGTCAAACCTCCGTGTAATGTGCCACCTCTGTTTGTATGCTCCTCTTCTACTTTCATTTCACAAACAACTCTTCCAGGAGTTGCAGATTGAAGTTTCATCTGTATAACCAAAAAAAGGAATAAAAAGCTTAGTGACAGTAGTACCAACACCTAATATTGCCCTCAGTCAAATTGAAAGTAAATTTTTTCTGACTCTGGACTCATGAGACAAATTAAAAGACGGAAAATAGAGTAATTCAACTGTCCCATTAAATATTTCCATAGATTTTTAGCAGAAGACTGTTGCCTTAGAAAAATCTGTACATCTAATGCAGACAGATATTTGAACTGACAGCTTAACAGAACTTCAATAGGTGCTATGCTGTCAGGAATTCCTTAGGAGGAAACTCTTCAGTTTTCCTTTTGCTTTAAACTGTGAGTGAAAGACCAGATTAGAGGGAACACAAAACTGCTCTAAGTATCTGTGTGTACCACAGCTGTGAAGGCATTTGTTAGCTCACAATATGGTAATGAGACCTCCAGTAATTAATTAATCATTACATAAGAGCAACCTCAATAAAAATCAGTATTTTGAAATGAGCATTGGAAATACTAATCAGATTGGCCTCTCTGATCAGAAATTCATATTCATGAGTAGAAGTATCCAAAGCTGTATCACAGTGTTACAGCATCATTATTTGTACACACAGTTTTATTCCAGCCCAAAGGTGGTAAATCCAGAATTACAGCTCACCTATGGTACCATGCTTCCCCCTACAACCAACAAAAGAAGCTGGAATTTTGACACCAAGAAGTTACTGCAATTCAGTATCTGAAAATCTCTATTTAAATTTCTTCAGTCATCTGAAAGCAGAAGCAAAACTGGGGTAAGTTCCACAGGTATTTACATGTATAACTAAGACTTTGAAGTGCCTTTAGACTATTAAAAGTGAAATGTGGACATATTTATTTTAATTCTTCTTACTAATTTTCAGGTTTTTTACAAGGGCTTTTAAAAACTTGAATATTTCCATTCTGTTACCAGCTGAGTTTAAATATTTTTTGATCTTAAATGGTATTAAGGTTGAAATGTTTCCAGTTTCATCATTCCTTATTTATTATGCAATGTATGAGCTGAGTTCTACCCTTTCTGATAAACCAAAATCTACCCAAATTTTGCAGACAAATGATACTAAGATCAATGATGATGTAGTACAGTCTTCTTCTAATGGAAAAAAACTGGTATTAAACAGGGAGGAAATTACTGAGGCAACATCCTAATACAGAAATAGGACCGGTATCAATGAAAACCCCAAGTCCTAAATCAGGCATGCTGCACTGCACTGGAGGCCTGAGCTTCTGACAGAATTTCTAAGGAGGACTTTACTGAGGCTCAACACTGGGAGCAGATTGCTTCCACTCCTGTCAGGGACTGGTGCTCCACCCCACCAGAGAGGTGAGGAAAGCATCTGGTCCCATTTGTCGTTGCTCTGATCTGGCACTACATGCCTGCTCTCCTTGACAAAAATAGTTCAGTTCTTGAACACTTCCAGGACCTACTCAGCTAGAGCTGCCGGTCTGTGCTTCTCCCAGCCCTGCTGTGCTTGTCCTCCCACGCGTCTGCCTCGGGGAATAGCACATTGCTTCAGCTTCCAGGCTTTAAACACACAGCCATTAAACCCTGGGTAGATACCACACTGGAGTTACACCAGAAACTAAGTCCGAGGCTTGAGGTGAAAGGTTTCAGACTACATGTGTCTTCTCCAGAACAACAAAAACCTTGAGTCATTTACTTATGGTAAGAGATTTCAGGTATCTCCCAGAAAAGTAGCAGTTACTTTTAAGTCAAACACAATTGTACTTTTATTGTTATTATCTTCAGATTCCTAATATCCTAATTCTAGAAGGTTACAGGAAAAATCTGAAAGTATTCCAGAGCAAGACTGGAAGCCTGTCTCCCAGGGCTCACTTCCAGGCAGTTACCTTTAGAAGCTGAAATGCTAATATTTGCTCACCACTTATCAGGATTCAAAAGGAGCGTAAAGTTATCACAGTGAAGTGGTGACTAATAACTAAACGGACTCTATAAATATATAAACTATCTTCTTAAAGCTTTATAAATTTTTTAAAAACTTTATACTCACCAGTGTGTCTTGGAAAAACATGACTGTAAGAATTACTTTGCGAACAGTTGATTTCTATTAAGTATATCAGATCATGGAGCTGTCAACAAAAGCACTGCTCCCATTATAGCATTTGCTCCTCTATAATGCAAAGCCATTTTTACATGGCTGATTTTCTTAGCTATATTTACTCCATCACTTCATGTCACAGTTACACAACCAAATAAAAATTAAAGTAAAAATTTAATGAGAACACTCAAACTGCTTCTAGAACAAGAACTCTCCTACACAGCAGCTATGTTACTGCATTCTACACCATTTACAGTGTAAATTAACAGTAGATTCAACTTTTTTTTTTGAGCAAAATGTAGCATGACACTGCAGCAGTACCAGTCAATTACATTTCCTTACACCAGAGTGTGCACTGAAGTTATAGTATAAGGCCTTGTGTAGAAATTCAGAGAGCCCTGAGATGTGCGTTGTGCTTTCAGTCTGACTTCAGGCTCAGGAGATGTCACAACGAGAGACCTTTCTAATTTTAAACAGGGAAGAGTTTATTTTACAATGTCACGGTCCTGGAAGTAAGTGGCTTCGCAGTACTGCGAAGGAAAGAACGCCACCTGCCGAATGACTCCTGAAGGTTATTCAGTACAGCCACCTTCAGAGAGCTGCTGGAAGGCAGCCGGAGTGTTTAACGAGAGCTACTGAATAGCAACTGAGTAATTATTCTTACTGTAACAATTGTTTTCTACCCCGTGTTAGCAGCACGGCCACACGCCAGGGTGGGAGGCCTGGGATGCGGGGACACACGGGCGAGCCTGCAGCACCGGGCACCGGCCGAGCCCGCAGCCCCGCCAGGCCGGGCAGTCCCCGCGGACCCGGCTCCCGGCTCAGCCGGTTACTCCGGGAGGGGACGGAAGGCCGTACAGACGAGCAGTCCCGGCGGGGCCGCGCTCCCGGAGCCCTGCCCTCCAAGGGCCCGTACCTTGCCGAGCACCCGGTCGAAGCCCTTCGACTGCACCATGTACTTTATGGCCTCCTTCAGGCTCTCCACCGTGAAGCCCATGCTGCTACTGCCGCCGCGCTGACCGCCGTCCGCCCGCGCCCCGGAACGGCAACCCCGGCGGGCGGTGCCTCTCCCCGCCTTCCGCCGCAGCCATGGAGGAGCGGGCCGCGGCAGCGCCGAGCCCCACGCCGGCGGAGCACAAGCGGGAGCAGGAGCAGGAGGAGCTACACGTCGCCAAGCGGAGGAAGGTGCTGTGCTCCGAGTTCGCCGCCATCACCAGCAGCGACGAGGCCGTGGCGCGCCGCTTCTTGGCCGGCAGCGACTGGCACATGGAGGTACGGCCGGGGCCGGCGGGGCCGCGGGGCTGCCCGGCGGCGGCCCCTCGCTGCCAGCCGCCCCTGTGTTTCAGAGGGCGCTGAACGCCTACTTCGACCCACCGCGGGACGCGGAGGCAGCGGCGGGCGGGGCGGCCCCGGCCTGCGCGGACACCGGCGGCTGGTAGGTGACGGGGACGGCGGGATGTGGCGGGAGGAGGGGTCGGGGAGCGGAGCCTCCCCGGGGGAGGCAGGATCCCCTCGGCAGGAAGGCGCTGGGACCCCCACACCCAGGGAGAGCCATCGCGGGGCCGAGGCGTAACTTGGGCAGCAGCGCTCCCTCCCGCCGGGCATCGCGCCTCGGCTGAGGTGTAGCGAGGCAGGGCGTTCCTGTTCCTTTCCCGCTCCCGTTCTCGTCCTTTCCCGACGTTCCTCTCCCATGGAGAGGCTCTCAGGCTTTTGGGCTGCATTTTCCCTCTGTGGATCCTCTGGACTGGTGGCTGGTGAACCTTTTGGAGAAGGCACGGGCCGGGCACACTTTCTTCTCGTTGCCTTGTGTTGTGCAGCGATACATATGCGTATTTTACCATACACGCATTTGTATATGTGTAAATTATGCATATTTGTATTATAGCAGATGTATGCATATTTTTATTTCTATAAATAAAATTGGCATGTACATGCACACCTTGTTAAGTGTACCTGTGAAAGTTAAGATGTAAGATCTGTATTTTACATACGCTATCTCATAGCACATCTGCAGGAGGTACTGAGTGTATTGATCTGCATGTGGAATTGGACTTTTCCAGATCAATGCCTGCTGTGGTTTAACCCCAGCTACGAGCTTAGTAGTATGCACCCACTCACTAGGACACCCTGACTTACCATCACTCTCTCAGTGGGGTGGGAAAGAGAATTGAAAAAAAAGATAAAACCCATGGGTTGAGGTAAAATCAGCTGTACAGCAGAAATAAAATTAATGATAATAATATAAAATTAATTGTAATGAAATTTGAGATAACAAAGAGAGAGAAATGGAAGCCAAGAAAGATGAGAAATGCACAGTACAATTGCTCCCCACCCACTGACTGATGCCCAGCCCATCTCTAAGCAGCATTTGGCTCCTCCTGGCCAATTCCCTCCAAGTTCATTCACTGAACATGATAATCAGTGAATCCCTTTTGCCAGTTCAGGTCAGTTCGCCTGGTCATGTTTCTTCCTAGCTTCTTACGCACCTAGCAGAGCATGGGAAACTGAAAAGCCTTTGTCTTGAGGTAGGCACTAGTTAACAACAACAAAAACATCAGTGCGTTGTCAACATTATTCTGACCAGGTTTGCTTGGCAAGGTTTTGGTAGTGAGGGGCTACAGGCATGGCTCCTGCGAGAGGCTGCCAGAAGCTTCCTCTGTGTCTGACAGAGCCAAGGTCAGCTGGCTTCAAGGCAGACCTGCTGTGGAACAGTGCCGTGCCCATCAGCAATGGTGGTAGTGCCTCTGGAATAATGTACTTGAGGTTAAAAAGTTGCTGCACCACAGCATCTGCAGCAGAAGAGAGAACTGAAAACAGCCCTGCAGACACCAAGGGTCAGTGAAGAAGGAGGGGCAGGAGGTGCAGGAGCAGAGATTTCCCATGTGCAGAGCATGGTGAGGCAGCTGTGCTCCTGCACGTCCATTGGAGGACCACAGTGGAACAGAGTCCACCTGCAGCCCGGGCAGGACTCTCCACTGCAGCAGATGGGTGCCTGAAGAAGTCTGATCCCATGGGAAGCCCATGCTGGAGCAGGCTCTTGGCAGGACCTGTGGGCACATGGACAGAAGAGCCTTTGTTGGAACAGGTTTGCTGGCAGGACTTGTGACCCCATGGGGAGTCCACTTGGAAGCAGCCTGTTCCTGAAGTACACCGGGAAAGAGTGGGATTGTGGAGAAAGAGTTGAGCTACTCAGGTGCTTTGGATTTTGTTGGTTACCATCTCAGTAGCTTACATCAGAATGATAAATGTTATCTTCCATCCATAAGGAGGAGAAAAAACCACTTACTTCGCCTGTGTACCACAGCTCTGTACGACTGGGGCCCGTATGTTTTAGTTACTGCGCTTTTAAATGATGTTGAGGTCCACACATGCTTTAGAAGATAAGTGAGGCAATCACTGATAGGTCAGTATTATGAATGCTAACAAACAAATACGCTCTCTCTTTAGCATTGACCTCACTGCAGATGCAACTACAAGTACTGCTGGTGTCAACAGTGAAGACTCGCAGCAAAAAGAAGATGACAGCAACTTCTCGCTGATCACCTGGAACATTGATGGGCTGGATCTAGGAAATGTGAAAGATCGAGCTAGAGGAATCTGTACATACCTGGCATTGTAAGTACAGCCTCCTCTTTGTGTTGTCAGGTGCCTGGATTCAACAGAAAAATAAAAAGGCTTTGTGATTTAAGAATTTACAAATCTTCATGTCCAATTATCTTAATGTTAGATACAACAGATCAATCACCCTCTAAATCCTAAATAGCTGAGAGTTGTTATACTGACTGTAAAAGGTGTGAACCTATGCAGCATCCCAGAGGTTAAATTTTTTGAGATGGCTACTTTAAAAGTCTAATAATGAGCAATATTGTTCAAGTTGCAATCATACACCACAAACATAGTTCATAATTGCATCCTCTACATGAGAATCTTCTGAAAAACATGTCCCAAAGCTACTTTGCAGCTGCTTGAGTTGAATTCCTCGTGTCATGTACTATATGAAACCTGCAAGGTCATGGTAGAGGGGAGTCATGCATTTTATTACCATGTGGGTTTCATGTTCATAATAACAATCGTTTTCTCCCTTTTAGTAATGGTGGTGTCTGTGTGCTGCTAAATATAATGCAGATAGCTTTTTTTTTTTTTTTAAAGCAGATTCTTACAAAACCTAGAAAAATGAGGGCAAGGTGCACCTGTTCTATTTGGCCTCAGAGTGTTGCAGTACTACTTCTCAGTAATTAATTGAAATTTTTCTTGCCTTGCTGATTTCAGATACAGTCCGGATGTTGTGTTTTTACAGGAGGTCATCCCACCACATCTCCCTCTTCTCCAGATGAAGGCAGGCAATTACACTATTATTCCAGGTAAGAAAATACCCTCAGGTACTAAGGACAAAAACCAGAAAATAAAGTTTGGGTTTATTCTGTTTCTCTTGTCAAAACCTCCAACCATTTTAAAGAATATAAAGAATAAAGTGAAGGAGGAAGCACTCGATGTTTCTGTGTTTTGGTATCAGCATGTAGCTTGATGCAAATTATGCATGTGAAAAGCTTGCTTTTCTGGCATTTTCCTGTGTATTTCTTTCTGCATTTTGAAAGATGAGTAGCAAGGGTAGTCAAAAAGTACCATAGATAAGAAATTTTTTTAGGTATTTGTATTTAAAAGATCTGAAAAATTCAGACGATTATTATGCAACTTTTCACTAATGACTTAAAAATCAACATATTCTCACAAGTTGTGGTAAAAAGGTCTCTTTCAGAACCTTAACTGCTTTATGGCAGTTCTGCTGTGGCACAGCAGAAGATGTCCTCAAACATTTTTTTGCTTGGTCCTCTGTAGGTAACATAGATGAGTATTTCACTGCTGTAATGTTAAAGAAATCGAGAGTGAAGCTACTGAAACATGACATAATACCTTTTCCAACGACTGCCATGAAGAGGAACCTTTTAGTTGTGCATGTGAGTGAGTCAGGATGTACTCAGCAGCTGTACTTCTGCCTTCCAAACAGAAAATCCCAGAGAAAACTGAACTGGCTTTTTCTCTATCACAGTGTCAAAGAGCAGAAAAACTTTTCCAAGCATACAAACCCAGTGGCATTTGATATTGACAAACTTAAATATTTTATGCGAGTTACTTACCATACTTTGCTTTCAAGTCTCATAACCTCTGAAAACAAAACTAAAAGCCTGTTATCCTTCTGTAAACCCCTTTTCATCTATGTAAAACTAATATTAACCAGCTCTGGCATTCAGTCATTTGCTTTGTGATTAGATTTTGTCTTTGAGCTTCTTGCTGTGGATGGTAACACTGCCTCTTTGTTTCACACATAGGTGAGCATATCTGGTATTGAACTTTGCCTTATGACTTCTCATCTGGAGAGCACTAAGGATCACTCCAAGGAACGTATAAAGCAGTTGCAAATAGTGTTAAACGAAATGCAGAAAGAGTCTGAGTCCACCACTGTTATATTTGGAGGGGATACAAACCTCAGAGACAGCGAGGTAAATAGAAATAAGCAACTTTGTTATTTAGAGAAGGTATTTTGACAAAACCTTCTCGGGCTTTTCTGTTGTCTTTATAAGAAATTACCTGCTTAGGCACAACAGAGATAGTCAACACTTATTCTTAAATTGTGGAACTGTGATTAAGTAGAAGTAAGTGTTGTTTTGGCTGAGGTGATATATATATGGAGACCCCTTCCAAATAACAAAATGCTTTAAGAACAATACTTGTATCTGAGCAGATGCAGGCAGATTTGATGGAAGTTTTGACTTCAAAAACATTTTCTCATTTTGAGAACCTGGCCTTTACTTGTTCAACTCTCCAATTCTCACAATCAATGAAGGAAGAGGGTGCTCTGGAGAAATAGATCTTTATTCCTGGCAATCAAGACATTTAAAAATTAGATGTAGTTTTTGGCTGCTGATACTAAAAGGGAAATTTGTGCATTATTACTAGAAGGTCAGAGTTTCACTTCTCCCTACTATAAAATTCTGTTGCAGTGAACTGGACTTACATTGATTTAGGAAACATGGTGTTTGCCCTATATCTCAACATTTTGGAGCTGAACATTTATTTTGGAACATGTTTTTGATTTAGAAAGTGCTACAGGAAATGGTCGTGCTTTAGAGTATCTGGAGAAATACCACAGTTTAGAAACATCTCCAAGATCTTTGATTTTTAACAACTTATGTTTTGCAGAAAAAAATCCAATGCTGCGGCAACTCAGTTCTATTTTTTGAAGGTAGAATTTGTGAATTCACTATCTTGTGGAATTTTTTCCCTCCTTCTACCTTCAGGTTACTAAACTTGGTAATCTACCTGACAACATTAAGGATGCCTGGGAGTTTTTGGGCAAGCCTCAGCACTGCCGCTACACTTGGGACACCCAGTCCAACACCAACCTGAACGCAGCCTACAAGTGCAAGATGAGGTTTGACCGGATTTACTTTCGGCCTGCAGTGGGAGGGGGGCATTTCATTCCACGAAGCATGGACTTGATTGGTTTGGAAAAACTGGAATGTGGCAGATTTCCTAGTGATCACTGGGGCATTCTGTGTAATTTTGATGTTATATTATAAAAAAGAAAAAAAAAATACTCCCATCTTCAGTTTTAAGGTGATTTATTCTTGTTTTTACAAAATTTTACCCTCTCAGTTTAAGGTAGAGCGTATTTGAGTTTTCAACCCTAATACGTTCTTTGTTCTTTGGCTTCTGCAGGAATGGCTTAGTTTCAAGCCAGGTTTCCCTTTTCCCGTTGTATTCATCTTTTCTTGAATCATGTTTTATAATATTTATTTTTGAAAATATCTGCAAAACCAAACAAATTCTAGTTTTAAAATGGCAGGAAAAACCTGTAAATACAATTCATAAACATACTCAGTGATTTAAAAGACACTTTTATTTTTGGCATGTATTATGATCTCATAATAAAGGCTGCTTTTTTGTATTTTAAGACTACTTTTATTGTGCCTTCATTGTTTATTTTGTAACCATTCCCATCATCTTTATGATCTTGTCTTTTGTAGGATGTTTTGTGTTAGCTTCTGAAGTTTGTGTTGAATGTTCACGCCCCTTCAGGCAAGACAATAAAGGAGCTGAGGAAAGAATGACTAGAGTCTCACAAAATAAGGGTTTCTTAAGTAGAAACTGAACTACTGTTAAACAGATTTAAGAACAATATGCCTTCTATTTGACAAAATTGTATAGGCAAATGCATGGAAGTTGTTCACTTGGGATGGTGTACACCTTGGTGTTTATTAGCCTGGCTTTGAGGTTCACATTAAGAAGTGTTGTGTTTCAGTGAGCTCCTGTAAACTGCTGGGCAAAGCCTGAACAGCTCAAGGCCTTGCTGACTTTGCAGAAGATCAACCAGGCCTTCCTGCTCTAAGAACTGTGTAATCAATCTCTTAGAAACTGTTGTTTTATAGATGTGCAATGCTGATTTAAAAGGGAAAGCCTCCTAACTTTCTGATGTGAAGTTCAGTGCACAGGCATGGAGAAGAAGGAGAGATAACCTGTCAGTGACATGGAGTCAACGAAGTTTGACAGCGTAAATTCTTCTTTTTGTTGTTGTTGTTGTTTGTCTTTGGTCTTGAGCCCAAAGCTTACAAACAACTTGTACTTTGCCGCGCTATTGTGGTGGCTTGGTTCCACCTGGTAGCCAGTCTGCCACCCAGCTGCTCTCTCACTCCCCTTTTCCCAATGAGGTGGGAGGAAGAAATCAGAATAAAAAAAAAACAAACAGGAAAGCTCATGGGTTGAGATAAAGACACTTCCCAATTATCCTCATGGGCAAAACAGACTTGGTTTGGGGGACTTGATTTGTTTTGGAAACACATGCACGGAAGGAAGTTCCAGGGAGTTCAGCTGGAACATGAAGAAGAACTTCTTTACTGTGCAGGTGGTTGAGCACTGGATCAGGCTGCCCAGAGATGGGGTGGAGTTTCCCTCACTGGGGACAGTCAAAACTCACTCCTTACTAATGTGCTCCAGTGGACTGACTGAGCTTGAGCCAGGAGCTAAATCACTGCTGGTGTTCACTTCCAGCCTTGCCCATTATCACATTCCGTGACAGCAATTCATAGCCAGTAAAAATGTTTCACCACTCTTCCAGTAAAGGTATCCATCCTGATGTCCAGTCTAAACCTCTCCTGAATGAGTTAACCAGCTCTTCCTCTTGTCACAGGAGCAGGGAGGCCTGAGGCAGGTGTGGTTTTCCTTTCATTCAGCGAGAGGCCCAGGTGACTCTACTAAACAAGCAAATAAGCCTCAGGATGTTAATTCATCTGCACAAGAAATCAGCTGCAGGGATCTCCGGTTCTGCTTTCACTTCTTTAAACAGCAAATTCCTTTTATTAAAGGTGAAAGAGAACAGCCTGTTTTGGGAAGGATGTCCAATCCTTGATTGCTTTCAACACATCTCATTATTTTATAATAACTCAGCTGCAAAAACAAGGAAGGAGAAAGCACTGATACATTTTTAAACTCAAGTTGAGCCCATAATCTCTTCTTTCTATTCCAAAATAAATAGTTCTATAAGAAAGTGAAAAATAGGTACAACCGCCAGGATTTTCCAACTGCCAGGCTTTTCCTTCCGGGCTTAAAATGGGGCTGGCACAGATCACACATTATGACTCGCTCTACGACAATCTTGTTCCTTACTAAGCCTTTGAAGAAATGTCATGGGGTTTGTTGTCAGGGGTTACACCTCCTCCCCCTCCCTGGTAGTTCTGGCCAAAGGATTTGTGGGGAAGGTGAAGGCAGTTTGACTTTTCTAACAGTGTTTGGGAGGGGAAAAGTACAATAAACTCGTGTTTCATCATCAAGAAACACCAGGTTATGTGGCCTTCTGTATTATGGTTGCTTTTGGTTATGTGGCTGCACCTTCTGGACTGTTTTGGAAGACATGAAAGAGACTGACTCCTGTTGTTCGGAAATAGGTTTTTTAATCAGGGATAAAAAAAGTGTTCAGAGTAGTGTGTGATCTATCTCAATCCCTAAACTCCAGATCTATTTCTAGCATTGGCTGATTCCTCCTTTGATCAGCAGTCTTTCCTAACCCTTGGAATAGATAAGGAGGGACATAAGAGCAAGCAAAGACATAACATTTGTATGAGCCAATTAATTTTTGTAATTATAAACAGTAGGTAAGAGGAAGACTCAATTCGGTGCAATTAGTGGTTAGTCATTCTTTTAAAATGAGGAAATTATGCATACATCCTTTGAAAGCATTCTTGAACTACAGAAGTGGTAATACTTTATAAGAAGACATAAACACTAAATGTTTCACTGACTACTGGATGTGAAGCAATACATCTTTAATTAAATGTACTTTAAACCACTTAATAAGCATCTAAATTGCTGACAATCAAGAGCAGTCAGAGTCTTTAAATTAATTTGCCTCTTAATCAGTGATGTAAAAGGTAAAATATCTGCTGAATAGAGCAACTAAAACTTAAAGGGGTAGAAACAGCAAAGTTAAACCAAACAAAGCATTTATTGGCCTGCAATGTTATTTGATTTGTTTTCCTGATTCAGTAGCATGATATTGTGGCATCCATACAGCCCAAAGCATTTATACAAGTGTGAATGTGAGAAAATTAATAATCGGCAGTAACCTGTACTTGTGGAAATCATGTACAATTGGAGGCATAATTGTATAAATTCTTTGTTCCAGTTATCAAGAGAAGCAATTTCTGCTGAGAACCCAGCCAGTCTTAAACAGTCCTACATGAAAAGAGCTTGAACTTACTAAAAGAGAAGTGAATTACCTAGAATTAAATAAGGAAATATTAAACATATAGGGAGTTAAATAATAAATAGATGGATTAAAAAAAAAAAAAGAGGGGGAAATAGCAGGTAAATTTCCCAGGGTTTTGTTCACTAAGATTATAATAAATGTTCATTAATGAAGATGCATAGATTTTATCTTTTTCATTTCTTGGAGACAAAGCTTGTGCAATATCAGCTCAGAGGAAAGAGGCTCCCAGTGATTGAGAAATCTTTAGTGTAGCACTGACATTTGAGAAAGTAGGAGGCTTAAGCAGGAGGCACAGTGGGCTGAAACATTGCTTAATTGCAACAGTTGAAATGGGAGTTATACTGTTCCTGCAGTGATAACACTTAAATGAAAGACAAAAAGGAAGGATTACACCATGCCATTATAACATTTTGCACTACAGTATTTCCTGATACTGTTACTGGTTGGACAGAGGAGCTAATGAAAACCTACTCAGAAATCATTTGTTGAGGCAGAAGCTTTACCCAGACCTGGAGGTAGATACCGCATGCAAGTACAGCTGGGAAGGCTGGACAAATATGTCCAAGAAAAGGAACTCACTTTCTTGTGGCTTTCAAAATTCTCCCAGTTAATGAAAAACCAGAAAAAAAAAATCTGTCTCAAATGCCCTGGAGTTGAATGCATTCATCCTTTTCAGTGTTGGCAGATACTTCTTGGACTGAAACCGGTCAGATTTTTTTCAGTTTGGGATGGAGCGTAGGGGGAAAGGGTCTTTCTGCCAAAGCACAAAACTATCTCACCAAGGTTTGGTAACCAAACTTGTGCATGTTCCACAGCTCCAAGCAGATGGCTGGCTTGTGAGCAAGGCAGATAAGCAGGGAGAGCAGGGTTCAGGGTGCTCAGAGGGCTGCACCACCTCCCTGCAATGGGAAAAACCTCCCAGTAATGTTACGCCTCCAGTCAGCGCTTCCCTGCCACCAGCACAAAGTGTGGCAGAAGGACCGTTTGATGTTGGTGGGATGGGTGCTTGCCAGGTCTCCTAACTACCCCTGGATGTTTGGCAGTGAGTTACCTGTCCTGGCTGATGGCAGCTTCACAGGGCTTTTTGTCTGCCCAACTGAGTGCACCTACTGTGGATAGGAGCTGGAGGTGAATCAATATTGATCTATGTTTTAAAGCTTCCATGGTCTTCAGATAGCTTACATCACACTCAGCCTATTAGTCCATCAGTATTAAACCTATTAGCTCATCAGCGTTATGAAAGGCAATAATTGGCTCAGCAGGAAAATACCGTCTTAGCCTCTGCCCTCTGCAGTAATCTGCTTTCTCAGCCTGCTCCTCAGTTTGGTAGCATTTCTGGGGTTCACAGGCAGAAAATGGGCAGCAGGAGCTGCTGCTGGGGTTCCCAGTGTTTGCATGGGACTGGCTGCATCCTGTTTGTTCCATGGAGAAGGAAAGTCTGCTTCTGACAAAGCCAAGGGCACTGGACCAGCTGCTGCTGTGCAGAGAAAGCAAAGAGGGCCATTTGCTGCTTTCATCCTTTCTCCTACTTTCTCTAAGATTGTGGGAGGTACCAGAGGGCTTATCTCCCTCAGCCTGCACTGCACCAAGGAGCCCTTTGCACACTTGCACAGATGGTTCAAAAAGCTCTAGCTTTGAGTACCCAAGTATTTTTTCCTGCAGAAGAATCTGAAGCTATATCTGGAGCTTTTCCAGTCAGTAAAATTAGGAACTCAGGAGCATGCAAAGCATTGGAGAGCAATCATCTTCCCCCACTATCTCTGTAAATCACCCCTGGATGCCAACAGGAAGGCTGCAAGGCAAGAGAAAGGGGGCTGCCTTGGTAAGGACAGATAGCCAGGCTTCCTCTCTCTACACACACTTCCTTTTCAAAACTGACCAGTCTTGGTCAACATCAAAAAATATACAACGTTCTCATTGATATTTTTTTTTTTTTCTGTTATTATTAGAACAATTATTTTTACATCAAATAAGCAGAGTTCAGCCCCCCTACCTGTGGCCTAACCTTGGAAATCACAGAAACTGAGGAATAAAAAATGACATAACAACAGAGCATGAAAATTATTTTAAACGCAGTCAGACAATTTCAGAGTTACAGTTCAGAGATTCATGTTCTATATTTACAGAGCTTGCACCAAGAGAGATTTAACTATCTTCGGGAAAAGTCATATAGCCTACGGTTAAAAAATATTGGTTAGGTGGGAATCAGAGGGTAAGTAAAAAGACAAGGCAAAACAGTTGTATACTGAAGAGATGACATTTCTCTTTGCCTTTTTAACTAATGAGAATCACCCTCATATTGCCTTAAAGCTAAATTAGTCCAGCACTGCAGAGAAGTTTGTGGTTATCCTTTCATGATGACACCATCATGGATTGTACCATGTCCTTGTTTTGGTCTATCATATCAAAGCTTATCTGATGGTCCATGAGCCAGGAAAGTGCCAGGGAGAGCATTTTTTACTGGAGCAGGTTTTCCATTTCATCTCAGCAGCTTTCACTTCTTCACTGGCTCCTAGTGGTAATACTAAGAAGTAAATTCTATGCTCCACACATCTCTTCTTTGTCTAACTCCTGCAACTTCAGTACAGAGTTTCCACAACTAGAGTATAAGTGACCTTGTGCTTTTGCTTTTGAGCAAAATCCTATTTTATTGACATCTGGGGATGCCCATAAGCAGAGGGAAAGAGTCAGGTCCATGAAAACTTGGGAAGTATGTTTTGAAGCAGAGTTGGAAAAATTCCCTTCTGCAAGGAACAGATTATAACTTACCACTGCAACGCTGTCACATTTCTGGTGTTTAGAAAGTAGGGGAACCACTATTTTAATATTCCCTTATTTTTTCAGAGCAGTAACTGGTAAAGCAACAAGGATCATTCATGTAAGCACATGAAACACACTGTGTGTTTTCCGTGGACCACCTGCTCCACTGGTTTGCAGTCTGGGGTAGAAAATTGAAACTTTCTCAGCTATTAAAAGTTCCCCCATGTCCGTGTGGCTTTGCTGGGCACTGGACATGCTCCATATTGAAGTATTATCTGCCGTTACAGAACGTTCTGAGGAGAACAATGGTGCCGAGTGAAATGTAACATTTTTGATTAGATTTACAGGAGAGGGTTTTTTAGGACTGGCTGGCAAAGAAAACTCTCTGTGTTAGGCTTCTGCTAATAAAATTTGCATGATTTCTGCTTTGTGAGCATGAAGCAAGGAAAAAAGAGGGATTCTTTTTGTTGCAGTTATTTGCAGTCTAATTTTTCAGGCCAATTAATTGCCTATCGTAATTATAAATATACAACAGAACCAAGATGAAGCACAAGTCACAGAAGATCCAGTAACTCTGTTTTCAATGGATCAGCTTCTCACACAGTCTCCTTCAGTTGAGGCTTTCAGATTACTTAACTAGGTTGAAAACAAAATGTTCTTTCACAATGTATTTTTGGTTTGAAAGGGGATTGGTAGCTCTCTTCTGTCTGCTTGAAGCCTGCTGAGCTGCATGTACTGTACTCTCTCAAAGCTTGGTTCTTTGCAACTCTGAGAATAAAATACTGCACTTGCTCCCATTGACTGGCTGAAATAAAATAATCTATGATGCCTGAACAAGTTTAAATGAAATAATAATATCCTTATTAGTGAAAACCAGATTGTTGATGCGATAATTGAGCAGATTTATTGTCATCTCCTTGGTCTAGTCTGCTGAAACAGCCTGATGCTTTATTTAATCTCATATCAGAGGAATTGCAGGCTTGTAATCCATCATTAAACAACATTTAGAATGATGGATGAAAATGTCAGCTTTCCCAGCATAATCAATCCATATCTCATTAAAACATATTATTTATGTTTCTTATAATGGAACCTGCAGGGGTTTCCCGAGGAAAATGGAGACATCAGCTGTTGTTGAAAGACGAGATGAGATATTCTGTAATTTATGAATTAGTAAATGCATATAAAAATACCTATCCACACTATCAATTGTCTTTTACCATTTTACAAATAAATTGAGTGCCTTGGCTTTCCTCTTGCTGTGTATGGCAGGATTTTGTTACGTTTATTGTGTTTGTAATAATTCAGTGAGAAAAATATTAAAAAACATGTAGGAAAGATGATTTTGCAAATTATTTCCAGGACATGATGTGGGGAAAAGCCCTTGAATGCAAATCAGTAAGAAAGACTTTACTGTTCTGTTGCTCTTTGCTAAGGTCAGCTTTTGTCCCTGTTAGTCCCCATGCAGACAAAGCAATGCATTTCTTTAACTACAGCAGAGTTCCATTTTAAGGATACTTTCTACTGTGTGCTGGCTCAAAGATGAATAAAACCCTTGATTTATGTGGTTGTGGTGCCGCTGTAGTCGTGATCACAATGGCAGCTGTTGCCTCACTTTAACTACATTTGAGGATCACTTTATGCTTCAACTCCTAAACATCAATAAAGGAAAATGAGTAGTAAATAACTACCTTGTGTACAACAGCCCAACTCATATTTCAGATGAAAATGAACACAAAATGTAAGTTTGATTTGCCTGTGGAATTGCCATTGTCTGCATCACTGGAGGCAGGGAGTTGGCCACAGAAAACAGTTCCTATCTGTTCTGCAGCCAATGCGAAAGAAAAACTGTCACAAGTGTGATCTTTGTCAGGTCACCTTCATTGCACCAGCCCAGTGACAAATGTATATGTTGGTCAGCTAGAGGTGCTTTGAATTCCTGATCCTATGTGGGCTCTGGGCACAACGCACTTCCAAAATTTGTTTCTGAGTCTATTTTACCAAAGGCAGTGCTGGCTGTGGAGGGAGAACAGCCTCTACAAGCTGTTAGCTTGCCAGATAACAGCCTGTGTGTATGGCAAACCAGATATAAGACATAAAGATTTTATATTTTTCTCCACCTTAGACCTGCAGAGTGGAGATATTTTTCTTCTTTTCAATTTGCTTTGATTCATGTAACTTCACCTTAGTGTGTGTGAGGCGAGGATCTGTACACACAAGACAGCAATTTTGGCTTGGTTGGTGCATGGTTATTGGAAGAAAAGGTTTTCAGAGCACAGCACAGATTTAAAAAAATGTTACTACTTGTATATCCTAAAGAAGGGGAAAAGTTACTTCTTCATGCAATGATGACATAAATTGCATTATAAAATCCCCTAGCCCAATCATAAAAACAATCATACTATTTTCACACTTACTCAGAAATCTATCAGTGAGCTGCTACGAAACTGGTTATGCAGATTATATGTCTTCTGAAATTACAATGATACTGTCTTCAGATTAAATAAAGGTACATTTTATGGCAGCTGGAGGAGTAACTGGAAGGCAGAAAAGATGTCCAAATCTCAGCAGAGATGTCCAGAGCAGAAAAGTGAATATAATTTAAAAAAATGGCAGAAGTGAGAAAACATATTTGGTTTCTGTCAATAAACCAGAGAATGCACATGTATGTCTGGTTTAGTGCCTATCTCTGAAGGGCACACATACATCACAAAATGTCTTAAAGTCACATTTGGGGAATTTTTCTTATTCATTCCTCTCAGGCAAGGGAAAAGAGAATGAAAGAGAATTGTGTTTTATATTATGTTCTCTCCCACCACAGTTTTCTAGGGAAAAAGAAGAGTTTAATCCCTAAGGAATTGTTCAGTCAGCTTTATGGTAACAATGAGACTGATGCTGCTCTGGAGAACCTGTATGAGATGGCTGTAAAAATGTAAGATGAGACCATCTTGCATAGCCAGCCCTTTTCAGTAAGAAAAAGTTCTCTTTTACCAGATAAGAAATGGACCAGCAACAGGAGACACACAGTCTACCTTTTCCAGTCATCAGAATACTTCTCCACAAACACTCAGATTTTTGAAAATACGTGTTTGTCTTTTCTCCAAGCTTAATTTTGACAATATTGTAAAGATTTCTAAGCGACTTGAGGATTCAGTAAAGTTGTTCCTGTCTCTTTAGCAGTACTGTGCTTTGCCAGCAAATGAGTAATTTCCAATAAATATGCCATTCAACTTCAAAAAAAACATGGACTAATGTCAGTCTGATCCTTTTAGCTGAATTTTGTTTATTTTTCTGAGCCAAAGAGAAATAAAAAAGCCCCAGAATTGTGTGGGTTTTGGAGAGAAAAATCTGGGCAGCACTGATAACATTGAGGCAATCAGCGAAGCCAAAATTCATTCTGTTGCAAAGAGAGGCAAGGTTTTAAATAAGTACAAATTGAAAGCACATGACAATCAAAAACTATGTGAGAAATGAAAAGTGTTGAGAATCCACAGGTATCAATGTCCCTTTTAACATGTTAATACTTCACTTTTAGTGAACGAAATTACCTGTTGATTTAACCACAATGCATCCTTCAGAAAAGTTGGCACAGAGAAAGAGAAGTTTTTGTGTTTATTGTTATTAAACTAGGTATAAGCTCCAAGCAGAGCTACCAGTCAGGGTTTTCTTTTTTTTTTTTTTTGGTTGTTGGGGTTTTATTGTTGCTTGTTTGTTTTCTTTTTTAATAGTCCTGAAGAGATTAAATGTCAGAACTTAAAACAGGCCACTGAATAAAAGCAAAGAGGAAGTGGGACAGCAGATCCAAGGAGCAGAGAGATTGAAAGTCATTTGGAGTGAGAGTTCTGCCAGATGAAATTAGATAGTATCTTATTCCTCTGTGGGATGTTATTTTGTCATAAATACTTCAGGGTATTGATATTTTTCATAATTTACTATATGGCTTATAATTAAAGCTAGGTTACTACTTTATCATTAGACTGTAGAAATAAAGGCATGGCATTCTTCTTTAATAGCAACGAGTGATGTTTTAATTAACTTTTGAAAGAATGGATAGTAAAAGAAGGAAGAATTGGATGGTGAGCTTTGAGACTACTCAAGAGCTGCCCCAAACATGTTCAGGGCACAGCTATGATCCAGGTGAGTATCATTCTAAGGCACAGGTAATGTGGTAAAAAGCATTCGTGAATATTTTAGATGTGGTTGGAGAAATTAGGTGTCTTGCACTAAATATTGCTGCTAAAGTATATTCTGCAATAGGAGAAAGAAACAAGATAGCCAACTTTGACACCAACGTTCATGACATGTATTATCTGTATGAGCCCACAATACTCCAGATCCACTGTCTTTTTTATAGTGAGTGTCTTTTCTGTGGTCAATTTTACAAATAAGCATTAAGTAAAAACATATTATCTATATGAGCCCATGATACTTCCGATACAATGTCTTTTTTATGGATGTCTTTTTTGTATATAAAGTGTCTTTCGAATAATTGATTTTCACAAATAAGCATCTTAAGTAAAAATACTAGAATATAAATATTTACTACTCTATATTATGTCTATAAATCAGTTTCTGACTTATTTTGCAAGGAAGAAACCATCCCTTTTTGCACTTAGTGGGTATGTAGTCTGCAATATTGAATGAAAGCACCAGTATGCACTATTTTATGGTGGAAGCTATCAATAATATGTACCTAATATATTGTATTGAATAAAAGACTTCATAAATCAGTTATACAAGGGATTGTACAATGCTTTTAGTGAATTTCCAGACCGTCATAAAACCTATAAATCAATGTATTTTTTATGAATTCAATGTCAGTGGGTTTAATGAATTCAATTTGCCTGAATAAAATTAATGATGCCTTTTTAATATTTGGATTTAAAACAAATATTCATAATGACATCTTTTATGTTAATAGTGTTAAAAGATAACTGTTAGTTAGTTAGTGGATACTGTGCATCCACAATGTGCCAAGGTAGTTTGATTCCAAGCTGAAGTCTCTGGAGTTGAATTGTGAGAGTAAGAGAAGATTAAGACACCAGAGTGCACTGTAGAAGGATTTCCACAGACATCTGGGTAGACTTTTCAGGCCATTTCCAGTGACAATTTGAGGAATACAATTTTAAATTGCGATGGGCGACTCTGGTACACCCACCATACTGCTCTATCACTCCTGTTCTCAGCAGGACAAGGGATGGCGGGGGGGAAACTAAGAGGGAAGAAAGCTTGTGGGATAACATAAAGGCAATTTAATAAAGGTCATCCAGAAGCAAAGGAGAACAAGAGATTTATTCTCTACTTCCCATCAGCAGGTCATGCCTACCTCCTTCCCAGGGAGCAGGGCTTTAGCACTCATAGTGATTGTTCTGGAAAACAAATGCTGTAATAACAAATGCCTCTCTCTTCTCCCCACCCTCACCCTTTGTTTTATTTGCAAACCATACCAATATGGTATGGAATATCCCTTCGGTCAGTTTGGGCCAGCTGTCCTGCCTCTGTCCCCAGCCCACTGGTGAGTGGGGAGTGTTGAGGGACAGTGCTGATGCTGTGCCAGCCCTGCTCAGCAGGATCCAAAGCACTGGTGAGTTATCAACACCTTGCAGAGCAGGGCTCGGTGAGAGCTGCTGCGGGGAAATGACCTCCAGCTCAGCCAGAGCCAGCACATTCACAAATCTGGTGCTCTTCAGCTCAGACCAGCCATTTGGAAATGGAAAGCAATTCTGTAGTGGGATCATTGGGAAAGAGCCTCTAGACATGCAGAGATGCTCAAATTTATGCTCCATCAGAGGACACAACTCCCTGGCTGGAGTATTTCAAGTGAAAGGATCCAGTAGCTTTGAGCAAACTTCCAGCTGGGTACAGCTGTCAGTAATTATTAATCTCACTGCAGATATGAAACACCATGGAATCAGTAACCCACATTTCTGTCTCAGAGAGGTAGAAGTTGTTCTAACTCTAGAATGAATTGCTGTGGTCTTATCTTCTCTTGTACTGATTTGTTCTGCTCCTCTTGATAAAATACAACATACAGTGCAAGAAGGCAGAACACAGTATCATTTCTGTGTGGAGTAGTACTTTCAAATCCTATGTAAGTGCTTTAATATTATACTGTTCAGGTGAAAATTGCAAAATATTTATCTTCACTACTCGTTTGGCACAATTGCTAAGGTTAGCACTTGGTTTATGGTGTTGAAGATAAAAAATTAAAAGCAGTTTAGTCTATGGATTTCAAGGAAGACAGTTCAAAAATATGGGAGAACAACATGCTTTCTCTGAGCCTCACTGAAAAGAAAAACTATTTCAGTACTTAAACCAGCTATCCATGAGCTTCACAGAATATAAAAACATTTGACAGCAAATGAAATATTTCTCCACGTGTCTCCAAGCAAAACTTTAAACTGAAAACCAAAGAAATGCTTCTAATGCAAGGATAGTGGGTTCTGCCTCTTGATTTTATGAAAACCATAAGCAAGAGATGGCACATGTTGTGGGACTGACACAGAGAAATCCTCATTCTATTAGAGGCAGAAGTTTCCTAGCTCCAGACTCACAGTCAGAAAGCAGGTGGGTTTCCTTGCATGTGTGTTTTGCTAAGATGGAAGCATAATAAAAGTTTTTAATTTTACTTGGCTTGACAGAATCTTTATGCTTTGATAGAACCTTTATGCTCATTGCAGAGAATCTGAAGAAAAGCCAGTTTGAAAGAAAAAGAAGAATTTTTACATCAGTTACCAACATATTTCTATTAGGCACAGTGAAAACATGTAAACTGAAAGTATTCAATACATTTTTTTGTTGTACTGCCTACAAGAAAACATCATTGAAACAGCACTGAATTTTTTTAAATGAGATGTTGTCTAGCACTGCCATGTGTTGAAGGTCATCACTATTGTCTGCTCCTTGGTACACCTTGGAGATATCACAAAAGCTGAAGACCTTAGAGATTTGAGATGCTTCCACTTGAAACTCTATCCAGCTAATGACTGATTAGTGGATATTTGAATAGTGAGAACAACATACTTACAACTTAATAAATGTTTATGAGTAAAGATGATGATATAACAATGGTTAGTTTAACATTCAGCTAGTGATTAACATATGCCACATGTGCTTCATTATCACAATTGCTAGGAAAGATACTTTTCGTGAAATAAAAATATCAATTTTATCATAATAGTAAGTCCCTGCTATATTCACAGTATCTCATATCTTTTCCTTTGTTTGTATTATTTCGCACTGAATAAAACAATTCCATCTGTTCGTGCTGTGTTTCCTAGGAACTCATTCTCAACCATTTGTCAGCTGGTTGCTGTTTTTTTAGAGAATGATGCTTGTCATAAATCCAGTACAAGTTAATGGGTTCTGACTTCCTGGACCAGCTTGTAGGTCTCTGTGCACTGTCTCTGCTTTAACATGTGTGCTATGATGAGCATGCAGACCCTCCTGCCTCCAACACTCTCTAAGAAGCTTTTGCAGTAGTGGTTTATGGGAACCCATGGCAGGTTTAAAGAGGGAGCTGCACACACCTCTTGAGGCCTCTGTGTGAAACCTCTGTTGCTGGTACAGAGCTAAAGCACACAGCTTCTTGTCCTGAATATATTCTGGATGTTAGGACCACAGTACATATAGACCTGATAACACATAACAGAAGCCTTGCTACAAGGCTGGCAAGGCTGGGAATTTAACCCAGGGCATCCTTCTAATACCCAAACATTTGCAGGAAGAGGATACTGGGTAAGAACTGTGCTACTCTCTCTCACAGTAATGTGAAATCAATACTTTTGTTCTCAGCCATAATCTTGGGCGTAAGAAAGTCTAATGGGAACATGGTATATACCCTCAGTCCTCCAGACACTCAAAGCAAGTACTGCTTTTTTGTTTTTGCCTTTCAGAACCTGCTTGATAGTTACCAGATGCAAAGACACTGGTGGCACAGTCTTGCTGAGTTATATGGGATTTAGAAAATAACTTGTAATTGTAGCAGTTTAAAAGCTTTGACAGTTAATACAAGCACCACTTCAGGATTACATTTGGTACCACTTTTTCAAAATAAATATTTTCAGCAGGCCCTGCAGTTAAGTGCATCATTATGATTAATTTATGCAGAATGAAGCAGCCTTTTAATTTGTAATGATTAGTGAACTTTCTAAATCTGTAAAACTTCAGTAGGCTTAAGCTTTCAATATATAGCACTGTCTATTTTTGCACCACAGGCTTCCATTTAACAGAACAGGAAACATCTCATCCTGAAACTGCTGATGTGGCAAGCTCCAAAAAAAAAAAAAAAGAAAAAAAAAGAAAAAAAAAAAAGGCTTTTACTGCACCTACAGTGCAGCAGGAGTGTAAGCCCATATTAGTTTTTATCTGACCAGAGAGCAAAACCTAAGAATTTTTATCTAGAAATTCTACAGCATTATCTAGAGCATTATCTAGAAATAAATGACAAATCTCTTGCTACAATCTTGACCCAAACTTACCTTGAGATCAGTGATTAAACAGAGAAGAAATGAGGGTGAGTAGAAGTAAGTTTAGCTTTACCTTTTTTTTTCCTACCATCTAATTATGACCACTGCCTGTGTTGTACTTAAATTTGATTAAACACTTGTGTAAGGTTCCCATTAATTTGACCAGTTTCTCAGCCCAAGTTTTGGAAATTTGGAAGGAAAATACATGATTATTTAATGTATAATAAAAATTATGTGGCACTACTATGGACTCAGCTGGAGCTCTTGTCTAGGCCAAGTGTAAATGCACTGTAATGCTCAGGGGAAACTGGTGTGACACCAGTGTAGAAGGCAGGAGAATTAGAGCTTTTTGGTAAAGTGCTTTCATATTCTCACCACAGCCTTGTCTCCTCATACCTGTTCTGCATCATCTCGTTTTCTGAGCGGACTTGGGTCAGCTTGGAAGGAAAGCTGTCACCTGAAGTTTACATCCATATGGGAGAGTAAAATAACACCCTTCTAAAATGCTATGAGAGCATTGTTCCCCTGTGCTGTTCAAAGCCATGTTCCCCTGTGCTGTATTTTGTGAGCTGCAGCACCTTCATGTGTTATGACAGGATCAGCTGAACTCAAAAACTGTTTTCTTATCGACTGCTCAGAACCCATTGGTGCTGTTGGAACTACTTTTCAGGTTTCTCATGGCAGCAGGGAAGCTGCATGGGGAGTTTGGTGTCACAGCCCCTTCACAAGGCAGGTGTCAAAGAGTCTGAAGTACCTGTTCCTGTCCTTATGATTACTCTTGATTTAATACAACTTCACTTTCACACACAATGTTGACCTCATAATCATCTATAAACGTAGTTCACTGTGCCCAATATATATGTAATTTTCTTCTTTTTTAGTCTGTGAGACTAAAGAACAAACTCAGATCTCATACAAAACACCATCCAAGTCCATTTAGGAGAAGATACTGTGGGTACTAATTCAGCTCTGTATTGTTCCTAGACCTTGTAATACAAGCAAACACCAAGTCAGAAAAATGAACACACATCTAAGTTACTTCTATGCTTTTTGCCCTTTAGTGCCTAGGATACGAAAAAAAACCCCAAAAAACCTCTGAGGTGCTTCATGAGCTGATTGCTTACATCTGAAGCATAAATGACTCCAGAATAGCTACTTACAAAACCATATTGCTGAAGTGTGATTTGCACACAACTTACTATAATTAGAAGGGGAAGCTACTAGGGGGAAAAAAAAGACTGTAGAAGTAGCAAGCAATAAGGACAATGTTTCCATTTAACTTTGTTTAGTGCAAAAGATGCAAAATTACAACAACATTCAAACTCTATTTGTGCAGATGGCACAATCAAGCATACTTTATCTCTCACAGATTAACTCCTTTAGTCTGTTTTGGAAAGATGCTACATGGAAACATTTATGTTTGTCTTTCTCCAACAATGTTTTTTCTCCCAAGGTCAGATTTACCAGCAGGACACCAATATCCACAAAAGCGCACTAACGAGGCAAACATGGACTTAGTGTCATTGAGTTCCTCCCCTGTTGTTTCAAATGGCGCTCTCATGTGGGTGAACACAATGTGAAGTGAAAATTACATCCTGAATCGCTGTATTCTGAAGTGAAAATGAGGCAGACCTTATGCAGTCTATCTGTGAAATGACTCCTGCTTGTGCAAGTGCAAAGTGGTCCTGCTGTGTAAGATACCTGCTAATAAAAGGAGAGAAGACAGGATTACATTTTTACCAATTAGTAAGCATTAATAGAAAGTCTACTTGATTAGAAGTGGGACTGTTTCATTAAACATGATCACTACAGTTTATAGGGTTTTTCAGTTCCTTTCTTTCAGGGGGATTTCTCTGACTGCTCCATGGGACTTACTTTCTTCCCAGTAATTTCTCTTGTCCGACCTTCACCCACAGATAGTCTCTGGCATGTCATGATATTGTGGCTTGTGACAGCAGAAACTGCAGAACAGGATCTTCCCTGAGGCCTCAAGCCAAAGTGTTAGCTGTTGGCTAATGTTTAGAATGGAATGCTGACACAGTGTGAAAGAAATCTGACATTTTGCATTTCTGTGAGCCTGAAATCTGAACAAAAAAATGCAGTGAAAAATCCACATCCTTGCCAAAATGTTTTGATTCTTCAAAGAATCAAATGCCTTTGCAAGATTGCAGTAAAATTTCATTCAAATATTCTTGTTCTCATATCACATCCATTTATGTCTCAGTTGTGTAAATAAGGAAATAATGCTTTCTTGGGAAAAAACCCCACAACCTAATCATAAGCTCAGATTTTTAGACAAGGCAGGGAGTCAACATTTGCCATAGATGCAATCATCCACTGAAGTAGATAGTCATAAAAGGAAAAATTAAGGGCAAGCTTTGACCTGTAAGTAAAGCAGCTTTTCTTCTAGCAAGTCAATAAAGTGAAATATATAGTCAGTTAATGTCAAAGTACACCCTTCACTCTGCTTAACATACTGCATAATTTCTCAGGCCAGAAAAGACACCAGGCTCTGCTACACAACATTTTGACCATGCAAACTTTAAGTGTTGGTATAATGGTGCAACTTGATACTTTCATTAAGCTTTTGGTGCCTGACTGTAGTAACCTCATTTTCCACGTTGCAATCCATGGTCTGCTCCTCATTTTCCAGTCAAAGGATTCTCATTACTTACATAGCTAGCACACAGGTGATTCCAGTCTTAGGCCTTTGTCATTAGGATGAGATTCATCGCTGGTTTAACACACTGAAAATAATGATGACAAGACAGATGTGGTAAAGGATGAGTCTGCCTGGAAGGAGTGGTGAACACCATTTCCCACTCTCAGCCAGGGCAGTGCTCCTGCGTTTGGGCTTGAAGGCTCTGCCCTACCCTGAGGCCGCTCTCTGGGCACAGGTGGTTTGTGAATACACAGAATTGCACTGGCAATCTGCTGGCGCTGCACATGGCTGTAGGTCCTTTCTAAGAGAAAATGTTTGCTAGTTGAGAATGACAAGAAATTTTGTGGGAGGAGGACATCTAGTGAGCTGATACGTACTTACATGAGCTGAGCCCTTGCACAGCTGAGTCAGCCAGCTAACCAGCTCCAGGATTTCTTGAAGAATAGGGAAGAAGGGGGCAGGTATGCTTTGCTATAAATCTTGGGGTTTTGCTGAGATGGCACCCAAAACAACAGCAGCCTTTTAACAGCCTAATTTTCAAATCAAGGCTCTTGAAATTAAATGTTGCACAGAAGTAGTGATTATGGCTACACTTCTCATCTATAGCCATGCCATCTCCCAGCCTGTATTTTGCCGGCATTAATTACAACTTACACATTTCTAGCAGAATGGCAGTTAAGATCTTGATATATTTAGTCCTAAAGCTTCCCCTTGGACTACACATCTGCTCAGCATAGCAGCATCTCTGAAATACACTGACAGCTATTTTATAAAAATTTAATTAAAAATTATTCGGAAAGCATGGTTTATTACATCCCAGAGTGATGAAAATCAGTTATTCAGCATTGTAACTGCAATGGGAGAATATCTCCATAGTTCATGCTATTAGCCCCTGACAGATTGGATTTCTTCTTCCAGATTTCAGCTTTGAAAAACCCTGCTAATAACATGCAGATTTTTGTGCTGTTTTTGTGCCAAAGTAGTAACTGCTGGGGTTTAAGTTCTGTGTGTGTGTATGTCACAGGCAAACACCAACATGAGTGATTCTCAAAGTCACGGAGAATATTCAGAAGGGTTAAGAAAATCTCTTCAAACCATGTTAAGAAATCACATCCCTGATTCAGGACTGAAACCCACACATTCATATCAGAACAAAACCTAAACACAGAATCAATTTTTTAAAGAATAGCTTATACTCATAAATCCATCACAGTATGAAAATTCTAAATCTGCTTTGAATTTGAGAGGGATCAGTCTTGCCCTGCATAGTCTCAGAATTGTTATGCTGTTTGATGCTTGTAGGTGGCATTCTCCCAGCTTCCTAACACAAATATTCCTCTCAATATCTGATTTTTCTGGGAAGGTTACAGTAGATGATAGATGATAGGACTAATACTGGAGTACAAGTCATATAATCATTTTATGTAGAGAGACAATTACTTAATCTTTTTCTCATTTTTGCCAACATAGCCCATGGAAGTTGGCAGCAGCAAGAACTTTTTAGAGGAACAATAATCGTGGGTGTCTTATCATAACTTTTTCTTAAACTCCTTTGGCTATTGAACAAGGAATTCAAATTTCCCTGTACATGGACAATTTCTCTCAGGGTTAGGCAAGGTTTCTTTGTCATGCAGAACATTTTCATTCCAAAGTTTGATAAACAAATTCGGTGTTGCCCTTGCTGTGGTTATTATTCTGGTTTGTAATATTTTCAAAATGACTGATACTTTGTCTTCTTAAATAAAGGAAAATCCTTCTCAGAAGGAAAATATATAAAAATATATCGCTTCCTTTTATTTCCCGATTCTGAAAATTACTAGGTGCCAAGCTCTGAACATAATAAAATTGAAGACCCATGAGGGTGACCTAAAGAATCACAATGGTGAAGAATTGTGATATAGTGGCTTAGCTAATTTTGTAGCAACTGCTTGACACTAGAAAAATGAGAAATGAGTTTTCTGTTGCTAAGTATAATGAATTCCTTTTCTGTCCTATCATAAATTGCCAAACTTCGTAAATGAAAACAAAGATGAGGTGCATGCAGATATAAAGGTTAATATGAAAACACATATTTTAAATGGAGAAGTGCTGCATATTGCCGCAGGAGGATTTTCTTGCATCAGATGTTGCATAATTCTTCTAAATAAGGTATTTTAAAATTAGCAGATTGATGTAACACAACTTCCGTATCTTCAGAGCCATTTTCTATTATTTGCAAAACTGGCTACATATTCAAGAGCATAAATACAGCTGAGTGACTTCATTTCAGGGTAATTTTTAAGCCTCATTTACTTCTATTTTACTACAATCTGTAAGTTTGCAATAGAACAAGGCAGCCACTTTTAGTTAGAATTAGATTTAAATACCTTTCTGAATCAGACCATGAATGTCTGGTCATTTAATAGTAAAATGACTTACTCTTTTAGTTGTATTTGCAGTTGTATTCAATTCAGTGTGGCTCAGCTTGATTTTGAAGGCAGCAATAGGTGTCATTTATTGGTTTATGCCGTATATGAATAAATGTACTGGCAATAAGCGCTGGTCAGATTTCTCCTGATGATCACTCTAAAATGCTCATGATTACTATTTCATACACTTATGACAATATTGAAATCCCCAGCCTCTAGGCTAGGCTTTTACTAGTCAGACTGTTCTGGGTGTACAGTGGCAGTCACTAGAGTCCCCCACCACCTAATACTCCCATATTCCATAGAGCTCTTTCAACCCAGCAGATGTCCCAAGGGACCTTATGAGTTCATGCTCAGGATGAGTTTCCCTGTGAGCCAAAAGCCTTTCTGGCACAAGGCTCAAGTTGCGTTTTCCAGCTCTTGTGATATCACTCTTGTGTTATCAGTCTTTGTGGTAACAAATCATACTTAAACTTTCCAGAACGGGTAAATAATATTTATACATTTAGTAAAGGTAAGACTTCAACAGCTCCAAAAATTATATGTCATTTTCTTTTATGGTCTTTGCAGGCAAGTGAAAGACAATGGATTTCTTCTCCACAAAACTGGAAGGACGCTGGAAGTCATCAAGCAAGTCACACAAGTGAACACAGTTGCACAGGTCAAGAAAGGGAGATGTCCCACTGAATCCTGCTTGAGTCAGTCACCAGTAACTTCTCTGGAATGAACAGGATTCAAAAGGAGTGCAGCCTGGATCTGCTAATAATAAAGAATGTGTTTGTGGGGTGAGAGGCCTCCTGGTACTCCCTGAAGAACTCTGCTGAAGAAAGCACAGCATGACTTCAATATCTTCGGAAGCCACAAAACTGAATTTAATTTGATAAAAGAATCTGGTAAACAATCTATACTCTAAACAAATCACACAAAATTTTCAAGAGGGCCTCTGCAATGGGCCGGGGAGCAGCCAAGGCAAGTTTTTATTCAGGCTCCTCCTGCTGCTGCTGTTTCTCCACGCTCCTTTGTGGGTGTGCACTGGAGCTTTTACCACCTTATCTAATAGGCAGTTCATTTATATTTGAATCTTTTTTAGAGTGGCTTATGAATATGATCTCTCCTAAAAGTTTTTTTTCCCCTCAAAAATATCAAATTAGATATTTTCAAAATATCCTTCACTTAAAAGATATACTACATTGAAGTTAAATTAATGTTTATTTTGAATTTGTCAAAATTTACAAAAGACTTCTTTTGGTAATATTTAGTTAAAATATGCCACATTTACTAAATAAATACCTTCATTGAAGCTTGACAGATATGCAAGTCTGAAAAAATGTACTTACATCTGTTCTCCATTCTCCACCCCACACCCTTTTGTTTGGTTTAGTTTTTATTTTAGTTTTTGTTTGTTTGTTTGTTTTGTTTTGTTTTTGTTTTTTGTTTTTTTTTAAGCAAGTAGACCAAGTGTAGGAGTTGTTTAAAGAACACTGCCTTGAATATTTGTAGATGAAGACCTTAAAGTGTTCCTTGAGCATGACCCATCTTGGATGCACAGTAGTGCCAATGAGAGTCTCTGGTGGGAAACACTCCTGGAAGAGCAGTCCAGGCTCCGTCACATGGATCATCCCTGTTGAGTAAAGCTGCTTTTATAGGGCAGCAGACAACCAAAGGGCGGCATCCTGAGGATCTTGCTGCTTTTGGGATATTTCTAGTTATTCAGTAAATTTTAATTAATTGGTTTGCCAGTTCCAGTATTTTTTCCAGTTACACAAAAGTGAATAAAAGGAAGCCCACACACATTTCTCTACTTGTGCACTAAATGTGCACCTCAGCATTTTTTGGAGCACAGGAGGCTTTCCAGGACCTGGCATATTTTTTATGCACACATGTGCTGAGCACTGTACGCCTACGAAGAGCTCAAAGGTCATGTCCACATGGTCTGATAGACTGCACAGCTTTCATTTGAAAACAGAGGCACAGCGAGAAATAATTTTGCTTTGCAAAGGCAAGAGAAGCCTGAAGCAATAAATCCACCACCTCCCTGCAAGCAGCATTGGTGCCAACAACGTAGTAGCTGTTCAAAACATTGATACTAGAATGTAGAGAACAGTTTTGCATAAGATCCAAGGGTAACAAGTCAATAGCTAATTTACACTGTCATGCTTATTTAAGTACTATTTTGTGTTTCTTGGGGACACAACATAACTTGGATAACACTTACTGACAGATGACAGATTGTCTCCATAGCTTTATGCAACCTATGCTCTGCAAAATACTGCTCACTCCAAGCAAAATCAGTACTTATGATAAAAACTGATGAAAACATTTCTTTCTTCTTTTGCCAAGGTTCTCATGTTAAAACACTCTGACTCACACAGTTAAAAATGGAGCAAGTAATATAAATTCAGTATTATAATATTATACAAATTTATATTCAATCAGGTGCCAAAAGATGGAACACAAATCTCATTTTCTCCTGGATTTTCATAATAAATAAGTGTTTACATGCTTCTCATCAAGAATAGTGCAACCCCAGAACGTTAAAAAAAATGAGTTTCACATTATAGAAACAGTATTAGGTAACTAATAAACTCACTCAGAATTTCCTGGTTGTATCTCATTTTGATTAGCATGATAAAATGAAGAAACCAATCAGGATTTTTCACAAAATGGGATCTTAGTACGCAGTTAAATGTTGCACAGGTCTTGTCCAGGATTTTTATTTTAATTGTTGTTTAAAAATGGCATATTTCACTTGCCATTTTTCATGAACTCATGTCCAGATTACCTGAAGACTCTGCAGCATCTTTCCTCTGCCGTCTCACCTGAGCCTGAAGGACCTTTTCATGGCATGAGTTTATTTCTGCTGAGCCAAGAATCTGGTACTCTTAGCTGTGCCAAGAACATAAAATTGCCTCTTATGAGTGGGAGACAATGAGTGGGAAGAGGCAAAGCAGTTTCTTTCCTGAGCAACCAGCCTGGGGAAGAACAAGATTGATGGCTGGTATTCAAAGCCAAGACAAACCCAAGGCAGGGTGCCGAGGGATGCAGAACTCACATGATGGCGTTTGGCAGCCCTGTCCCAAAGGCCACCTGAGATCCCTCATGTCTTGCTGGGCTGTGGGCACACAGCTGCAGTTTTGCTCCTGCCACTCATCCCATTGGGCAGTGGTCTGGAGCAGGTAATGTTTTATGTTTTTTTATGTTTTTCTGTGGAAAACCAGCCAGGAGTCAATCGTAATTCTGGGCTGGAAGACATCCAACACAAAATAAGATAGAGATTGGGAGAAACTGGTGAAAGAAATGAAAACATCCTAAGATTAGTTATGCCACAGGCAGAGGTTAGAGACAAGTGCATTCCTTAAAATCAGATGTATGCACTCAAAAGTCTCTACTAGTAGGTGGTTATTCAAGATTTTAATGTTGAGTGGGAGCTGCTGTTTTCTGGAAAGAGAGTGTTATACCAGTCAGGGAGAATAAAGAGTCTTATTTATTTATTTCCACTTTAATTTATCATTTATTTATGATTAGCTGTTTATTTTCAGTGATCCTAAAAATCTAACCTGTCTCTGGGAAGTCTGATGCTATGTGATGAATCCAGCTCTCCCAGTGTTTCGTGTCATTGCCAAAGCAGAAAAAGCCTGAAATGTGCAAGAAGGCTTCCACAAAATGCATCACACAAAGATAGATCTTCTGAATTATAGGTTAGCACAAAATGCTACACTTCAGTAAGCCCTAATAGTAAACCACGTCAAGACATAACAATCAGTGTGATATAAATGAAAAAAATTACACTATTCCACTGTGATCATTCGGTGAAACTTCTCAGAAGTAGAATAAAACAAATGCTTATCTCTCTTCCTCACAACTTAAATTAAAGGACTATAATATCGATGTGCTTATAAAACGATATTGACCTGCTTTTTAGAAGTCAAATATGTAAGTGGGGAAGAACTGGAATATGATATGTAAAAAAAGACAATAGGCAAACGGGTAATCCCTGAAGAATTTTTGTTTATTCTGTATCTCAAGCCCTAAACCTCATTGATTCACAGGAGTATTTAATTTCGTTTTCCCACGCCTTTCTTTCATGTTCCAGAAGATGGCAGTAGTCCCACAGTATCCTATGGATATATAACAGCTGTTTTGTCTCCAGACAGATTGGTTTTTTCCCAGCTGAGTTTCTCTATGTTACTACTTAAGGAGTAAATATTCATTAGCATTACTTCAGTCCTAACATACAGTTTTCTTAGCACCCATTTCTTAGCACCCATTCAGAATTTGCTTTAAAAAAATTAATTTCTAAACAAAACTTAAAAAAAAAAAGCATTTGTATTAAGATGCCTTGTTTAAGGCCATGCAAAAAGACATGTAATACTATGCATCTACTACTCCATTCTAGGGAGATATTAATGTCTGTTCTGTCTTGGGCTGGAGAGCAGAAAGGCATTATTAAGCTAATGATAGTTAAAACAGGTTTAATTGCAGCCCTGAGCAATCAGAAAACCTAAACATTTCAGCAAATATCATGTGCCTGCTGATGCATAAATGAAAAGCATTTTATTTTCATATTTGTTTTGCTAATTCTCCATTTAATCAGAAATCTTTTATTTGGCATCCTCTTAGACTCCATAAAGTCAAGCCATAGCACAATAAAAGTGTTAGGTCCTCTTTTTGAAAAAAAAAAAAAAAAAAGAAGTGTATTACACTGTAGTTGCAGCTGAAACTAAAGATATGAATCTTCAGAAGCTGATGCCATGTAGTAACTGAAAAAGATGGTCTCTGTAAATGTCTGTAGGCAGCAGCATCATGTTTTGGAGATCACTGGTATAGCATGAGGCTTAGTGTGACTACAAATGGCATCAGAGGGAGCACAAGAACATGGGATGGGTTGGGAACGTGGATGGGTTATTTTCAATGACACTGCCTGCTGCATTTATGGTCTGTTGCTTACTGCAGAGGTTCCCGAGTTCCATGTGCATTACTTAGCTCACAATGCTGTCTCTGGTGCATCAAAGCCCCAGTGAGAGCTGCCTCTGTGTGTTCCACTGAGACTATGTCCTGTCTCTTTGTCTGCATTTTCTCAGCACTTTACACAAAAAAGGCTTGAGTTTGGTTGGAACATTTGGATCTTACTTGATTAAATGTAATATATTACTTTAATACCATCTCCAGTGTTCCTGAATATCACTTCCTTCCCGAGTGTGTTTCAGAGTCTGTAGTTTCTTTTTCTTTTAATCTAGGAGCCAGCAATTCATTCCATTGTGATTAATATATTTCTGCCCCGCTTGCTGTGTGAACTGCAAAATACATGGAAGTTATTTTGGGGACAATAGATGAATTGTAAAGCAGCAATTGTGAAATTACCATGGTGAAATCCTAGCAAGTTTTTCTCCTTTCTTCTTGTTTCTCTTCCTCTTTCTCTGTTCTCTGAACTCAGTTGAGTTCCTGTCATGATGACCTGAGACTACTTCAAGGATGAGTAAAGAATGATTTAATCAATCAATAATCTCTCTTGACCTTGTTTCTGAAAGAAAAAGGAAAATGTGTTCAGAATAATTTAAAATCCTTCCCCTGTAACTTCAGCTGCCTGGAACCAAATACATCTTCATTATTTTTGGAAAAATGACTGAAAGGTCCAATTTCCCTCTCCAAATCCTCTTGAATGCCTACCACAGCATTGAACTGCAATAAGGAGGATGCAAGGCAATAGGTATTTGTGCAAAGTCATGAGGAGAAAGATGAGCCCAGTTTCAAAAGTCCAACAGTTTCAGATCCCTAAACTGTTACCAAAAGATGAGGATTATCTGGTGAGAGATGACTTTACACCCTGTGCCTATGACAAGCCATAATTTACCTCATTAATCACCATTTAAAAAGAAAAGACAAATGTAAGTGCTTCAGGGTCAGAAGCTGATGGTGACTGGTTTAAGCTGGACTTGAAACCACGTCTGATGCAGCTGAATGTGGCCCTGTGGCTCCGGCAGGAGGAGCTGCTGCATGTGTAAGGTGTCAGTTTCAGAGACAGGAAAGGCATTGTGTTCTATGACAAAGCTGCTACAGAAAATAATGAGAACAACAAGACAGGAACAAGGGAGCACAATTAAACATTCACCCATATATTTAGAGCAACTAATGAAGGCTCTACAGCAGCACAAGATCTTAAAGATCGTCTAGTTCCAATGGCCTTGCCATGGGCAGGGACACCTTTACTAGACCAGGCTGCTCAGAGCCCCATTCCTGATGTGTTTGTTGCTGGTGTAGTGGGTGAATAACTGCTGAAGTTTCCTTTATGCTTTGTAAGCAGGAAAAGGACTCTATCCCTTTGTGGGGCTGCAGGAGGTACAGAGGGGTTCTGGTCACGAGGAAAGATATAGAGAAAATCTTCCTGGAAGTCATGTACAAGTACAAGAAGAAAAAGAAAGTGATTTGGAACATCCTAATTTCCTTAACTAGAGGCAAGTTTGATCTGGCCAACCTGATGACCTTCTGTGGGGCAGGGACAGGTTCTGCTGACTAGATGACAGCAGTGGCTGTTTTCTCACCTTGACCCTATGAAGATTTTTTTTACAGCTTCACACAATTACCTTACAACCAAATTGCTGAAATATAGTTTATGATAGGTGGATGGAAAATCAACTGGCTTGCCAGACTCCAAGGGCTGCAGCCTCTAGCATAAATTCTTACTAGCAGCCAGCCCTTAGTGGTATCACTCATGTGTTAATTGCCACCAGATCAAAATCTAAAGATTTAGGCATCTTTGTGAAGGGCCTGGACAATGGGATGTAGCACAATCTCAGCATGTTCACAGCTACCAAATTGCAGGTAGTAGTGGATAGGCAGGAGAGCAAGGCTGATGCAAAAAGAGATAAATGTCATAAAAAATCTCAAAAGCTAATGCAAGGTCCTGCATCTGAAACAGGCAAATCCCATGCAAGAGAACAGGCTGGGGCCAGCTGCCTGGAAAGCAATTTCACAAAAGACGTCCTGGTTGACAGCAAGTTGAGCATGAGCCAGGTGTGCCCTTGCAGCAATGAAAGCCAGCTATATTCTGGGATGTGTGAGCATAAGCATGGTCCTTGTTGCCTGCTAGCTCACTGCTATCCCCTGCTACTACTTCCCGAGTGGGGGAGTGGTTCTTCCCTTCTGTTAGGCATTTGAAGTCCCCTCTGAAGTATTGCCTGCAGTTCAGGCTCCCCAGACCAAGAAAAATTGAAGCAAGTCTAGTAGGTAGGTGCATTTGATACGACTCCTATGCAATTTCCTTTTTCTCTAAAATAAATGGCTTACATGGAAGTGTAGCAGGGACAATTCTGAAATCCATTGGGCATTAGTAGATAACATCTACATGTGAATCTAGCTGTATAATAATAAGAATAGAAGAAATCTCTGCTGTTTTTAATCAACCTGCAACACCTAGAAATGTCAGCATTCTCTGTTAAGCACCTAGGTCTTTTCTTTTATTAAAAATTCAAGTACAGCCAAGAATGCACCAGCCTAGTCAGTAAAGAAATATGGGAATTCTTAGTTCTTCCTCCAGAGCAGGAGTTCAGGGTTTGAAGGTTAAAACCCACATACTAATATGAGCACAGCACAAGGATAAGGAGACAAAGAGGCTCATCATGGAAGTGAGGTGCTTCCAGAAGCAGCAAGCTGGAGGGCACACTGTGGCTGATACGTAGAGTCCAAAAATACCACATCACTTCCTGAGGAGTACTGCCATGGCACAGTCATAACTAAAACCAAAGTGGTTTTGATACATTCTTGGAGAGAAATTACAGATATTTATGGTGTTTACTATAATTAATTGGGTTAATTCACAAGAATTCAAATTCTTCAAGTGTGTCTACAAGAACCCAGAGCTGTGTTTGCTATATGAGGCAGTTTGGTTGAATGGTTGCACTTGTAGAACCTTGGCTCATTAAGCTAGGGGAGGACATGCAGGCTTTGTGAAACTCCCATGGCAAACTAATTTCACATGCACATTGGTTCATGTGGATTGTTGCTCCTCTTACACTTGTATTCTCTTCCTATAATACCTCCTAGGGCTTTTCTGAGATAAATGAATCCTACAATCTATGCTGGGGATGAGGAACAGTAAATGCTAATGTTATTTCCATCCTAGCACTCTGTTCTTTCCCTTAAATGAGCTGGCATTGGAGATGGGTGACAAAACATAATCAATGTAGAATACATTAATGATTATGTTACAAAAAGTTAGACAAACTCTTTTCCCCTTTCACTTTTGGCAATCTGTAGTTAATTAGAAGTGAAAAAGCCTAACATGAAACTCCATGTTGTCTCGGATGTTTTCTTTTACCTTGCAGAGAGGTCTTCATAAAGCAGCACAACTAAGATAATGAAGTGATAATAATTGAATTTACACTTATTTTCTGATATATAAACACACTCAACTTTTTGAAATTTCATACTTACTTGGCTTAAACATTGCAGTATTTTGCTTTGTCATAAAAAAGAACGAGCCAAGGGAGTGCTGCTTTCTTCTTGTCATGCTGTCTGTGTGTACATATTTACAGCAATAAACCAAAAATTTTGTGGGAAGCCATGCCATGTATCTGAAATTTTCTGCTCAACAGCTTCTCCAAACCACTGCAGCATGGACATTTTTACCAGGAGAAGATTTTTATTAAACAAAGTACACTCAAGTGTGTCTGAAGCTCTTTGATGTATGTCCCTCAAAATTGTTTCAATTTTCCCTGTCTGAAAGACATCTTCCCAGTGCATGCTAAATTGTTGCGGATAAATATTTCTCTTGAGCCACTTAACTTTTATCTTTGCTTTCACTCTGCTCAAGAGAATGAAGTAGAGCTGATTTATAGAATTCCCCCTACACAATTAAAGCAACAGAGCAGATGTAGAGGAGGTGAGGAGAAAGGGGGATTATCTGGGACTTAAGTCAAGGCAAGGTATCAAATATTAGCCAGGACAAGGGAAAAGGATAATTGGTAACATTAGGCAGCTGTTCCCTTTTTGCCATTTTAATGACACCTATGGCATTCAATTTTCTTAGCATTGCATCTGTGGTTCGAGGAAAACACAGGATAGGACTGCATCCAGCACAACAATCCCTACAAGACTTTTTTTCCTGTGAACTGACATCAAAGCTCGCTGGTGTAATCAGAAAGTCATGAGGTTGTATAATCAGTAAGCTCAAAGCAAAACCTAAAGTATTAATAGTCAACTAATACTTGGAATTTTCCAGTCTAGGAAGCAAAATGTCCTCTGAAGAATACATCACAAAGGGAGCCATGTGAGACTGCTGCAGGATGGTGCTGTTGCTGTGAAAGGAAAGCAAACACATCAATGCACAGGACCTCAAACTTGGATTGCCACCTCCTTCTAATCCTGACCTGACTACATGTGTCTTCACAAATCATTTCACCTCCATTCCTGACACTCTGTTCACATTGCCTACAGAGGCTGTAAATTTTCTTTTAAGTGAAGGAACTTATTAGAAGGAAGATGTACATTTTCTGTAAATTTTTGAAGAAAGACAAGTTGCTGATGAAGCTGTCACCACTGATGGGTAATAACTATTTTATGGTGACAAATAACAGAGGAGGTGAAGTGAGAACGGAGCCAGGGGAAGACCTGAAAGAAACAACAAGTGCTTTATATTTGACACTGTGCCTTTGATTTAATGAGTCTGCTTACAAGCTTCTGTTTCAAAGTGTACTTGTGTGAATTACAGGAGTGAAGATGCAGTTTCAGGTTGGATCAGTTACAGAGCAGTGTTGATCAAAACACAGGAAAATGGTGGGAGCTGGATACTCTGTGAGCCTGGTATTCATCAAAGCTCACAGCAGTTTTTCTTGCTTATAATCAGCTCTGCTCCTTCTGACTATCTTCTAGTTTGCAAGTTACACAAATGGGAATTCTGGACGTGTAACCAGAATTCTCAGACCCACCCATTTTTGTTATCTTTTATTTTCCTTTTTTTCCCTCCTAGTTGTTTTTTCTCAAGCAACAATATTTGCCTGCAGTTACAATTATGGATTCAAACCTTTGAGAAATTTCTCTGTATTTAGGTGTTTCAACAAAGTATGCAATGCTAATATTCTCCCCTTAAGTGATGCAAGCTAAGTCATCAGACATACAGATTTAAAATTGTATAAAATACAACAAGCTCCTGGCACAACAGACTTCAAAAGAGCTCAACAAATGAACAGTTTTGTTGTTTAAATGCATGTACCAGTATGAACACCAGTATGAGCATAGGTTCCTTGTTGTCTTACTTCTTCTGAGTCAGATATAAGCACTGTGGAATATCATGGATGCACTAAGGGCTGTAAGTGCACTCTGAGGGAACACTAGGATGAGTGAAGGAGGGGATCACAGGGTGGTATTCTTCAGCATTTTTACTGGTAACTTGGATGACAAATCAAAGATCACTCTTGCTCAGCTAGTAAGCAATATTTTGTTTTTAACAGTAAGCAATATTGTCATGGTTTGACGTATATATCAAACTGGAAAAAAAACCAATCTGGAATTGAAAACATCCCTGACTAAGTGGAGCCGAAATAAAATTCAGTCCTTCACAACTAAAAAAAATGTCCCATAGTCAAAAGACAAGCAAAATGTAAATGCATATGTGAAAACTGTTGTGTTATATGCAAAAGGTATTATTGATATGACTGTATTTACAACCCCCAAATTACTACTATATGAAGAATTAGCACTAAGTCAGTGATGCTTCTGTGTTTCTATGTCATACTTTTGTATGCAGAATCAATAGGGTGGCGATAATTTACTAAGGATGCTGACATGAATCTCACTTCCAGCAGGTAAAACTAAGCACTGGCTTCTCAGACATCCTTAGGGTGCAGGTCCTTAAAGTTATCTGTCCCTGGGGCTCTCTTGTTGTCTCATCAGTATTGACAATGCTAGCTACCAAGAAACTGTGACTACCAGCTCATCCAGTTGCAGATGTTTAGATGTAAAAATATGCAGTACATTAACTCTATTTGCAATCCTTTTATTCATAAATAAATGGGCTTTCATTTCAAAGAAGTTAGAAAGAGAATGCTATAGAGTTTGTATAATTATGACAGCCAAGCAGCTGCTGATATGCTTGGTACAACTCCAGCAATATTCCTAAAATTCAAATAAAACCTGCTAAATCCTACTTTTAGTGCTCATGGACTTTGAAGTTTGAGAAATTCTAGCAAGATACATAATATTTCTACTCTTGCTCACTCCTTACTAATGAGGCAATGTGGGGTCCAAAAATCTCTTCATAGCAACACGTCCTAGTAGCCTCTCTGAAAACATGATTTCTGCTTCAAATACTAAGATTTAATCTACATCAGCAGATTTATGGTTATAAATCCTTATTTCTAGAAGGTTGCAGATCTAAATGATAGGCACAAGGAGCAGTACCTGCTCCTGTGGTGGCATTAACATCAACATGGCTGCTTTTGCCATTTTTGCACCACTTTGTAAAGCATGCATCTTCCTTGTAAAATGACCTGAAAGCTTACCCCTAAATTTTCACCCTAAATTTTATCATTCTTTTTCTGCAAGAAGTGTTCAGTCTTCCATGTCTGAGTGACTCTTTATACTCAATGATTCTTTTGGGTCCCTTCCCATTCAGGATATTCTATGGTTCTACGATTTTAGACAAAATATTTAAATGGTCTCAGGACTCTCTGAGAAAGCTACACAGCAGAGCTGGGTGCTCTTACACATTTACTCAGTACATGATCTGTTTTTTCTTTCAGTAACTCAGGTGGGAAAAGTTTGTAGGGAGTGTTGATATTTTGAATTAATTTTAGTCATACAGGTTGGAAGAAACACAGGATCTTTCAGCACAGCAACCTTTCTCCTAGCCTGAGAAGAAATGCTTCCTCATCCCCAAACCTCATAAATGATTGAGGGTTTTTTTGAAGCTACAATAGTTTGATTTAAGAAATGCTTTCCTTATATCCTTAGACCATCATAGCAACCACAGCATTGTTACCATTTGTGTGAGAACAGTAGGAAGAGGTTCTGACTCCAAAATAACTGCAGAGGGCAGCATTAATTCATTATTTAAACCCTCCAGTGACAGGGAAGATCAATGTCCCTTGAAAATCCCAAATAATATTTTATATGTAAATAACCCAGGGCTTTGATAAGCAAATCTAGCATGTATTGCCAAAAGCAAATACGAGAGGATTTTGTGATATGCTATTTCTTGAAAAAGTGTGTAGCTACATTACATTAAAATTTTCAGATTCTGAATAGACTGAACAGAGGGTTCTGTAAGAACCTATTTTGTTTATGCTTTATTATAATAAGTTACAATACAGTGACATTTGCTAACAACTTTTTACAATGTGACTAAAACCACAAAAGAAAGATTGGCAGGAAAACAAATTTGACACTGTTCTTGTTTGTCCTTGGTTAATGTCAAGTTAATAAGACTTATGCCAACTAGAAACTAATGCTTTTTAACATTGTGTTTATTTACACAGATATCCACTCTTTAGTGCTAGTGAAGTTATTGTTCTCTTTGCAATTCCTGGGACTAGAAGATATTTTTTCATGGCAACAAACTTGAATCTTTGGTTATGGGTAGGTAGTCTTGTGAGCACATACTTCATGGGAAAGACTTCAAAATATGCTTACCCTTTGTACAAGAAATAAACTACTTTTTTCTCATCTTCTAGAGCTCATCCCAGATCTCAGTTTTTCCTCACTTGCAAGTATCTGAGTTTATGGGTTTCAAAATATTGTGGGAGCTCATGAGCAAACATTCAGCGCAGAAGAGCAGAAAAAATGTGCCCTCCATTCAACAGGCACCTGATGGATTTCTCAGTCTTAGTAATTCATTACTTTCTAAGAGCCTTTCCAAAGTCCTGCTTTAATTTGGAGAACTCATGCAAAAAACCTTTCTTTCTGTTCTTATGGTATTGCTCATTCCATTTAATCTGACCTTTACTTCTCCCTTTCATTACTGCCTGCAGACTAGGTATTTTCTAGTTATTAGCATTAGAATATGCAGTTGCACATTTTTCAGGGCCATGCCTGTGTTAATCTGCTCTTCCATTTCAGTAAAACAAAATGTTTCTGTTTCTGAATGTGCAGTGCTTGCTCTGTGTGTGTATACACACCCGTGGTCCATCTGAAAATGCCCTGAAGCTCACTGCTCTGAATGTTCATCTCTGTGGATTAAGATTATAAAAGTCTGATGGGAAACCATCCTTTCTTCTGAGGACACTTCAAAACAGCTACTTGCAGTTGTCATACCTGCTCCACTTTTAAGCTTTCACTGAGAAATTTCAATTTTAGTTTACGTCTTTCATTTGAAAAGTCAGAAAGCAGACACTGAACCTTGCCACTAAACTGCAATTTTAAAAGCATGAACTGCACCAAGATAGATAGGTCTTCTCATTGTAAGGAAGAACTCCAGTTCTCTGTCACATTTGCAGCACAAAATGGGCTGTCTTTAGCCTCTGACAATATTTGTTTAAAGTTCATGACCCTCACCCATCTGCATTTGCTAGTTCATGGTATGTATGTATAAGGAGAGAAAAAAGAGGGAGAGAAATTCTTCCTAATGTTCATTTTAACATAAAAGTTCCCTGTTTAAAATAGTTGTTGATGCAGAGTTTTATATAGAATTTCTTTATAAAAAGACTCCACATGTGCAAGTGGATGCTAACTGCCTGCTGCTACAGTAATATGTCCTGCAGCCTGAATAATATGTCTAACCATGCCAGAACAGCCAGCATCTGTGGACTAAAACTGCTTCATCCTGCACGCTGCGTAGAGACTGATTGCATTGGGGCATGATGATAAGAATGGGAATGGATTTAAATGGCAGCCAGAAACTTCATATCACTGGGAAAGAAGACAGAGCTTTTCTACTTTCTAACTTTGTCACATGTCAACTCCTAAAGTGTGACCAACATGGAAGTTAAAATAATAAATAACAGTGCTATGATATTTGTTGCTGCTTTCCAAGCATTTTGTCACAATGCATATGGAAATGCATTTTAGGACTTGAGAGGATTAACATTTTGTTTTCCAACACTACGTAAGGCTGTTCGGAGTCTTGGATGTATAAGGTAGGGAAGCCCTCATCCATGTATGTAGGCAATATATATGCTATTACCATGGTTTCATGGTAATAGTATCACACTGCTGGGTATTTGTGTTAGGTTTGAAACACATGGAAACCAGGTAATTATGGTATTTCAACACTAAGAGTCCTGATAGACATAAGAGGTGCCTTCACAGTTACTATTTGATGACAATAGTGATCCTGATGTCATTACAAGGAATATTTAAGTGAAAACTTTTTTCAAGAAAAAGATATATTCCGTATTTCACTAGGTAAACCCCAATATTTGTACAGAGATAAGTGATTCAATGGATTATGGATTAAAAACTGCAGCTTTGGGATTTTTATTCTGATGAGGGAATGGCTCTTTTGATAAGGACAGGCAGCTGCTCCTAATTTTTTCTCTTCTCCACAAAGCCAGAGAGACTCTAAGCATAATAACACACAGTTAGGATAATGTTATCACCATGTTGTAACAAAATGATAGTTGTAATGTTATAAGAAGAAACAGTAAAATATGTCTTGTTACTTTTACTGTACAGTAATTTCTGAAATTGCTTTGCCCACTTTCATGTGACTGCTTCAAAAAATGAACCTAATTAAGAACTATCTGATTAAACAGCTGACATAACTTGTAGCCAGAAGGAATATCCCTCCACAGCTTCCCTGGCAATCAGCTCTGTGAATGGTTGACCCTGGCTGGACTCCAGGTTCCCAGCAAAGCCACTCTATCTCTTGTCTTATCTCAGAAGGACATGGGAAGGAAAATATAACTAAATGCTCATGGATCAAGATAAAGATAGGAGAGATCACTCACTTGTTACTGTCAAAACAGGCAAAACAGACTTCATTTGGAAAAATTAATTTCATTTATTACCAGTCAAATGAGAGTAGGATAATGGGATAAAAAACCAAATCTTAAACACTCTTAATCCTACCCTTCCTTTCTTTCCATTGCTCCCGAGCTCTATTCCTCCTTCCTGTCAGTGGCACAGGGGCAGGGGGAATGGGGGCTGCTGTCAGTTTACCACACATATTCTCAGCTACACCTTCCTCTTCAGAGGGAGGACTCCTCACACTCCTCCCCTGCTCCAGTGTGGGGTTCCTCCCACTGGAGATAGACCTCCACAGCATCTTCAATGTGAGTCTTTCCCAAGGGCTGCAGCTCTTCACAAACTGCTCCAGTTTGGGTCCCTTCTACATGTTACAGTCAACAGGAACTGGCTGCCCTAATGCAGCTCCTCATTCCAAGGGGCCATAGGAAGCCTGCTACAGTGTGGGCTTCCAAGAGGGTCACAGCCTCCTCCATGCATCCACCTGCTCCAGAATGGAGTCCTCCACGTCCCTCTCCCTTCAGGGGTGCAGCTGTCTCAGCATGGTCTTCACCACAGGTTGCAGGGGAATCTCTGCTCCAGCACCTGGAGACCCTCCTGCCCCTCCCTCTTTGTCTGCAGAGATATTTCTCTCAATTATTCTCACTCCTATCTCTGGTCGTACTGCTGTTTTCCAGCAACTATTTCCCCTTTCTTAAATCTGCGATCCTAAAGATGCCACCGCTGTCACTGATGGACTCAGCCTTGCACAATGGTGGGTCTGTCTTGGAGCTGGTTGACACTGGCTCCGTTGGACATGGGAAACCTTCTGGCAGCTTCTCACAGAAGCCACTCCTGTAGCCGCCCTGCTGCCAAAACCTTCCCATGTAAACCCAACACAGGCTTGTACTTCTGAAATTTTCCAACACCTTCTCTAAGAACTCTCCCTCCACTGCTCTCCTGGCCTGACCAGGCTGAGGCCACTGGGGATGTGGGACCACCACAGTGAAATATCTTTGGGCAAAACCCATTGTTCTTCAATGATTTTAGCAATGTTTAAGCTATTAACCTTTCAGTCTGGCACACCTCTCTGGGGGATATAGCATATAGAGCTATTCAGGATCTTCTTATATGAGATATATTGTCACAGTAATCCAGCTGCAAGGGAAGGTGTGAAAGACTCCATTGCATGCTTCAAAAAGGAGGCAGAATTTTAAAGCAGTAAATTCAGTAAATTAATCTGTATCCATGGTATTAATCTAGTGTGTGTCACACTGACAAGCAGTGGTGAAGCAGGAGCAGTAAGAGGGTTGATGGTCATGGTTAGTGAGTCAGTGTCAGAGGCAGAGCCATAGCGTGGTGGCTGGGGGGACTCTGACTTCTCTGTGGTTAGAAGAGGAAAACACACGCTATGTTCATATCAGATGACAAATATGAGCCTTGTTCTGCTCCAAAACTTACTCTGTGAGATAACAGAGTGGAGCCTGTAAGTAATTTTCCTCATGGCATCACTGGATGCCTTGCTATTACCATTGCAATGAGACAAACCTTTTGTCCATGGGGCTGCAGTCACACATGGCCCATTTTTCTGTGATTGAATACACCTCCCTCAGATACGTTGGCAAGACAAACTCAGAGGCTTTCAGGAATGCAGAAAGGTCTGCATACACCTTGGAGAGGAAATACAATCAACAATCAAAATAGAATCATTTGGGTTGGAAAAGGTCTCTTAGATAATCAAATCTAATTGTTAACCTAAGACAGCAGTGTTCACCACTTAACTATGTCCCTCCCTAAGTGCTACATCTACACATTTTTAAAATATCACCAGGAATGCTGACTCTGCCTTAGGCAGCCTGTCCCAACACTCGACAACCCTTTCTATGAAGAAATTTTTCCTAATGTCCAACCTAAACCTCCTCTGATGCAACTTGAGGCTGTTTCTTCTTGTCCCATCTCTTGTTATTTGGGAGAAGAGCCTGACCTCCGCCTGGCCACACCCTCCTTTCAGACAGCTGTAGGGTGTGATAAGGCTGTCCCTGGGCCTCCTTTTCTCCAGGCTGAGCATCCCCAGCTCCCTCAGCCACTCCCATAAGATTTTGCAGATATCTATAACCCTTAAGTATTTTGCCTACCTTACTTACCTGCTGTGAAATAATTCTTTTCAATATGTCTCAGTCAATTTTTTTCTGAGGTACATCTGATCTGTCCAAAGATGTCAAAGAGCTCCTCTCTTTTCAATGTGTATTTTAGCTATCAGGCTATTCTTTTGTGGATAGAGTACTTCCAGTTATTTAAGGTGAGTGTCTATGATGCCAGTAAAACATCAGGATGGCATTTACACCAGGAGTTTTTGAAAAATAAATATACATCAGAAAGTCAATTTAATAATTAGTCATCAGCAATCTTCTGAAACGGACCCTCATAATTTGCCATTTCATGTAAAAATTAGTGCTTTTTGAAATTGAAATCAGGCAACTTTCATCTGTTGTGTAACCTCATAATTACTATGCAGAAAATAGAGAAATTAATATATTTGTAGTAAAGAGTGTTAGTACCTAATATTTCAAATGACAAGCATATACCATGACTGTCTTACTGCTGTTTAAATGCCATTGGTGTGTAGGGCTAGTTGGAAAAATGTTTGCAGCTACAATCTTCTTATGAAAAACTGGAATGGAAATATTTCATAATTGGAAAGGTGAGCTAAGAATGCTCCCACCCAGGAGTGCCAGGTAACCCTACAGGCATTGGTTTAAATGTTGGAGCTGTGTAGGGAAGGAAAACCTGCCTTGGCAGAAATGAATGGAAAACAAGCATCATTTGGAGAGGGGAGAAAACAGTGACAAAGTCAAATAAACACATCCAGCATTTGAACCAACCCTAATGCAAGTGTTTAGCATCTCGTGGTTGCAGAGAGTGTGTAACAGCAACACATGAACAGAAGAATGCCCTCCAGAGTGACTCTGAACTTTGAGTGTTTCCTGATCCTTCCTTTGAGCTCAGCTCATAAACCATGAGGGGAGGAAGAGAAAAATATTGTAGCCGTAGCTATCTCTTGCTAACACTAAATAATGTCTTTGTTGCCAAAGGAGAAACTTCTGAAGGGTCTTTAGGCTGACCTGCAGGACTGGACAGCAGATGGGAAACTCAGAGCACTCTGACAGAGTTTAGCTCTGTAGAGCCAAGCAAAAAAGACCCAAAATAAATTACCTCCTCCAAGTTTTTATTTCCCGGTTCCAGGAAATTATCTTTGGAATTTTTTTAATAGACACTGAAGAAGATTTTGTTTCATATATGAGTATAATTGATAACAGGGGAGAATTTTCAGATTTTATAGCCCTAAGCAACACAATAGGCTATATTCAGTATCCTTACTGGAGGATGATAGTTTTATCTCTGCCATCCTCCAGCTATCTGATAAACAGCCTACATTTGCTTGATCAGCTGGTATGGCAACAAAACATGGTATTTATGTTCCTTTTCTGTAGCAGGTGCTTCTATGAAATATCCATACTACTGCAGTTGTCAGTGGTTGGTTGCTGTCATCCAGGCATAAAAATATTCAGGGACACAAAGAACGAGACAAATAATCTTATTTTCATAATTTTCATTGCTAAAACAAGCAGTAAGATCCAATCAATCAGTTGTATTCATTGAAAGAAAATAAAAATACACTAAAATGTAAAATAGGAAAAGTAAGTTAGTTAGTGTGTCCCCTATACCACAAATTAGGATTCTTGTTCTGGATGTTACTGATGATATTAAGACTTTAGGCATTAGGAAAGCACCACATTGTGATTTTTTTATATTTCCCATGATGTGGATAGTTCCCTTCATTAATACATCCTTGATAACAATTATTTTAGCCAAGCTGTAGATGAATATAAGAACAATGGACCACCATATAAGGACTATTAATTGAATTTGACAGTAGAGGTAATCAGGGTAGGAGGAAGCACTGCAAGAGCAGAAGCAAGTCCAGTTGGCTAGTCAAGAGAGACAGGCATGTGTGACATATGGCAATGCCTGAGAGCTGTGAAAACTCCACAGTAGATGTCACCCTCAGCAGGAATTTACAGCCCCTAAGCAGCCCAAAGTCAACACAAACTATTAAGGAAAAAAGACCGGCATTTCTCCACTCAGCATGCAGTGTCTCAAGCATTTCTTGGGAAATAGCAAAGTGCAGATCACTGATCCAGTTGATTACTCTGGGACCACATCATCAGTGTGGCAGTGGTCACTGTGGGAACATGATTTTCAGCTTTGCTGGCTGTAAGTGTGCCAGTGCAAGGGGAAAGGAAAAGCCACAATCGCTCTAAAGCAGACACAAAAGCGTGCCATGGCTTGTCACAGTGATAGCAGCAGGCTCCACAGCAGCAGCAGGAGGTTGCCATTCCCCCATCTGGGCTCTCCAGGCTGCCAGTCACCCTGTCCATGTTGAGCATTCCCCAGGAAGGATGGGGTACAGGGCAGCAGGGGCAATGGTGCTGCTGCAGCTGCTGCTGCCACCCTGCTCTCCTTGTGTTGGCAGCTGCAGCAGCATCACAGGGAAATATCCTTGGCAGGCTCGCCTTGCCTTTGGATGCTCTCCACTCTTCAGCAAATAAAGGATTCTCTCCAGGATAATTTCACATGTGGTTGATTGCCAGCAGTACTAGCTCTGGTAAGAGAGCATCTGCTGACTAGACACAGCTGACATGGGACTGAAACCTCAAAATGCCTTCACTGCTGTCCTCAACACACTGCAGCACCCCAGAGAAACTCAGCATAGCTCCCAGGGTGGTGGCTGCTGCTGCTGGTCATCCCAGGCTCCTCTGGATGAGTGTGCTAAGAAGCACAGGGGATACAGATGGTGGTTGTTCGCCTTTCCCGGGACTCTTTTGTAGATGACATCAACAAGATCAAGCAACAACAGCCCCAGTTGCTTGGAGTTTATGATTTTTGAAGGGAAAAAAAAAAAAAGCAAGAAAGTATTGACTATTAATTGTGACAAACATAATATTTGGATCTTTCTTAGCCAATAAATGATGATGGTGAGTCACAAAATTCCAGCTCCAGTAGCTCTCTTAAATTGGCTGCTAATCCAGAGTTGAATCAAAACACAGATGAGTTCATTTTACAAATCTGCTGCTGGTAGGTCTCTGAGCCAAGAAACATACATCTCACACAACGTGGTGACAGGTACGTGTGGTATTTGTGGGGTCCCCATGACGAAAGAAGAATTGAGAATCTGACTCCATGTTCTTAGAAGGCTAATTTATTATTTTATGATATTATATTATATTAAAGAATATTATACTAAAACTATACTAAAGAATAGAGAAAGGATACAGACAGAAGTCTTAACAAGAATGAAAATGCGTGACTGCTTCCAGAGCCTTGACACAGCTGGCCATGATTGGTCATTAAGTTAAAACAATTCACATGAAACCAATCAAACAATGACCAGTTGGTAAACAATCTCCAAACCACATTCCAAAGCAGCCAAACACAGGAGAAGCAACCAGATAATTATTGTTCTCATTTTTCTCTGAGGCTTCTCAGCTTCCCAGGAGAAGAAATCCTGGCGAAGGGATTTTTCAGAAAATATGACAGTGACAGGTACAGTATTTATGTGTTTGCAGAACCTTAAGTCATTTCCAGCTCACTTCTTTTAACTCCATTTATAATTTCAAACCTTTGAGTCCCCCAGAGAAAAAAGCTGGCAATGGTGGGGTCAGAAGCCAGGATGTTTTTTATTCAGTTTCATGGATGACAACAACTCAAATGCAGTTACTGCTGAGATTTGGCTTAAAATAATCTCCTTAATCTACTCTACACCCTTGTTCTCTGGAGACTGAAGTTGCTTTTCTCAAATTCAAAGACAGTAATAACATGAACAGAATAGAGTGGAGTGGGGCAGTAAGCTTAAGACAAACTGGCAGAATAGAGATCTCTCTTTCTGGAAGACAAATGAAAAATATCTAAAGGCCAGGTTCTTTTTGACATTCAACACTTAAAAATAACTAGCAGTAGTGGGAACCAGGTTTTCTGAAAATCCCTTCTCTGTCTCAGTGCCTCTGAAATTTCATTGCTTTCTATAGAATTCTAAATTTATTTGAAAATGATCATTAAGATGTATAAAGTCAGGCACCAAGCAATGGGATCAACCTCTTCAAGAGGTCTCCTTTCATCCAACAGAGAAGAATGAGCTCTCACCATCTACAAACTAGTTTTAAGCAAAACTTTAGTTCAACTGTCTTTGTTAGCTGCTCCTCTCCAGTTACCCCTTTTTTTTGTGCTAGTGACTGAAAAATGGAGCACAAAATTCAAGAAAATTAACCTGAGGTACTACTAGCCCTAGGAAAATATTTTTGTACAAATAAAACATACAGAAAATGTAAAGAGCTCTCAAAGGTAAGTTAAGTAACAAACCCACAAAAGTTACAGGGAGGAAAATTAATTTCCAGAGACTTTGGTCTCTGTCTAAATAAAACGGAAATAAAAAGAACAACAGAATCAGAGCATATCCAAGGTCAAAACACATCAAAACTAATAGCAGTGACTAACAAGAATGAAATTAAAGATTATTTAAAAAGTTAATTAATGAGATGTATAAGGCAAACTGAGTTAATTGTTGCAATAGATTTGGTTTAATAAAAATAAAGACATTGGACTGGGGCTTTCCCCATGTTCAGTTTTTCTTGTTCCAGATCATAATTTATTTTTGATAAATTTGGAGACACATGTCTGGGAATAGGAATTGTTAACCTGCCACATGGCTGAAATTGCTTTTGCTGTTGCAATTTTATGGTGAATGTAAATGGGACAATAAGATTCTGTATATGTAATTGCTGAATTTATTATTCATACTACTGTTTTTTTAAATACACAGAGGAGATGATAAATTTGCACTCATTTATCTATTATCTGAGAGACCCAGATCCATTCACTTTGAAGACAGTTACAGAAACAAATAAGAAACGGCTATTTGCACAAAGTTTTGAATAAGTAAATAGATTAAATTAATTTATTTGCCAGGGATTTGGGTCTTACACTGTTATCTATTCCTGTTATCTCATGGAAATGCAGACTGCTGGTTGCCTGCCCCAGTTTTCACTTCCAACAAGTTTTGCTTGTTCTGTTGCACCCAGTGAGGTTCTGGACAAGCAGGCTCATCCTCCCAGGCTCTCTGACCAAACCAAGTGTCCCAGACTGCAGCTCACAAGAAGGCTGCACTAATGGTCATTGACCTGGTGAAGACATTGCCCAACAGCAGATTACTCACGTGCTTTGGAAATCAATGTAATACTTGCTTTCAGATGAAAATACCCCTTGCTGTGAAATTTACATTTCTTTCTGTGTCCTCTGTGCATTACACTCTGGGCATGAGCATGAAAGGCATATTTTTCAGACAGTTTAAGCTGGTCTACAACCATGCTGCTACCAATGATTTGACACTTTACCCGGCTGTGACTCTATATTCACATGTGATGGCAGACCCTTATGAGTTTGACCATTTAATTACTCTGATTGAACATAAATCCTTCTTTTGTGCATAAAATTTGCTTCCAGTCCTTGCACAGCTAAATCAAAGTCTTTAATTGAAATAAGAGCAGGTGAGAGGACAAGACCAAAGTGTGGGTGGGAGCATCAGCATCTCCTTTCCCCATTTTGGTGGTATCATGTCTTTAGATTGGCTGGAAGGGAACAGGCCTCCTACCTCCAGTTAGGGTTTGTTTAGTAAAAGGTGTTAAAGTTTGTTTAGTACCTGACGTTTTGCAACTGCAGCTAACATTTACACTATGTAAAATGCGGCTGAAAGTCTGATGTTCAGTTAAAACATTTTGCTTTCACAGATTTACCCTTCCTCGCAGATGTTTGCTACATCAAATTTTATTCCTTTTGTTCTCATCATGCGAGACTGTCTTTTCATCTCTTCCCTCCCCCAGATTCCTTCCATCCTGGAATACATCAATGAAATCACATTAAGTTTGCTCTAAAATAATTTAGTAACATTTAACAGACTGCGGATTGAAATTCATGTCTCACATGGTTCTGGTTTTGCAGTGCAAATTATCCTGGAAAATATGGCAGAAAACTGCAGGAATTGAAAACCAAAGGCAGTTGTTACAAGAATCTGTGGTCAGTAATACCACAATAGTATATGCAGGAAGAACACAACCAAGCTGAAAATATGGAACTAATCTGTCCCATGGGCCATTACTCAGCTGCAGTGCTTGTGCCACATGTCAGAACAAATGTCCTTTGTTCTGACAATTCCATAAGAATGTTATTTGACAGGACTTTAGGGAGCAAACATGTTACTGCTGCTGCAATGCCAGTAAATTCATCCCAGACTCTTCCTGACAAGTGTTTTGCTCATTCCCACCCACTCCACCTGAGAAACAGCTTTCTGAACAGGGTCACCACCTACTTGCTTGAGCCAGAGGACCAGGAGCTGAACAGTCTGTGCATGTCTGTGCTCAGACCCACTGAATCCCTCAGGATGATGTCTTAGTGGAGACAAAAAAGAGCTGGGAAAGGGGGTCACCTGTGTGCTGTCTCTCATGGGAGATCAAAAAGAGCTAGGGAAAGTCTGATCACACCATTTGTGGATGTGGCAGGTGATTGTTTCTGGATGAACACTTACAAGATGAGAACAATGTTGCTGGGTAAAGGCCAGGAGGGCAGCAAGGAAGGTTGATGTAGTTTAAGTGCAAGAGGCTGTTGAGGGGGAGTAGTGTGAGCCATGAGTGTGGCAACAAGGATTTCTGGCTGACCTTTCCAGTATTGCCTCCTGTTACGGGGAGATCATATGATTGATGTTAATGACTGAGCTGGCCCCATCCATCTCCTCTTGCCTCTTTTTGCCAACAGATTTGAACAAAATTAGCAGCTCGTATTATTCTCAGCTGTTGCCCCAGCTCTCATTAAAGAGGCAGCCTGAGTGCAGCCCGTTATTCCTGCTTCCCTGCCAGTCAACTCCTGGGCCAGGATAATAGCCCTTGCCTTTCTCTTGGCCTCATGCTGTAGTCCTTAGTAATTTTGTTTCAAGGTGTTTAGAGGCTAGGGCTGTTTAATTTGTTCCCTTCACCATTTTAGTTTGATTCCTGCTATGGGCTTTTTTGTTCATGTGTCAGACTCCGGGAGAACACTATTTAAAATGTGAAGCATGAAAGCACCAGAGAGCTGCAATGGCACAATGTGTTATTCTCCTCCATGTAATCTGAATAATTCGTTAGCTGAAAAGTCCAGCAGTGAGTTTTGAATTTGCCATCCTCTCCGTTTTTGGTAGAAACCACCTTTTTGAGCGCAGGCCAGTTAATGGTTCAATGACATTGAAGGTTACTTTTGTAACTGAGGACTGAAGAGAAATTCCAGTTGTGTTGGGCTGTAGTTTAAATGACCAGATACCTGGTTAGATACAGGCAGCTTGGGTGAAAAACTTGAATATTCACTTGATCCGTCCAAACACATCATAACTGTGCAATTACCCCAGAGCTGTGTTTATTTCAGTTATGTATTACATGTATTGATTTCCTCCATCAGCACAGTCTGTTATTGCCAGAAAAGGGATCTAGCGGGACAGTAGATTTGTGATCACTGGTGAATGGGAAAAACAGAAATGTGTTGGTTTTACATCATTTCTCCTAAGTGATATTTTTTATTTGCAGAGTTTAAGAACTAAAGAAATGATATTGTGGCCAAAAAAAAAAAAAAAAAAAGAAGACATCTCTTACATAGAAACTCCATAGGAATTGGTGTGGTTAACGTATAGAAAGAGTAGGTGGGTTTACTTACAAGGTATGATAGTATCGTTCCGATGGGTACTTGTGGAGTATTAGGAAATCAGCCATTCTTTCAATTGCATGGCAGACAGGAAACAAAGATGTTTTTCTTTACAGCATCAAAGGAAACTATCCCTGAATTTATGTCTCTCTGAAACTCCAGATAAAGAGCCAAGAGAGTCCTGTCTTCTGCGTAGCCATTTTTATAGCTTTGAAGACAAGTGGCTGTAATCTGTGCAAACACACACATAAAAGAAGAAGGCAAGGCAAGATCAGGCTCAACATTTCCTCTTTCAGGGATAATGCATTGTTATCTCTTGAATTAAACCACATTTCCCTCAGCTGAAAATTTGTTGTCCTAAATATAATTCTAGGAGAAGGAGGCATGAATGTAAGAAGTCATATTAGTAGCCATGTTAGTATGGAACAAATACCAGGCTACCATTAAGAACTTCTACTGTTCCAGTGACAAAGAAAAAAAAAAAATCACTCCATACTTTGAGATATTTTTTCTATAATAATGTTGATTAATACCTTTAATAAAAATTATTGTAATTTCTCACTCATTTTTATATTAATAGATTAATTTTTACATTTGGAATTAGAAACACTACTTAATTATTTCTGTTATAGTGCCATAATAGTCATCACAAAATGTTGTTGTTTGAAATCAAATTCTAAAGCACAAGCTCCCTTTTTGTCACCACAAAAGCTCAAGCTGGTGGTGGTAGGCATTTGCAATCCCAGTGGGGCATGTTTATTGCTTGTATAACCAGCATGGTCCTGCTTTAAGTTTTCTGCTTTCATTTTTATATCAAAGAATCACAGACTCTATCTGGTACAGATTTACAGTCACAGACTTCTGCAAACATTCCTCTGGCAATAAGCCAGAGTCTGCTTTGTCTTTTGCTTTCTTTCAAATTAGCTCAATAAACATCAGAGGATTATTCACACCATACAAAAAAATAAAGCACTGTAAAACACAGCTGAACACTTATCATCTTGCCCTGGCTACACCTCAAACGTAAAATGTGAGCAGGAACCTTTGGGCTTAGTTGCAGTAAGCCAGAAAATTAACACATGTGCCAGGATGGCAAGTGTGACCTGCTCCTTGCCCATCAGGCACCTTCTGGGCATGGATGGGACCCCACACATGGGAGAGGAGAGGAGAGGAGAGGAGAGGAGAGGAGAGGAGAGGAGAGGAGAGGAGAGGAGAGGAGAGGAGAGGAGAGGAGAGGAGAGGAGAGGAGAGGAGAGGAGAGGAGAGGAGAGGAGAGGAGAGGAGAGGAGAGGAGAGGAGAGGAGAGATCCTCTCTTTCAAAAAGGACAAAGCTAGAAGTTTGGAGCAGCCCATCTCAAAATTGACCTGTGGTAACACAGTGCAGGACTTCAGGCAATGAGCCTTTCAGTTCATATTTTCTGCTTTAAAAAAGACTGTCCCACACCACTTAGGATTGGTTCTGTGTAAAGAAATATTTTCATTTGTCAATGTATTTTGCACAACTGAAATAAAATATGAAAGCAAAATAAACAAAACAATGTGTCAAAAGTACTATGAGAATCTTGCCCTAGAAATACAAAATTGTTTCTAAGCTCAGGCTTCCACCTGCATGCCTGTATTTTAATAAAAATATCACCACAAAAAAATTAAATGCTATTTCTATTTATGTTTCAGTTTAAAAAAATGTGCTTATATTTTTTGTTGCCTGTCCAGGTTTTTATAAGTACCTTTAACAGTTTCTAAGCATGATCTAATTCTTTTTTTAAAACATAAATGATGGAACAATCTTATTGTGGTGATTTGTGAATAATAAAAAGTCTATATAAAGAAACAGAGGAAACTTAGGCACTATGATACTGAAAATTGCTCTGAGGTAACTCATTGCTGTGTTACAAAAGTTTTAACTTTTTGAACACATCAAATATTAATTCTAACAATTCTCCCTCATCTTCCCCAGTCACCATAGAGTTACCAAGGCAAGTCCAAAGGACAAGGGACAAAAAAACCTCACCAAAACAAAAATTATCACCTCCTATTATTTGCTGAGAGAAGTTAAACTTTCATTAGTAAAGTTATTTATCTTTGAAGAAGATACATGCCACTCAACTTCAATCTTTCTCAATAAGAAAGTATAAATATTTTGGCATTTCCTACACAGTCAGCAAAATTTCCACACCACTTTGTGAAGACACCTAACATTAGGTACATTTTCAAATACTTTCTTTATCACAGAGAAATATTTTCCAGTTAGACCACAGCAATCTCACTTCTCATCTTACTCTCTATGTCTATCTTAGTATCACTTAGGTTGAAGTTTTGCTTCACTAATTGGTATAATTAAAATACCACAGTGAGAGGGCTTAATTTGAAATGTCTCTGTGAGCTAAATTAATTGTGTATTCTCAGACTGAAAGTCACACAGAAGGATTTATTCTGTACAGATCTGGTCTGGTACAGTATTTTGTGGAATGCTTTGTCATGGGGACATTCTCCTTTAAAAGAATCAGTCCTCGAAAGTCAAACTGTTATATTCATGTGGGCTTTCTACTCACCTTCTCTCCACTAAGAGACAGAACTAGAACCACATTTCACACAATCTCTTTTCAAAGGGAATAGCTCCAATGGAACCAACAGAGTCTAAATGATATGAAAATGGAAAAAAAATTAAAAACAACAGGTGCTCTTAGTTTCTAAATAGAATTTCAATTAAGTTCCTTAAGCTTAATTATCTCAGCTGAATATTCAGCTGTAGCCCCGCACTAGGTAAAAACCAGGCCCACTGGGACTGTCATGTCAGCAGGTTGTCACCCTGAGCGCCTGTGTTGCAAACAGGGCAACAAACGCAGCCATGCTGCAGAAATTTCCAAGCCCTGAAGACACCTCTTGGAACTTTGCTGTCATCTTCTAACAGACCATGTGTCTTAGGTTGCAAATGCAAGACATGGCTGGGGGTGTGTATTCTATTGCCACCTGTTAGAGGTGGAGCTGTTATCTTCAGTTAGCTGGGCCACCTGTTAAAACCAGGTGGGGCAGTTTTCTTTGTCTCTTCCACAACCAATCCCCCCTCCAGGGAGATATCTTCTGTTAATAGGCTACTGTGTGTCATTACATAATCCCTTTGTGAGATGCTCCGCCCAGGGGGGGAGCCAAGCATTCCTACCTGGATATAATCCGAGATTTGGAACACCACAATCAGCCTTTTCCCACTGGATTCTCAGAGGATCAGCCTTTTTCCCACTAGATTCCCCAAGGAAGATCAGGCCAAATCTACACCACCAGTAGACCTTCAGAAGAAAACTACATCCTTTCTGAGGATGAGAAATGAGCTCATTGTTTCAACAGAACCACACCTGTCACTCCAGGAGCATTGCAGCTGCCATTTAATGGGACTGCTACCAACAGGGTGTTAAGTCATGTTCTGACTGTCAGTGTTGTTTTGTGTTGCTGCATTTTTATTTTAATTTTGTTTTTTCCTAATAAATAACTATTATTCTTACTCCATATCTTTGCCTAAAAGCCCTTTAATTTCAAAATTATAATAATTCAGAGGAAGAGTTTTTACATTTTCCATTTCAAGAGAGGCTTCTGCCTTCCTTATCAGACACCTGTCTTTTCCAACCAAGATACTGTGTTGTAGGACATTTGTGGCTTATTTGTATTGGCACTCCAGACTGAAGCCATGCTTTCCAGTTTGCTTTCAAGTGAGAGCTAGGTTAGTTCTGCATGCATTTATTGCATGCATTTATCCCCACAAGTAAATCAAATAGAATTATGAGGTTATATAGTTCACATTTGTGGACCTTTCTGTGACAAGACAGTTTCACAGGAGAGGATGTGATTTTTGGTCACCATGGTCCTGCCCTGCTGTTCACCCCTTTCCTCTGCTGTGCTTTCACCTTGCCTTCTTCATGCTGGACACAGCACTCATCAGCCTGCAGTGAGCTGTTTCAGATTATTTACCATGCAAAAACCAATTTGTTATTCTTTGTAGCTGGATTTACAATGCTCAAAAAGAATGTAAATGAGCTTCAGAGCATCGAGCACAATCCTCACTGTTTTGTCTCAAACATACCAGAAATCTGATTTTGAACCATCTTTTATAAATCTGCAGAGATTTATAATCTGCTCTATCTGATTTTAGCTGTTGATAGACTGCATTCCACAGCACATGCAGAAACAGAGTTGTTGTGAATGCATATTACCTTCATAATCAAACACCATATAATTCAACACTTAATTTTCCACCTTAACTGAGAACTTCATCACCAATACTTGCTTTTGTTTCAGCACACAGTTAAAATCATTATGCATTAGAGGCCGAAAATCTCTGCAGGGTATCACAAGAAGCACAAGCACTCAGTAATAATTTCTTATTTATAATTACTACTGGGACTTGTAATTTAATCTGTCCTAAATTCATTAGTGCCATGTTGATACGGTACCACCCTGGATAATTTATCAACATATCATGCAACACTAAGTCGAATGCCTTGCAGGAGCAAGTCTGCTACATCAATAATGCTATCTTTATCAACCAAACTTGTAATCTCATCAAGAAGTAACTGTGCTAGCAGCAGACAGAAGAACATTTTTGAAACTGTGAAAGCACATAGAGGCTGTTCTTTTATTGTGTTTACTTTGCTAGCAAAGTCAGCTTATGAAGTTGCTATTGAAGAGGAGTTCGGATGATCTGTAAAGTGAATGAAACTTACAGGAGTAACTGGAGCTTATGTAATAGTTCTTCCTATGTTTTTGCTCAGCTTTGTGCTATTTTGATGACAAGCTGTTGGTTTTTTAAACCTTTCAAATCTTGTCTAGGTAACAACCTTATTTGGCTTTGGGATTTTGCCTAAGAAATGGTGGCCACTGACCCACTTACAGGTTTTCTAATTTAATATTTTTTACTGGACATAACCTTTGTGAAATCCAAAACTGGTACATCAACTTTCCAATATCCAATTTATCCTAGAAAGTATTTGGACGGATATATATTTTTTTGAAAGTCTATCACTGGATAAGATCCCAGGAAGAAGCTTTACTGAGTCTGTAGACTTGAGACTGGCCTTCAGATACTTTGCTCCTTAGTCCTCTCAGCCCCACCTCTCCTAAAACTTGCAGCAGTCATTTTTACACTTTTCCCAGGACTGATGCCATGTACTAAACAACTTTTACATATGTTTTTCAGTTTTATTGACTAGTGGTGCAATGCTGGTCTTCTGTCAGCTCAAGGATCTTCCTGGACAGCTGCTGGTTTAGAAACCTGTGTCTTTATTGATCACCCTCTTCTGAATGATGTTTTAATTAGCACATATTTATTAATCAGTCTTCTTCAACAGAAATTATTTGTGTACTCCTAAATTCAGAATATAAGCTTCTCTGAATCATTACTGATGTCGCCACAATGTCTACCTAGTGACATGCTGATGCTACTAGTCCCTTTTTTTTTAATCACTGAAAATTTATTTTTCTGACTGCTCTTAATGCTTCCTACTTATTTTTTGCTTAATTTATATATTTTACATCATTCTCGACATAAAACTCACAGCTTTTGGTATCACTGTGCAAATTTTTTCCATTTGAGCAGTGTTGGAGGTCTTGTGGTTAAGATTATGATAGCTTCTGGTTAACATCTGCCTTACTTGAAGTTGAAAGTAGGCCAGCCAAAGCATTTTTAATTAGTGGGCAGACAGAGATGATTAAACACTAGATCGTGGTTTTAGACCATCTAATTTTTCTTGAAGAAGTATTGTTTTCTTTTTTTAGAATCATAGAATTATAGAATGTCCTGAGTTGAAAGGAACAAGAAAGATCATCTAGTTCCAGCCCCCCTCTGCCATTGACAGGGACACCTTCCACTACAACAGGTCCCTCAGAGCCCCATCCAGCCTGGCGTTGGCACTTCAGGGATCAGGCATCCACAACTTCTCTGGGCAACCTGTTCTGGCACCTCACCATCCTCACAGTAAAGAATTTCTTCTTAATAGCTAATCTAAACCTGCCCTTTCAGTTATTCCTCCTTGCCCTGTCACCAACTGCTCTTGTAGAATCCCTCTCCACCTTTCTTAAAAGCTCCTTTCAGATACCAGAAGGCTGCTATTAGGTCATCCTGAAACCTTTTCTTTTCCAGGCTGAGTAAATCCAGTTCTCTCAGCCATTCCTTGTCGGAGAGGTGCTCCACTCCTCTAAGCATGATCTGTTATGTTAAGAAGGTTTCTGTGATCATGACAAGCATTCATTTGTGTGTGTATGTGTACCTTTCCTTCTTCCATATCCTCACTAATATTTGAACCCATAGCTCAGTTTTTCCTCATTTTGCCAGGGTAAGAAAACCCAAAATGGGCAACAAATTCATGAAAATGCAGCAGCCAAGGTAAAGCAGGAAATCTACCTGCAGAGGCGACTGCCATGGTAATCCCCTGCCCCAGAAAATCCATGGGCATCCATTATACCTGCCACATATGTGAGAAGTGCTGCAGCCAGTATTCATGCATTGTTGGCAGAGACCTGTGAGACACCAGGCCTCCTCATTTCGTGTCATCACATGTGCTATCCACCAAGTTTGTTCAAAAATTACTTCTCCTATTTGATCGTAATTGCTTTCAGTGTTGTGAGTTAGCCCTGGCCAGCACTGACAATTTGTGTGACCCCCCTGCCACGTTCACTGTGACGTTGTTTATTTAAACCCTAACAACTCAGTTAACTAAGCTGGACCAACATGGGTGCAAAATAAACCAGATGAATCACTCTCCGGAAGTGCCTTTATCTCTGCTGAATAAAGCACACTAAGGACACTGGGACAGCTAGCTTAGATCAGGCATCTAAATTTTTGACAGCTAAAATTAGTGAGGAGAATCTGGGCAAAAGGCCTGGACTGGGTCACTGCAATGTCCATCGTGTATGTATTTTTATTTTATTTTAGTTTAATGCCAAAACCGTCAGAGTCCTAAGACAGGCCATTATCTCATCTACAGTCCTTTTCCCACTACCCTAATTAGGTTTAGTGGTTTAGTAATTGTCAGACTTAGGCTGGAACATTATAACCTGATTTATAAAGTGGTGGCATCTTTGTACCTGTATCTCTCTTTCTCTATATATATTGTAATATATATGATATATCAGTGTATATATATTTATATGTATTTAAATAAATAAATAAATAAATAATAAATTTATTTGCCTTATAGGGTTACTTCTGGGTTTCCTGTTGAAAAATATAGTGTCTTAGAGCATCACTGGATGCCTGAGGAAATATTGTTTCTACTGTCATATATTTTGCTGTGATTTGTTAATCTCTACCACCGAGGGATTATTATTGTTTGAAGCAGCACATTGATCTGCAAACAACATATCTTCTAATTACTTTTTAATGCAAGCAATTAGTTCTGGAAAGTTTTAGCTCTTATAAATATCACTCATAAATAATATGTCTAATTAATATTTTTCCTAAGCAACAGAATATTTTTACAGGAAAGTAGAAAGCAAAATTTCAGAAAAAACAATCTGAAGCAATTCCTGCTCAATATGTGGTTTGATATGAATTCACTAACATGAGCAAGACAAGATTCTGTGAAAGGCTCCCTAAAGTGGAAAAATGTGTTAATGACCTTCTCCAAAATGTAAAAATACTGCTCTACTTAATGTTTCTTTAACAAAATCTGCCACATAGTACTTGCACCTAGTCCAGTATCCCAGAAGTAACCAACAAGATTTTATCTAGAAATGTAACAAAAAATAGAAACTAGAAGAAATATATGCAAAGCTAACTTTCAATTGTTCTAACCAATTTTTTTTCATGCCTCCTTTATTACTCATTGTCTGAGAGTCCTTGTCCATTTAATGTGGTGCTGACTAGCATAACACTTACTAGCCATAGCTGAAAACAATATTTCATTTACACTGAAGGCACTTGACATTATCCCAACCTTACCTTAATGCATGTGCCAATGTAATTTACATCTGCTCTACAATCTCATTTATGCTGCCATAGTGGCATCAAATGATCTAGTAGATATGAAAATCTGATTCTGCCTACTCTCAGCTATGTTGTTGGAAAGAATACTAAGGGCAAGTAGAGCTGTTCTAAAATTTTGTATGTTTTTATCAGTCTTAAATATCTGCAAGAAAATTAAAAAGGATGTTTATTCTGTAAATTCGATGTAGACAACTATTGATTGTTTTAAAAGAATGAGCCTTCTGCCCCTTCCCTCCTATGTGGCTCAATGCCATTCCATTTTGCTGGATTATTTCTCCACTGGGTTGGCAAGTTGAGCAGGCTGTCTCACCAGTCAGACAAGTGTAAACAGGTTATTTAGCTTGTTTTCTTTTCTACTCTCTCACTTCTTCTGCACTGATGAAGAGGATAAAAACTGTACCTTCAAGAGTTGGGCAAAGCATGTATCCGAACGATGTCATCATGCCCTTTCTTTTGTTACCTGTTCTCTGCCTGAGAATTGATTTGCCTCTCAAAGGTCAGCTGATTCATGTAAAGACTTCTTGCAAACTACACTCCTAACACTGATGAATGTGAGAGTGCTTCTGACTTTACAGACTCGTGCAGAACTCCCTCTTATATTCTAATCATTTAAAGGGAAAAAAGTAAAAAAGAAAAAGACCTGAGATGCATGCCCCAGTCTGATCCATATCTTGGAGAAAGAGTCAGTCACACAGCAGCCCTCCTACTATTTGCTTTCCTTGGTGTGGAAACATGAGCATTCAGGCTGTATCTGAAATGCAGATCACTCATGTTGTATTGCAGTGGGGTTCCTAATCATTACAGCCTGCCGCTGACGGATACTCTGTGGTAGTGTGTGATGTGATTTGGAGCGAGTGTGAGTGAGTGTGAGTGTGTGTTGGGACTTGGGTCAGGCATAGGTGTACCAAGCTTGTCTGTAAACTCTCCAGCTTGCAACGGAATCCCTACCAGGCAGGTAGACATAGGGTGTCTCGCTGCTGCTGTGGACAGGCATATATTTTCCTGTTGGAGCGTCTGTGCCAGGGTCACCCAGATGTTTTGGTGTGGCTGAGGGACGATCCACACAGCTGTTAGACTGCTCAGCACCAACAGGACAACAACTCAGACAGGGCTCATCGTGAGGTTAGGTGGGAGGTACATTTACTTCTCTTCAAAGGAAAACAAACATTTCTAAAAACACATTCAAGTTCAGGGGTCTGCTGGAATGCAGACAACTCCTTTAGGAAGATTCTTCCTCCTCCTTCTGGTGGCGTCCCCTCTTTGAGGTGACAGCTGCTTGCTTCTCATCCCCATCTGCTGGAGCTGGATTTTTGGGGATGAAAGGTTTTACCCACTTTTGGGGTATCCATCGAGGGCCTGTGGGGGTGGATACACACATGTAACCACACCCCCAGGTGATGAGCTCATAAGGACCATTGGTCTCCCAAGTCTCTGGATCCTTAATGAGAACTGGCGGACGCTGCGACAACTTAAACTGATCGTTATTATGGAAATACTGGAGGACTCATGTTTTCAAATGAGCAAGTCAAAAAATTGATGGTAAACAGGGCTTTGCAGAGCTTTTGTTGTGGAGTCATCCACGCTGCAGAACTGCCCTGCCTAGCCAGGACTTGTTTGAGCATATGGTGGGCACGCTCGATCACAGCTTGACCTGCAGGGGAGTGGGGAATGCCTGTCTTATGCTCCACCCCCCACTACTGGACAAACTCTAGGAACTCCTTGGAAGCATATGCTGGGCCATTGTCAGTCTTAATCTCCCTAGGGATCCCCAATACTGAAAAGGCTGCCACCAGGTGTTGTTTGGCATGCACAGCCCTTTCCTCTGCATGGGCAGAGGCATAAACCACACCTGAATATGTGCCTATGCTGACATGCACATATTTCAGCCCCAGACCAAAACTGGGAATGTGTGTGATGTCCGTCTGCCCCACTTCGCAGCTCCCAAGGCACGGGGGTTAACCCCAACACCCAGTGATGGCACTGCCTGGAGCTGGCAATTGGGACAGGTGGCCACAATGGCTCAAGCAGATCACTCAAATACAAAATCCCTATGAAATAAGGGAAAGAAAACGATGGACTTTCAAATCACTGTACAGTGATGACTGAAATTTGCTTGCCTCTGTGTGTGTCATGTATTTCTCAAAATCAGCTGTATATCAGTTGCCTTTTAATTTGGCTACTTTTTGGACTATTTTTCCATATGAGATTTGGCAGAAATTTGATAAGGATGATTGTATAAATGAAAAATGTAAAAATCTGTCTGCTGTAACAGAAACAGTGTTTTGATGACTTTTTATTTAACATCAGTCAAAAAAAATTGTATCCAATAAATATGTCTATTTCCTCCCTGCATGCACACTATCATTAATGGTAATTATCTTGATTAATGGAGGGCAAGAAAGAGGAGTAAGAACTGAAATGAGAATTTAAATTGAAGAAGCCTCAGGCTTTCACAGAAGAAAGGCAGAACTTAATTAGCTAGCAGAAAAGATTTGTGGTGAAACCTAAAGAATCAAATTATTAATATAAATTTTTCTCTCTTATGTAGTTAGATGCTTATAAGTTAAAAAGAAACTCATCCTAAATAACATGGAATTCCCGGATCCTCAAATTATGCAAGCTTGAATTTCCCAAAGTTATCCGTTCATTCTTAGTGCCTTTGTATACATCCTGTTGATCTGAAGCAAAGAAATAGAGTAAAAGAAACAAATTAGTATATTTTTTCTGACTGTCTACAAATAAAAAGAAGCAAAAGTACAGGTATTATCTTTATTTCAAATGCAGCCAAGAAAAGTAACCTTATTGGAGTTTTTTACAAGGAAACAAGTTAAGTAAGCTGACTCAATAAGCTACATGAAAAATACTACTTTAAAGCATTGACTGTTGGAAGATGAAGATAAATCAGGAGATTAACAGAAGGACTCCATAAGTAAAAATTAAATGACATATTTAGTGCCAAGACTAGTAAAAGTTATGTTGTTGCCTCAAGGTGCTTTTTATTTTAACTTCCAGATGTTGACTAGAGCTGTGCTCTTTGTTGCCATAGTACAAATTGATCTCTAGTAGTCTAGAAAACAAATAAAACATTTTAAAATTTGATTTTCTTTCATTCTTTTTCCCAGTGTTTCATAGCAGGGCCACTTATCACATCCAGAGGAAAAAAAGGAGGTAAAGATACACCTTGTAAAGCTTTAAAAAGTTCTCATCCTCCCAGCTCTGAATGTTCTTGATTCTGGTCACACACAGGAAATGAGGGGTTCAGATCCAATGGGAGCTGCCTCTCCATTGCCTCTGGCTTGCACTGCTCACCTGTTGTTTGCTTACTGGTCTGTTGGTGTACACAAGCCTGGGGTTCATTGTCAATTATTTCCTTTACCTAGGAGACAAAAATTGGAGACAAGATAATTCCTCTTTGCAATAAACCAGTGTTTGAGGGAGAGTGCAATTAAAGAAAAAAAACCAAAACCGAAAAAAGATGACCTGACAGCAATCCTGAAACATTGGTAGGTATTTCTGTAACACTGCCACAAACAGCTAAAACAGGATGCACAAAAGGAAGTATGGATTCACTTCTTGTCCGTGAGACAAACACAACAAACTAAAAGAAAGAATTGAGATGTTATGCCTTGAATTCACCCTGTTGGCTCATTCACCAATTTTTTTAGTGTTCTCCCTTTTATAGAAAAGAGAATAAATTGTTCCATTTTCAGGTGTTTTATGAACCTGTTCTAAGATATTAGTCTTTTAGTTTCAGATCAGATTGCACACATGCACACACACACACATGCAAGACATTACGCTGAATCAAGTTCCAAAGTGATTTTTTAGGTTTTAGAGTCTTTGGACTTCTAGAGACCGTGCTGGGTGGCTCTTGACTGGGTGTGCTAAACTTATCAGAGAGGACCAGGGAGCAAATGTGAGGATTATATCCTCTTGCTCCTGGGTCTTCTTTGTAATGTTCCTGCAGCATTTCTCTGCAGAAAAGCCTGCAAACAGTTTTGAAGACACAGTTTGTTCCGTTAAGCTCTCACCTTGAGCATAGTGGATGTGACTGCATCCTCCACTGCTCTTCTAGCAGCCTGTGCACCTCCAAGCACCTCCAATTATCCTTTAGCAGCAGCACATGCCATGCACAGCCTGCTATAAAATTTCTACCACTGAGATCCAAGACAATCCTCTGATACTCTGAAATGATTTGAACTGAAGGGAAAAGAAGAAGTGAAAAAGTAAGAGAAAAAGAAAGATATTGAGAAGTAACATCCTGAAGATTATAATACACATTTTCAAGGAACTTGTCATGCATTCTAAATATGTGCTCTAGAGTTGAGTGTAGTTATTAGAGTTTTCTTGCTTTATATTTAGTAAGTTTAAGCCTGTTCCACTGCTGTTTATTGTAGCATGAATACAACCATGTTTTTCCATAAGATGTTAGGATACTATCCAAAAGGCAAATGTATTTATTTACAGTGAAAATGAAAAATTAAGTGGCAGAACTTATAAGCAGTGGTTAAAATTTCTATATTTCTTTTAAATCAAATGGCAGAAGTGTTCCACCAGTTTTGTCTTAAATTTCAACAAGCAACTACTGCAGCGTTTAAGTGCCAGGTTTCTTTGCTTGCACACACTAATGATCAGGTCCATTTCAAGACACCTGGTTCTACTTTCTGCTGTGTGCTTTTGGCTGGGCAGGCACTGCATTTCTCATTATGACTCTCATCCAGCCAGGAAAGAAGTCTGTAACCAAGTCAAATCAAATGCAGGTTAATATGAGAGGGAGACAGCTGTCCTTGTGAGCTGCACTGAGAAGAATTTAGGCTGTGAAATCAGTACTGTGACTAACATAGAAATTTTGATCTAAAAGCAAGTTTTCTAATCTAACCTTAAATCTAACATATACTCTATTTCCTCCAAGAATGAGTTTCAGACAAGTGAGATTAAAGAAGATCTTCAGAGTACTGGTCTTAGGAACAAAAAACAAAAGAAAATAAAAGGAAATCAAAACCACAAAAGGAGACAACACAGTTGAAATATTTTTGATAATTCTAAACACCAAGGAAAAACAGCCTCAAGCAAGAGAAAATAAGCCTCAGTTTTATCTCATTTTGGAAAGAGTGAGGTTGCACAGTTCAAGGCTTACAGACACCAGACTGGGCACAAGAAATTCTGACAGGTCTCCATGGTCTGGAGTTGCCTTGCATTCTCCTCTGGAAGTCATAGGGTGTCCTGGAAAGTCTGAAGCAGGATTCATATCAGGCTCTGATTCTGGGCACAGCTTCACTTAGTCAAGGCTGATTTCTTTCTATTTTCTTAGATTGACAATGTAAATGAGGCAGAGCACTTGTCTTGGCAGCGTATCATTAACCTTGAATGCTTTTATTGTCTCACAGTCTTCTTGGTGCCTTCTACCACAGTTATATATTAGTAAACCATTCATTGTTTTCTTCTTGACAAGCTCATCAGATACATCTTCTCTGCTAGATTTGTAATTTTAGATTTGCAATCTTTCATGCTTAACTTAATTATTCACAACAAAGTAACCATTATGAGTTTAGACTCTCAACTTAATGTAAATTCAGTACCTTAGCATTACACCTAGTAAATATAAATTTATTTCTGAGTATGTTTTGCAAAAGAAATTAGAGGAGTTTCTCTTCCTCTCAGATGCATTACTCTCAGTGTTCTCTGATAAGGTTTCAACAAGAGCAAGAACACAGTCTTACTGACATAAAATGAAAAACATTTTCTCTGGTGTTACCATCATTTTTAGCAATGAGGTGGCTTCCCAAAAGATTTTATCAGGGTTATAAACTACATGCCAATGGCACAGATGGTAGAAAAGGGTATGATCATCATAAGAAGCTCAAAGAATTGCTAAAGTTTACTTCCAATTTTTGCTTGTGTATAAGTATCTAGTAATTTGTCCCTTTTGAGTAGCACAATGTTTTCTTTAGTGCAAAGCCATTTTAGCTTCTTCCCTTAAAGGAACTGAAATCTTTCATCTTTTACCTGTCAAAAGACAAAATGAGTTGTCCATTAGTTCCATAAGTTACTTGAAGACAGCAAACCCAGCCTAGCTTTAACATCTAAGACATTTTACATGCACTGACAACAATATGTGTGCCTGACCATATGCTAAGAAATGTCCAAGGACCAAAGAATGGCCATCCCTCTGTCAGGAAATGACTGTCTTCAAACACCAGTGGGATAGGAGGTGTGTAGTGTTAATGACTTGGTAAAATGTTGCATCAAAACCACATCCACATCTGTCTTCTTCCTTTTGTGAGGCTCTTAAAACCACGTTGCACACATTATTTTTCAGCATTGTGTGAAAACTCCAACAGAAGAATGTATGTAACTATCAGCATCTGTCAGAGAAATTTGCTCATTTTTGTTTGTCCAGAATTAATTTCGTCTGGGAAAGTTTGCTGGAAGTAGAGACAAAGAAGTTGTGACAAGTTCTTTGTGGAAATAAAAACTTGGTTTTTTTGAACACATCTTTCTTTGGGGAGCTGGCAGGCTTCTGGCAAAGCTTAGTAACGTCAATCCACCAACAATAGGGCATTATTCAGCCAGAAGCTCTGGGTTCTCTGGATGAAATTAATCTTAGGAAATCCCAAGCCTATCTGACTTTGCTACTGCAAATGCTTTGGGGTACAATCCTTCCTTTTGTAATATGTTCAGGCTTTAAAAAGTGCTAGGAAAAAAATATGCAGTGCAATAGCCAGAAATGAAGCTGGTGTGACAAGCATTTTCATCATGTTTCTAATTTGAAAGCCTATTGTTCCTTCCTGTTGAGGTCCACTGGCATTTTCATTGATTTTTGTTTGCCCCCCAATCCTCATCCCTTAGAAAGCAGTGTGTCTTCTCTGCATCACACAAAACAGCAGCAGAAAAGCTTTTGCCTTTCATTATCCTTTAGCAGTATTTCTGTCTGTCAGGTTCCTAAATGTAATGACCAAATTTTTGGGAAAGAAGACACAAAATAAATTTCCTGTTATCTTTATCTGTCTAATGCAGGGCTTATTCCTAAAAGTAGTGTTTTTGAAGTGCAGGAACTTGATGCGTATGCTAATTTTCATACCCTTTTATCTTCTGAATTTTAAGAGAAATTCACACAATTTAACTCTGAAAATCTAGACTGCTTTTTGCTGTGTGTCATAAAAGATATCTATTATAAAAGCTTGATTTTTTGGCATGCTTACAAGATTTTAAAAGATACAACACCATAAAATGGAGACATTATGAAAATCTGTATTATAAAATCTGCCAAGATCATAATTAATAGAAGTTTTATTGTTGAATCTGTTAAGGAATGTAGTTCTGAAAATTTCATTCACATAACATGTTTAAAAAAAGGTAGTTATATAGTTTACTTTCCATTAAAAAAAAAAAAAAAAGAAAAAGAGAGAGAGAGATGTGAAGAGAGTCTCCTTTGCATTCTTAGGCCAGATCTGAAACACTTGCAATGTAAAGCTTTGGACTGGATGACAGAAATCTTACTGCAGTGACTGTGTAAAAATTTGGTCTTTTTCATGTGGGTTGATTGTCTGTGTAGTCACACACTGCTGACTGTAATAAAGGAGCAAAATTCCTTATTTTTCTTTCAGGCTGAGTGATCCTGCACATGTATGAGCATATTCATATTTAACTGAGAGAGTAATGGAGTTTCCAAAGCTCTAAAATTGATAAATCAAAATAGGACAGTTTAGAATTTATTGATGTAAAACATAGATACAGAATTTCAGTGAATTCAGATGTCATGGAATTAATGGAAAATGACAGAGAGACAGATCTAATGTCTTTCCCTCATATTAAATCTAAGAAATGAACTTCATATAAAACTGTACTTCACTTTAATGAAAAGTGGCTATGCTTTTTAGCATTTCATTTTCTAAGCCAGAGAATTAGTGGAAAATTTATAGTGTACCACTAGAAAAATAAAGTCTAGTATTATGCAAATAGATACTTCTAATCCTCCACTGTCTGAAAACCCTACAGAAGAATAAAGGTGAGGAGGCCCCTGTGTTAAATATGCTCTTGCAAAGCTAAGTGACACTAAAGATTCTGCTACTTTATAGCAAAGAAAAGGAAGTTTGGATATGTCAGAGATTTAAAGAGACTCTTTTATTGCAAGTGTAGTGCTTATCTGAGACACTCTGGTATCCAGCCTCTAAAGGAAATGAGATTTAGTAGGGTTTGTGTATCTACAGATGAACGTAGGTCCAGCCTGAGCTACCCAAGTCCACATTTCACTATGCTCTTCAAACAAGTTATTTGTTTTCCTGAATAAAATAACAGATCTTAATAAAAACAAACAAACAAAAAACAATCAAACAAAAAAACAAAACCCCCAAACCACACAAACAAACAAAACTAAAACAACAACAACGAAAAGCCCAAAAGCATTTAAAGGTTGGGTGTTGGTTTTGGGTTTTTTTTCTTTCTCAATTTTACTACATTCTTTTTTCTTTAGTAGTTTCTCTGGCACAACTGGATGATAACAGACCTGTTATAAAGCTACAGATGTCACAAAACAGTGACTGATTAGTATTTTTGAGGATACCATTATATTTGGAACCACTTGAATAGCATTTGAACACAACAGGAGCTGGCATGATTTCCTGAAATAAGAGAAATAACCAGCAGCACAGACATAAATTGGGGAATTATCAGGCAGACAGTATTTCTACAGAAATGAACCTGAAGGACATATTCACCACTGTCTGATGTAGAAAGCTTCAATGATAAAAAAGGATAAGGGCTGTACCTGCAGATTAGAATGCATTGAGAAATGATGGGAGTATTAGATGAGGTTGGGTAAAGTAGCTGATCTCTCAGACTTCCACTTCACTTTATCATTATGCTTTCTGCAGAAGAATGCACTGTCTAGGTAATTTATGAATTGTAATGCCCATTTTTGCAGAGACCTTTCCAGTGAGTTGTTTCTGCACTGTGCATCCTGGTACTCTGCAGCTGTGGCACCATGAGCTGGAAGAGCACCATCCTCCTGCTGCACTCCTCCAGAAAGGCAGAGCCCTGGAGTAACAGGAGATTCACTCAAACACTGAAATCGTTGTGGAGAACATCGAGGTTTATATTCTTGACCTATTTAAAATATTGGTTTTTAATAAAGGTGAGAAAACATTTGAAATATAAAATAAGACATTAAAAAAATGGAAGATCTTCTTGGCTCTAGGAAAACATTTTAAGAACTAAAAAATATCTGGGACATTTGCATGTCTGAACAACTTCTTTTAGCTAAGGAATGTATTTGCAAATGGAGTTTCATTTCCTCTCCACATATCTTGGATGTACTTTCAAGATTATTTTTAAATGTTTATTGTTTAGCTCTTGTCTTTGCTATCCCTACTCCTTTTCATGTAGTTCTGAGTTCTACCTCTTCTGTTTATATTTCTACAATTTCTCAGGTTGTTTGCAGCTTTGTATCATTGATTTTTCTGAATTTTTTCAACTTTAGGCCATTTTTCCTATACTCTTTAGTAATTTTTTTCTCAAATGAAAACTTTGATTAGATTTTAATAGTTCATAGGAAAAGTTATCTCAGGTAGAATACACATTTTTTTTCAAACAATCTGTGCCTGCATTAAAAAGGGGATGTTCATATTATGTAGCAGAAAAAGTAGGTACCCCTGGGATTAAAATAAGTAATTAAGATATAAAAAAGAGCTGGCAAAACCATTTTTAAAGAATGAAAACTATGCATTATATAAAAAAAAGTCATGAGGAGTGCTGCAATTTCAATTATTCCAGGGCATAATTTTCTCCCTCTCTCTTTGTTTTGTTTTTATTTGCCTTTATGATAAATATATCTCATGATGCAAACCAACTTTGCATAGGCACTATTACTTTGTAATAGGAAGTTTTGAATTTTATGATGCTGAGAAAGAGATTCCTAAAATCATGTAACTTGCTTCTACTCACATTTCAAAATTTATATCATGATTGCTTATGAAGGCAATAAATTACTCTAAGATACCCCACAGAGTGAATTAGTTTTTGAATTGGTGTGGAACATTTTGAAAGTCTCTATTAGGATGTGACCCACGATAGTCTCATGTAAAAAGACTGTACAGCATTAAAAAAGTTAATATATTCTTCCTTCATGGCTTCTGATGTATTTCTTCACAATGTGCAAGTTGTTGGAATTTTAGTAGAATTCCAACAAACCAGACTTAAAGGAGACTTGCATATGTTCACTAAGTAATCTGGATATGCATATGTTCACTGACAAACCATTTCAATTTTGTTATTTTATGTGAAAATTTATCCATCAGAAATCATAGAACCCAACATAAAGAATAGCTGTTATGAAAATAATATTTTTATTTTCAATTTCTCCTTGTGAAATGTTATTAATAATATTCTGATAGATCTGAGTTTTATAGCATATGGATTGTTCTGAAAAATGAAAAATTCAGAAAAGCATTCAGTTCTCGCTTCAGCTCTACTTATGGAATCAATCTTAGGATACACAAAAAATTTCTGAGTGGAAAATAAGGTTGAAGAAAGGAGATAAGATGAACAGTAATATCATCCAAAAAGCAGGAAAGATGAGAACTGGAGGAAGTAGATTATGGTTTATGAATTTATGATGGGTCTGGGTAGTGAAGCATTATGTCATATCTCTTTGAAGGGATATTTTTGTTTCATCCTTCATAGGCCTAATAAGAACAACAAAACCATGCAGAAGTTCCAAGAAAAAAAAAAAAAGCTTATCTTTGAGGCAATAATTTTGTCAGAAAAGAAATTTGCCTTTGTCAGAGAGAAGTTTGCCTTCCAGAAAACAGCTGAGTAAACAAGAGGAAGGGAAGCATTAGAAGTACTTTGCTCCTACATACTCTTACATCATCTAAAAAGCTGCCATTTTCTCACTCTGTGCCATTTTGTGGCCATTGCCATGCAAATGTGTTTCCCCCAACAATAACTCATTGGTTCTCATGGCTTAGAGGTCAGTGAATGTTCACTTGTCTGTGGAGCAAGAGGCTTCTTGCCACCTGTGCTCCATCCTGCTGCTTTCACATTCTATGCCATATTTTTGTAATTCAGGGTGGTTTTGCTGCGTAAGTTTCAGTGTGAATTTCATTCATACTCTACTGCAGTGGTCTGGGTTTGGATGTTTTTTGCTTAGTAATATGTTGAGTTTCTTTTCTTAAATATGTGCTATTGGTTAGAACAATTAGCCATCTGTTTTTCTTTCACTCTTTTACATGGTTTTGTCAGTTCCACCATTTAGAAGAGCAATTAATCACTTTAGTAGTGATTGTAGTCTTTCTCATTTTGAGAAGATCTTTTTTTCAGCTTCCACATGATGGAATTTCAAAAATGCCTAATATCAAAAAAGGAAAGTTTATTTCTTTGCAACACTGTTGGTTAGCATTGTTAGGTAGCAATGTTTCTTGATGAGACAGCAATAAAATGTCTATAATGTAGATAATAAAATTTTTATCATGGGAAGTTTGCCAATTGTCCAGCTACTGCTGATTCATGGCCTGTTTTTCTCAACAAACTTGAGGAGGGACAATTTTCTCTCTTTGCTTATTAGGATAGGGAAAATACCAAGGAAGGTCTTACTCTGATGATTTTGCAAGAAGAAAATCTGCTAGCAATGGCCTGAGAAGTGATGGGTCATGAGGAATGACTGCGAAAATGTCAGCACTTCTTCTATCTTGTTCTTCAATAAAAGTAATAAACAGAGAGCTAGCAGAATTAAAACCACTGAGATTTGTTAAAGAAAGGGAAAAAGTGGTGAGAAATAAAACAATAAAGTAGATAAAACTAATGCTAGCAAGCTTAAAGAACTGAATAAAGTGATATCAGAGAACTGAGAAGCATAACGTTGCAGGGGATAAATAACGGCTGTTTAAAAAAGGGAATAAAGAAGAACTAGAAGATGATATATATTGTACTACACTGTCTGCAAAAATAATCCAGTGAACTATTTGTAAAGATATGGAAGGAAAAAATGAAGCATACTATCAAAGTGTATGCACTTAACAGAACTCTCCTGATTACATCGAATCAATGAAATCCCCTCCTGTGACAGGAGAGCAAAAGGCCTGAGTAAGCTGAAGATATGCATATCCAGACTCTGAATCCAGCCTTTAAAACACAATCAGATCAGATCTTCTCTGACAGTGTCTTATAAGCAAGTTTTCAGATATCAAAAAGGTAGAAATACAGGTGAGTGCAAAACTCAGAACTGGGAAGTGCTGCAGTCTCACTGATGGGCAGGGTCAGGTGGGTACCTAGGAACCAAAGGAATTCTTATCTACAGGCTTCTGCCTTCAAGCAGGAGCAGTCAACTGCACTAAGACAAAGCTGGTGAACAATTGTTTTGTGAAAGAGGAGTGGGACATGCTAGAATCTTGCAAGCTGAAGATGCATCATCCTCTCCTTCCATCTCCTCTCTTCCTTCAGGAAGAAGAAGACTTCTCCTCCAAAGCAAGTTACACCAAGAGGATGATCTGTTATATACAGCTGTGAGTGTCACGCTGCACGTAACAGGTAGCAAAGAGATTTCAAAGTGCCAGCAAAAAGAATAATTACAACTCTGTAAGAGGGTTCCTCAAAAGAAGGCTTAAAGACAACTGAGATTCTAGTTCAGAGCTGTAAAACTGGACAATGCATGTATGTTAAAAAGTCTCCCCATGTCCAAATGGAAAAGGGAAGATGCAAAGGACTAAAATTTAGAGAAGGGATATGTAGCTTAGATACTGAGAAAAGGTTCATAACTTAAAATGTCCTACTTTCCCATATGTATGTATGTATATATATATATATATATATATATATATGAGGTGGACATATTTAATAGTTTAGGGAAAAAGTAGTTCAACACTACAGATTATTTTCATAATCCTGTTTTCCTTTTCCAATGCAAAACCAATTTGGGCTATACAGCCTACACTTGCAGATAATATGAGTACAATGAGTTAAGCACTTGTGAGGTGACTTTGAAACAAAAGACAAAGCCCTCTTTCCTTCCACTGGCTATAAAGAGTTTTGGAGCAGCGGGCACAAGGCTCAGCTGCTTGACAGTGCAGACTGCTCAGGCTAACGAGTTTAAGTTAAGACATTTTTCAGTCTGATTGCCTCCTTTGGAGAATTTGTACAGAAGGACCTCATTAATTCCAGTTTGTTTGAACCAAGCTCTTTATAACTTTCTAGAAGCATTACCTCAGTCTGGCAATCTCTGGGAACATTCTGACCAGCTTTTGGTCTAATGAGCAATCCTGAAAATCATTATCTGAGCAAGAGTGGGGAGAAGAGGTGTGCTGTGCAGAGCATCAGGTACAGATATGAGAAAACGCACAGTTGAAGGAAACCTCTGCACGGAGCTGTTGATGCAGGTGCACTCCTAGAGCTGACTGTTCCCAGAGGATATCCACCTCCTCCCACACCCATGTGTCATCTAATCAGTGCTGGCTAATTGGAGCCTCTCCATAATCTCCTGAGCACTTTTTGCTGCCTGGTGGCAAACTTCTTAACCAGCTTTTGAGCCTCGCTGTTAGGACTTAAAGTGTCTTATATTTAACTGAATTCTATACTAAAATAGAAATGCTTGGATTTGCTAGGCTAGTAAATAAAAAGCACAAACTTTATTTCCTGCTTCCAAACCTGCACAATGCTGATGTCAGGTACAGCACAGTATTTGGTCAGAAGTGCTCTGCCTACAACTCAATAGGTTTACAGCAACCGAGAAGCTTATTCCTAAGGAAGATTAACCAGATACAGAAAATCCCTATCCCAGCAAAATGAGATATTAAAGTGTCTTAGTGCTCAGTCACTTCAATATTCATTTCCTTTTAGAACTGCATTTTCATAATGGGGATTTTAGGAGGTTTCTCCCCTCTCAAGTTAGAGGTCAACGATGTTGATTTTCATTATGTCCTCCCAAAACCAGGGGAAAGTTTTGCTTTTTTATCTTGCTGGAGATTTTGATCATTACATTTTCCAAAAAGGTAGAAAAGGGATGTTTAAATTAAAAGGTGATGCCAGCAGCAGAACAATGGGCAGAAACTGGCTGTGACTGAATTTAGGCTCGAGATTGGAAAGTACTTTCCAATCACCACACAGTGAGATCCTGAAACACTTTCCCAGTAGGAGGAAACACATTTCTCCTTATTCTTAAAAAAGTGTCAATAAGTTGGTGAATCTTATTATACAACAAAATTACACTGTCAGTAGGATTTTTTTGTATTTTTTTTTCTTATTCTGATTTTTCCAAAATGTGTACTCAGGAGGGATCAGAAACAGGGTTAAGCAAGGTGTGAGATACACAGGAGTCTGCAAATAAAAATGTCACTATACACTCTCTGTCATCATTTTCACTCCAAGTCCTGTGGCTCAGTGATTTTTAGGATAACACTCACAGACAAATCTTTTTCAAAGAATTTCTGTGTGTTCCCCAGAGGAAGTGATGGTCTCTGCTCCATAAGGAGTATGTAACTTTCAGGTTTTTAAAATATATTTATTTCAACATCCTACATGGCCTTCACTCTTAGTTTATTAACTATATCATATCATATCATTCTAAGCCATGAACATGAATTTTATAATTATTGGTCTGAACTAGCTGGGTTCCAGATTGTTTTTAAACTATATTTATACTTCATGATGAAGTGAACACAGATATACTAAACCTGAATCAGCAGATAAGTATGAGTAAGCTCCAACAAGCCAATGGCTCTCCTCCAGATGTATTTAGAAATGCATTCTCTCGAGCTCAATTATGAGCTTATCATAATGAGCTTATCAATTATGCTCTCAAATCAATTATGTGATTTAAGAGTAATAATGAGACAGAGGAAAATGATCATTATTTAAATTTTTTCACCAGCTTAATGCATTTTCATACTTTCAAACTATATGAATGCTTATTTTTACAGCAAAAACCTCAGGCAATTCTTAGATTATTTTTAAGAGCAATGACATTGTACATATGAGTACTTTAAATCGGCCATTTACTTAATTTGTACTGTAGTTTCAATTTATTTTATGCCTTACTGTGTTGTATTGCTAAGTTGTAAGTTAGCATGCTGAGCAAAATTTATGCATTTGAAGAAAAATACCTATCTTAGGAAAAGAGAAACAAACTCTGGTTTTGATCCTTAGGGTCCTTCAAATAGTGAATGCTAGGCAGAGCTGGGTAATGTTACAGAGATACTTAAAAACATTTCATTTTCGGAACCAAAATGAAGAATTTCAGCGGACTGTCAAAATTTTCCTTTAAATGAAAAAGCAAGAAAGATGGCCTTGGTAGAATAAGATAAATAAAGATCATATACTTCTAACTTCAAAAAAAATCACTAAATACAGAGCTTTATATGAAATATCACAAAGCAAACCATGATGTTAATTGTGAAGCAAACTAAGTCAGTAAACTACAAGTCTGCTGTAGTTCTGACCCTTTAAATCTCGGGGTTATTTTATGCTGGCATAGCATGGTGATGAGAAAGAGGAAAGAAATTGCAACTTATTTTAATTCAGAGCAAGTGATCCAGAGAGGGACTGTGTACTGATTGTACAGGTTGTTTAATTTGAAACTCTTATTTTCTTGGTGAAGAGGCAAGACATATGGACACTGCTTGAAATTTATGTTACTGAATAAATACATCTTCAGAATAAAAACCTGGTTTTCTACGAACCTGTTATTATGCTCAGGTGGTTGGATGAGTTGACAAGAGAATTACAGGTTGTTCAGCCATCTGATCAAGAGAGAACAGAAGAAATGAAATTAAGCACATTGCCTTAAACACTCTGAAATTTTGATAGAGTTGGATAATGGAATGAACAAAAATTTCCACTTCTCAGAAGCATCAGAGGTACCCTAACACAACAAGGTTTTAAGTTCCAGATTTGTCTTCAAAAAATAAAAACAAGAATATAACTTACCAGCATCTCTGTCCTGTAACTGTGAACATAGCTTAGGTCACAATGACATAGGAATATTTACATATCCATCTAGAACATATTTTTGACTGGTTTTCTCACAATAAATACTAGCAAGATCTTCCAAAGATAAATCAGGTGGGAACTGTGCCAACAGAACACATTGCAGATATGTTTTATAAAATTTATTCTGTCCATTTTATATTCAGACTGGTTTTATCTATTTCCAATCAGAGCATGAATCCCCTGAGAGAGAGTATAAATGGTGTAAAACATAAGTCAATGATATATTAAAAAGCAATAAAATAGGCTGGGCCAAAATTTGAAAAGCTACCAAAGGACCAGGCAGCTAGAGGGGAAGTCACACTCTGCAATACAAAAGAAGCAAATATCAAAATGTCAGTAATTTACAACCTAAACATATTTTGTTGCAGGCAGTTTTATCTGCCTGTTTAATGTTTTGAGGCTTTGAGGAAGTAGGACATGTTGAAGTGCTTTCTAGAAGTTTTGCAGAGTTGGTTTATTTGAGGGATTTAGGCTTTTTTTTTCCTTAAGGAAAATCAAAAGCCAGTGGCTTTCAGATATTGTTACCTCATGCATCCATCTTGCTTCACACTCTGATGTTGCCTCTAGCATTTCCTTTCACCGACTGCAAGGCCATTTTTCTCTTGGAGCTGAATTGTCACCTCATTTTTTCAAGTCAGCATTAGCTCATTGAAACTATCTGTAGTCTTGTTTCTTTTCAAAAATAAAGAGTTCTTCAGTTCTTTCTAATTTTATGGCAGGAAAAAAGTGCACTTTGAGAAGAAATTAATATTTGTACATTTGTAGAAGGCATCAGTTGCTATTATTCACAATTTCAAAATCTCAAGATCTTTGCTCAAGAGTCATTCCCTGAAAATCCTTTTTGTTATTTAACATTTTTGAAATAATGTTATAGTATTTACCAGAAATTATATTCATCAGATATTTCAGAACACTGAGGACATGAAATCACCAGATGGATTCATAAGCAGTTCTACATCACCACAATGGTATTTAGAGGACACTAATTTGTTATAAACCACCCTATGGCAGTATTTGCAAATAAAACCCAAAAGAGCTGAATGAATCCAGCTTTTAAAAATTTTTTTGAGTCTCCTTTGCTTCCCAAATGTTATAATAAGTATGTATCAATTCCCCAAGCTGTATGTTCCTACTCTTTGCATAACATACAAGAGGTAAAGAAGGGCTTCAAGAAGTAATTAAACTCTCCCCTGGTAATCTTGCTGGATTCTTATCTGGTGATCTTCATCTGGGAAAAATTCTGATTTTAGATGGTCCTGTTTGGTTTTACAGAATTGAGCCAAAGCAAGAATGTTTCTTTTCAGTAATTTAAAATTAGGAATGGAGCATTTAAATTGGTTTTGAATGAAAAGATATCAAACAAATCATGTTTCCCTATTAGTGATTTTAGAACTAATGTTGCTTGAAATAGTTTTTTGGCAGCTACAGTGCTGAGAAACAAGGTATTGCAGATCACCACTGATACTGATCGTTCTTAGGAATTAGTTATCTTGTTTTCTAATAGATCTTTTGCCATGCAAATACGGAATAAAAAAAAAAAAGCTATGGATATAGTGGCACTTTCCATAAAAAAATTAATATAGTATTTATGACTTGCTTCTGATTACTTTTAATTCTTTTAGATCTTTTAATTTTAATGCTAAAGTAAACACAGAAATAGATTTTAAATGTGAGGAATTTAAAACATTGCTTTTGGAAAGGATCAAAATAGAGGTGAAAGAATCTGTATAAATCAGAGACAAATTTTCATTTTTTATTAAAGATAGATAGATAGCTAGATAGCTAGATATCTCTGAAAGAGGAGTACTGTCTTCTCAGTTCAGTTTTTTTTTTTTTTAAGAGCATATTGGACTTTAAAAAGTTATTGAGAGACATGTGTCTTTCCTAGTCCTGATGAAATGAACATTGAAATCTACTTTTATGGTATTTTTATTTCCAATCAATGTGACAGGATCACTAATCCTTGTCAAGCACTGCCATTTCTGCATATAATCTTGAAAGATCTGCCTGGATATGACAGCAGCACAAATCTAAACTACACCATTTGTTCAGATTTGAACCAGTTCAGACTTGAAGAGAAATACCATATTGCAGCAAAACCTAAACCAAAACGGCACTTCTTTTTATTTGTTTGCCATCTGCACTTCTCCAAAATAAATTTTTTTTTCCTCCCAGGAGCAATCAAGCTGAGATGTGTGTCACAGGTGCATAGATATCACACTGCCATCTTATCCACCCTGCTGGATTGTCTTTCCCCCCATGCATCTCTAACCAACATACCTGCACGTTGGGACAATTGGATAATAAGCTCCAAGTTGGTGATTGTAGAAGTGTTTTATAGATGTTCTTTAAATTTTAACCTGACCTCTGTTGCTGCCAAGCAAAGCCTAAAAAAGAGTTGAAATAAAACTCAGTACTTTAGCGTTATTTTTAATTGCCTTTTCCCCCTCTTTATGCATTTTCTCTTTTCTGGTTGAATTCAATATCTTTCCCCACTGAAATTAGCGATAAAATTAAATTGATTTAATCTGTGCCAGCTTAAACTCACAGTGAACGTAAATAAAATTTGGATTTCACATCTTCTCATCACACTTTTCAAACACATTGTCCAGAGATGTTGTGCAGTCTCCCTCACTGGAGATACTCAAGAACCATCTGGACACAATCCTGTGCCCTGTACTGTAGAATGACTCTCTTGGAGCAGGGAGGTTGGACCAGATGACCCCACTGTGGTCCCTTCAAGACTACCCAGTCCGTGATTTTGTGTTTCTGTGAAATGTACAGAGCACTCCCCTTAGAAATCAAACATACAAACATCAGATCAAAGAGGTGCAAATCTCACGTGCATTAAAGCATCAGTGTGTACTTTTCTGTGGAAGTAGAATGGCCATATTTCAGTAAAGAGAAGGCACAAGGTTTTGTTTCTGTGGCCCTGTTCCACGACAATCCAACATTTACACTGTGCATACAACACACAGTTCATCAGGCCTCTTGCAAGGAAGAATTCTGATTTAATAACTCAACTAGTCAAAATCTGTGAAATAAAAAGGTTTTAAATGGACAGAAACTTTACTATTAGTCCTAAAATATATAAAGAACACTGAACATACAAAACACAGACTAACTCTATAAAATTCTAATGTATAGACATAAAGTTACTGCATACTCCACCTAAGTCTCTTCATCAATGACATTTACAGATAATTAATAATGGCAGATTAAAGTATTGCAAGGCTCTAAAAAAATGCATAAAGTAAGAAAAAAAGGAAGAAGGAAAAAAAGCATGGTAGCTTAAATGGAAAGAGCCAAATGATCTTATCAAATCCCCCTAACTACTGACACAAGCTGTTAAACATCAAGCTACCTGCTTCTCATTGTGATGTTTGATGACTCCATTAAATTCCAGCTCCCTGCTGTTGGAAAACAGCAATCCAGACAACAAATCAGTCAAGTCTTGAAAGCCAAGATATGAGCCTTGGAGAAGACTAAGCACGTACCAATGAACAGAACAGAGAAACTGCCAGAACGAAGTTGCTATGCCCTCCTGTAAAGAAACTAATGTCTACTTTCCAGCATGATGTGAAAATACATTTTGGGCACCAATGTTTTTAGCTTAGAATAATATCTGCTGTCATTCCTTCTCTGATCCTTTGGACACCCTAAGTGTATTAACCAATAGGACACCCAGAATTTCCATTAAAATATAAGAGGTACATAACTTCGTTTTTTTCAACCTTTATTTAATTAGTTCTGTTCTGTATAGATTTTAAATTTGTGTGTAATTAACTTGCTGTTTAACCATTACAAACTCTGTAGTTTTGAACAGTTTCTTCTCCTAGGCTTCCCTTGCAGACACTTTCCAAGCAGTTTTCTTATATGTTACCACAATGCCAGATTACAAAATTGGATTCCTTTTCTGAGAATGTATTTCTGCCATTTTAGTTTCTCCTGCCTTTGGCTGCCCTGTGTTCTGATTTTACTATTTTACTGACATAGATATTATTTTAGTCCCTACTGCAGCTCGGAAAGGATGTGGCATAACCACTCTACTGTTACACAAGTCAAGAGAATTTCTTAACTGAATAGATTCTATGTTGGTAATTTTTTTTTTCCAGTGGAAATGTTTACTATATATTGAGAAGGGAAAATGTAATATCAAGATACAAAATTAAGGGATTTAACCCTAGTAAGAGAAACAAGAAGCTTTTTTCTTGCCCTAAAATGAAAATATTCATTCCAGCAACAATAAAATAATTTTTATTTAAGCTACACTGTTTTCCTATGAGTCATCAAGAAAGTGGAAATCTTTTCTTCTGAATTTTCTGAGTAAGTCCTTCTCCTTATCTAAGGAATATTTTCCATTATGAAAATACCAAAATGTTGGCAAGTGTTGCAAACTGTTGCACAGCCATGGCTATTAATCAGCAAGTACCTCCTTTGACAGCTTAATACCTTAAATTTTTAATTACCACAGAAATTGCTTGTCAAATTGCTGTCTCGTGGTTAAAAAGACTTTGTGACTGCTCAGTAGTCTCATTTATCATAGGTGGACTTTGTAAACTTGGCAAATTTCAAGTAATTTAAGTTGCTATCACTTGCATTTAAGTTGTCAGTGGGTGCTGTTACTGCACATTATTTCTGCTTAGGGCGAACTATATTCTGTTACAGCCCTTTATTTCCAGTCAATTTTAATGAATATTAAAAAAGCATTATAATATAAATATAAAGCATGATCAAAAATCAATCTTGCAAATGATGACTTATGTGGCTTCGGTCCGCCAGAGCAATAGCTTTGTACAGAGATCAGCTTCTGTGAGTCTAAGTTTTAGGGAAAACTAAGGGAAAATTAATGAGTCTTCTTGTAGGAAATGGGCACACCATTTATCCTAACAGTGCTGACACAGGTATCTATGGCCTTTGATCACTGAGTGCCAAGGAAGATGATAGGATACTTTAACTAGGGAGAGTATACTCTAACTATGATGAGAAGCTGATGAAGGGAAAAAATTTTGGAAGCAGTTCTCATGTTAATGTTAAAGTAAATATTTCTAATATTTTGTTTGTATCTGAGGAATACACACATAGTCTATTGCTGATTCTGAAAGTTTTCCTCATGGCAATACAAGTGCCATACATACATACAGCTGGGGATGCATCAGGTCAGCTTTGTGATTCATTGAAAAGCTATCTATTTCACTTTGCAGACACAAAATTACATTTAATTGTTGAAAAATAGTTTAAATGAACATTAAAAAGCAAGTGAACATGAATATGCAAAAAGTTTCAGAACATGAAGTCTGTTGGTAAGCAAAGCCTCTGCCATCCAAAAGATGCATTGTCTACTGTTGAGCAGTGTAACCAAACCACACAGGGCGTTACAGCCAGTATTTCCTGTTTGCTTTCAATGCCATCTCAGAGAAGAAAAGGCAAAAGGTTGTTTTGTGATAACCATGAAGAAATCTTCACTTTAAATTGCTATTTTCTTATGAGTTATATTCAAGAAACATAGAGTGATATACGTCTAAAGACATAATTTGCTCTTGCAGCAAATACAAACAGTATAAAGGGATCTTTTGCTATTACTATTACTTTTTAATTTCACTTCAGTGAGTAAATGCTATGGCATAAAAATTAATCTTTTTTTTTTTTTTGTGAATCACAATCCAGAAAAGCAATAAGCTCCTGAAACAATATACTTCTTGAACAAAAGAAAAAAAAAATCAATGCCATTATTTAAGTAGCTGTTCTAAGTCAATGATAGAAAATTTGCTCAATAGAAAATAAGTCAAAGATAGAAAATAATTCTAAATGTTACTGTTCTCATGTCTCCTAAGTGCTACAAACTATACATGGAGAAGAGTTGTTGTACACACATACATTGTGATGTCACACTTTCTTTATTGACTTCTGACTTTAGTTGTGAAACAAAATTTCAGCACCTTCAGAATGAAGGATTACTGCGTCATCCGAGTCTGACACATAAAACTATTATTACATTTCATGTTAAACTTCAAGTTACTTAGAGCTTTTCTCTAGGAAATAGAAAAGGATAAACGCTCAGTTCACTATGATATAGATACTCCTGTATTATCCATCCCTAACTTTCTAGGGTTACCTTTCTCTGTGTTAAAAGCATTGCTATTTCTTTAATAACACAAACTTTATAGTCTCTCTTTCATATACACTGAGCTACAATTTTAGAAAAGCAAAGAGTACTGGACTAGGGTGGTTGCCCAGTGTTTTGTCGAGGGAAGCCACATTAGACCACATTCTCTAGGAAGGATTCAAGGTCAAGCTACTGAAAGTTAAAATGGCTGTATAAAAATAATATAACTTTGGTTTTTTTTTTTTTTTTTTTTGGTACAGGATGAATTCTTATAAGGAAAATAAATATTGCCTATAAGAAAAATATTACCAAGGTGTTTGTACACTAAATGCAAGACAAATTTGTTTGGGATGTTCAGATACACAGAGATTCATAGAAATAGCCTGAAGAAAGTATGGGGAAAATTCAAATCCTTGATAACAATCACTACTGAAAGGAAAAATTTATTGCTTCTGCTGTAAAAAATATTAAAATTCCAAATAATAATTGCCATGGTGCCTAAAAAAATCCTTGCCCACAAGTTTGAAGCACTCCTTTGGATGTGATTTTCTAGGTAAGTTTTGTAATTAATAAGAAAGTAAATCCAGCATATCTAATCTAAAGAAACAAAATCAATATTCCCTTCATAAATAATATGAAAGCTTATTATGTTTTAGACCTCATAAAAGCATTTTAAAACTTCTAAAATGATTGGTCAGGGTGGCTTGGAAGATGCACAACAGGTAAAATTTGCATACTGCTACATGTCATCTACTGTTCCAACATCTTTAAAATTTATGCTAATTAATTTTTTTTCATAATTAAAGCCAAAGTAATCAAATGTAATTTTGTGAAAAGAAAGATAGATCAAAACCAAACCAGTGCTGAGGGCCTTGAAAAGACACAACTACTTTGAAACCAGAAGCAACTTCCTTGAAAAATGACATCCACTGAAAGGAGCAGAAGAGAGATGCCTTTCATTTGAAAGCATTATGAAAGTTCTGACATTAGCCATATGGTCTCATCCATAGAAGTGAGGATCCTATTAGTCTGGGATAAGAAGGACTGAATAGTCATATGTGCAAATGATTTACTGGCATACTTACAAACCCAGAAGCTTCAATGGCCTCCTTGATGAAAGTCACCGAGAGATTCAGCAGAGTATCTTCATAGTGGATTCACTTGAATAAATTAGAGATAATACATTGTGGGTTTGTAATATCTCTGGAGTGTCTTTATGTTACATTATTAAGTTAATTTCAAAATGAGTAATAGAATAATGATATGAAATCTCCTGGGGCACTGGGGAAGATCATGGGATACACCTGGATTCAATCTAGACTCTTCTCAAAAAAGTCTAAGTCAACTTTTCTCCATAACCAGCTGCCTGATTTTTTATAAAATGTCCCTCAAAAAAAGGTTATAAAAAAAGTCTTAAAATTGATACACAGTGGTAATTCCAAAGGAAGACAAATGTCAGAATAAAATACCTTAATTTGCTTCTGGGAAGATTAATTCAGATTATTAGACAATGTTAAAATAGTATTCTTTCTAAGTTAAGTTATTTTTAAAAGGGAGTGCTTTGATTGAAAATATTATATGTTGTTTTGATAACTATCAAAATTATTCTGTCCTTATATTAAGTATATTAAGTAGGTTTTTTTCTACCTTCTCTGTCTTCAGTTACATATTTTAGTAAACAGGTTTGGAGGGCATTAAGATTTCTCTTCAAGATCTTGTTTAGAAGTCCTGCTTTCCTTGCCGTCATGGTTTAAGCCCAGATGGCAACTCAGCTCCATGCAGCTTCACACTCACTACCCTCCTGCTGGGGTGGGGGAGAGGACTGGAAGACTGAAAATGTGAAAACTCATGCAGAGCAAAACAAGGAATTTATTCATCAGTTCCCATGTCCAGGTAGGTGTTCAGCCATGCCCAGGAAATCAGGGCTCTGTCATGTGTCAGAGTGACTTGGGAAGTTAAATGCCACCACTCCAAATGTCCCCCTCTTCCTTCTGTTTTCCCCAGCTCTATCTGCTGAGCATGGCACCATATGGTATGGAATGTCCCTAGGGTCAGTTGTCCCAGCTGTGTCCCCTCCCAACTCCTTGTGTACCCCCAGTTTCCTCAGTTGGGTGGGATGAGGAGCAGGAGACGCCTCGACTTTCTCCTAGCACTGCTGAGCAGTAACGAAAACATCCCTGTCTTACCAACACTGCACCCAGCACAAATCCAAAACACAGCCCCATACAAGCTGCTGCGAATAAAATTAACTCCATCCTGGCCAAAAGCAGCACAGTGGCTCACAGAGCATGCAACCCAAAATCTGCCTGCATGTTTGGGACCTTAATGAGGCTGTTGCTCCATGCTGAGCTCAGCCAGTACCAAGGTCTGCTGAGACTCCTTTTCTTTCTCAGTTGTCCTGTGAAGTCTTTTAGTAGTAGTAGTAGTGGTAGTAGTAGTAGTAGTAGTAGTAGTAGTAGTTGTTCAGGATATTTCTGTTTTGGGTGGGGTGTGCAGACAGTCTGCTCTGTTGGTTTTCAGCAACAACCTTCTCAAGGACTGGAAGAAATGGAAAGAAAAGGTTAGGGTTTTGTGACATAAGGATGGGTTTTGACCATTTTGGTAACAGCTCATCTTAAACTACACCCTCTTTCATGTGAATTTACTTATTTCCACACAGACTTTATAGCAAGTTGAAGGAGAAACAAAATAGGGCAAACTTCACTAGCAAATTAAAGCAGAAACCAAATAGAGCGAAAGTACTTATGAAGTGGAAGTAAGAGTGATGTTAGAAAGCAGAAGGGGAAAAGAACGTAAGTGACAAAACCCCCCTCACCTACATGAAACATACAACACAATAAAAAGGTTATTTATAAATATATAACTTGAAATAATTTTACTTAGGGAATGTAAAACATTTCCTATGTAACACAGTGAATGGATATCAGGGTAATGAGTTGCTTTTGCACACCCACACATCATTTACTTTCAAATAATTGCAAAAAATTTAATTTCCTTCCACTTATAGTATATGGCATAATTTCTTCAGTGTTGTAGCATGCTTAGAGTTCATGAGTCACACAGACTAAAACATGATAAGAAGCGGGTCTAAAAGATTAAATTTGAGTAATTAAATTATTGCTGTGTAATTACAACTCTGACCTTTAAAGTCTAGCAAATTGTTCTTACTCTTCAACTTTTATGTTAAGACAGCATACTTGGATCAAATCTTACAAGTTTTAAATAGATTATTTTATATATACCTATAAACCCATATGTTAACTTGAATTTTAAGCATAGTGAATTGCAACCATGCTGCTAAAGATTAAGCTGACAGGAAAATGATACAAAATTGCCTGCATCGACTGAGCAACAATTGCCTCTGAAGATATTGTTGAGAGATATTAGTGCTTTACTCTAATAAGAAATCTTTAAAGAAGAAAAAGTCATTTGCAGTTATAACATTGTGTGCTTTAGTACCCTGTTTGCTTAGCTGTGCTTAGCATGGGTAGCCAGGTTTGCTGAAGCCTTAGGCTGCAAGTTGTGAACTTTCACCTAGATATGATTTTCTCTGGAATGGAGTTCATTTTCTTAGTAGTTTTCCTACTAGCTGGTGTAGTGCTGTGTTTCGAATTTAGTACAAGAATAATGTTGACAACACACTGATGTTTTAGTTGTTGCTATGTAGTCCTTACTCTAAATCAAGGAATTCTTAGTTTCCCATGCTCTGCTGACTGAGCTAGTGCACAGGAAGCACAGACCAGAAGTCAAGGAGGCTACAGCCATCAGAATTGGCAACTTGGCAAGGTAAGAACAGTAAACTCACCTGAGTCAATTCCTGGAGAAAGAATCCAATAAAGATTTATAATACACCAGACCAGAAATCATCATTGGACCAAAAAGTGAACATAAGGCACATGAGGAGCACATGAACAACGGGTGCATAGACTGCGAGGGTACAAAAATCTGGGGAATTCTTTGTTCTGGGTCCCTCTCCAGAGGCATCCAGCTCAAGCTGCCCTGCAGCTGGACCTCTCTACTAAATTATTTCCTTACTTATTTTTATATATCCACTGCCTAAGACTACTGTGGGAAACCTAATATTCCGGGGCACCTCTGTAGTTATACCCCCAGTGTATGGAGACATTCTCTGGGTGCCCCAGCCAGACTCACACCCCTGTCTCCAGGCAGCAGCACCTAGTGCCTGGGATGGTTTGGGTTGACCACCACCCAAACTGTCCCGCACATCCAGCCTGGGATCCTTGCTCCACGACCTCCTAGTGTACTCTTTTGGCTACAGTCTTCTCTAAGCAGCCAGGCTGCTCAACACCTGTTTGTCGCAGTTTCTCAGCTTTAGCTGTGAACCACATTCAGAGGTGGTGACTGCAAAAACTGAGATGCCAAAGCTCTAGATACTTCTTCCATGAGGTGCTTAGGCCAACTAGACCATGCATTTCCTTGATCCCTGCTGGAGCCCTGTAACACTGAAAAAAAAAAAAAAAAAAAAAGAAAGAAAGAAAGAAAGAAAGAAAAATCTTATTCCTAGTCATACTTTAGCAGCCAGATTCTGATATCAGACCTAAGTCAGTCCCTATTCCATTTGTTCTCAAATTAAGCTCTTATTTTGTCACAGCCCCCCAAGAGCTGATCTTCATGACTCTGGCTGGAAAAGGTGTCTTGTGTCAGATAATGTGCCAAGTGTAATCTCAAGAGGCAGGGAGGCTGCACAGAGAGCAGCTCCCATGTGCTGTGCTTGGGCTGCATCCCAGTCCAGACTGGGATGTGCTTTGCTGTCCTGCTGAGTTTCTAGCTTGACATACCTGGCTGTTGCTGTGCCTGCAGAGCATATCTGACCACGTTTGTGACAGGATGAGGTTCCCACATCTCTCTGAGAGAGGGACAGAGCAGATGGAGGGAAATAGGGTGCACCTAGGACTTACCATACACCTCTACCCTTCCCCACGTGCCTCTTAAGCAGAGCTTGTGTGGTTCTGACCATTAAACCAGGACTCCCAGGTCCCCAGTAGACTTCTGTTCCTGCAATTGCTGTTTGTTGAAGAGGTACAGAAAGTCCCTCGGGTGAATTCTGATATGCTGCCAGCTGTGCAACAGCATTGGGTGGGTCTTTCACTGCACCAGTAGGTGGTGTGACCCGAGAAAAATCCTTGCCTTATTTCCCCAGCTTCCTCTGACTAAGGCTGTGGATGATGAGGCTTGACAGAACAATATCAAAGATTGAAGACACACTGCTAATTCTGACAAGAAACTATAATGGATCACCAGAAAATATCACTGTAATCTTCACATTACAATCTTCGCAAACTTCGCGTTAGCCAGGCATTTAACAATTCTAGTGAGCCTCCATTAAATTTTTCACTATAAGTTGGAGATTTTTTCCAGTGAAACCAGCCATCCAGCCATTCCTGGTGAGAAAACCACACCTTACCACAAAATTACCCCATAACTATCCTTTAAATACCCTTTAAGACTTCCTTTGCAAAGGCCCTCCTGGACCACTGGCATACAGAGCTGCAGAGTATTTATACAAATAATGGGAGGAATGTCTTGTAGATGGCAAAGCAGGGTTTGCTTGATTTTGATTTCAAAGGAACCTGCAAAATGATTAGTTTGATGGGATACTTTAAGGGGACTGTGAGAGTGGCTGGTGTAGATAAGCAGCTGTCAAACAGCAGAATACAGCTTAGCAGCCATTCCTCTGCGTTTGAGGTTTCTTCACAAAGAGAGGCAGAGCACACCTCTGAGCTGCCACTGAGCAGCTGGGGAAGTGCACAGGATTAGCTGCAGACACAGTTTTAAAGTGGCTTTCATACAGCTTTCATTTGTGTAGGCACAAGTTGTAGAATATAATTATCGTTGTAGTTTTATCACAGTATAGAAGTGAGGTCCATGTAACCATTATTTGTGCATAACCATTATTTGTGCTAATTACTGACCTTATTTTTAGAGATACATTCTCAGTTTGAATCTAATAAGTCATAAGTTGCACTTAGTGAAGAGTTTTCTGCAGCAGAGTTGCTGTACCCTTTGTTCATATTTCACTTCTCTAAATGCATGATATACATGCTGTTGAGTTTCCCTTGCAGTAGAATTGTTTGATTTCTACTGATAAGATGAACTGAATTACTTTTCGCTTTTACCTAAGGTTGCCTAATAATTTCTCTGACAATAATAATTACCATGTTATTAATTGCTATTTGCTGGTATATACAACATAATTATGCCATTATTATCTAATTACGCTATTATTAACTATGACTTCGTGTGAAACCATTTTGTTTGAACAGAAGGAATAATAGACCACAGAACAATTTTCATTTGTTAAGGAGTTAAGTACATCTCAATCATAAAGTATATTTTTAAAATTTCTTAAAATTTAAAAATATTTTTTAATTTAGTGGCATAGAGTTCTGAAAGAAGATTAGAAAAAGTGACACTACTCTAATCTTCTTTTCTGAGAAGATTAGAGTATTGTCAGAGAAGTTTGTGAGAATTTGTGAATCTCCTTTCTGAGTGATATCTTATCATTTCAACCCCACTCTTTAACACTGTGCATTTAATAGAAAACACTCCAGGGAAAAATGGATACAGAAGAAAATCTCTTTAATCCTGAAAATAAGCCTATTTAAATATAATTCTTGCATTTAGTGTCACTTGTTCAATAAATATCTGAGGTGTTTATAATCTAATATGAATTTAAACTTTTAAAAAATTGGGAGTTTCAAAGTATTCTAATGAGACAATAATAATTCCTCAGCTTTCCACTTCATGTATTAGCATATCTTAAGATTTATCAGACCTACATATTCCTCAGGAAAGATCAAAGAAAAGGATCTCAGCTTTGTCGTATAAGAAAGATCTTTTGGCCAAGTTTCAAACTCCACTTTACTTACATTTCTGTTTAAATTTTAAAATCACTGTCATAGATGAAAGCATTAATAAATATAATATTTGAGATGACAAAATATCCATCTGTCTATCCAGTTTAAAATTTTTAATTTTTTTAGAAGGAATGTGAATTCATAGATAGGAGCAGAATTTTTTTAGTCACAGCCACTGACATACTCATTCCTCTGACTAGTTTGAGCACAGCACCTATTTCAGCATTCCTTATGTGTTTCTCATGTTAAAGAAATATTTTTCTTTTCAGACTTTGAGGATCAAAATGCTTATGAAACACGTCATATAAGTGTTTGATATTGGAAGACATCCACCTGATTCTGAATACCAGGGTGGTCATTAGCCACTCCTTATGAGGGATGACTACTACTAGAAGTGAATTCCGGTTCTCAGCTTGACTCCAGCTCATGCTTATGTCTTTATTTAACACAATGCTTTTATTTATATGCACACCTTATTTATATATAAGTGTATATATATATATATATATATATATGTAAATACATGTTTAAAGTATTTGCACATACATATATGTATATATATGCACATACATACATTTTACAAAGAAATTGAATGCAAGATTTTCAAGAAAAATATGTGTCAGAATTATTTAGTCAGCCTACAGGATATATGAAATCACTTGTAGCCATCACAGTGATCACTGATCAAACACACAAAGACTAAATGATGTGTATATTTCTGGATTTGTAAATTCTTCTCAGGAGCCTAAATCCCACTGAGGAAAAATTGTGCTGCCTAAATCCTACAGAATGAAACATATTTAGTGACTTTAAGACACAGCTGTTGTGTCTTAAATATCAGGGACACTTATGGAAATGTGAACCTCAGAACATTGCAGGAGTTAATGTGTGTGCATGGCTGACAAGAGCAGGAAAGACAAGTTTGACATGATGAAGGTTACAAAAGCAAATTAGCACACTGTAAGGAGTCACTATTCCAACATCTTTTAGCACCTGAAGGAATACATTCAGGAGTGAGGCAGTAGGACTACTCTTCATTGCAGCTGATGATTTTCATCAAACAATCCAGCTTGTTCCCACTGCCTAAGAAATAAAAACAGCCTGTGTAGCATCAAAAGGGAAATTGAGGATTTTTTAAAAGGCAGGAAAATCTGATAGTCAAGATGTTATTGAAAATCTGTCAGCAGTAAAAAGATAATCTCATGTGAGAGGTACTGAACTTCATTAATCTCTGTCATAACTTCATTTCAATCATTAAATTACCCTTGGATGAGTTTAGGCTGCCTGTAAAGAAAGATACAAACCACCAGAGTCAGGCTTAATCGAGTTAATCTTACTTAAAACTAAAAAAAACCAAGTAATAATGACAAATATAGACTGTTTCCATTAATGAGCTGAAATTTCGTAATAGTTCTATTTCCAGTTAGATTAAAAAGTAAAATCTGAACAGGAATTCAGGGTTTTTTTTTTTTTGTTTTGAAAAATTAAAATTTCTTAGCATGAGTACTCATCTCACAGCAACAAGTGAAAATAAGGAAATCCTGAAAACCAGAATTAATTATTGAATTGCTTACTTGCCATTTATATTAATTAGAAGAGAACACTTTAAAGGAATTATACTTCAGCCAATAAAATAGTTCAAATTGCAATTTGAAACAGGACAAATGAATTCAGAGAAATCTGAACTGCTTGCAGCCACCCAAAAGTTAGTGCTGTGACAGCAGGAGAACGGGAGTTTGGGTGCAACAAAAACAGAGAGTATGACTGCCCTTAAATTAAGAATAATTAAACAGTGAAAAACACATGGTAGTAAATACTCCATTGTTGAAAATGTTTAAAATTTTGAAGCCATTCAAGGAATGAGATATTTTTAAGTTGTAGCCTGGAAGCTTCCTGAAAGAGTAAGACAAGAGAATCAAGGATTTTTGGTGTGTGTATATATAATCACATCCAAAGGCTTATTTGGCAGACAAAGCCAAATGCCCTTCAATGTTTGGATGGATGGCCAAGAGTAAACACATCTGGAGACAGGGTCACGAAGACCTGATGTGGAGTTCTCACTCAAAAAAGGCAGAACAAATATGGGTCATACATTTCACTGCTGGGCTTAAGGTGGAGAGGCAGGAGGATGAAGTAGTGAAGAATTGCTTTCTTAAGCCAGAGTCTGAAAGCTGTTACTGCTTCCCTCTGCACCATCAGTGCTACTTGAGTAGATCCTGCCTTAGAAACCAAAACCAGGTCCTAGGAAAGGCCAGGGACACAAAAGACATTCATTCCTGGGAATTTATGACTCTTTTTTATCCCTTTCAGCTCTGACAGCAGTTACCATATAATTTTCTTTTTTTCTGCTTCATAACTTTACTCCTACAGTGCAAATGGGAAAAGATTATTTTCCTCAGTTGAAAGTAGCAGAAGCCCTTTCCTATTACTCTGGGGGGAGGGGGGGGTTTAGTGGCTGTTCATATAATGCCACATTATTGAGATAATTTTAAGAGTCCTGGGAGTTACCAGATCTAGTTTCCTAAAGAATAAAGCAAATTTTTAATTTTTCCAAAGAAAATGGAAGTAGAACCAGCTGGCTAATTCATCAGGATGACTCAGTGCAGAGAGCAGCCTGTATACTCCCTTAATTCCATCATTCCAGGAATCCATTACACCTGACTGTGCAGAGGTGGGAGCTTGTCCCTGAAAAATGTTCCTTGCCACGGTGTATACTTGTTATTACCAGCAGCACGGATGCCTTCTGTAAAGTACTTGATATCCCTCTGCAGGAAAATAATTACAGGATTTTATTTGCACTGAATCTGGTCCTCAAGAGAGACTGATGGCTTTGCATGTGCACTTCTAGGCAGAGTTTCCTTGCTCTGTTCTCCTGCTCTAGTAGTTTAGGGAGTACTGTATTGAAAGTCACTTTCCAGTTTTATTGTTCTCATTTGTATATCCACAATGCATTTAATAAGGACATGGGAAAATATTGATGTGCGTATTATTGTTTTTTTCTAATCTGCACATTTTTAACTACAGAAAATAATGCAAAATGAAGATAGAATTTATAAATTTTAAGGGGTTTGCTTGCAACTGTTATAACTCAAGGCATGCATTTATTATTCAAGAGAAATAAAAATTTGACATCTTGGGATCTGAACATAATCACAAAATAGACTCAAAATAGAACATAATCACAAAATAGAAAGAGTCTGGATACATACACACTTTTTTGTGTGTAGATATTGTAGATATTTACACTTTTTGTGACACGAAGCTTAAATCCTTGGGGGGTATGAATTGTCACTCCTCATTAATTTAAGGATTTTTTTTTACTTTGCCAGAAAGTCTGTTATTGTTCCACAGAGATATAGAGTGGTATTTAGTAAATAAGAATATACCATCAAAAAGGTGGTTACTGTTCACCTAGCAGCATGAAGGAAATAAGTTCTTCATTTCTCTCTGAATAATCAGTTGAATGTTTAATAGAATACATGTATCCCATTACATGTGTCTCTTTTCCAATCAAATGTCCTTTACAATGAAAGCATCATGGCCAGTGTTTAGCAAAAAGGTTCTGGTTAATTGACTGTGCTCATACAATTCTTTGAAAAACCTATTTTTAAAGAATACATGTAAAAGAAGTTACTGATCATGCATTTTATGTTTAGTATTATTTTTTACTTTCAAGACATAAAACCTGTTTTACAGTGTACAGAATACATTTGACACTTACAGGTTATAACTCTTGGCTTGGCAGAAAAAAAAAGGTTTATTTGCAAAATGAAATAACAGCCTTGGAGTAAAAATGAGTAAAAATTTTAAGCAGAAATTTACAGAATTTACTGTGCCTTGTCATCATACTTTCAATTTATCACAGATCATAAGATGGACATAATAACTTCAGAATGACACAATTTCATGCCATGACACTGCACATGTTTTGCTTTTGACTATATGAAATGGCCTAATACAATCAATTTGATAAATATTGTCACAGAGAGAGTAAAAAGCAGCAACGTTCTGAGAATATTTTGTTATCTGATGAAAGTCTTCCCGTTATAGCAGGCTATTATGAAGTTAGGCTAAATTTAGGGAACGACAGTACCTCACTGTCATGGTTTGGCGCTGGCCCAATGCCAGTGCCCCCATGAAAACATATTTTCCCTGGTATCAGCTGTGAGATGCGATCAGAAACAGAGCAAAGCAGGCCTCTACTTGTGAACAAAGAAAGGAAAAAAAAAAGCTTTATTATCATATAACTACAATAAAATGAACACACAGGGCAAAATGGAAACCTTTCAAACATTTCTCCTCCCCCCACTCAATTTCCCACATCATAAAACAAAACTTTAGATTTTTACCAGTCCATCACCCTTCAAATAATCAATTCAGTCCATCTCCACTCTTCCGACAATCACCTCTCATTTCATCAAGGAGAGAACTTTGATTATGCAAAGTGCTGCCCTATTAATCTCAGGCAGGTTGTCTCTTGCCACAACACATGATCTGAATCACAGTGCTTCCATGTTTCCCACCTGTAGGTCATTGTGTCCAAGTGATTGGAGCACCAAGACTTTCAGATGCATGGGTACAGAACTCTACTATACATCATCTTATAAAAGGAAATAATTCATTTTTTTAGCAGGAGTAACCACCAAATGAGTAAGCAATGAACATAAGAAGGACAAGTAAGTAAAGTTAGTAAAACTAACTTTAAAGACATTGGTTTACGTAATATTCCAGAAGATAAGGGGCTAAAATGTGTGTCTCAAGCACTGATAGCTCTGGAGACAACCAAGACTTATTTTCCAGAACAAGCTGTGGAAAAGAACTAGATGTGGCTGGAGAAGGGGGCCTTACAGAGGTGGGGCAGCGCTGTCCTGGGACAAAGGTCTTTGTTCTGGCTCATGGAGATAACCACAACACACTGCAGCACAAGCACAAGGATACAGCTTAGAGAAGCAGGCATGGACTGACAGCTAAAGACCACCAAAGTAGGGACATGGGGGAGGAAATCAAGGCCACCAAAGACCCTTGAAGACCTCTGACCCATTTCCAGTAAGGTTTAGAAGAATAAACTGCCCATGATAATTATTTATATAGAAAGTGAGAAATTCAGCTCCAGGGTGGAGAAAACAAATCTACAAAAAAGTAACTCCGCACAGAGCCTGGCTAGTGCACGCAGGACGCAGGACTCTGGACACCTCTTCAGCTGGATAAATAGTGGAGCCAGGACTGGTGAACTGGCGATCCTTCCTTCCTTCCTTCCTTCCTTCCTTCCTTCCTTCCTTCCTTCCTTCCTTCCTTCCGCCACTTCTGCCACTTCCGCCACTTCCGCCACTTCCGCCACTTCCTTCTGCCACTTCCTTCCGCAACTTCCTTCCGCCACTTCCTTCCTTCCTTCCTTCCGCCACTTCCTTCCTTCCGCCACTTCCTTCCGCCACTTCCTTCCTTCCGCCACTTCCTTCCTTCCGCCACTGCCTTCCTTCCGCCACTTCCTTCCGCCACTTCCTTCCGCCACTTTCTTCCTTCCTTCCACCACTGCCTTCCTTCCTTCCTTCCTTCCTTCCGCCACTTCCTTCCACCACTTCCTTCCTTACGCCACTTTCTTCCTTCCTTCCGCCACTTCCTTCTGCCACTTCCTTCTGCCACTTCCTTACGCCACTTCCTTCCGCCACTTCCTTCCTTCCTTCTCCTCTTTATTCTCACTCTCCTCTTTTAGCCTACTCCTTACTCAAAATCCCCCACTGTGTGTTTATTCTATAAGCGTATGCTGCATTGCTATCTAAATACCAATTTCCATGTGTGCAATCTACTAACAAAAATTGCTAAGTTTTTGTGAGCCCTCTGACTTTTGTCATTCCATTTCAATCTCAAGAATCAGGTTTATTCTCACAGGAGAGAAACTCCAATATATGAGAATTTCACCAGGAAAAACAATTTCAAATTACCATGGAGTGATACAGACTTTCTCTGATTAAATTGTCTCTCTCTTTCTTTTTTATTTTGCTAATGAGTAGCAAGGGAATGCATGCCCATATATTTTGACAATTTTTTTCCCCTTAGGGTAAATAGTGATCTCTATTCATTTAGATTCAACAAGTGGCATCCAACAAAATATTTTCTGAATGTTCCATCTGGCCCTAAGGTATTTTCAATGCAGCTTATGAGTGTAGCAGTACATAGATAATACAGACCCTGAAATTCTGAGAATTATATCATTAGTTTTCACAGATCAGGTGCAATACCTGCATATACACCATTGAAGCTGCTGCTATCCTTTCCTCTTATGCATCATTCAGAGTTTGTCGTTTTCTTTCACTTCCCACATTTTGTCTCTTGTGAGCTAACCTGTCAGTCTCCATGTTATCATGTCTGTCACTGTCTAGATTTTATTGTGACCAAATCTTTTTCCACATCCACACCTCAGACTTTTTCATTCCTACAAATCCCTGTACTGGACTTTTAAAACCTCCAGATCTCTAGACTCTGGTACATGCTGAAAAGTGCAGTCCTTCCTTCCATTTCTCCACTGCCAGAAATCAATACATAAGCACTGTCCTACCCGGTTGTAATGTCTGCTAGCTATTATAATTAGATTGGTTTTGTGATGAAAATCCTCAGAATTCTAGGGATTTGTGTGCGAGGCATAAACCTGTAAAATGAGTTATCTTATTTTCCTACAAGTCCCGCAGATCACAGTGAACAATTCAAATGCTGCTGTGTGCTTTAAAAGGCAGGCAGGCAGACTGCTTAAACTTGGAAATTCTTAAGTCTTCATTGTGGGAAGGTTACCAGCAAATTGGCATTAGAGAAAATAATTTCTGACCCATTATTTAACTATTAAGGTGTTCAGAGGCCAACAAATGTCAAAGCTAAAATAACCCAGTGAGAGATATTGAGACTGAGTAGACATCAGTCCCACAGCTAGGTACAGTGCACACCAAATATATGTGCTTTGTATGTAGTTTATATACTCTTGCAAAGGACTATTAGAATCTGCAGAAATGATTTTGTGAAAAGAAAATTTGAAGGCAGAGAGAAATCTGGCCAAGCATCAAACAGATACAGAGAGAGACAAGTGACAGCTTTCACAGCGGGTACAAGTAGGGCAATCTGGCAAGACTGGATATGGATCCCCAGAAAAAAAGTACTGTTTTTTTGGTTTTAATTGCTTGGGAATTGTTTTTCCCCCCAGAGAAAAGCCTCTCAGAGACTCTTAAATCAACCAAGAGGAACAGTGGGATTGCCACAGCTGCACATAGAAGCAGACAGCTGAACACTGAGCCTCACTCCACTCCTGCCTCTGTCAACTGCCTGATCTCACACAGCAATGCCAGAACCTGTCCTTCATCATCCTTTCTTTTTTTCCAAGTTAATTTAAAGATTTTTCCTCAGACTTACCAATTGCTTACTGATTTCTCCATCATGCTGCATATACTGCATGTACTTCCTTTACCTTTGAAACAGCTCTTGGACTTTGTGAGAAAACATGTTGCAGTCCTGAACACCCTGCCTATCTGGATAAATCTGTTGATTGGCATGTAGTCAATTTAGATTTCGCCAAAAATTCATCTGTGTGAATTCCATGTGTTGCTTATAGATCGTAAGAGAAAGAGCATGTGACACAAAAGTACATGACACCATGGTTAGGGTACCTTTGTCATGGTCTCTGTTTTTTGTGGAAGCCTTCATGCTGAGTGGTGTCTGGTATCCCTCCAAATTCACAAGGTCAGTCAGCAGAAGTCCATTGGCCAGGCTTTTTATTTCTATGCAACTTTGTTGAAGAAGTCATTGTAATTTTTTCAGGCATTTTTTTGTATAAGTAGTATGAAAGCTGCCAAATTTATTAATAGAAAAGTTTTGCTGAAAGCTGATTTACCAGGATCTCTATTTAACTGCGATATCTTACTACATGTAGATGGCACCATCCTTTCTCCAGAGAGAAAGTTATAAGGGTAACTCTGGAAAAATGGCCATGCTTAGTGAGCCTGGGCTTTTTGTTTTGCTCTGAATGATTTCTCCATTAAATAAATCAAGAGCATGAATATGTCTTTCTCCTTTAAGAGCAGAAGAAATAGGTTATGAATGGCTTAGCTTACTTGTTTCTTCGCTCTCGACTCAACAAGAGTTCAAACTCTTGAAACTTTATGATATCTATGAGATATCCTAAATATCTCACAGATATTTATGGGAGAAAGAGAAACCTTTAGATGGGCTACAATACTGAAAAGGAGCAGATGATTTAGTAGAAGGAGAATTAGTTGGCTTAAGAAGTTTCAGGAGCATTCTGACAAATACCCTGATTTAGCCTATAGTATTTCCTAAAGACTAAAATTTGCAGTTTCAAAAAAAGGCTTTTAATTCAAGCTAGTGTTGATCACATGGAGCAGTAGATGTGTGAGGGAGATGATGTGACAATTGCATTGTCACATGTGCAAGTAGGCACCTGAGCAGTTATGTCTGATGTTTATTTAGAACTTAGCTATAGTGTCCTTACCTCCAAGATGTGTTCATCATCAGACACAGGAGGGACCAAAGCCCATGTTTGTCTAGCTCTATGCTTCCTACATCACAGATCTGGCCCTGACTCTTATCAGAGGAGTCAGGGGAACTTTAATCCTTTCTAATTTATGTTCCTTTGCAACATAGCCCTTGTTAACCTTTCCCTAATAGGAAATAACTGGAAAACAGCAGGACTGGGCTGTACTCCAGACTTTTCCCAGCATTTGCCCCAACTTGAGACCGTGTTTTGAGGCATGTTTAAAATTCTGGAATGGCTGGTTCTTATCAGCATGAGCTTCAAATTAAACTATTGTCTCCTCCATATACTCCAATCACGCAGCACAATACCCAGGAGAAAAAGAATGTTTTGCAATTGACGTAGCAAAAGAAATTCAGTTGGCACTAAGTGGTGTTCTGCAAGCCTTGTTTCATCCCAGAGCAAATTTGAATGGTTAATTTTATGTCACAACAACAACAACCCCTTAAACTGATGCAATAAAACTACAAGAATGGGAACTGTACTCACAGTAATAGTATTACAAATTACATCCTCAATTAGCTAATCTTACTTTGCTGCCAGTTTGGTTTAATTGTATTTTTCTTGGCTTTTCAGATAAAATTTATTTACGTGTTTGAACAGAAACTCTTTATATTCTCAGTGTTTGGTGCTGCTTCTGTTCTCAGAGCAGGTTGGAATGGGACAGGCTGCAAGAGAACTCCATTACTGTGTGCCTTTTGAATATATAAATATTTTTAAACTACTAAAAATACAGAAAATCAGGACAAATAAAGATGTTTCCTTTAGAGATAACAACCTGACTCTACATCATGAACAGATTGTGTCATCATAAGCAAAAAAGTGTGGATTGAACAGTGCTAGCTTTATCAGCTATGTCAACACAGCCAAAAGCCTTGCTGAGAAGGAAATTGTCAAATCTGGGAGTGTTCCACATAAGATTTCTCTACCCCCTCCCCATAATAAAAGCCCAATCAAAATGCCTGAAAAATTTTATCTGGCATGCAAAGAAATTTTCTTGAGGGTACAAAAGCTGCCTACTTTTCATAGTGTTACTAGAGCCCTGTGTGTGCTGAGGTGTGATGGAACTGGTCATTTACAATGACGCTGCTGGTCAGTTCCCACAAAGCTGAGATTTCTGCTTGAAGTGAGCCCTTTCTGAGCACAATTTGTCTGAATAAAGTGAGCCCTTTCTGACTGATAAATATTTTATTAAGTTCTCCTTTGTTGAAGTCTCCCCCACAGGTTGTGTTGACAGATACAAGTTGCTATCTGGTTATGCACCTTGCTGTAAAGGACCATGACTGGTATTTGATACATAGGTTTGTTTTTTTTTTATTTTCCAACAAAAACAAATCTCCAGACAACCCTTTGAAGCCTTTCTGAAGTTATTAGACCTAAAAACAGTTGGGTGATGCTGTAAGGGCTTATCAGATGTGCCTCACTGTGTTCCCATAGCAACCTTTTAGAGGCTAAAGCAAAGGCTATCGGGGGAAAACTCTCCATGGGTCCAGATGCTGCAATATGTTGCTGAATGTACCCAGAGGGCTTAGAGAGACTGAGCAGGGCAAGGTACATTCTCAGCATATCCTGGATTGAAGAGCTCCAGGAAAAATGTGATAAACTTCCCAGGAAAGCTTTCACAAAAAATATCAAAAATATTAGAAAAATGTCAGTGCTGCTGGGCAAATAGCAGGAATTTGGACAAAGAAACTAAGATATATGTATCTCAACGTATGTATCACTCATTATACTGTCTATAATTAATGCATTTTCAGTGTTGCCAAACTAGAGTGCACTTTGCATTCCCTCCACATGTATGAGAGAAATTACATCAGATAAAACCAAAAAAAGACATTTTATGTGGTGAACCTGAAGGGAAGGGGCACAAAAGCACCTTCTTTCGGAAAATAAGTTCTGTTTCTCTGGTTCAATTATTGCTGATTCAGCTGGTAGCACTTAAGTGAAAGATACTGAGCTTTGGTTTCAGCATTCAAAGTAGCCACAGAATCAGCAACCCTCCATCTCCTTCCCAAAATAAAAAAAAAAACCCCACAAACAAAAACCAAAAATAAATCCAAAAAAAACCAAAAAAAAAACCCATCAAAAAAAAAAAAAAAAAACAGAACAGAAATGACCTTCCAATTTCACTTATAAGAAAGGGAACTTGGAATGAAAAGTCAGAAAGAAGTAATTTTGTAAAATATGTTACATCCCTGGGTATGTCTCTGGGTGACACTGTTTGGATGATGAGGGCTTCTCAACATTTTCAGCATGGAGTCAAACTGCCATCTTCACATCACAGCTTGGACTTGAGGAGAAGGAAAACTCAACATGAGCTCTTTTAGATTTTTTTAAATGGTACTATCCTGGTAAGGGGGAAAGCTCTATGACTATTTTTTAATAAATATCTTAACAGATAAAATACATCAATTCACATGGGCCAACACTCTTGGAGGAACGTGCAAGGTGACACTCAAGCCACATCCACGGGTGCTGGTGTCCCATCAGCTGCATTCTTTGTGAAGAGGTACAAGGGCACTTCTGCTATTCATTACCGATGGAGAGGCTGCTGCCTTTCTGCTGTTAGGAACTGCCTTTCATACAAAATATGGTTCCGTTTACAATATATTTCTTGTCTTGTGTCTGAGACTTTCTCACATGTCAAGTATAGGTGTGAATTTGGCCTCAGGGAAGAGTGTACAGATTCCTAAGACGAAAAAACGAGACCACTTCTGGGCAAATACCTCCCCCTCAATCCCCATCCCATTTGTAATCCTGATCTGCACTGCCACTGCTTGTGCTCCTCATTGCCTCATCACAGCTTTGCTTTCACAGATTGGTGCACTGCTCATCATACTGCCCCATTCTTCTCCATTTAGACACAGCTGCCAGTACATTTAGGTCTTTCCTTCTTTCTGTAAGACAAACAATCCCCTCTCCATTTTCTTCTCTTCTTAGATTTCTCTTCTGAATAAGTTTCAACTGTCCACCTGTTACAATTTCCTCCTCCTCATTTCCTGTCTCATCATGACCCACTGTGATAAAAGCAAAATAAAGTCAGGCTGATAAGATACATTAAAAACTGAAAAGCCACACTCACGGTTGCTGTGTGCTGCATTACGTTAATTTAACTGGAGAGGTTTGGTTTTAAAGGTACATAGGTGATATCAGGCCAGTCCTCCATCACCTTCTTTCCTAGGGGGATGTTTTTGAAAACTGTCATCAAGTTATTGCTATGGCAATGAATATTCCTCCTTCAAAATTGGCACATTACTAATAGGAGATAATGATATGTACAAGAAGCTGCTTTGCTGCCTGCTTGAAGTGCTCTGTAAAACATCATTCATGACTTGCTTAAAATGTCACTGTTATTTCAGTACTTAATGGCATTGTGATATTTTCTTGGCACCAGAATAACAAGACTCAAATGGAAATGTTCACAAGTCATTTGAACAAGTCATAGACCTTTCTTTTATGTTTTTATTTAATTTTGCCATCCGTATCTGTTGCATTAAAATTCAATATTAAACATTACAAAATGGTAACTGTGCAAAAGTTTTTGCAGACGTATTGCATCTGTGTATATATTTCCCAGTAAATACAAGCTCGTTGCTACACAAAGGTTGGTTTATGTTGGTTGGTTTTATGTTGGTCACGGCCTGGTGGTGAGTGTGCTCCCTCTCTGTCCTTTGTGGATCAGAGATTTCTGCATCACACACACAAACTCTCCTCCTCCCCTTCAGCTGGGGTGTGCAACCCTGGCCTCAGCCGGGCACTGCTGCTTTTGTAAATGGCTGATTTTTTGAGTCATTAACATTTAACATTTCGGTCTCTCACACCTAATTGGAAGAATGTAGGGGGATCATCCTCAATTTCTTCTAATAATTACTGCTATCATTTCAAGATGACTGGAAGGAGTTACCTCAATGGCTCAGTATCCTTTTACCTTCATTTTTTCCCCCCTGATGCAGCAGGGACCTGTCCCCAAAATTGTAGCCTAGTGCTATTTTAAATACATAACAAAGAAAATGAAAATGTTACAATGAAAAAGTTACAATGAAACCTCTACATTTGCTGAAATATTTAGCTTTTGGAGATTGCAAGGCTTGCACTTCAGGATTGTGATTACAGTCAGTAGTGAGCCTCCATGATATTTTATTCTATTTTGTTGATTTCAGTCTACAAAGTATCCACCCAGACCTAGGAAAGAGTTGTGTCAGTTTTAGTAGTCTTGCCATGAAACTGTTTTATTGGAAACAGTTAAATTGTACAGCGTTCATGAATGTACCCAGAGGTACATTATTATGTACCGTATTAATGTAAAAACTATGATGTTATTAATGCTCTTAACTCTGTTTTGGCACAAAGATGATCCAGTAATAAAAAGTATTGTATTGTAAATGGTGCAATGTTCTTTCTCGTGTGCATCATCAATCTCTTGGAAATAATTACAGTTCTGAAAATAATAGGGTAGTGTTTGTTCTAGGCCCTTCTCTTTATCAGTTCTGTAGTTGATTTCCTGTATTTTTCCTTCACATTCAAGCTCAGTTTAGATGCAAAGCAACCCTTTTAATTTGCATAGGGGTAACATTACAAAGTTTTGAACAGGATCTTGATTTTTTTTTTTCTGCTGCTGCTGCTGCACATAAATGCTATTGGAATTTGTGGCTTTAGGGTTTTAACATAGTTTGGTAGATGCTGTCATATGAAAAAGAGTTTCAGATAACAAGACTATTACTAGCATCGGTTTGGTTGTTTATTCGATTTATCTTTCAAGCAGCACATGTCAAATAAGTTTTGCTTCAACCAATTTATGTCTACTGCTGAACTGAGAAATAAGTTTTGAAAGATATTATGAAGCCAAATTGGAAGATGGCCAGATGTTAATGATATATTCTTATCTTACACTGAAGTGCTTAGAGAGTTTCAGTAAAAAAGAGAACTTCATTTTCCCCCAGTAACTGGTGTATGAAGATCTGCAACTAGTGACTGATGAAAAAATAGAAGACAAACTAAAGAAATGCTAACCCAAAATAACACATAATAAGCACTATTAATCAATAAGCTAATTTGAATCATTGCAGTAGAGCTGAGCTACTGAAAGCCTTGGGAAAAAAATCAGTAACCTGTTTTCACCACCATTTTGATGGAGATAGAAAATAATGCTCTAGCACTGCTTAAGAGCAACTATTTAGGCCTACCATGCAGACCTGTCCTTTGTAATCTAGATGAAGGAGCAAGAAATCTAACAAAATAAAATAAAAATCAACAGATATTTTATTTTCAGTTCAGGGAATATAAGATAACCTTATTCTAAAAGCACCATAAATAAGAGAACTCTGCTTATGTTGGTTATATCTGAAGTTATCCAGCTTTCTTTGACTGTAGAAAGCCTTGCCAACTACACTTTGTAACAGCTTATAATGAACTCCTAGACAATATTAAACTTTTGTGTCCAAATCACATCAAAATTCAGTGCCTGCAGGCAGCTCTGAGTGGATTCTGGCATAGCAACTCAGCCTGCAAGAGGGCTGAGTCAGAGAGAAGAGGGCCCTGGTGACACATCCAACAAGACAGAAGTTCACTGATGGCTGGAACATCAGCCATGCAGGAACATCCTGTCCAGACACCTTCTGATCTTTCAGGTTTTTAGAATTAAGTCATGTGAAGCTTTCTACTATTTTCAGATCTTCATGCCTAAAATTCCTCTGTCATGATGCTTCGAATTGCAGCACATAATTATTTTGTCTAAATAGCCCCTTGTTAAGTAAAGTTGTGAGATGTGAGTGCTTTTAGCAATCAGGTTTTATGTTAAATTACTCTTACATGAACTGTTTAATGTTTGTCTGTACATTAACTCTCGTAGTGAATGGCCTGAAGCCACCAACAAGAAAGGGCGTGTCTGTACCATCAGAGACAGTGCATGAACGGGCTGCTGTTGGATGAGTGGTTCAGAAGTCATTAACAGAGCACTGTTCAGAGCTGCAGACTGCCCTTAGTTAAGAACATCCCTAAAAACAGGGCATTATTTAGGTTTCTGAGAAAATAGAATCTCCTAAAGGGATTCTTTTATAAAGGCAATCCAGATCCCAATGGTAAAGTCACTGTTGCACTAATTAAAAAAAAAAAAAAGGCAAAAACCCAAACAACTACCATTGATACAAATCTTTGTATAAATAAATAATCACAAACTGAACTTCTGGTAGCTTTGTCCTGCACATTTCCCAGAAGACTCCTCAGGTATTAGCAGATCTTCAGCTGGGATGGATTATCTTGGAGGCATGTATTTTTGGGTCAGGATTTTCTTTGGTTTCTGGGAAATGGAAAGAGACTGTTACACTTTTGTAGATAAACAGTGCCGAAACAGTGATAATTCTTGCCACCTGCAAGGGAAGGAGTTGCAGAGGTGAAGCTTGAACAAAGAGGCTCTGTTTCTTTGCAGCAAACTTAGATGAGAATGGAAAACCTTGCTGGTTTTTTCGAAGAGGGTGATTTAAATATGCTGATTTAAATATGGCTGGGCTTTGGAAAGCTTTGGTCTGAATATTTGCTCATAGCATCTCCCTCATAACCATCTTCCTAATTTCTTCCTCACTATATTTTGTTTTAACAAATAATAAAACTTGCAAGAAAGATCTGCTCTGGAATCTCTGAAATCCCTGATGAAAATCCCATGTGCCAACAAGCATATGAAATCCACGAGGCAATTGCTAAGCCTAGTGACATTTTGCCTGATTGGCTGATCCCTGCATAAACCCATGCAAATGCAACATCACAGCTGGCCCAAATCCTTCTGACAAAACTATGAAAGGATCAATTAAATGAAAATCACAAGCTGTTTCCTATCCAGAATGAACAACTCGAAGCCAACCACTCTCAACATTCACTCTTTGACAAGTAATGAACACTGCCTGTATGTAAAAATGAGATTGAACAAAGTGACACATTTTATTTTTTATAGCTGTGAATTACCTAACATAATCCTGCAAGTCAAAAAATCTTACAGAAATAGGAATAGTTACAGCAAAATCAGTTCAGATAAGAAATTACTATCCCAAATTTAAGTCCCTTCTGTTCATTTCCCACAAGACTGTTTGCAGTTTATAGGTTTGGTTTTTGGTTTTTTTCAGAGGCATCCCTCTCCTCTTGATTTTTGACGTGGACAGAAGCTTCAAAATATGCTTCTGGGTGCAATCCCTCAGAGTCTTCCCACTCTACACAGGTTTTATATAGAATGGCAATGGGAAGAATCAAACTTGTAGACAAAAATAGAATTGTAGAATCACAGAGTGGTTTGGGCTGAAAAAGGACATTTAAAGGTCAATCAGTCCAACCCCCCACAATGGCAGAAATATCTTCAACTAGATCAGGTTGCTCAGAGCCACACAACACATGACCTTGAATGTTTCCAGTGAAATACACACAAGGAAAGGGATTTTTACCTTTTCTTCACAGACCTTCTATCAAAGTGTGTCAGAATGATTTCCTCCTGTCCAGTCTTTGGGAAAATTAATAGTAAGGAGAATGATAAATGCTGTAAGAAATGTTATTGTCAAAATTCCCCACTAAGGAATTGTGTAATGCATTTATACAAATATTCTGAGGACAGGTTGTCAGCAAACCTACCCCATTCATCAGAACACACAGAATATTGGGGGTGTTTCTACACATATATGTACACATACAGGGTGTGTCTGTTCAGTTTAGAGCGTCACATTAAGCTACATTAAGAGCATGTGCATCTCTCCTGTTCTCTTCGCCTTATCTTTATGGTTTAGATGTTTCACAGCTTTCTGTTTTTACTTGGCTCCAAATCATCAAACCGTTCAGTGCTCCTGAATCTTAAATTTATATTTCACACCTTCCTTTCTGGCTTGGCAGGACCAATGGAGTCTGTAAATCAGAATCTGTATTGGAGACTGATTACAGCTGAAGTTATTAAATCAAGATCATGACTTTATGACACCACTAATGGTTTATAGCTGATTTATAGTTCATTATTACTGTTTCTGTTAGTAAAACACTGTGAAGAAAAGAAGCATTAGATCAATGTGTATTTGCCTGAATATTGAGAAAATAAAAACTAATTAAAAAAAAATAATATGTAACCATATATAAAAGTATATTGAATAAATCCACATACTGTCAAGTCATCTGTTGTTTTGTGATTTCTTTGGCAGGGTTTGACTGGTTATCCCTTTTTATTTTAATTATTGCCACTTTGAATAATAACATACTTCAAACATAATCACCTTTTTCTGCATTTCCAATTAGATAAATAAAGTCAGTGATGAAATGTTTCTCTGAAAAGCATAAAATCTATCTTGTAGGTGGTGCTTGGTAACACCAAAGTAGTGTAATTTATGTTGCATGTTAAATTGCATGAAAGAACATCATATTGCATGTTGTAAGGCTAAATTGGAGTTGATTGGTTTCTGTTTCATGATTCCATTTGATTGGAGTAGATAATTGTTTAACACTACAAGCATTAAAAATTATTGATCTATTTTATTCTAATAAGGTATGACCAAGTACACAGTTTTTGAAGTCCAAATTTGCCTGCCTGATTTGTCTTTACATTTCTAAAGATGCAGGATTGATGAGGGATAAATACAGCTCATCTGACCAGAAATCCTAATTAGAAATCCCAGCTCTGCATGTCTCTCTATTTCCTAATTCCCCAAATGATTCTCAAGTGCATTCCGACTTTCAGTCTTTATCTTCAATATCTTCACAGAATTTTCCCACATTTATTCTATGAACTGTTTTCTCACCTCACAATAAGTTCATGCCACTGGAAAAGTCATTGCCCTCAAGGGCAAATCTTGGATCAAAGATATTTTTTTTTTGTAAATGAATGAATGTAGAAATTCTCATCCTATCTCCAGGTGATGCCCCATTCTTTTCAACTAGAGTGACTCCAATACTATGTGAAGACATAGCTAGACCTTGACTTCTTTTGAAAGTCCAGCAGAATCACTCAAGTGATAAAGACCTGTTATTTAAGGCCCCCAAAAAAAGATAAATACATCCTAAAATGACCTAAAATGAGGCTTCTTATTTTTCAGAGAGTCTTCTTAATGGAGAAAAATATATAAGAATTGATAAAATTAAGTGGTATCACTTTGATTGCCACATCTTCTAGGCTATTGTGTTTCCTATGAAAAGCAATGTTCATTTTGCAGCATCTGGTGTATTACTTTTGGAAAAAATATTTATGTAATAACAATATTTTAAATATTATATAGGACATGCCATTGTAAAAATCAATATTTAACTTCAGAAAAGATTACCTCAGTTTAGCATAAATGATTACATTTCAAAAAAATCAATAAGACTCAATTAGTTATTAGATTTAAAGATGCACACAGCTATGATGCTGGATTGAAATATAATGGTGTTACAGTATTCATTTCACCTCTTTGTGAAAATAAAAAGCATCATAAATCAAATGCCATGTCTCAGTGAATTCGTTCTTAGTGATGTCAGAATGGGAAAAAATGGAAGCACTAAAGTGTAATAGATTGACTTACAGAAGGCTGATATGGATTAATTTTACCACTGCTTCCTTTAGTTCCTGCCTTTATGTGTTCCTTAGCCTGTGAAGCTGTGCTTCATAGCAAGCCTCATCTGCTCAGGTTAACAGAAATCAAGAGAATACAGTCACCTCTTCTTTATTTTTCTGCTGGCACTTTGGTTTCAGACGCAGCATAAAGAGAAATTTGAATGTCTTCCAGTCGTGATCTTCTGGGAGAAATGAATGTCTAGGGAAATTTAAATTCCATTCTTGTAATCAGTGTTGGGGTTTTGCTTTTCTCTTTTCTGTTGCCAGACTGTGGCTGATGATGCAGCAGACCTCACCACCTTTATTGAGCAGGATTAAAGCCAGGCAGAGCATTCATCTGCACTGCTGCCACCCTGGTCCCATCCCTGATCCCTTGTGGGAGCAGATTAAAAAGCATGGCTCTTTCCAGGGACCTTGTGGGAGTCTGACGCAAAAGCCCACGCCTGGGGAGGGGACTCTGAGTCATGATGGTCACAGGGCAATACTGAGGGGTCATTGGCTCCATGGCTGAGTCCTCTCCCATGCCTTGAGAGGGTCTCTGACAAGTCCTGACCCACCGCAGATCCCCGTTGAGGTCAGCTGTGACAATGTACCTGCCACCACACTCAGCTCACCACCTTCATGGAGAACAGCCCACAGGCTGAGATCTCAGGTGTCCCTCTTGCCCTGTGAATGACGCAGGAATAGGTGGGAGGCAGTATTGTAGAAAAGAACAAAAGAAGGCTTTATTCAAGAGAACTATGCAGTTTTTATAGAGTGATGTGATAGACTCTATTTGATCGCCTAGTTAACAAAAACATCTTCCTCATACATCGTCCTTGAGAAGAACAGAAAGATGAAGTAGAAAAACACCACCTGCAGATTGTTTATACTTAACAAGTTATCACATCTTTACAACTCCCTAAAAAGTCTCACAAGCTGCTGTGAGAAACACCTGCTGTTTCTCTCTCTCTGTCCCATGGCATCCACACACAGGCTACTTTAGATAGGAGACAGCTCTCTGTTAAAAGGCAAAACATTGGGAAATGTTTCTACACCTCATGTGGTTTAGACAATACTTTATTATATAACAAAAGAGCTTAAAGGGACAGACATTATTAACTTTAATGCTTGAAGGTGCAGGTGGATTTATACAAAGTTTTCTCAACTGCTCTAATAGATTGTACTGCTTCTACAAAATGGAAAATCTATTTGAGCACTTGGGAAATACCAGTAAGGGTTTGCCTGCTTTTAAGTACGTAAACCAGTCTAGGCACAAGGGATGTTGTGGGGAAATAGAAAATGCTTATAAAAGCATGACAGATACACAAATAAATTTTTGAGTGGATAAAAGAGAGTGATGAAAGAAGAACACTCAATTATTTCACACCAATTCATAGTCCATCAGTGTCAGATTGGATTTTCTCTTGATGATATCCCTCATAAATTTTTTTCTTCTATATTTTGAACAGCAATATATTTGAATAGCAATAGCAGATTGGTGTTAACGTGAACTTAATTTTCTACTAAGTTACTACTTTATCTTTTTGTTGTTACTGTTGTTAAGTGCCCACAAATTTCTGCAGGGATTCATGGTCTACAATATACATACCATAGTTCTCATTAACATAGCGGCTTGTTTGTATTTTTGTACACCTAAAAATGAATGCACAAGAAGAGAAATCTGATGGTGGATGCATAACAGCAGAAAGCAGGAAATAGAATGATTTCTTTTTGACAATTTCCCTCTTACAAATTTTAGTAAGGAAATTAATTTTTATCTTGTGTTCACCACGACATTTTCCCAGTACAACTTATGAGTTGGTAGGGAGCATTACTTCTGTGCATAATCAATATCTTTGCCTTACAAGAAGTCAATATATTATTTATTTACTGTGACATAGAGAGAAGTAAGAGACATGTCAGTTTTAAAACATTACAGAAAAAACTCAGTGGAGAGCAAACATTCACTGGTTCCAAAGGCAAGGGCTGTCATAGAAATAAATTTTCTTCTTCCCAGTTTTCTTTTTCAGCTACAAGGAAAAAAAGTAATTATGTTGACATTTTTATTGCTTTTCTTAAAAAAAAATCAAGAAATATAAACAATCAGCTAAAAAATCCTTCAGCTTGTTTTCTCTTATACATAACACCACTAGCTATGTAAATCATTAGAGTGCTGTTGTGGCACTTATGTCCCAAGGTGTATATATATGCTAAATACTTCTCAAATTTTCTTTGAGATGAATGGGAGAGGGAGAGATAAAAAGTTATCTAATTTTCTATGGCAGGACATAAATTTGCATCAAATTCATTTTGTGAGCTGGAATTTCATCATTCCGTTTTACTACTTAAGGCCAATGAAAAGAATTAAGTTGCATACACGGATTTAATTAGGTTGGTTTCACTCTGCTTAAAAATTCAGAACTAAAAGTTCTAAAACTTTCCATTTATGGTTTGTAAAATTTCTCCACTCTATGCATCTAGAGAAAAAATAAAAGCAATGTGTTTAACGCTAAGATTGAATTTTGTGATGTGGTAAGAGCAAAGAAATGGTTAAAGACTTAAAAAACCTGGGGGGTACAGAAGGAAAAAAATACACTTCTGAATACAGAATTCCTTTTATCTAGATTAATATACCTTAATTTAGAATACCCTTTACAGAGTAAAGAAAAGTATTTCAGATGCTGAATATCTATGGGATAAGGCTGGTATGCATTGAGAGAAGAGCCAAATTCTGATGGAACTCTGAGCAACTGCCTTTCCATGGATATCACATTGTTACCAACACCAGACCATTTCAAAGGGAAAGAAAAAACTAATTATCTTTTCTGTCACTACGCAAGCTCCTAGTGACTTGACAAGTTAAAAGTAAAACATAATCTATTTCTATTGAATCCCTATTTGTGAATTTAAATTATCATAGTTTTGCTGTTAAACTGATTAAAAATTGTCATGTTCTACTGAATTGGATGTAGAGGATTGTTGCTTAGGTAGTTCTGCACTAAATTATTTTTATTGTACTTCACTGAAAGAGTTCTCTTGCCAAATGATCATTACTCATGATTCCAGACCAAAAAGCATTTCCAGACTACATGAGCTCAATCACGTTGTTAGGAGGTAAACAACTTAGGCACCAGATAAGCCTGTGCACAAAGTTTGTCTCAGAACCTGCTATAACATAATCCTTTATGACTGGCGTTAATAAATTAATTCTATAGCAAAGAGCTTGGCTCTTTATGCCAACATATTTGCCATATTTATTTATGCCAGCAAGGCATAAAGAACAATATAATGCCAGCTAAACATGAATACACATCCTTTGAAAAGAACCACCCTGCTCTAACACTCTCATGTAAGTTTCAAAAAGGTTGAATTTGAAGAAAAATCTTCATACTAAACTCTTGGCTTTTAACCAAGGATTTTTGAAACAAAACATAGGAATCTCTACAACTGGACACAAAGGGACTGACTGTGTCGAAAGAAATGTCTGGAACTGGATGTCAAGTGGGTTGTGCATACATATCCACACAAATCTAAGTATGACTGATGATATTTAAAAACTCAAAAAAGATAGCTTTTAAAGATTTTGTACACAGTTTATAGCCAGATGTTGTCATGGTTTAACCCCTGCCTGCAACTACAGACCACTCAGCTCACTCCTCCACCAGCAGGATCAGGGAGAGAATCAGAGGGTAAAAGCTGGAAAAATACTCAAGGACTGAGACAATGACAATTTAATAGGAAAAGCAAAAACCACACATGCAAAACGAAACAAGGATTTAATTTGCTGCTGCCAGTAGGCTGGCAGGTATTCAGACACCTGCAGGAGAAGAAAACTAATTCTTCTCCAGCCAAAACCAGAACTGATTCTTGGCTTTGTCAACAGTATTTATTGTTGCTTGACTTTTTCCCTTATCAAGTTTATAATTTCCTTGTCCTTCACCTCCTGGCATTTGAAGACAGCTATGGGACACCAGCTTTGGTATCTGCACTCAGAAAAGGTCTCTGACAAACCTTAACATCATCATTATTTACACATTTTAGTGAGAGGGGACCTAGCAACAAAATATTACTGTCATTATAAGAAATGATAGTAATTACTGAAGTGCTTAAATATCTTGAAGAAGAGTGTCAGAAAATTTACATCTCAGAGAGAAATAGCTCTCTTTTGGGGAAAATGTCATTCAGTGTTCCATAAAGCAATATGTAGTAAGAGGCCCTTGAAAATCCTCCTTTCTACCTGCAACACCAATGATATGATTGCCAAATTTTAAAACATTGATTGAAAGGTGCAGGAGAAAAACATCCATGCTGGAACACTGTACCACAAAAGGAAGGACAGAAATTAAGTGCAGTGCTGCTGGAACAAACCTGTGTTCTGTGTAAGCCATTAGGATCTGCTTTTGGTATGGTATCTGTCTGTACTAGAGCTTTGACACAAGATTCTGGAGAATCAAACACTTCTGGACATTGTCGGGTGGACAAGGAACAACAAGGAAGAAGAGCAATGTTCCAACAAATGAAATCATATACAAAGCAAGTCTTTTAAGAGAATGTGAGAAACATAAACTGAAGCATTTTCTTTTCCGTCAATGGGATAGGGCAAGGACAAAATTTGACAGACTTTTTTTTTTTTTTTTTTTTTTCACTGATTCTTATTTTAGTCCATACTTTCAAACATTTCAGTTATAAATTAGGTACTGGATGTTACTGTGAGGGTAGGTGTCTCCCTCAAAAGATCTCCACTCTGGTTTAATCCAAGATAATTTATTTACTGTGGAAGAGAGAAGTTTATTTAAATGTTACCATTTGGGGTTTCTGGAACCCCAAATTTTTGAATTCACTTCCAGATTTCATCTTTGGACAAGAAAAGTCGAACTTTTAGAATAACATTTATTCTGTAAGACAGAAAAAAAAAAAAAAAAAAAAAAAAAAAAAAAAAAAAAAAAGAGATGTGATCTTCCATATTTACATATGAAATTAGGAAAATAATGAGTTAGGAAAAAGATGGTACTTAGATGCCTCTTCAGATACTGCCATTGGTTTGGTTTAAAAGAAAGATATCCATCAGCTGAAGCTTACTTTTACACTCCCTTTAAAGTAGGATTTCCTTTGCACAGATTTTGGTTGCTCTTGTTTAAAAGAAATTATGTCATATTTTCAAATGTTCATATTAGATATAATGTTTGAAAATTGCATATTTCAGTAAGGTACTCACATAATTACAATGTGCAATCCCGCAGCACCATTTGTCCTGCAAAATTATTGACAAATAACATTTGCCACATCTAAATGTGTTTAACCCAAATACCAAGCTGATTATTTACCCTGATTGCTGTCTGGGAAACATCAGGTTGCTTCTTCCATCCTGTACCTGACTGCAAGCTCAGGATTTATTTTTGATCCTGGGCTGCATCTACAGGGACATTGCTAGCAGAGAGGTAGAAATCTGATTATCCAGTTCTACATAGTGCTCGGCAGGCATCATCTGTAGTACTGCGTCCAGCTCAGGTCCCAAAATTCAAAAAGAAATGGACTGACGGGAGGGGATCCAAAGGAGGGCCATGGAGACAAGACAAAATGCTGTAGAACCTGCTCTGTGAGGAAAGATGGGAGGAGGTAAATCTTTCAATCTGAGAAAAGATGGCTCAGAGGGGATCTCATCACAGTATTCCAGTATTTAATATGTGACTACAGAGAGGATGGAACCTCTCTCCTCATGAAGATCCACATGGAAAAGTCAAGGAGCAACATGCAAGGTTGTACCAGGAGTGGTTTCACCTTGACATAAGAAATAATTTTTTTATGGTGAGTAAAACCATTCACTGGAACAACCTCCCCAGAGATGTGGTATAATCTTCATTGCTGGGGGTTTTCCAGGTGCAATGGGACAGGGTGCTAGATGATCTTCCATAGGCTCCCATTCCTGTGCAAATTTGCACCAGATCTCTTTCAGTCTGCGCTGTTCTGTGATTGTATAACCATAACTTACACAGGTTCACCTGCTGTGACTAGTACAGGCTATGCTAGGAGACTTCCCCACATAGTAAATCAAAAGTCACTGTTGACAAGTTTCAGATCTTTTATAGATAACAGAAAACAGAAAATGGGGAAAATTCCTGGATTTACACCTGAGCTGAAGAATTGCAAAAACACCAGAGAGCAAAAACAGGGTAAAATCCTTTAATCTTGCAAACAAAGAGCTTGAGGACTTAATCTCACTCATTAGCAAAACACCCTTGCTCATTTTGTTTTAGGTAAAAGTTTCATCCCACAAAATGAAGTCTGTTTTGACACAATATGAGTGCTTCAGGGGAGAAGAGCAGAGGTTGTTAGTTAAGCTGGGAAATCACAGATTCTCAGAAAAAAAAAAAAAATTGTGTTGGTCTATATATACAATACAAAAATGAACTCTGAATGTGAAAACCAGGAAAATAGACCAAAGAAATGTACTGGATGCAGGTGTTGAAGAGCTCATTCCAGCTGGCTCCAAGTAACCCAGTGCAGGAGCTGAGGGGAGCTGGTGCTGTCTCTGCGGATTATCTTCTCAAGTACTTCAATATTTGTCATCTTTCTTTCTCAATACCCAAATCAGAAATTAAATTTATAAGCAAGGAATTAAGTTAAATTTCCCAAGTTCAGTCTGTTTTGACCCCAACAGTAGATAAGGCATAATTTGTTTAAAGGTCAGTTATTTGAATTATGTTGGCATGAAAAATAGAGTAGATTTGAAACTCATTTTTGCCTTCAATGGGAATTTGTCCTTAAATATGAGCAGTCTAGGACTGTCAAGTTCATTATTAATATCTTGCATTTTTGTAGAGCTTTTCATACTGAAATATCCCAAAATATTTTATAAATTACAGCCTACTGGTCATCCAGCTTTCTGCCATTTACAGCATCTGCGGCAAAAAAGGATAATGAATAACTTTGGCTATGGAAATGACCACCATATTTCATTTAATATAATTTTTTTCAACTTGTTTTGGAATCAAAAGCCCCGCACTGTCTGCCTTCCAGGACTAAGAATTTATCACTGGAAAATTACCCTTAATATATTGCAAAAAAGAACATTTTGTGGGGTCCATCTAGAGCTAGTAGCTGTAGCTATTTAGCCTGTGCTTCATGAGTTTCTGCCGTGAGGAAGGAGCTTGTGTAGCAGCTCAGTCTTTCACACTGGGTGAAGAAAATCTCTGCCAGTTGCTGCGATGCTGAGAAAGGACCAAGGAGTCTGAGGAGTTCAAATAAACTCCCCACCAGTGAGAAGCCACCTCAGATGATCCAGGTTTGCTGTGAGCATTGGCCAGGGAAGAACAGATTTCCATGGGAACAGCTGGGATAATTTCCCCTGTAAACAAGGCATCAAATTCATTTTTGCCCTGCGATAGATTAACACATCGATTTCAAATAGCTTTCTGAACAAACAGTTATGTGAACACACAGCTTTTCTAACCTTTGACAGAATGCTTTCTTCATCCTCAAAGCAGCAGCAAGCCTTTTTCCCCCTTTTTTAACTTCAGGCCAACAGAAGAAAAAGAACAAAATTTGCAACTTCTGGGAGAAACATAGTTCAGGCTAACATATTTAGGATTAGATCTACCTTTCTGAGGAAGTATCAGTATTTGCATTTTTGATCTCCATTCAAAAGTGTATGACACAGTTTCTAGTCACACCCTGTCATGCAAGGCATAGCTTTCCATGGTAACTGGTTAATATAAATAAATACATAAAATTTATTTTCTTGCATTGAAACCACATATGGAAGAAAATGTTTCAAACTTTGCACTGTTTCCTTCAGCATTTTGGGAATGCTTATGACTGTTATATAATTACCTGCAGAGAAAAATCATATTTAACAAATTTCTGGTATGGCAGAATGAAGGTTAAAGAGTTGACTCTAAACTAGGGAGTAAAAACATTACAGTACACAAATTTCTTTTTCAGGTTGGTGTTAAAAAGATCTGGTTTTCTATATGTTTAGCCTGTGTCAAACAAAACAATATATTCTGTTTCTTCTTCACATTCTTGACAAGTAAAGACCTAAGAGTAAAACTTTTAGGCAATAGCACATGCAAATTTCAACCTTTGCCTATAGAAAATTAAATAAAAGAGAGGATTTTAGACAGAACATATTTTTTCTTTTGGCACTCCCTGTCTATTTAAAAGCAGCAAAAAATGCAAAACCATTGCATGAATAATTCATATCAAAGCAGATTTTTTGTTCTCTTCCTGCTCTGAATTCAAGCAAAAATGCCCTTATGTGTCTGTGTACACCAGTTAAACATCTACTTGCTTCCAGAATCTTCCCTGTCTACTTAAAATTTCAGAATCTAATGGTTAGAAGCAGAGTGATGTACAGTTCTAAGCTAAAAGGTAATAACCATGTGAATAATAGAGAAGATATTTGGGAGAATAAAGGAAAAAACTTGTTCCCATTCTCTGCTTTGAACATGTAAGTGCAGTGAGATCTCCTAGTCATAACCACATGTAATTATTATCTCTTTCTCCTCTGCAGAAGTTCATCCCCAGTTTTCAGGATATTTCTAAAAAAGTTATTTCAGAAAGCTTAGTATCATAAGCCGGGAAGTTGCAGGAAAGGAATTATTCCCACCCCTATTTGATTTCTGTGGAGCATTTGCAACAGATGGCTGATAGAGTTTACTGATTTAGGCTACAATATTTTTTCTCATATCTGCTGCTGATTTATCCTGATATTGGAATAAATTATTACCTTGTACATGGTACTCTAAATGCATTTCAAGCACATAGTGCATTCCATCTACTGTTTTCAAATTATTTGTTTCCATTATCTGTTGATACACAATTGTAGGAGGTGGGGAAGTTCTTTGTCAAATACAACACTCAATATTTTCTTCTTTGATGATGTAACAGAGTGGGGGAATAATGACTTTTGCTGAAAGAATAGTGAGTAACATTCTTTCAGCCCTGTTGACATCCATATGAACCCCTTTATTTTTTTAGCAATGCAGGTATTTTTACTACTCCTTCAGAGTATTTTGCTTGAGTGATTGTAATTTTCACCACAAAACCACAGCAGACCACAGCTACCATACTCCTATACACCTTTCTAACCCTTTGGCTGGCTTTCCCTGCTCATTCTGCCAAAACGTCCTCACTCCACAGCAGCTGATGCTAATTCCACTGCTGTTAATTTTTAGTGGTTACACAGTGCCAGATTTTAAAATCTCACTGCAAACACAAATGGATTCAGAAGCTCTTTACACTGGTAGCACACAGGTACAACAATGGCCAGTGGTTATGCCCGGTATTTATTTATGCCAAGTTTCCTAGTCTTTTTCCAAGTCTCTCTTTTCTCTCTCCTGAGCTGTTCAGTGCTCTCCACCAGAATGAGAGCAGAGGACACAAATGACTCGCTCAACATGAGACAGCAGTGTTCACTCACAGCCCAGAAAAACACCTCTATCCTGGGCTGCATGGGAAGAAATGTGACGAGAAGGTCGGGGGAGGTGATTCTGCTCCTCTGCTCTGCTCCTGTCAGACCCCACCTGGAACACTGGGTACAGTTGCTGGTGCTTCCAGCAAAAGAAGGACATGGAACTGTTGGAGCAAGTCCAGAGGAGGGCCACAAAGTTGATAGGACAATAAAGTCCCTCCTCATGAAGACAGGCTGAGAAAATTGGGGCTGTTCAGCCCAGAGAAGAGAAAGTTGCCTGAATACCTCACAGAGACCTTACAGTACCTGAAGGGGACCCACAGGGAAGCTGGAGAGGGACTCTCCATCAGCAGCTGTAGTGGTAGGGCAAGGAGTAATGGGTTCAAACTGAAAGAGGGGAAATTCAGATATATGAAACAAATTCTTTAGTGTGATGGTGGTGAGACACTGCAACAGGTTGCCCAGAGAAGTTGTGAATATCCCATCCCTGGCAGTGTTCAAGGCCAGGTTAGATGGGGCATTGAAAGGCCTGGTCTGGTGGAAGGTGTCCCTGTCCATTGTAGGGATTTGGACATAAAAGATTTTAAGGTTTCTTCCAACCCAAACCCTTCTATGATTCTAATTAAAGCAAAATTATTCTCAAAAAAAGTATTTCATGTATAACAGCCTGCATCATTCAAAGGATGCCACTGAGAAGACAGTGGAAAAGTCCATGTAAGTACACAGATCTATCTCACCAGAGAAGATGAGGCAATAAGCCATTAAAGTTTTTTCAAAGGTTTACAGCTAGCAGTATGTGAGAGGGGTAATTGCAGCAGCTAAAGTTAGTTTAGTTACATTTATCTTCCAAATTCCATTAAATTAAATGAAAAGAAGTTAAGACCAGAGGGTCTTAGCAACAATTGACCCATCTTAAAATTTGTTTTACAAAGTAATTTAGCTTGGAAAGACTTCAGAAAAAAAAAACCAATAAAAACGACTCAAATGTTCAAAGTCTGCCAAAATCACAAATCTCTTACAGGGGAGAGTGATTGCCGGCCTTAAAAACAACTGTTTCCATTCGCCAGTAATGATACAAAAGCCACAGAAGGGAAAACAGTCCACATAAAATCCATAGCTAATTTTGCAATGCTTTTAAAAATGTTTTTAGGTTCTTTGACACTAAAAGTGAAATCTGGCAGTTGTTTTAGATTTTTACTTTTCACTCTTTCTGAAAGACAATATTTAGCATTCTAGGGTTTTTTTATGTACTTCAAGGTCTCTTTATTCACCTGAAGTCTTATATTAGAAAATCTCTCATATCATCACTAGTGAAATAGCAGTTGAATATTTCACAAAGTAACTTTTGGTGCAATTTATGATACAACTAAATTAAAGAAGGTTGCAAAAAAGGACAGGTGGTGTACCTTATGTTTTCCTCAAATTACAAGATTGTAGATAAACCCTTATGGTGCAGCAGCTGTTTACTGTCATGCTTTTCTATTAGTAATCAGTTTATGTACCACAGTTTTGCTCACATCAGCTTCAGATAATATCTTCTAAATAGCTCAGCAGGTCAGATTTCAATCTTCTGTGATGTGATAATTCCATTAGATCATCATCCTTGCATTATTTCCTCTGTTCATTTCGCTACTGACATATTTTGTTTATCCTACCAATCAATTCCTTTTTCAAGAGCCATCCTTCCACATGACTAAGCTTTTCCAGTTTTCAAATGTTTTCTCTGATGTATTCCTTAATGTTCCTACATTTATTTTCTGAAACATCTTATAAAACTCACCTTCATCCGAAGGCAATAATTAAATTGTTCTTTGTCTCCTGTGAATTATAACTCTGACAAATTATATTGTTCTCTTATCTTTCATTCTTCAGACATTTCTTTCAGCTTGATAATGATGTCTGTATTGGGTTTGCTTGGCAAGGTTTTGGTAGAGGGGAGGCTACTAGGGTGGCTTTTGTGAGAAGCTGCCAGAAGGTTCCCCATGTCCAACACAGCCAATGTCAGCTGGGTCCAAGCTGGACCCACTGCTGCCCAAGGCTGAGCCCATCAGTGACAGTAGTAGGGCCTGTGGGATAACATAGTTAAAAAGAAGGGAATCTACTGCACAACACAACTGCAGATGGAGAGAGGTGTGAGAATATGAGACAGAAATATCTCTGCAGACACCAATGTCAGTGGAGAAGGAGGGGCAGGAGGTGCTGCAGGTGCTGGAGCAGAGATTCCCCTGCAGCCCATGTGCAGAGCACGGAGAGTCAGCTGTGCCCTTGCAGCCCGTGGATGTCACAGTGGAGCAGAGATCCACCTGCAGCCCAGGGAGGAAACCCATGCCAGAGCAGGTGGATGCCCAGAGGGAAGAAGGCTGTGATCCCATGGGAAGCCAACATTGGAACAGACACCTGGCAGGACCTGTGGACCCATGGAGAGAGGAGCCCACGCTGGAACAGGATTGCTCACTGGACCTCTGGACCCATGGACGACCCTTGCTGGAGCAGCCTATTCCTGATGGACTGCACCCTGTGGGAGGGACCCACACTGGGGCAGTGCATGGAAGGAGGACTGCCTCCAACAGGGGGGACCCCACACTGTAGCAGGGGAAGAGTGTGAGTCCTCCTTCTGGGAAGGAAGGAGGACAGAGATAACATATGCTGAACTGGCCAACTCTGATTTCTTCTGCAAAAAATTAAACTAATTTCCCCAAATCCAGTCTGTTTTGTCGGTGACAGGAACTGGTGAGGGATCTCTCCCTGCTCTTATCTTTAACCAAGAGCCTTTCATTGTATTTTCCCTGTCCAGCTGAAGAAGGGAGTGATAGAACAGCTTTGGTGGTCACCTGACCCCCAGTGCACATCAACTCACTGGACATTTTCCCTTCTGCCTTCTGACATATCTTCCATGTCAACAAATATATTTTTTTGGAGTTAATTTGACTTCAGGTATTTGACTTTTTGCTGCAAAATCCCTGTCTGTAATTACCTTTCTATCCTTTGTCTTAAAGCAAATATGTTTGTACCCTGAATCTCTACTGGTGATTTTTCCTGCAGTAAGCTTGATGACATTACATATTGTTGACATTCATTCCAACACCTTCTCCATTCCTTGCAGCTGCATTCAAGCATCTCCTCAGTGAATATCTGCCATCAGTGATCTTTTCATTGCCCTGATTGAAGCCAAATATTTCATCAGATACCCTCTGTGGACTGCTTGATAACATCCCAGGCTCACACAAACGAGCAATGTGCTTCCTGTTTGCTCGCAGAAGCTCTGGCCACATAAAGCAAAAGCAGTTCTCTTTATAGAAATCTTCATTTGCAGGTTTAATTATCTCCCTGAGATAATGCTAGTCCCCTCTACTTTGCCTTTGACATGTTCTCTCACCAGGGTCAGCAGGAAGGATGTTAGATCCATACAAAGATGCAGCTTGAGGATGGCAGGTGAAGAAACAAAGGATCAGCCACCCACACAGTTTTTTATTTCCTCTCTTCCAAAACACATTTGTCCCTAAACAATGGGGTTTTGTTCCCATTTTACTTCATTTTTACAGGGTACTTTTATCTGGCCTGCCTTAATGAGACTTCACTCTTTTTTCCTGTAGCAGTTCCCACAGTGCAGTTGAAATTTTCTTTACATTTTATTATTTAATACTTTTATCGTAACCTTTGCACATGCTTTGCTTATATGATACAAATGTAACTTGAATTTAATAACTGTAAGTAAATTTTGTTTAATGTTTGACATTATTCTTTCAAGATCTATTAAAGCCTTTTCATATGACAGGAGACAAGGAAGGAGAGACTGTGATTTGCAGCCTCTCTTCTTTGAAGTTATTGACAGGTGTAACAGTAAAAAGTAAGTTAAAGCTGCAAAAAGAGAAAAATGCTGATGGTATGGACAAGAACTCTACTTGTTTCCGACTTTGCAGTTGATATTGAAACAGAAAAATGCCTCTGTTTTTCTAAAAGATTGCCTGTTTTCACAAATGATTTACCATTGCTACTGTATTAAATTACATCCCAAAATTGCCCTTCCCTGTCTGTGTACAGAACCTCCCCAGGCAGACAAGCAGCATGCCCAGACTCCAGAGGGAGGAAGATATGAGCACTGGGTGAGTAATGTAGGATTGAGGAGATGCACAGTGTCTCACTGCCCAACAAATGAAAGATATTTTCTGCAGAGTATACTGCAGGAAGATGTTAACAAAACCTAACATATTTAATGACTGCCTCAGCACCCTGAAGAAGGATTTATTAAGCCTGAGACAGTTCTCAGCTTTGTGATCTTTTGGGTCAGTGCTACAATGCACCACTGGAGAAGCTGCTTTCTCAACACCATAACTGATTTTGGAAGTACTTTATGTGATTAGATAACTCTTGCTCTTTCAGGAATGTTTTCCTTGGATGACATAGCATGGAACAGCTTGTTTCAAAGAGAAAAAATAGTCAATTACTAAGCCAGACAAATACCACATTGAAACTTAGTGTATCTCTCAAATGTTTAATAAGGAATTTTGCAGAAGCATTACATCAATTAGAATAAAAAGAAAGGAAGGTGGGGTTTTTTGGTTATTGAGTATGCAGCCACAATGGTCCAATATTAAATGCTGGAATTGTGAGGAGTTTCATTTACAACTGAGCACCCTACTTTCAGTTCCAGCTGCTCAATATTATGACCAAATATTGATATCATGAAATATGAAGAATTATTCAGTTCACCGTATTACTCAAATGAAGTATCTCTGGTTATCAATAATAAGTATAAAAATGCCCCCAAACTAATGCTAATAAACATCCCATTAAATTTGTTTATTATAGAGAAGAGAGATCTTGTCATTTGCTGTACTTCTATATAGCTTTTTGCTTCCTGCTTTAGAGATAAGACATCACGACAGTATTCACTATGAAGCATCTCTTCTGCCATGTAGGTCGTTCAGTTTACCCAATAACCCATAAACATTGTTTTGGTTTCCATGGTTACTCAGGTTTCTTCAACACTATTGGTTGCCAAGAATAAAACAAATCCTTAAAAAACACAGCAGTTACAAACCCAGATTGCAAGGGTGTAGTCCTGCATTCAGAAATTGCATGTAGTAAATCTCGTTTGATGCAGCATTTGAATCCAGAATCCAGAATGTATTCTCAGCAGCGTTCTTCTTTAGATTAATCAAGACACTAAGATTGAAATAAGTGAAAATTGTAGAATCATTTATTCATAGAATGGTTTGGGTTGGAAGGGACCTTAGAAATCATCCAGTTCCAACCTCTCTGCCATGGGCAGGGACACATTCCAGCTAGAGGCTGCTCAAAGCCCCATCCAGCCTACCCATGAACACTTGCAGGGATGGGGCATCCATTCTGTGGGCTACTTGTTCCAATGCCTGACCATCAACAACATAAAAAATTTCTCCCTAATATCTAATCTAAACCCATCCTCTTTCAGGTTAAAGCTATTCCCCCTCCTCCTATCATTGCATGCTCTTGTGAAAAGTCCCTCTCCAGATCTCTCAATGGCCTCCTCTAGATGTTGGAAGGCTGCTATAACTGGACTGTGCTCTGAAATAGAAACCCTTAAAGATCTGTATCAGATTATATGCAAAAAATATACACCAATTACTTCTGATTTTTCTCTTCAATGTATTAAAAAATAAAATCCTGTCTTTTCATTAGAACAAATGATGCCTAAAATCTAATCTTTAAACTAATTTAGAAGTGAAATAAGAGAATAGCTTTACTTTTTAGACACACGGAATGCAATACAACTTGCCAATCAAACAGCTTGCTGAAATAATTTCATATTATGTAAAGACTAAACAACTTCTGCAATGTGCTATAATACATAATACTGACCTAGTACCTATAGTATTTTTGTTTAAAAAGACAAAGGAAAATATGGTTATAGACTACACACTTAATGAGCAGGAACATAAATGCCATTGTTGTCCAAAACAACAGATCCCATTTCTCAGGCATAATAAAACTTAGGTTACCTCCCATGAAAGAAAATTTTCTTTTCTTTGTAATGAAATGTCACTCTTTTGCTTTCAGAAAGAGTTCTAGAAATGCTGAATATCAAGTATCTAATGTAAAATCCTGAGCTGTTTTTGTTCTGGCTGGAGATGTTTTTTTTGGACTGTGCTTGTCAGTGGATATCTCTTTATCGCCTTTATAAGATAGCTTATTCAAATCTCAGTTCTCATTTTCAGTTCATTAGTCAGATAAAATGCCAGTAGCCAGCTGATTAAAGAACTGCATGAAAAGATTTGCAAATTTCTAGTCACAATACTTCATCTAGGACTGAATTTATTTTCAGTTGAAATGTAGGCATTAGTAATATTCCATTAACTGTAGTTGGGGACTGGCTTCTTAAGCTACCAGTGCAGCCTTTGAGCCTAAGGCATTAAAACATCTGGAATTCATTAGACAATTGCAACATTTATGCAGGAGCTGGTCCCCAGCAGAGCATGAGCCAAGCAGAAAATGTTCTGGTAACCCTACAGTGTTAATATAGAGGATAGAGGTAAATCTTTGCTATCTCTAAGGCTACCCAGGACCTGAAAAACAAATCTGGATGTTTAACTATGTTAGGACTACACTAGGCTGCTTTCAAGACCAGGGTTTTGTTGAGCCATTATTGAAGAGCTGTCTGGAACCAGCTTTGTAGAGGAGTTTCTCTCCATTTCATGACACACGCTTTGATGCACAGAAAATAGCTGCATAAATAACACAGCAAATATCACATACTGCAAAAATTCAGCAACATGGTGGAAAATCATACAAAACAGGAAAATTCTCTACAGTTCATGGTGTGATATTTAAGAAATCTGGCTTTTTAAAGGCTTTTTCTGAGCTATTTTTCATGGTGTGATATTTAAGAGATTGGACTTTTCTTATGCCTTTTCTGAGCTATTTCTCTGAAACCTCACCCTCCCTGTGTTCTCTATCAGCGATCAGTTTGTGTGAGTTTGCTGCTATCAGGCTTTGTACCTTCTTGCCAATGGATGGTCTGGAAACAAAGAGCCAACACTGCTACAAATACACAGACACCAATCAGCTCACAAACCCTGGCCCAAACGTGGCCCAGAGCCAGGTGAGTACAAAGTCTATAACACATACATTTCCCTGGCCATCTGCTTTTGGCAACTATATGGGACAAGATACTGTATCAGCCAAACTTTTGTTTTGACTGCACTTACGTAAGAAATATTTGAAATTCTGTTTTAATAAGAAGCTCTCCAACAAAACAAAAGGGCAAGAATGAGTTTGACATGAAGATGAATTTGTACTGTGAGATACAAAAATACCTGAAACTCTGGTTTGTTTTTTGTTTGGTTGGTTTTTTGTTTGTTTGTTTTTTGTTTTTTTGTTTTTTTTTCCCCTGGGCCCTCCATCACTCCCTATAACTATAAACAGTATAAAATTTTGTCAGAGTGAAGCAACTCTTGCTCTTAGATTAGGCACCCTTCTTCCCTCCTGGCCTCACCAAGCAACTCGGCCATAAAGAAAAAAATATTTAAACACAGCTCTTCATTATTGCTGGCTGTTTGAAGGGCCAGCATGATATGACAGCATCTTAAAATATTGCCATAAAGGAACTATTCTCAGCATGCCCAGAAAGCTTCTCAGCAGTAACACTGGGCCTAGGAACATCAGCATGAACTCTCATGAAGGCTAAGCCAGAAGATTTACCACTTGATTTATTCAGTCACGTTCCCAAATAACTGAAAAAGGAAGCTCATAAAATCCTAAGATACATACTGCTTTTTATGGAAAACTATCAAACATACCAGCAGAAGGGAGGGTATTTGGGGCAGTTGTTGGTTTGGTTTTTTGTGGGGGGTTTTGGGGTTTTTTTGGGTTTGTTTGTTTGGTTTATTTTTTTAATTTTGAAGTGGTTTTATGCTTTCTTAGACTTATAAGGCAAATGCTGATGAAAAGAAAAAAAAGAAGTGGGCTTAACTTCTCTTGTAACTTCTCACTTTGCCATACTGTATCCATTTTTTTGGTTGTTTTTAAAATGTGCTGGCTTTTTACACAGTGGACCACACAGAGTATTAACAGGAAGAGTACTCACTTGACTGCATGTCTTTACAGGAAGAATCTGATGTTCAATTCAAATATTTCCCCTCAAACCCCTCCTTAAAGTGATTTGGAATATTTAAGTGTTAAGTCAATTGGACTGAACCCTGTGGAAAAAACCACTGTTTCCTTCTTTTAATTTCAGCATGTAACAAACACTAACTCCATAAAAAGCTTCTTAAAAATAAACTAGATATGCCAATAATGACCCAATTTTCCTCAGTTTAGGAGTGTTGACATTCAGAATTTCAATTTGTTGTAAGATTAAGTACCAATCTTCCTGAAGCTGGAAAATCACACTTGCATCAACAGACTTCAAGTGAAGGCGTAAGTTCACAACCTAGAGACAGTGTCCTTTCTCTATTTCTTCCCAAAGTGAAGAAATGTCCAAAATGAGAAGTTTTGCTTTAGTTTTATCTATTTAAAGTATCTATTGGCAGTGTGCAGACTCCAGATTCATTTAAAGTCATCGTAAGGGGTTGAGTTCTTATCTCCATCTAAACAAAGCGCAACAGATTTTTTTTAAAGGTTTCTCTTTGCCTCTTAATAAAACTATGCTGCAAGGTTCTGACTGTTTTCCATTATTATGATCTCAGTACATTTCCAATGATTAACTATTTAAGCAAATGTTTGTCATGTCTCGATCCAGTAATGTTTGCAAAGTGCTGCTGCTCCAATAGGTGGACAAACAATAATTTAATTGCAAAAATTACCACAATGACATGTCAAACATATATTTCATGGAAAGCAAACAATTAAAACATCAGCTTTAGTCATTAAAATCATGTTGTTTGTTTAGTCCACTAACATAATTTTATAATGAACAGCAGAATAAAAATGGATATCATTACAGCAGTAAAAAACACCAGGGTCTTGCCTACATTATAGAGCTGCCTTAGCCTTGGTCAGCAAACAAATGTGTCTGCACAGACAGTCCAAGGTGGGGGCACTGCCAGGACAACACAATTTTTGCTTCTAAAGCTGCCTGAGTACTTGTGCAGTACTTTTTTTTTTACTTGACAAAGGTAAAGATCCATATCCTACATGTCTGAAAGCTACAAGCTTTCAGGATAAGGGTACTTGATCCTTGGATTACCACTCCTGCGATGTTCCACAGCTTTTAAAATATTTAATACCAGTTTTGGCTTTTTCTTTCAATACATATTTATAACTGTGAAATAATTTAATGCTTATTTAAGGTCTTCTATCACCTTGAGCCTTGAGTTGTGATTATCTCAGGGAGACAGGATTTCCTGCAGCTGAAAAAAAAAAAAAAGCTGAAACCCTCCTACTTTTTTTTTTCTTTGGTTTCCCCAAATAGAGGAGTTTCATTTTTTTTGAAATGCATGAGCATTACATTAAGTAAAAACAGTATTTTTGCCTCTACACAAACTTGAAATTATTTTTCCATTGCTGTGGGATGCACTGTAAGTAGATTGAAACTTGGAATTACTGGGAGTATAGAGAAAAACAACAGATTTTATTAGATTTTGTTATCGACTGCTTATGTGTCACTTTCTCTGCCAGATATGCCCTAAACAATTCCAGCTATAAATAGATCATTTGAAATGTTATTTTGAAATTCTGTAGAGAATATTGTATTACTGCTTTGTTAAGCAAACCTGCATTGCTGGATACTTTATATACATTTTCCTGACATTTATAACAAGACAAGCTGTCCAAGAATATATTATTTCTTTGTATTATGTAGAGTTGAACATAAGAAATGGAGAACATATTTACTCATCAAAATACCTTTGCAATTTGCAGGTTAATTATTTGGAGTAGTAGTTTTTGTCATAGCCTACTTTGAAAGAAATCACTTGCTTCATAGATACTTTCTTGCTCTGCAAGTTTCTTAATTTTTTACTCCCAGAACAGTTTCAAGCCTGACTTTGCATAACACAGTAAAGCTACAAGAAAAAAAAAACCAGCCCATCCTCTTAGACTTTTATTATTGCCTATCAACCCTGCATATGTAAGTATGTGCACATGGTTAGAAAATACTCAACAATCCAAAGCATCTTAAAGAATTTATAGCTGTATTTTCCTTTCCTTTCCAATAAAAATTATCATAATAATACATAATACCAATGGCTGAGTCTGATACAGTGATTTCGTTTGTCAGTAATTTACCAGTGGCCACTAATGATTGAAAAGTGATAATTTTGCTGTCTCATATACTGGGAGAGACAAACGCTGATCCGTTTCAACATTCCATTAGTGGCTAGATTTTGTGGTTAAATGCAAAGAATTCCCCTTTGCCTGTGGCTGTGGCCATGGTCAGAAACACTATGGCAATTTTCTGGGCTCAAAACTGTTACATAACAAAAGTCTCTGTTACGGAACATAACTACCTGCTTGGGGACAAACTAAACTATGCCTTTCTCATCCTTAATTTCTCAATAAGTATGCAATTCATCTGTCTAAAAAGAAGCCCCAGCCTACCCTCCTTTAAGTGTCCACACTCATTTGAATGGGGTAAGACTGGATGGTGATCTTCAAAAATTTATTTCTGCTGATGGCAAATATAGTAAAGTAACCATAAATACTGTGTTTACTTACAAAAATGATTAATATTCTGCATGTTGTGAAGGACGTTTGCTGAATTCATTTCGGCAGTAAGCATTGATTGCCCTGTAGAAAAAGGCAAGAACTTTCCAGTGCCCATTAAGCTAACATTTGTAGTCTAATGCTATTAGGACAAATAAATGATATACAGTTGTCCAGGAAGGCAGAGGGAGGGAGTGCTGAATTTAATAAAGCCTTCCAATGCCTCACTACTGTGTGCTGTGTTGCATTTTTTTGCACGAATGCATCTGGTGTTAAAGAAATCTAGTACTGTAATACTATTTCAGAGACAGATCTCTTTATGCTCAAGGCTCTAATAATATTGAATACCTATTCAGTGGACAAAGAATTTTAGAATCAATGTGGAACCCTAGTTCTTCTCTTTATCTCCTATCTCCATTCACACATATTTTTATGAGCTGCCACACCATCAATATTACCTTTCTAAACACTAATATACTTCTGGTTAGGCACAGTATTTGTTTGTGACAGCAGCCAAGAAGCTTAGGTATTTACATGTATTCAAGAAACACATGAATAGAAAAAATTTCTCTACTTGAGTAGAGAAAATTTTACAGTATATAACTGGAAGGAGGACCATGGGTGATTCAAAAGTACATATTGCAACACATTTAGTCGTATTTTTTGGCTGAAGTTTAGTTGCCTCAAATCTTATCAAGTGCCTTTTAAACTGTAGTTGAAGCATATCTTGAATGTGAAAAACAAAATTCTGACACTTTATGGGGGCAGAATGGAAAGTGTGAAGCTAAATGTTTGCCTAGATTGGAAAAGACTATGGAAAGATTAACTGTACTGAACCCAACATGCAAGGAGATTGTTTCTAGATGAACAGTCAAAAATTTATGATTCAAGGTAATAACAAAACCAAAAGGTCTTTTGGAGGTCCTGCTTCTGCTGTTATCTATACCCAGTTCACACTGTAATTTAAAAAAAATCAATGTTTCTTCATCTGCCAGACCCAGACAACATTATTAGGATCATTATTGGTCATTTGCTGAATATGGAAAAGAAAAAAAAAAATTCATTAATCCACTTTTTTCTGAAGCACTGACCAAAGAGTTTCAATGTCAATAGATGGAAACATGCAACTTTTTAAGAGACCTTAACAGGGGAAAATCCATAATGAACTAATAAAGGAAGTAAGGCTAATAATTCAAAACATGTTTTCAGTAACTACAGGGGAAGTTTAGAATTTCCCCATATTTAACCCAGCAACAGAGAGAAAATGTTTCAGTAGAAAGACCTTTTCAAAATTAAATCAATAAGGACAAAATGTTTATTGTAGTCAGACTTCATTTTAAGTGAGGTTTATTTCCTTCTGTGGGTAATCACTTAAGAAATGTGGTGGCAAAACAGACATGAACAAAAATTTAGAAGGTAAGACAAAGTGAAGGACAGTTTCTGGTGAATTTATCATATGATGTCTAAACCTGCTTTAAAACACTGCTCCATTTGCCCCATTCTAGGTCAAATGCCAGATGTCCTGGTGGTGGTTAACCAGCCACCCATACCTCCTCTGGTAGGAGCCACTTAAAACTACATTAAATCTCACACTAAGTCTTGCTTCAACTTTCTGCATGATTTCTTCACTATCTGCATGATAACATCACCTTCTTTGTTTATCATATGTGTAGAACTTGTGTGACTTTGTCTTTCATGACATCTTGCTAGTGAATGGTAACCAGATTGTCAGTTAGCAACCTCATTCATTTTCACGTGGCTTGTGAAGAAAACCACCACCTTAAAAACAAAAGTATTATCTTGCATTCTAGGTATCTTAAAATTTTGAGGTGAATTTTAAAATAATAATTAATCTAATAAATCAAATGTATTCATTAGTTGGGTGAAGAGTCAGTTTCATAGCCTTACTCCCAGAAACAGAGAGAAAAGCAGGTTTCACTAGGCTGCTTTTATTTGCTCTCCCATAAAGAGTCCAGTTTACAAAATGTCTTCTGACACTTTGTAAATACCTGACAGAATTAGATGCAGTAGCACAAAGTACACAAAACAATGAGCAGACTTGCAGTGATGTGGAAGACAAACATGATTTGCAAAGTCAATTACTCAGGTGATCCTGAGGCTTCAACTTATCTCTGCTGCAGTCTTTGATATTTACAGAAATAAAATTAAACTTACCATTCCAAGAAGGTTTTAACAGCTATTTTCATAGTAATTTTGTAAAAATAATTCTATGTATCACATTGGCACTTTAATGCTCCTCAGATTAATTTTGCTGATGTAAAAGTACTGAAAACAGTTCCTTATATTAGCACAGAGGTGCAAAAATATTTCAGTGATGTGTCTTCAGGAAAGAGTTTGGGTGCAACACTTCATGGAAATATCTCAGCTTGAGCAAATAAAAATGGAGGCATCAAAATCATGTTAGTTTGACAAAAATTTAGACAATATTTAGGCCAATGTAGACAGAGTCATCAGGCTTTTACATGGATTTTATTCTGTTTCTAGTCAAGCAGGAATAACATTGAAGAGGAAAGATTTTACCTTTTGTATTCAAAAGAAAGTTCCCTTTGAAGCGAGTGAATTGAATGTCATTGATATAGCCTGTGGTCTTCAGGTCTGAAATTTTAATCTATCCATAAAATAATTCAGGAAAACTACCCTGCAGGGTATTTAAAACTGATTTTCAAAAAACTGTGATTGAATACAAGACTTCTTTTATTAAACAGTCAAACAAAGCATGAAAGATACATTAACAGTAGGATGCCAATATTATAAGCAAGTACAAGCAAGAATTTTTCCTCAGGTAAAAGTTTATCAGTCAATTTGTTGAAAGATAAAGTTTTTAAAATTCTTCAGAATTTTTCAGAGCAGTTTGTGCTGTAATGATGACATCTAAAATACATACATCCCTTACATTTTGCAAATATTTAAGTAGTTCCCACATGTTACTGCCAGATTATTAAATTCCTTCTATCTATTGAAATGAGTCATGGTGGACTAGGAAGGAAATAAAAAATCTCTCAGAAAACTGTGTGAGAATCTACCACTCTGTCATTCTAATTTATTGGGAAATTTATTGGGAAAACAATATTAATGGTAGTTTTGTAGCAATTACAGCAAAGAAAGTTGAATTGATTTGCACAGGACTGGTACTTGCCAGCACTTTAGGTTTCCAGGTAAATTAGGAGAAGGAAAATTTACACCACAGCTTAAACTGTTTTTAACAACAAAAGCTAAATGACTCTTTAGACTGAAGAAATTATTTTTAGTAAATACTTAACAGCATTGTCTAGAAAAGATAAAATCAAACTAAAAACAAAATTTAAATTAAAAAAAAGCAAAACAAACTGAAACAAATAATCTGTCCCTAATAGCCTGAAATTTTTGGAAGATGAACTAAACACATAAATCTGAATAACCTCTTTCTGAAATATGCCAATTATTCTGAAAAAATGCATTTTTTTAATGTTTGAAAATTTTAATCTCATTGATTCAATTACTATTTAACAATTATAACATCAGTGACATTAAAACTTTTCACTTCTATTGGATAAAAATAGATGTGTCCAGATTCTTCTCGTCCCCAGCTCGTAGTATTTTCCCCATGTCCAATGGAAGACAAAATATATTGGAAAAAAAATCTAAGTCCCAGTTGAATTCAATTTCCATAGATTACTTGAAATTTCACTATAGAATGAGATGCTATAGAAAGGATAGCAATTAAGAAACAGACTTTGTACTGTTGCTTTATCTGTCATATTGACACTGTCTTACAAATGAAGATACAGATAAGAAGAATTTGTCAATAGCTAAAACCCTTAAAATTGAAAAGGCTGTTTTTAAGGAAAACATACTCATGTTCGATTCCAAAGAATTCTGTCAGGGCCGGTTTCAGGACATTATAGATAAAACAATAAGGCAATTGTTCTGCCAAGTGCTAACCTATCAAAGTTTGGAATACACCAGAGGCAGAGTGGTGCAGTTCCTGTTCTGAGAAAGTCTTTGATGTGCTAGAAATTTGTCTTTACTATGTGTGAAAGATAATCATACCAAGTAATCATACCAAAATCACTGATGTGACTTTGCAGATAGCTTTCAGTAAATTGTTTTTTCTGATTATTTGAACATTCATATTGAAGGTAATGAAACAATTCAATAAATAATCTGCCTAAATCTTGAAATGATGAAAATTTAAATGAACTTAATATTCTTATGTACAAAGCGTTTTTAGAAATAATTCTATAAATACACTGTTCTGTAAGGTTTATAAAAAAATCCACAAATTGTTCAATGGAAAATTGAATAAAGTATTTCTTTTATGAAGGATTCCCTTCTGTAAAAATTTTTTACAGTTGCAGTAGTTACTTGTGGCCAGATTCTACTTCCAGTGTTATGAATGACTACTACAAATCTTAAGCGGGAAAAAAATTTGGCCTCATGAAGTGTGTTTCTTCTTTTACACAGAATGGAACCCACAGAAGAATATAATGTCTTAAAAAGAAGTAGATGTGAAAGGAAATTTCCTCTAAGGCCTTAAAAAGCAGATGGAATGAACAATCCTATCTCAGTAATTTGAAAGATTTTTGTTTTGTATTAAGCATATTGAACCAAAGTATGAAGTAAGGTGAAAAAGTGTATAGAAAACTGTAATTAATTAAATTTTAACAGAACCTGGAAAAGCAAACTAATGTGAAGACAAAAGACTGAAATAGAATAATAGAGAAAGTGGGACAGGATAATCAGGTAGTAGAATAAAATGCCTGAATGCATTTTCATATTGCAAATGTTACATTCAAATTAGTTTCCCAAAATACTTGATGAGGGAATATATATTCACGAACAAGTTATTCACATTGCAAACTGAACATAGTACATCTTATTAATAACTTAGACTTTTAATACTTTGAAATTTAAATTTTCATATGCTTTCATATATGTGACGCCAGAGCATAATCTATAGACACGAAAGCACCGTGCTTGCTGACAAGAATACCCTTTTTATCAGTACAGAGAACATCCTCCTACTAAGTTACTCCAATAATCCAGCTTTTAACATTCTTCATAAAAATCAGAACACAAATTAGTCTTAATTGTGCCAACAATTAAATTTTGTTAAGAACAAGATTAGCTAAGCAGTTAATTAAACAATGTTTTACAGATTTATAACGATATTAATACTGGGACTGCAGAGCCTATATACTTACAAAAATGGAATTTAAGGTAGCCACTAGTTCTTGAGGTATTGATTCTTGTGATAATGTTCACCTAGGCTAAGATGTAATTCAGTGTAGTCAGTGTTCAAAATCCATAACAGCACTTGCATTTGAAGGATGACCCAGGAAAAAAGGGTGTTAGCTCGGCTGTGAAGAAAAACAAAATGTTAGAAGCTCAGTTTTTCAGCTTGTGCAGGAAGTTTCATTAGAAACTCCATTTGTCTACCTACAGCAAACTCAAATAAATGCACAAGTCCAAACAGAAATGTTAAGAAAAACTAATAGAAAACCAAACTTTGAAATATAATCCCATAAAAAACCACCACTGGCTGGATAAACGGATATATTTGAAAGTAAATGTCATGTTTCCTGTGAGGTTTTTGTGTTCTTGTCATTCAAACAGTATTGCAAAGGTCAGTTTATTGAAATGTCATGCCTGAAAAATCTTCATGCATTCTTTCTCCCTACACTCTAGAGAAGCTTTTTTCATTGACCATCATCACATTGTCTTATGCAGTACAATGAATCAAACTAAGTGGAAGTATGTTTTATGCTATTGTAAAATACAATAAATATGAAATAAGTAGTTACAGCTGACACAAAATTCAAGCCCTTAGAGTGAATTTACCAAAAGAGATCAGTACTTATGGACAGAGTGCTCATATAAATACATTCTCCTTTTAAAGAGAAATGTATCAGTAAGTCCAAGACTACAAAGACAGTGCTTAAACCTTAATTCAGAACTTGAATTCCTATGTGGAGGGCATGATCTCAGTTCTGTTCCTCTTTCAAGATGAGGTTCAGCAATCTTGCTCCCTCTATGCCTACTTTAACTGTACAGTGGAAAAGAATAAGTAACAGGCATCCCAGACAGTAAAATGCTCTTAATGATAAAAATTCACTTTTAATCTCTTGTAGACATGTAGCTCAAATTAAAAAAAAAACCAAACAAAAAAACCCCAAAAAACCCAAAAAACAACTGAAAATCTTAATGATTATCCAGAAATCCTTCATTTGCTGAACAGTAACTTTAACCCTGAGAGAAAAAATTAATTAATTGCAGCAGCCACAACAAATAGAAGAGTGAATATTCACTGAGCATTGTCTTATTTGTGTGATGCTGTACCCTAGACACTGAACTGGAGAATGGGATGTTGAAATGTGGTACTTGCTGCAAGACGTTGATTTGTGCAGAGCAGGGCTTTCACAAGCCTCCTAACCTTGTGGCTCCTGACAGATGGCAGGCACCTCCCCTGGAGGAGCACCAAAGAATGGGTCACTGCCTGACAAACAGGCTCCCAAAGAGGCTGACTGAACAACTCTAATGGAAGCTGAATGCTTGCTGCCTGCAACAGCAGTGTTAAAGGAAAGGAGGAAATTACCTCAAATATTATAATACCTTGCCTTACTTAGGAGCAAAGGGGCCATTTTTATCCCTTCTGATGATAGATACCTGCCTTCTACAGGAGTCATTTGGACAGATTCTGGAGAGAGTCACAGTTATTCATCTTCAGCAATGCCATCTGTCCCAAGTCTGTATTTTTTTTCCTCAGTGAAACTACCTTTTGTGTAGAAGGAGGCAAGGGCAAATTTTTCAGTGTTATCATGCTTTTTAAAAAGGAGTGATGGACATAAGCTCTTCTTGTTGCTAAATAAACCATTAGTTTATTAGTCTTCTGAGGAAGCCCGAGTATATCTCAGTTCTCTGAAATGAGTTCAGCTTGCAAGTTAAATGTATGTATTCAGTCCTTGGCAGAGAAGGTCTCCTCTTCAGAGACTTTTATGCTTGTCACAAGATGGTTTCATTTTTTGGGATCATCTGGTGCTCCCACAGCAGAAGTTCAGTCTCTGCCAAAGCACAGTAGCATTCACTAGGGAAGGAGATTCTCTAAAAGCCAAGAAAGAGCAAACCATGTCTTTGAGTTCCAGATCTGAAGTTTCCCCTTTCTGTTTTGCAGTTATTCACTCCTACATCAGCAGTATTTTTTATCACGTTTCAAAATGTAGTTTCGTTCATTATCTCAAGCTCCACAAGCTTCCCAAGGATATCATTTTCAGCAGTCCTGGGCTGCAGTATACCCTGCCTGCCTTCACACTGGTTTGCACCATCTCCTGGTATGAGTAGAAGAACAGGGGCTGACATTCTTTCTGCATAGCTACATCTGCCTTTGATCCATGAGGCTCTTTTACATTACTGCTGGAGCAAGAGAGAACTTTTTAAAGCAAATGTTGAAATAGGTAGGAAAGGAAAGGATATCAATCACAAACTTGTAGATTCGTTGTTATCAGAAAGACTATTCCAACATTCAATCATATAGACATTACTGTATCAATATAAATCAAATATATAGAGAGATACAGATATTATATAGATGTAAAAATGCAAATTATGACATTTATAGGGAGGGTTAGGAAGGCCAGGGTTTAGTTGAGGTGTTAGGGCATGGGTGGGACTCGATGATCATTAAGGTCTCTCCCAACCTAGTCATTCTGTGAATTCTATGAATTCTGAAGAAAGTAGCTGAACAAAACTTAAAAAATATTCAGAGGTTTATGACTGAGAATGGTCTTTGGTCTCAATCAACTTAAAAAAAAAAAAAAAGATGTATCAGGTTCTAGAAAATCAGAAGTGTTAGGCAGATGGAATTTTTTATAAAACAGAGGTGGCTGGTAGAAGTGTTCCTGTAGTTTCTTGGTAGTGGAATTGCTTTTCTTGTGCCCTGCAGGGAATCATGCCTATGTTTACAGAGCAGGAAGGAATTGTTTAACACATACCGCACATTCTCCAGTGGTGTTGATGAGCACGCTGAGCTGGAAATGTAACAAATTCTTCCTTTTGGAACTAATTGTAGCAACTTCTTCAACTCCACCCTTATTCTTCTTCTGTCCCTTTCTTCCTTTAACACTTTCAGTTCATCTCTGTAAAAAGTAACTGAAAGAATCCATGACCAGCTATTTCAGAAGAAATTGTGGTACCATGCCAAAAAAATGACCTTTTTTATACCAACATATGGGAATAAGAAATTAATCGTCCCAATATAAGAAAATCCCAGCACTTCTGCTCTGGTCGAAATGGAATGTCTCAGGAGAAACATCAGGGAACAACACCTATAACTCATTGCCATGTGCTCTTCAATAGCAGCCTCACAGCTTCTCTCCACTCATCTGCTGCTGCTGTTGTTGTTTGGTTTTTGTATTACCATTATTATTTTATCATTGAGTACTGCCTGGTTCTATCCCAGTAGAAGAATATGTGTGCAGCTCTAAATGTTGAATAAGGCCAAAGCTCTAAACACTGAATTCAAATGCAAAAATGAATGGCAAAAGAGTATTCTACCTCTTGAAAAGGGGTAAGCTTTACTGTAATTTACACCTAGAGCTAGAAGGAATCAGATGTATCTGTTCATTATTAACCTGGACATTCATAGCCCCCTCAAATAATCACATAAGTTTGTACACAATGAAATCCATTCTTACAGACAGTGAGGGTTGATTTCCAAATTGAAAGCCAATGGAAAAAACTCTATAATCTGCCTTATACCTAGCCTGAGCAGAAAAAGAGTTTGAACTGCTTCATTCACTTAGTTTTCAATATATATCCGTGTTTTATTAAAACAAAATAAAAAAGGAAAGGGAAAGGGAAGACGAAGAGGGAAGAGGAAAGGGAGAAGGACCACAAGATCAGTTCTGAAATTAATTGAAGAGACTTTGAATATTCAGATTATCCTCAGGTTATGAAGATGCCAAACAGAAGTGTCTCAAAATTGTGACTATTTTTATTTTGTAACCTCCTATTAAATATCAATGACAACATACATACAGAATCAAACAAATGCTAATTAAGCAGTAACACCCTCTGTGAAGTAAAGCAGTACATTCTTTCTTTTCAGGCTTTATGTAACCACCCTAAAAAATAAAATGCAATGCCAGTATGAGCAGCAATATTGAAACTCTGATAAAATACCTTATTGTCTAATTTATAAGGAAATGTATTTCCAGCTGAGGAAATACATCCATAAATACCCAAGGTAATAGTATCCTTTGGTCATTTGCTGTGGCAAAGATCAGTTTCATAAAAGCAAGCATTCCATTGAATTAATAGCTGTGTTTTCCTTTTCAAAATCTGATTAAAAAAACAAGAAGAAAAAAATGTGGCTGTCCATCCTTTGAAATACTGCTTTTAAATACATCCTGAAAAATGCTTCTCTTTCTGGGTGAAAAACAAATGCTGAAAAATCTGACTTTCTCTACTTTCTCCACTGAAGTTTCCCAAAGAGACAGAGGCAGACAAATCACTGAGACAAGCAGAGAGACTATTCCCAAAGGCAGAAGATAAGAGATTGATGAACACCTGACAACCTGCAGCGTGGAGAGCACATGACTGCTTTGGAATACTTTTGGTTTTACCTTAAACTCCACCACATGCACTACTACAGATCTCCCTGTTTCCAGCGCTTTTGTGTAGGTCAGATGAAAGGATCCTATCCAGACGCCTCCTGAAACCAGCAGTGCAAAGGGGTAGGGGAAAGGGAGGTTGCCTCCCAGTTACTTGAAAAACCACACCTTTGTATTTTTTGTCTTCTTTTGTCTTCAGACAGCTGCAATCTGGTTGTGGTGTGACTGCCCTAGAGGGGTGATGATGTATGCAAAGTTTGACGGACTAACAGCTGATGGATTTAACACCTATCACAAGGGTTTCTTCTTTTATTCCCATTTGCAATCTCAGCATGATCACTCTCCAAGGCAATCTAGTTAGGCCATCAGCTTTTCAAAATAACTAACTTCCATTACTTTACCACGTCCAAGACTCAAATAAAACTTCCTGATTGTAGTAATATCAACTAAATTATCAGTCTCAGAGCCTGAAAAACGTTTTAATTGTACTAATCACATACTACCTCTCTGAAGTAGATTCATCTCTGAATGTATATTCTGTAGCATTTAATAACTGAATGAAAAAAAAATTACAAATAATTTGGTTCAGTGTTTTTTCCCCATCCAAAGCTAATAGAAGTTTAGCAGTTAATAGAATATTTTGGATATACAGTGCAGATAGACAGTAAATAAGGTGGGGGAGAGAGAGGGCTATGCAGCCTACGAAACACAGCAGCTGTACTTGGCAGGAGATGTAAAATAATTCCTACCTAATAGAGCTGTCTTGGTCCATCTGGCACGGGCACCTACATACTCAGTAAAGCTCAGGGGAGACACTTTTTAAAGAATTACATAAATTATTACTTTGCAGCACTCCTATCAGCATTCTTAACCAAGTGCTCACTTCCAGGTCAGCTTGTTCAAGGGCAAAAAAACCTCAGAGTAATTTCCTGCCTGTCTTCATCTCTGCATCTTCCTGTCATTCATACAGCCAAAATTTCTCTGAGACCACTTCTGTGGTATGAAGAAGAGTGGCAGACTACCAGACCCTCATGTCTGGCAACCCTACTATCCATGTATTTGCCATTTCCTGATTAATAAGCAGCTGATATCACAAAAGGATTCAGCATAAAACCCACTTGTGATTTCTATGGTCTCTCAGTACAAAGACAGCGTGTCAAAACATGAGAGAAAAAGTCTGAATTCTTCAGTGCCATGGAAACGGAAGTATTAATAAATGCATTCTTTTTTTATTTTTTTTAACTTCAGCTGGAACTGCACTTGAGACAATCTTTTAGTAGAAAACTGTTAAACTGTCCCTGTGATTTCAGCGGTGGTGAAGTGGAGTGGGTTAAAAAACCACAGAAAATAGGATATTTTTTGTTTGGAACAGAGCAGAAGTCAGAAGAAGCAGAGCATATGACTCAGGAAAAGAGGTAGGTTTGGGCAGAATTTTAAGGCCAGAAAGATCACAAGCTGACACTTTGAGGGCTTTCAGTAGCAGTAACTTTTTTACGATTCAGGAGTGTATAGAAAAGACGGTGGAAGGGGAAGATGCTACGAACCATGCACAACTTTTTGCTCAAAAGTCATTGTCTTTTTCACAGTACAGTACATCCACACAGCTCCTGCTTCACAGACCTCTGAAACAAGAACAGGGCAGCTTCTTCCCATCGACGCCCCTCAACACTCACTGACAGCAGCTTCTGGGATTGTGTCTTTGGTGGAAACTAAACGAAGGGCTTTCTGCTTTATTTGGCATCTCCAGCCATGCACTGTATTATTTCAAGATAGAGAAGGCCTGCAGCACACAGCTCTGTGACACAGGACCACCCCTTCTGCTTTGGAGCACCTTTTGAGCCTTACCAAGTCTGCACTGCTACAGCACACTGAGCTTTGCATTTGCCCTACTGTCTTGAAGAGTAAGATAGCAATGCACCCCTGGTTTATTGTCCCTGTTTCTGGCAACCTGCAATTTGGAGATCTCTAGAGGGCCAAAGACTGAACTGAAGATTCAGTAGCCTTTGCAATCCAATGAATATGCTGAAGGAAAAGTCATTGTGCATTACAAAGTGTTTGGAAATCCCATCAAACTCTTGAGTCCCCAAGCTGAAAACAGGACAAAGATGCAAGACTATCAGAAGGAACTGCCATATAACCTGTCCTGATGGTTTTATTATTTATTGAGCATTCACTTTTCAACACTGTTGAAAATGGGATACCAGGCTAAAGTTGCCCTTGGTCTCACAAAGGACAGTCAGTTTTCCAGCCCCACCCCAGCTGCTGGTGTCACTGGGGCATCTATTTGTTAGGCCAGCCCACAGGAGCAAACACTTCTCCAAAGCCAGTACATTTGTACTGATCAAGGTCCTACTAAGGAAATCTTTCAACTACTCTGACAGACAACAGTTTGATAGTTGCTGTGGCTAATTAAAAAGCTTACAGATGGTCAGGTAGGGCTCAGAAAATTTTGTTAGCTTCTCTCCAGCTCCCACAGTTGCTACTAATTCAGCTGCTTTTCACAGTGCACTTAAGGGAAAAAATTATGCAGTTAGGAATTCAACTAAGTATTTGCTTTTAGAGTCTCAGATTCTTCACATTAAAACTTATCATTGTCTAGATCTTTTGCTTTATTTAATCAATAGTGAAAGTCGAAGCAGTTACATTTCTAAAAAGTGTTTTTTTTCCTTAGCTGTGAAGTATGAAAGAACTGACAGCATATATTCTTCTTCCTTCTTCTATTTCCTAGGTCTTTATTATCATGGATGTCTGACAAATTGATAAACTCAATATCTTAATATCTTTTCCACTCCCTCTGCTATCACAAAGGCAACATTTATCTCTGTGGACAACATCTTCTTCAAATGCATCCTATATAACTATTTTATAGGAAGACAGGAAACTGACAGGCTCCAATTTATCTCTGCACAGTACCACCCATTTATTGCTGTTCAGGAACTCTAGATCTATTTGTATGTTCATAGTAATAGCCAATACATGCTACTACAGAAATATTTTCCACCCTTTCAGGAAACATTGAGCTTACAAACAATGTTTACTAGGTCTTCAGTATTTCCTTTAGCCTTACTGAGTTAATGGAAACATTCAGTGGTCAGTGGTAACAATAAAAAGAAGTGGTTTGTACCTGTACTAGAACAATTAATTTAAATGCCCAGCTTCATACTTTATGCATACGTAGGACAGTACATTCTTCAGCCTTGTTCAAGCCATACAAACAGTGCAGATGTTTATGCTGCCTCTGTTTTGTAGGACTATCTCATTTGAAACTCATTTTAATGTTATTCCAGAGCTTTGCAATTTATATTGTAGACTGTTCTGTCACTGTGCAACAAACTGTTCAAACACAGACCTAAATTTTAATAAATATGTTATGAGCAAGCATTTAGTAACAGTAAATTTACAGGGTGAAACTTCAGATTTATGTTTTTATTGCATTCTGCAGGAGCAAGTTAGAATTGCTGCCTGTACACATATAATTACTAGTGGTACTTGGCAAGATTATGCTATCCTTGTGGCTGTCTTATATGAGTTGCAGTTACTTGTGAGTTGCTGACATTTTATTGTCTCATACTAGTAAAACAGCAATGACATCTATATTTTTCACAGCCAAGCTTAATCATAAGTACATCTGTCAAGATCTCAAAATACACTAAAGGCTCTTCTGCTTCGTGGATGTCTTTTCTTAGTTTTTCCTTCCCATTCTGCCCTTCCCCAAGTGACATTTAAAGATCCACTTTCCTTCCCCCAGATCTATATCTGAAAAGCAATCAGCTGGTCCTCCAAGCATCTGACACATGCTTTTTTGTACTAGTTGTTAATTTTGAAGATTCTCCAGTTTACAATTTCTATGACACTTACTCTAGATTTGTGCTCCTGAATACATTTATGTGATTTATTTATCCCCAGTTGTTTCTGAAATCCTGATAAAGGCAGAGCCTGATCATTACAATATACTTGCCATGAGTGTTTGTTAACTGCTTTGAGTATCCCTTTGCTTCTTGCACCACTTCTGCAATTACTATGACACTTCAGCCATCCCTGAATGCTTAATAATCTTTAATATGCCTTCAGTGTGCTGAAACAAAGAGACAGATGGATTTAAAAGATATCATCTATATGTAAAAAATACATTAAGAATGTACATATGTCTTTCCATTCAGTAGATCTCTAATATGCTCCAAGATGATTGCAGTGTGATATAATCAAGTTAAACATGAGATTGTAAAATATCCAACTACCCAAACACAGTGTCAGTCACAAGAAAATATTTCAGTTGTAAGTATTCCAGTAGATGAGGAAAAAACCCTTTCAGATTATGCAAACAAAGAGAGTGAGAGTGACCTGGGGAGGGGAAAAGAGTCCCTGAGTGAGTGACTGAGTGACTGCCTGCCTGCCTGAGTGAAAAATCTGAACTGTGAAAAAAGATTTCAAGCTAAAATTCTGCAGTCTATAAGTAGGTAAAAAGGCACTGCATGTCTCCTTTTCAAGTAAAAATAGGCAGACCCAGGCTGCCCATAACAGTGTGATGGTATTAACCCATTTCCTCTCTGAAAATCAGAAAACCACAGCAACCTCAGAATCCAGCAGTGGGATGATAATATCTTAGCTTCTGGCATCAGAAGATGGAAACCAATAAAATACATAAATATGCATGAAAAGGCAGATAAATTCAGATGGTTATTTAAATCTATAAACAGCAAAACCCACAAATATTCCTTTGTGATCTGAAATTTCTATATGAAACTCCCTAAAAAAAAAAAGAAAACCAAAAAACCCCCTACAATTTTGAATTATATAGCTCCAGAGAAGGACCAGGTTGGAAAGCACATCTAAATATCATGTAGCCTAACCCTCCTGCCATGATCAGAGACACCTCCCACTAGCCCAGGTTTCTTGAAGCCCCATTCAATGTGGCCTTGAACAGGGGCAGGACCTTGTGCTCGTTCCTGTTGAATGGATTATATAAAATTATGCTTTGACTTCTAGTAAAATATCAACTAATGATATAAAGGCATGAATTCATAATGCAGATTTAAATAAGTGACATATTCAAACATTTTCTTTACAGACTTGATACCATTCTTTAGTATTTATAAAATATTGAACGTGTATAGAAACTAGAAGTCACATTGAGTCCCATTAATCATTTAAAGTTCTTCATTAGTAATATAAAACTACCTAATATATAACACATCAAGAAAAATATAAATTATCAGTAGTATGTATTTTAACATAAACTGATTTATTTAATTAGATGCAATTAATACAAGTTTAGGATTTTTAAATCTAGTCATAGTTGCTACTCAAAACTACTGTATAACTTTATTAAAATTTTCTTTCGGCAGTCTAAACAGAGACAGGCTGTAGTTCAGAGGTTAGACTTTCTTTAAAACTTTAGTGTTAATCATCTATGATGAAGAAATGCCTTTAAAATTTGCAGGAATTTTAGTTTATTTCAATTTAACTGCAAACCACTCAATAAATCATTGTTTCCCTTTTAACTTTCAATAAGCTCTAAAAACACTTAAATTCCAGTGTAAAAGCTTATATTTTCTTTATTTCGTTGTATGTATACTGCTCAAAATTAAGACTGACTGGTAAGAGGTGGAGTGGTGCAATGGCCCCGTGGCGTCTTTAGAAATTTGGGTAAGTAAAGTCCTGTTTGAGTGCCAGGTTTTGTAATATGCTCCAGAAGGTGTCTGAAGTTAGGAGACTACTTTGTCTCCTAAGTCTCCTAATGAATTGTACCTACTTTTTTGTTTGGTTTTAAGAACTCAATTGTGACAGGATCTGAACAGGATTTGGGAGTAACATGAAATAATTTTAATGAATTTTCCATGGTAAGTGGAAAGGTGTTTAAACACTCGTGGTGCACTCCAGGACAAGACATGGCAGCCAGGAAATTGCATTCTCACCATGCATCAACCAGCTATCCCTAGCAAGTCTCTGCAACAACTCTAGCCCCTAAGTGTAATCCATCTTTACACCTGCCCACATTTTCAGTGTGTTTTTCATGGTTCAGACTTGCCCCTTTGAAGATAATATTAAAACCATTCTGTACCACAGGCTGTTCCAGGTTCATCAAAATTAGCACTTCTACTAGCCAAATAACTCAATAGCTAGGCTACTTTGTTTTTCTAAGGTCAAATAAAAAGCAGGCAGAAAGAAGGGGTGAATTAAGGCCTTTTCCAACGGAATATGAAAGAATGGAAAAATACTACATGCCCATCAGAAAATACACCTGCATGAAGCACTTTCTATCAGCTGTGATTAGCTTCAAATATCCACAAAAGCAGCACACTAGCTATTGGATTTGCAGTACACTTGATGCCAGCACTTTCATCTGATCTAGGAGCAAGGTGTGAGTACAGTCTGTCAGAGAAACTTGACAAACCAAACTCTGCACTGAGCTCATTGCTATATTGACAGCTTGCCCCAGGTAAGAAGAGAAGTTTGATTAGACACTTTCATCCTTTTGCAGAGATATATAAATGCAAAAAAAAAAAAAAAAGGCCGGAAATGCTCTTGCTGAAGGCTAAGGAACACTTGGTCTGAATACAGAGAAGTGTCAGTGGGGAAATGGATTGGGAATGGATGGAAATTGCTCTTTCTGTGGCACAGAGGAGAGAGTAATGAGATGGCATAGAACTGATTGGTGCTGCAGTGGAATGCCACTGAGATGGGCAATTTTCATTTAGAATTTTAAGGTCTGAGGATATAAGCAAAGCAACCTCTTGGGTTAAATAAGGGATAAACATACTTTCTACCTAATGCAGACAAGGAATGTAAGAAAAAATCATCATGAGCTAGGGAGATTTAATGTTAATCACTATTGCCTTTACTAGTGGACATTTCTAAGATATCTCTGAAACCTAATGACAAGCTGTAATTTCACAACTGCTTTACAATGACAAAAAGCAGGCACAGCTGTCAAAAAACCCAGTCTATCTCCAGCCTGCAAGTGCTCACCCTCTGCCTCTATCGCCCCATATTGCTACTGGTACAACTTACATTCAGGGAGCTATATCCTGAAGCTCACAGAGAATCTGATTAAGGATATGCTGGTTTAAGGTGGCCATGAAACTCCCACTACAGTTTTGGCTGGGAGAGGACCTGGAAAGCAAATACTAAAATGAAAAGTATATGTGTCTGTAGAAAGTTCCTGCCCTTTCCGTGAGAAACCTGTAGCTGAGGCAGATGAAATTTTATGAGTGGTTTAATTAGAGAGATCCATCAAAAGAACATGATAGTTCACCTCTGAGCTCAAAATGTATTCCACTATAATTAGCATTAGCTTTTTAAACTGTACACAATAACAAATATTCTATTCAATCAAAACCGTATTATCTAACAATACTGTATCTAATAACAAATGCACCATTTCAGTCATTATTAAAATGCTGGTACCTTCCTTCTTCCTATAAATTACTGTAAATTGATATTAACAGTTTGGTAGTAAACAAAGTTGCTCATTTCCTTTCAAGAACCTGTCATTCTCACACAATAGAATAATGAAGAATGTTTGGTCGTAATAGCATCCTGGCAAGGAAAGAGAGAGAACAAGGAGCTCTGTCAAAACAAGAAAGTTTCAAATACCAAGACTTCAATATCAACAGTTTGGGAATGTACCAGATTCTCGTGTTTTTTTCACTAAGTTGATTTAAAAACTTGACATATCTGGCTAGAATTTTCTGTTATTTATTTTTATTTTTAAATTAGATCTGTAATGGTGCTTTTTTTCTTCTCCTACATGTTAACTGTCATGTTGCAAGGCAGTATCTGTAATCCTGGAGAGAGGCATGCAAACAGGCAATGCAAAAAAAGCACAGTATGCAAGTCACTTATTTAATTGAGGATGCAACATTTTGTCCCTTCATAGGTTGCCCACACAGCATTTGAAGTCACTTGGATTAGCATTAACATTAATCAAATATAAAATAACACAATCTTAGGTCATCCCAGGCATTACTTATGCAATTTATGGAAGACTTAATTATCACATAATTTAGATTTTTTTATGAATTGCCACAGCAAAGTTTCAATAATTTTAATGTGCAAACCATTAGAGCTTTAGCCACTGTTTTGCTTTGTTTTCTTTATTAGTTAAGTTACCATTGTCATTGGTAAAATTTGCAAAGAATTTTATTGCTGTGAGTTTTTGTGTTTTGAAGAGGCAATATTTCTGGTTTTTGCTTTCTATTAAGGCACTCCCTGGATGTGTGACTCTCATCCTTTACCTCTGGGCACCACTCAATCCCTCAGCACCATAGTTTGACCCCTGTTAGATGTGAATATACTACTGCAAATGTGTTGGAGTACACAATATGGAGTTGGTATGAGCTTGTATTTTTGTGTGTCTTTTACAGTTTGCAGAATGTTATCCAGCACAAACCTTTCTGGCAACAAGTTAAGTCAGCTTTTTCTGAAGCAGAGCTGAAAAATGTGTTCATGACATATCAGTGATTTGTACTCTGAGGCTGTGGACTTTATGATTTTGGGATTTTGAGCCTAGCAACAGATTTGGTCATTAGATATCTCATCAGCTGGCCCCATTTATATTTATTTTTTACAACATTCCAAATAGCTCATTCCAATTGCAACCAAAATTCCCAAGATAAAAAATATATATGTAGAGCAATAGAAACTCAAATCACTGCTGTTAAACAAGCACATTTGTAAATGTGTTTTTACATGATGTGTAGGTCATCATTGCAGATTAATATAATACATTATGAAACCAAAATTCTTATTCTTATCTGCACCAGAGTAGAAAAGGTAGCTACTTAGCAATCTACTGGCTCTTTAGAGTTCTAGCTCTATTAATAATCTTATGATTTTCCACCCAGATTGATAAAATATGAATGATTTATAATGCTGTCACATTAACCTTATTTAACGTTTATTGCTTCCTATGCTCCTGCTAAGAAACAAACAAAAACCTTGCAAAGATGATTAGGCAAATACTTTCTTCAGAACCATGCCCTTAGGCTGATCTACTGGGTAATTCTTAGTCTGGTATGTTGTGCAAAAACAGGCATAATTTTACAGTGTCCCTATATTTATGTGCTACGTGGAAAATACTACCTTATATGATATAGCACATTTTATTTGTCTATTACATGCTACATCTGGGAAATATTTTTGTCTTATGTATTCAAATCCCTAAAAAATATTTCTCAGCTCCTAGTAAACAATGAATATTTGGAAATTTTACATGGAATAAATGCACAATAATGTCTGTCTGAATACACTGGACTTACCTGCTCTGTCATCACTGCATGGGGTTTATATGGCATCCCTCCAGTTTTCCAGTCAGCTCTGTATCATTAGCACAAGTTAATTTCAGGCTCCACCTTCTGGTTAAAGTGTTGATGAGTTTGTGAATGAAAAAGCTGATTATCTATCTCAGGCTCCCCAGAGCATCCAGAGTCCTGCCTCTCCCTGCCCAAGCCTGGGGGCTGTCCTTATCTGCCCATAGCCCAGGACCCCATCTCATCCCCCCAGGGCTGTCAGCCCCTGCCCCAGGGATGCTGCACCAGGGCCAGTCTCCACCTGCCCACAGCCTGATCCTGCCTGGCCATGGACCCTGAGCCAGGATCAGCCAGACTCAGCTTGGCCCCGTCCCTACAGCCCTGCCTGGCCATGACTGATGCCAGAGCTGCTGCACAAGAGGGGTCTGCTCCTGGCAGGTAGCACCAAACAGGTCTCCTCGGGTTTCTCACACTTCTATCGTGTTTCTACTAACCCGAGGACCTTGGAGGAGCAGCACTTGCCACCATGGGAGAAATAAGGTGCCTTTGCAGGTGACCCAGGGAATGGCTTCAACAGAGGTCTTGTTTAAAGGAAAAAGTGAAAAAAGACAGACATTTTGAGATACATCTGACCCCAGTATTGTTTGGAACTGCTCTAATATTTATTTTCCATGGTTAACAGGCTATTATTTTAATCGTCTTCTCTGATTTTAGAGCTACTATAATTCGGGTCATAGGAGCCTTTGTATGCTTGCATTTGGCAGAGGAAAGGAAGAGTGAATTAAGATTAAACATACGATATTTGGGAAAGCAAAAATACATGTCAATTAGATTCAGGAAGGAATGGGTCTATTTAATTTAACTGTTAAGGGTTTCACAGAAATTATCAGAAAATAAATTTTTGGCATACAGGATTGTTAGAAATCCATGGATACATTTTCCTTAGCTCATATTTTCACCACAAAGATACTGTATTCTTCAAGTATTCTTTTCTCTACCCTAACCTAATAAATCCTGATCTCATTTTGTGTTTTCTCTTTACAAGTCCCCAGAATATTTCCCTCCAAAACATATTTTTAGGCATCTGACCCTCTAACTTGGTTGCTAAGCTCATAAACATTAGCAGCTAGCCTAGTAAGCCAATAAATAACTTTGCATTTGTTGAAAATACCAAATGACTTGTGGATGTATGAAATAACAGTTGTATTGCTAATCCTTTCCATTATTTCTTACCCAACATTCTTGAGTTTGATGGCCCTGATTTAAGAAGTGTATGGGAGAACACGTTGTTTCGCTCTGTAAGGACAGCATTAAGGACTCTGGAAACCTGCTTTTGGATTTCAGGAGCACCACTCCAGTAAAATTAACAAAATGTATTAGGAACACTGTTTAGGATGTGCTATGAGCTAAACTTGCACAGAAGAAAAAAAATCAAGGTATGTCAAAAATAATGGGACTGGCTTGCATCAGGTAATTGTAATCAGTCACTCACAGAAGTCCCCCTAAGCTGCTGCACCACAAGACACCATTCCAGCACCAGGCAGGTGAGATTGTGCAGGATCTCAATGACAGCTGGTACTGTCAGAGCTCTGTCTGCAGGAGCCTGGGAAGAAGGCAAGACACTCCTCATGAGTCTCTCAGAGGACAGCAGCCCCACGTCCCAATTACAAGTGTTGGATGATGTCAGGGAATGTCATATCCAACGGCGTGCAGGTCCTGGTCCAGTGGTGCTGGTCCATTACATTACTTACACCAACCATTTCCTTGTTGTTATTAATCCTATTGAAAGCAATCCAGAATGGTTTAAATCCTATTGAAAGCAATTACAGAATGGTTTGGGATGGAAGGGAGCTTTAGGGGTTATCTAGGTTGGACATCCCTGCAACGAGCATCTTCCACTTGATCAGGTTGCACAAAAGACCCGCCCAGCCCAAACTTGAATGTTTCCAGGGATGGAACACCCACCATTAGAAAGAATACTGTCCTTAACATCAACAAGAGCAAATTTTGACAAACAATGAACAGCTAAAATACAAAACAATAACAAAAGAAAAACCTCTGAGAAATCTATACCAAAATAAGATTTCAGAATGCAGCAGGCACTCACTTTCAGTGATTTAACCAAAGCAGACTTGCAGCTGCAGTCACAGAGCTCTTAGAGGCAAAACCTTGTAATACAATTAACTTCACGAAAAACCTCATTAGAAGCAGTGAGGGTTAGGCATGACCAAGCACAGTAAACAGATGCACAGAGCTACATCATGTTTTAGACACCTAGTCCAGCCTGCCTGCTCCTGCTTTAATGGAACAGAGTATCTCAGAGCTCCTAATGGGATGATAACGCTTGCACAATGAGATGTTCTGGCAACATCTGTTTGATGTCTCTGTAGAAACTTTATTTGCCTTAGGCTGGTCACTTAAATTTGGGTAAACTGGTCGTGTCTCTTGCTTACACAGTACTAGAGGTCATGACCACTTCAACAGAATTTAGGGGCAGGTGCAAGAAATTGTGGCTATTGCTAATAATGCATATAAGAGTATGCTTCTAATACAAAATAATTCTATCAGGCCTGTAAATGACTAGTTCTGTAGAATTGTGATTTTGATTTTTTAAATAAATTATGATTCATAGGGAAAGCAAAGTATGAAGAAGATACAAAGTAAATCTGAAGCAATACTAAGATAAAATACAGAAAACAGAAAATGAGAACATATGTCTTCTACTTTCTGCAGCTAGACCAAAAGTCTGATTAATATGTGTTGGCTGCCACTCTAAGGGGCTTTTTTATAATTCCTTAACTGAATGGCTTATGGCAACATCAAAGGGTGGGGTTTTTTGAGAAATCATTTTATCTGTTTTTTTTTTAATTTACTATTCTATATGCAGTGTATATTAAACAATGATATATAATGCTTATGAATCATCTAGATATTTCTGAATTGTTCCCCAAACCAGTGGCACATAAAAAAAGAGATTTTTATTTTCCTTTTTCTTTCTGCAGCAGAAGGGGTTCCATGGAGTTTCCAGGGATGAGCTTAAGCCCTCGATTTTGTATTATTTAAGAAATAGCAAATGGGGTCAAGTCACCCTGATAGACATTGCAGCTTTCCTGACATAAAGGTCAGATTTCATGACATTAAAGGCTTATCAGGAGACTCTCTTCTTCCTTAGAGAATACTTCATTTTCTGTCTTCACAAGAACACTGTGCTGTAGCATGGAGAAAGACTGCAGAAACAGCAATTTGAACACTATCTTGTAGTGGGAGAAAGTCAGATTTGATTTCCACCTGAATAATAACTTCCTGGGAAGTTAGATCAGATTAAAAAATAAAACCAAAATAAATTACAGATCATAAGAGAACTATGGCTGGTGGGAAGGCTAACTGACCTGCTAAATCATGTAGTGATCCATCCCCAAAATTTGCATGCTGGAGAACTTTCCAAATGCCCAATGGCAGCTGTCATCCCCAGTCTCCCAATTATTTCTTTCAAGATCTTTTACTGTTACATATTCATGGTTTTAGCTTTTGCTTTCCTTCAGTGAAGTCCAGCAGGTTAATTTAGCAGTCACGTTGTTTTTGCTCAAGTGGAGTACATGGAGAGTTACAATACAAGGAGAACGAAAACAGAAGAGACTTTGGGCAGTAGGAAGAGTTTCCATTGTTTCTCCTTTCTGCACAAAGGATGTACTCGACTCCCATCATCTACATAAAAATGGAGCAGTTATATATCAGTTTCACCCTTATTTGCACTTCCCTAACTTACCCTTTTGCCTCTTAAGACAATGTGTAATGAAGTTCTTGGCTTTAGAAATACAGTCTTACAAATATTCTCTCTCTTTCTCTCTCAAGCACTAATTATCACAAGGATAAAAGTAATTTAAAAGCAGTATATTTTTCAGTAACAGTGAGGGGTTTCTACAGATAAGAAATGCAGGACATGAATAGGCATTCAGTGCCATGAGCTTTAATTTGATTAGTACACACACTTTTTTAGAAATTTGAGTCACCAAGCAGATAACATGATTTGTTTCAATAATTTTAGTTAGACAGAATGAAATACAGCAAATAACATTCATACATAGGAAAAGGATTCCAATTACAAGGTCTAAGTCAAATTTTATAAACAAATCAAAGTACTAAACATATTTCCTCCTATAATTTCTTGTTTTATCAGCCATGAAGCAGCTATTTTATGACCAAGTTATTTTGCACCAATGGAAGAGATTACAAATTACAAGAAAATGAGTATTCACCAATGAAAAGTAGGAAAAGTCTCCAAATAATATATTTAGGAGTGGGAAATATGACAAGACACAGAGTAGAAGTAGGAAAGACTGTTTATTTCCATTTGTACCCAACTAACCCATTGATAATAGTGCTGTCTTGTATAAACTGGAAGAAACTCTTGCCCTCATAAATTAACTAAATTGACTGAAAAAATAATTTAAATACAAGGTTTTCATTTAATTAACACTATAGAAAGCTTGTGGATGTGGCAAAATTAGCAAAACACCAGAACCTCCACATTTTAATGAGGTGTCTGTGATTAAAAAGATCCTAAATATTCACCTATCATTTCATCCATAGCAAAATGATCATGAGCCCTTTTTATGAACAGTATTTTAATCCTTGATCATGGTGCAGTTCTGCATTACTTTTACACAAATAATTTTTCCAGCATGGGATCATAATGTAAGTATTCTTTGCAATCATGTTTCACACATTATTATCAGCTGTAATACTGCAGTGAAAATTAAGTCCATATTTGAACGTCCTTGCTGTGTCTCATTTTGTCCTGAGAATGATTTCAGCTGCCACTAGGCTATTTCTCTGGATATTTAGTAGTGATTTATACATAAATCGTGCCTTTTGGCCAGGTGTCTGCAGAACTGGAGGTAAAATAAACCCTTTTCTCATCATAGGAGTTAAAAAGAATATTTAAATCTTCATCCATATGAATGCAAGGAAATCTGAAAACACATCTCAGGGTAACACTGTAGAGCAACCAGGGACAACATAATAGAAATATGATCCTACAAGATTTATTACAGGCATGCAAAGATATTTATCTTTGTACATGAAAAACGTACATGAAAAAAAATTACATTACTCAAGCCCAGAGGATTCTGTGGTCCTTATAATAACAAACTGCCTACAAACTACTAAGCATTGCCTAGGTAGAGGTTGAAAGCTGGGACCATAAATAATTCCATTCATACACATGACTGTCTTCAACATTTACTCCCTCTCCTCCCGCCCTTCCTTCTTCACTGATGTCAATAATTAGACACCATTTCTCAATTAGTGCATCAGGCCATCCTTAAATCAGGATATCCTTAAATCCATAGCAACTCATTTTGTCTCCACAGATAAAGAGCTGTGGGAGTAGTTTATTTGTATAACTAGAACAAGATTAATTTCACTTAAGGTGGCAAATGACAGAAGATAAGGAGAAGGAAGCAAAGGTGTTTCCTGTGGCCGCTGTGATATGGCACTATCACAGATTTCAGGGTTGAAAGTACAGAAGAGGCTTTCTTTCAGTTCATGATCCAGTTAGGCTTACTTATGAAGGACAAACAAGTCTCTGCTCCTCATTTGAAGCACTGCTCTGTGTATATTTAGCAAGGAGAAGCAGAGCTCCGGAAAACAGCAAGGCCCACATTCACAACAGTCTTCCTACGTACAACTCTGTTGGAAGCCTGGCATGTAGGCAAGCTGGGAAGCAGCCATAAGTGGGATGAGGTGCTGGTCTGACCATGTAGCATCTTCCACAAAGGTTGACTGCTGACAGCAGGTTACGGAGCCACCCCTCTAAAGGGACAGGATGCCATGATCAGTGTTGTACAACTATTGCAAGTGAGCGGAATTCATGACAGCAGCAATTTTATAACTATTATTCCTAAAACTCACATAGGACACCCATAATTAGACAGGCTTATCTATCACACAACTTGTACAAATCTGCCCAAAATGTTGACTGCTTTATCAGAAACACCATGGCAAATTATATTTGTTCAATAAATATTAGCTTTTATAATGTTTCATATAAGCAAGGGGGAATTGAAGACTTTACTGTCAGAGGCTTTAGCTTGCAAAGATTTTACAATACTTTCACAACAGGTTGGTAAAAAACCTTGACACCAATTTATGAAGGGAAATGCAGGTGTTTGTAATGGGCTGGCAACCGTCAGCTCATAGTTCCCATGGAAACAATAAATTGCTATGCATGAGTGATGGAGAGTGATTACATTTAGAGTAATTATGGCAAAAAGTAATTAAGCAAGATGAGAAGAACATACAGCAACATTTGCCTTTTTCCTCTACCAATGGCAATCCACATGCCAGTTTTCAATCACATTTCTTAATCACCATAAGACCTTTCGAGGCTTTAGCCCACTTGTGGGGTCATTCTTTATGCATCTTTAGATGATCACTAATTGACTGAATAATAGCTGAGTTTTGTTGTGTTTTTGTCCCTCGTATCTGCATAGCTCTAATACTGTTAATTACAGGAATATGAGTGCAAACTGACTAAGGCCAGAAGGGCCACTGTGATCATAACTCTGTTACGTAAGATGCATTTTCTTCCTCACAGCAGTGCTATCACCTAGTCCGTATTTTGAAACTGAAATGCATTAAATCTTTCAAGAAATAGGTGTGATTTGAAGCAAGATGAATATATTACACTTGCTCATTAAGCATTCTAAGGTTGTTTGTACCCATGGCTTAATGTTAAGACTTTCTCTTAATTAAGATTCAACCGCTATAGCCTAATTTCCAATATGTGACCTTGTGAACTCACCCACTAGTTTCGGAGATGCAGAGCATCAGGCGTTTCTCTGTCTCTGTACAGAGCAATGCAAAGTCATCAGGGCACTTCTTAACAAGAGCCCCCTGCGCTGAGTTTCCGTCACTTGGCTTTGGTATCGGGGCAGCTGCAGGGGTGGCTGCAGGGAGAAGGTGCCAGAAGCTGTGTGACAGAGCCAGTGCCAGCCAGCTCCATGGAGGCCCTGCTGCTGGCCAGGGCCACGCGCACCAGTGACGATGGTACTGCCTCTGGCACAACACAGGTAAGGGGGCATGGGGTATGGAAACTGCACTGGGAGAAGGAAGTGAGGATATGTGAGAGAAACAGCCCTGAAGACACCAAGGTCAGTGCAGAATAAGGGGGAGCAGGTGCTCCAGATGCTGGAGCAGAGATTCCCCTGCAGCCTGTGGCGCAGACCGTGGAGAGGCAGCTGTGCCCCTGCAGCCCGTGGGAATCCATGGTGGAGCAGAGATCCACCTGCAGCCTCCAGAGAACCCAAGCTGCAGCAGGTGGGATCCTGAAGGAGTCTGGGAACCCATGGGAAGCCCATGCTGGAGCAGACTCCTGGCAGGATCTGTGGCCATGTTGAGAGAGGAACCCACATTGGAGCAGGTTTGCTGGAAGGACTTGTGACCCCATGGGAGCACCCATGCTGGAGCAGCCTGTTCCTGAGGGACTGCACCCCATGGGAGTGACTGACACTGGAGCAGTTTGTGAAGAACTGCAGCCTGTGGGAAGGACTCATACTTGAGAGGTTCATGGAGGATTCTCACTGGTGGGAGGGACTCCACACTGGAATAAGGGAAGAGTGTGAGGAGTCTACCCCCTGAGGAGGAAGGAGTGGCAGAGTGTGATGAACTGACTGCAGCCCCCATTCCCTGAGCCTCTGTGCTGGTCAGGGTGCAGAGGCAAAGAAAATAGGAGTAAAGTTGAGCCCAGGAAGAAGGGAAGGGTGGGGAGAGGATATTTTTGAAATTTGGGGTTATTTCTCATTATCCTATTCTGATTTGATTGGTAATGAATTAAACTAATTTCCCCAAGCTGAATCTCTTTTGTCCATGACAGTAACTGGGGAGTGATCTCTCCCTGTCCTTCCCTTGATCAATGAGCCTTTCCTTATATTTTCTCTACTGTGTCCGGTTAGGAGGGTGTGCTGAACTGCCTGCAGAGTTCAGCTGGGGTATTTTGGTATTTTTAAGGAGTTCTAGGAAATGTCTTTGTGAAAGCCTTTCCCTTGCAGTGGTGCTTCCCATGGCTCAACTCCAGTGCCAATATCCTCTGAATTCAGGATTCCAGGGGCTATGCAGGTCATTTCAGTTACACAGAGTTGACGCTCATGTTTAGTTTACTGGCAATATCATCATTTTCCAGTACAATAATCAATTCTTAAAGTTTGCCTCATGTTCTTAATTCCTAAATGTACAACTTCTCATTTTACTGTTTTAAAACTATCTGTTTGCTAGAGCTAAATTGTGAAATTTAGTGTAAAGGAACTGTCACACCTACAAGACATTAGCAGTAATTTTGTATTTTCTTTCAAAATCTTAATATTAAACTTTAACAAGTTGACAAATTCTTGACAGGTATTGCTATAAATGTCTATATGTCTCATATGATATATTATTAGAGGAGAGGTTTTATTTTTGTCAGCAAATTTGAGATGTGGCTAGATGTTTACAGAGGAATGGAAAGACCATGCAAAGGAAAATGTACAAAGTTTTCCAAGAAGAGAATGCTGCCATTAGGGAAATACTTCTAGAAAATGAGACCTCAGCCTTCATCCAGTAAATGTATCTGGCCAAGGTGCACCAGCATTTCTACAAATGTCATACACAAAGGATTCTTGAGTACTGCACAGTAAAATTGATAAAGTGCACAAAATTTTAAATCCATGTTGTAGCATTTACTTTTGGCTTAAAAGGTTTTCATTAGGTATAAAACTGATTATATTTTGGTTTCATGCTCAACCAGATATTTTTACTGTATTGAAATAGCCTTTGATCAATGTTAAAGCAAGTATACAGACAAATATGCACACACGTGACTGCTTTCTCTTTCAAAAGTGAGCCACACACTGGCTTTCATAAAATAGTTTTGGACTTCACATCATTGAAGTGCTCATAGTTTTTTCTCAAATTCAAATATATGAAACTGGCTCTATTTGTCTGTCTCTTAAACTATACATAAATTACAGAGATTTAAACTACACTTGATTAAGAAATATCAATATATTCCATAAATTTCAATAGACTTCTTACCAGCCTGAATGGAGGACCATGCCTCCTCCATGTAAGTACTTGAAAATCAAAGTATCAGTTAAATTTTCAACACCTAGTGACATCTAGCCATCATACTCTATTCAGTTTTATGTTTACACTGTTTTTTTCTGGACGTTTTCCCAAAGTTTTCCTGCTTATTTTTAATTATTATGTAAACATTTTTTTAAGGAAAGCAGTTTGTATCTCATATGACAGAGCCAAGTAGAGATGCTACAGACCTACTGGAACTATCCTTTGAAAATTCATGCAAAGTACAATATATCTCAGAACAAATGCACGCTACTTTACATGCACTATACATTGAAACAAACACAATTTTTAAATTTGTTGGTCTTTGACATTTGCCCATGTACTGAACACAACACCAACACAAGCTCTGTAAGATACAAGCTGTTCTTTCCTCTGCTGTTCTTTTCTCTGCTGTCCTTGTTTCTCAAAATACCACAAATATCATTAGTTTCAATGTGTCACATCACACTGGGAAGCAACCATGAAGATAACATAATAAAATAATGTATTCATAGAATTATTTTATAAAGAGATCCCTCTCCTTCCCTACAATGTGGGATTTAAAGCAAAACTTATTTCACTGCAACATTAAATATATAAAGCTTAATGTTTATCTCTTGGATATAGTGACGTTGTTTTTTGAAAATGGAGATCTAATAAATTATGAAAATAATAAAGTTAAGGTTTGAAGGAAGAGATGATGCATGCACTCAAAATAAAAGGCAATTCAAAGCTCAAAGGACCATAACTTAAACATTGTCATTTAAATGCCATATCTTGCCAAAAATTAAATTGTTTTAAAAATACTGTTTTTTCAATATTTAAATTTAGAAAAAAATATTTTAAAAGAATTTTTAAGTATTCACAGATCCAACTAATTTCATCATCCAAAATATTGAAAGAATATTAGGATTGCAGATGGGAACACTCAACTGCAAAATTTAAGTTTGCTCCTTATACAGTCACAATTTTTTTACATATAATTTCAGCCAGTTTAGGCATATTTTTGTAATCTATTACAGCATGAAATTTTGTTACCAACCCTAGACATACAAAAATTTGGAAGAAATTCTACATTTTTTGATACAAGAATTTTAGGCAATTATGAATGATTGCATTAATACATATGTTCAGTACACTCTGTGACTGAGAACAGTGTAGACTCAAAAGCAGCAATTAAGTGTCAGCTTCACTTGCAAATAATAAGATTCCTTTCTTCAAAATGAGTTAAGTGGGCAACACAATTACCTGTGAAGTAGTACAGCTGAACATAAAGTTACACCAGTTCCTTCATTTTACTGCATGTTTGCACATATTCAACAGTATGTTGGCCAAGTGCCATTTAATTGGGGTTTTTTGGCTATGGCTCCTAAATCTGATTTATATATAGCAGTGCACAGTGTGCATCTGGGTCCACACATGTCTTGGAATTGTATTTTAGTTTTTATTAGAGGAAGAAAAGCACTGCTGTAATCTTTTGTATTGTACCTCAAACACACTACTCACAATCTGGCAGGGCAAACATAGCACTAAGAACCCTAGTGGAATAATTTCTTTACCTCTTTTAATGAGATTTCTGTATCTTTTTAAGGCAAAAGTGGTGCAAAACAGAAAATGTAATGTATAAAACGCAAACTTTGTTAGAAACCTGCTGCAGTGCCTTAGTTTGAGAGGAATCTGAGTAAACACACCTGTTACTTATTTTGTTTTCTACAGCATAACATTTTCAAATTCCCAAAACAGGATGGAACTCAGTGAGATTTCCTCAGGCCTAGCCAGAGAAATACCTTTTTTTTTTCTTTCCTTTACTTCATGTACATTGAAATCAACCTTTCTGGTGAGAAAAAAAGTAATAAAAAAGCATACTAAGCCAGTCAATGATGTCAAACTTATGCTTTGCTTTCCACCAGAAACCTCAATCCCTGACAATAACCTCAGAACCTGGAAGCAAACAATCAGTTGCAGGGAATCTTAGCACCCATTTCCTGATTTTCTACCCAAATCAGCCATTTCTGTGGCAGGGTACCTTGCTGACCAAGGGTCCAGGTGCTCAGGGTTGGACACAGTTCACAGCACACATTAACACTGCTGCTACATTCGGAACCTTCGTGTCACTGCTGAGTATGATGAAGCCACACCAGAGACACAGACCAGCAAAGGCACCTTCCAGGCAGGAAAGTGAGCCTTAGAGTGTCAGCTGCCTCTTAAGGTTTGCCTGAAAAGTCAGGTGGAAGTTTTACTGAAACTCACCAGGAACAAGGTGGGACCTTTCTAACTAGTTGCTAAAGAAGTCCCTATCCTCCCACTCCCTCATCCTAAAAATTTCAGACAGATGTAGCTCCATTACTATCAAGCACCAAGGTTTAAAATTACATACAATGAAGGAAAAAATTCTTCTCCAGATGAAACAATAAAATCAGCTGGTTATTATATTTTTTATACAATTATATGTTCACATTCCAATTTTTATTCAAAATCATATAATAGCAATTTTTTAAAATTAAAAATATGATTTTCAAAACAGTGGAATTTCCTAAAATGTTGTAAATTCAGCTGAAGTTTGATAATGTTTTAATAATTTGAGTGTTTGAAGTGATGAGTATCTCAAAACTCAAGGGAACTTTTTTCTGGGCTGTTTCCAAACCTCAACCCCAGCCCAGGAAATGGTTTCCTGCATAGATAAACCCTTCTTTTCCAATTGAGGGTTTTTTAAAAGATATATTTGTATATACTTATATTTTTTGTTCCTAGAAATATCATCAGTCTCTTCACATGAAAGAATGGACACAAACACCATGCATGCAATAGCATGTCTTTGATATTATTTTACTGATTCCAAGCAGACAGTACTGACACATAAACATAGCTATTTTTATGTGAGCTAACTCTCCATAGTTGATGTTCCACCACTCAGAATTTTTTTTTTTTAAAGCAAGTCTGTAGAGAAAAAGGAATCTGAAAGAGCATCTGGCCAACACCACTTGGCATCTTTCAAGACCAGGAGAAGGTTTCAGGACTCTCTCAGCAATTTTGCACACAATACTGGACCTGGGAGAGTGGTGGGTATTCTGGAGAGCAGGCATAATCTTCAAAGGGCCCTTGGTAAGCTGGAAACATGGAAGAAACAGCTATCAAATGCATGAAGATCAAGAAAGCCCAAAGCCAAGTCCTGCACTTGGACTGGGACTCAATGCAAATCTGCAGAAAAGGACTCGAGGGCTTGTAGTTAAATTTAAGTCAGCAGTGTATCCTTGCAGCCATAAATTATGATAATATTGGGCTGTATTAGCAAGAACCATCCCAACGAGTCAAGAGAAGCAATTAGCCTGCTTGGTGCTTGTGAGGCCACATCTGGAACACACTCCTCAGTTTTGAACAGCTCAGGTCATGAGAGGGATGGATACACTGGAGGAAGGGCAGTGGAAGGCCAGTGACCCAGCCAGGCATCTGAGGACAGGCTGAGAGCAGCACATACTTCCAGTGGGGCAATTCAATGGCCGTCTTAAAATCACACATTAGTCAGTTAGAGAAAAGACTTCAGTGCACAGTGAAAGGGAAGAAAGCAATGGTCACAAGATACATCAGGGGAAATCCCAGCTGTGGATAAGGAAAAATATTTTAGTGAGGGTGATTAGGCACTAGCGCAGGTTGCTCCAAATATATTGTTGAATTGCCATCCTTAGAAATTTTCAGATTTTGCCTAGTCAAGGAAGTGACATAACTGAGGGTATCCCTGCCTTGAGAGGATGTCCAGAGGTTCTTTAATTTGATTTGCTCTATGAATCTGTGGGTCATTAATAAAAAAAGGTAAAATCATGTCTTACTCCATCTAAAAGAATGTTTTTAAAGGAGTAAGTGTTTTCCCATGGTTTCTTTAGCAATTTACCACCTAAAGATGTTATAAGTAAAGTTATAAAATTGTGGAAACAACTAATTTTATCTAAGAATTTCCAGAATTGTACAATTTGCCTTATGCAGTTTGCATTAATATAAATGCAACCTTCTTTATATTTCCAGTTTAAAACTACATGATATCAAGGTCCACCTACAACTTTTAAAGGAATGCTACCTTAAAATCCTTAAGCATTGCCTAGAGCTTCTTTATGAAACATAATAATTTAAAACTTATGTATACATTGCACTTTTAAAACCGGATCTCCATCTCAAAGCCTATGAAATTAAGAAAACACACATACACATGCTCATGCAGCACATGAAGGAAAGCTTCCCTCAGTTAGACACAAATCCTCATTTTGGTACAATTACACACAGGCCATAAAAAAACCCCTATATAGTGTACACAAAAGTTCTGTATATACAGTAAGGCAGCCATATGAAGTGGAAAACCAATCCATCCTTGCTCAGTAAGACATATTAAAACCAGCTAAACAGATAGAAATAGCATTTCCTCTCTAAAGCAATTGCCTCAAGGTGTACACAACTTATTCCAACTCCAAATCAGAGCCCAAATTTACTTTAAAAATAAAAAGGGCATTGTTAAAACAATCCAGAGAGAGAACAAAAGCTTTCGTCTTTGAAATCACAGTAGTCCACATTTATTAGCTGTAGGACAGGAAATGTATCCATTTTTCACTTTCATGGAGTAAGATGTCAGAAAGTTACCTGACCACATCAACATCTTCTTCTTGTACCTTTGCATGCTCAGTGAGTAAGAATACAGACATATCACCTCAACATTTTTTTCTCAAATATCTATGAAAGTCCAAGAGCTTATTTGACAAAGCTACCTAAAATGTAAAGGATCAGGTTACTTTCCTATGAGTTTCACAAACTTTGGTTACAAATGAAACTTTAGTACATTAAATACCAATTAGCTTTATCAAGATAAACCCAGGATAAAGCTCATTGTGCTTTTTCTTTTTCTTGGTGTTTAGTTTACATAAACTAAAGGAAGAGCTGACATACAGGGCTTCTCAACATTCACACGTGGGTACAATTGGTAGAGGGTGGTGTATCTATCCGACTTTTATTTTCCTTAGCATCATTCAGAAGTGACTCATTACCAATCTGGCATTTGAAGACTTGTTTGTAGGCCTTCCTAAAATTTTCAGATAGAAATGCATATATGATTGGGTTCACAGAAGAATTGCTGTAAGCCAGGCAGTGTGCAGTTACCCTGAAGAGAAAGGAGGCTTGAGTCAGTGGGAAAACTCCAAATTCAGCCCAGAGATGGATCACGTGATGAGGCAGCCAGGAGATGCCAAAAACCACTACCACCACCAACACAGTCTGTGCTGTCTGAGACAAGGAAAGGAAAACACATATGTCTGATGAGCACTCAAAGAATCAGCTTTAAACCTACTTCAAAACTCCTGTTTGGAGGGAAAAAAAAACAAACAAAAAGTATACTGAGAGGGAACACACTGCAATATTTGTTACTGATTTCACCCCATTACTTATATGGGCTTTATTTTGCATAATGAATTACTTCAAGGAGAACCCCAGCCTTGGAAAACGTCATAGTAAACAGCAAATGCACAACTTTCCTCAAAGGTGAAGAATGGTGGTCCTAACTCCCTACAAAAAAGCTTAGCCTTTTCTGAAGTGCACCTAAGTCTGTTGTAAAATAATGACAAGAGGGTTCTTTGGGAAATCTCATCCAGATCTAATGAATTTTAGTACAGTGCACAATAATTTCTGATTAAAATTTCAAGAGAGATCTATTATGCATGAAGGCAGCTGGTGGAAAAGCTTAGAGCTTGCTCAAGTGCTTACTAAGGCAAGCTTTTTGGAAGTGTCTCCCTTAAACACAGAATTTCCACAGAGTCATATAAAAACATTCTGGGATACAACTAGTGGAAAAAAAAAAAAAAAGTAAGAGCTTGGAATTTCTGATGACTGCACATTATCAAAACCAATCTGGAAGTTAAAGTTCACCAACAAACACTAAATCAAAAAATGGAACATAAAATATCCTCAGTGCTGCTTCCACACTCCACTTCTACTAATTATGAGAGGACCATCAATTTCACTGGATCCATTCTAAGCTCCAGAATCAGTTGGTAGGGACCCTTCATGTGCTGCAGGTGTTCTGTCAGGGCACAGTGGAATTTGACTGTCAATATTTTCTTTAGCTTTCATCTACTTCAGAAACAGCAGTTAGTGCTTTGCAGTGGCCTAAGTAATTAATATCTATTCCTCCACCAAGTACCTCTTTCAACTAAATAAGTGTCCAAATAAAAGTCTAATAATAATTCCAAAGCATATTATGTCATGAGCCATTATAATTTCTATATTAACACTTTATAACATACTTTTTTCTGATAACTTCTTCACATCCAAAACTAACCCAGGGTTCACGGAGTGATAAATATTGCAGCATAGAAAATAAGTAGATTTTTTCCCTAGTTTATTTAACTTGGCCTATACTTCTGGAACTGATTAATGCTCAGTGATAACTAAGACTGACCTAATTAATCAGAACATGAGTTAGCTTAGAAAAACTTACAGGAAAAACATTTTGATTTCTGTGGCAGCAGGCCAAAATAACTTATGACAGATGCTGTTGTTGGTCAGTATAATCTCACAACAGAAACCAAAGGACATTAAATCTGCGGTTAATATAACGTTTAGTCTAAAGCAAGCATCTGTTTTCAGGAGTCATTCCTCTACTTCGCCCTATGGAGTTTAAATCAGTTGCCACTTAAACAGCTACGGAAATATTTTCTTTTCCAGGTCTTTTCAGGAGATTGTGTTTTAACAAGACTGCATAAATTAAGAGCAGTTTATTCTCTGATTGGTGTGTTCAATGGGTTAATATTCCAAGCAAAAACAAATTTTCAGGATACCAGATGCACAATTACTTCAAAAGAGGCATTTACTTCAGTTTGTTCATAATTCTGAAAAAAATCAACCAGGAAAATCACTGACATTCAATAGGCTATTGATGCACCTGAAAGCAGAGGGTGACAATGTGTCTCTTGTAACTGTCACTAAAGGTATTTCACATCTGCAGAAGAAGTAATTTTGTGTCAGGAAATCTCACAACAGCTGCTTTATCCCATTGTTCCTCCTAAGCCTTCAGAGCTTACTTTTCCAAAATCATCACTTTGTCTTGCAAGCAAGGTATGACTAAAGAGCAGCTCTGTTTTACCTACTGGGAGCTTGCCTAGGGTTTCTTATTAGCAAACAAAACCCACCTGAAATATATTACATTAATATTGATGCTTTGCGACCAAAAAGCATGAAAAATAGAATTGAGGCAAATTAGTATTTTCGTTATTTTTTTCCAGCAAATTTATTTAAAGATTCTGCTACTAGAATGTTCATAAAGGCTTGAAAAAAGCTAAAAATGTATAATTACACCTGAAATGCATTCTTCACAAGACAGTAGAAAGAAAAGAAGAAAGATATGGTAACCAGAGAGAGCAGAGTCACTTTGAAAAATATGAATTATGCCTTAGGTTTAGAAACTTATCTTCTAAGGCAAAAAAAATCTGGACTGCTTTTTGGGATTTTTCCTCTTTAGCTACTGAACCCTGATACATTTAAGCAGTCTTGATCATATCCGTAATGCTTTATCCTAAGATATGAAAGTTAATTCCTAGTCAGATCTGCAATTTTTGAGAGTTAGTGGTTAGAGGAAATGCAGAGATATTTCCAGTTTGAGAAGAATTTAGATGAGAGATGGGAATGTACAAAATGTCTTCGAAAACTATACCTTTGGCCTTGACAACTTTTACATTAAATGTGAAAGTATATATTTTAAGTGTTTTACTGAGTTGGGGCCATAATGCTTTTAATTTTAGGAATCAAAATCTGTTGAATAGGATATTTTTCAAAAAAATAGAGAATGCATAAATGAGAGAGTACTTATTCCCTGTGAGTCCATGTATATCTCATTTACATTGCAGGCACTCTCCATGCCCATGAAAATAGTGATCAGATGAAATAAAGAGCTATAGCTCAAGGGGTTTTTCCTCCACATCCATAAAATGAGAAGATACTCAAATTATCACTGTGGTCAAATCTGCTCAAAAATCACAACCACATTATATTAACTGACAAATTCTCTGTTTAAATGCATCTTTCAAATATTGTTCTAAATCATAAAGCTTATGTTCTTCTTTCAAGACCTTTCATGATTCTATTTGTATCCAGTACGTAACTCGTCTTGAATGTAAGAAAAGAAAACATTTTGTGGAAAATCAATAGAAGAATTGGAGAATCACTAAAAGTCTCTTACTAGACTCCTATTGGGAAGCACAATAAATTTCATTTAAAGATCCCTCATACAACCTAGGAATTATTCACTAAAACATTACAAAATCAGCTAGTTAAAAAAAGAAAATTAAAAATCCCATTATTTACAAGTCAGGGGAAAATGTCAGTGAGAAAAAAAAAAGAAAAAATCTAACACAAAAGACAGGTTGTCTCCCTGTGCCTAAATTTCAGATGCTCTGGAGTTCCAAATATGAGGATCTGAGGTAACAGCTTGATGCAATGCGATGGAAAACCTGGATCAGAAAAGATTCTGATCTGCTAAGTTCAGAGGGACATTGAACATTTAATTAAATATTTCATTTTCATTTCTTCTCTCTGTTACATCTTTAGTAACAAGTACCAAATCAGCTTAGCCATAAAATTAAATACACACAAATGAGTAGTGAATGCAACATACCTTTTTCTTGGATGCTTCTGACTTCTTTGACATGTTTTTTAACTTCTTATGCAGATGATTAAGAACCTGAAAAGATTAATTTGCATATCTTTATCATATTTCCCCAATTTTTATTCAAACAAAATTCAAACCTGTGTATCTTAGAGTACTCTTGTGCCCTCCACTACTGTGTGATTCACCAAAAAGACATCACTGAACCAGCTTACACATTTCAAACATGCACAGTAGGAAAATCAAGAGATTTACATATGTGAGTCCATGTGAACCAACAAAAACAAAGCAGACCACAACTGAATTCTTACTGAAATCTTCACATGTATCACATAACAAATACATATCACAAATTAACTAGGAAATTGATGGAAATCTATCTGGTGCATATAATTAGCAATCTCTCTTCTTCCATAAAAAGTCAAAGACTTGGTTTAGAATGACCTTTAGTGTGTGTAACACAAGTGTATGTTTTGAGTCAGAGCTTTTCTGAGTCACCTGCATAATTTGCTTCCTTCAGATGGATGCTTGATTAGTATAATCAAGATGCTGGCACTATTTGATCTTTGAAAGAAGCTTAGGCTTTCAAGAATAATTTATACTAAAATGAGACATGACACACGAGGCTTGACACATGAGGCATGACCTTTCCCAACAATGTGATGATACCATGCATCTTCCACAACCCAATTTTTAAAAATACGTCACAAAAAGGCTCATTGTCCAAGAACAGGGTCCAAATTCTAACATGATTATTTACACATAAGGTTTTGGATAGAGGATGCAAAGAGATCTTGAGTTGGGGAAAAGGGTCCAAATTCAGATTCTTTCATATCATCTAGTGACATTTTCTCTGTGTTCTTTGGGTTGCACAGCTAACCACTATCAGGACAGACATCAGTCAAGATGATCTAGAGACTTTGGCATTTCAGTTTTATAGACACATGTATTGAATAAAAAGAAGTAAGATGGTTTTTGTGAATATCCAGAGCTCATTGGCAGGCTTAATTTTTTAGGTATCTACTCTTAGCTACCAGAGAAACACCAACAACAATTAAAAAAATAAATTATGTATAACCACTTAATATTGTAAGTGCAGTTCATTTGTGCTGTCTGTGTACTAGCCTGTGACTCACCCTGCATGCACTTCCTATTTGGAAACACTATCCAGGCCACTTCTTGGGGCTAACCTGAGCTAAGAAAAAGCAGGAGAAAAAAAATGGGCTTTTCCTGAGAAAGTCCCATTTTGACTTAATTTATTTCTTCTTCAGTATGAAGCAGACCCAAAGGAAAGGACAGAACCCCAGCAGAACAGGGAGATGACTGTCTAGCTCGCACACTTTTTATTCACCTCCCATCACCCTGTAGAGACCAGCTGAATTGTTGAGTCCCTCACTGAAAAACATAAAGCTAAAAAAAAGGGCATGGGAGGAATGCAATTAAGTTCATCTCTCACCACTGCTGCTTCATCTATCATACCCCCTTCACATAACTTACAGTGATGGGCTATTTCTACTGGACCTTTGCAAATCCCATCACGTGCCACCCAGTGACTGCACTGTTCTGTGATTCTCCCCCGCAGCCCAAAACCAAAGTCAGATAAACTCTTTGCAGAGATCAGAACTGCAAAATAGTTTTTAAAGTTACAGACATTTTTTTCCTCTGTTCTGAAGTTTTGCATTGTATCTCTCTCCAGTTCAGAGAAAGATGCAGGAGACAAAACAGGTAAATTGGATATTTGAGGGGGTTGGGAGGTGGTACAGGAAAGTTTTGTTGTCAATTTAGATTATAATCTTCAAATGAACCTTATCAGCTTCCCCTCTTTCAGATTACATACACATTTCATAAAGGAAGTATTTGCAGTGAAAACATATTGGCATAGTATTGTACCAGATGGCATGAAAAGTAGCAGCAAGAGAAATAGGCAAAATGAAATTACTTATCAACAGCAGTGGAACAGCTCTCAAAGACCTACAGAGACTGCCATGGAGTATTAAAAAAGAGCCATGTTTATGCACAAACACTACATGGCAAATCTAAGACACTCTCCCTACTACCCTGTTCAAATTGCCTCTTCTCTGGGCCAATGAATAATCAATTGTTCCTCTAACAGCCTGAATAAACAATAATTCTACAATGTGCCTCTAACAATTTTCAACTCCAGTTTTGTGTGCCTGATGTTCAGAGATCAGTTTCCCTCTTTTCTGAAGATGGAGGTGGGGTGCTGTGGTAAGAAAATTATTTTGTTGTGTAAGAGACTGTAAGGAGACTTGTAGGATCTAGTCTAGTACAGACTATAACCAAGACTACCACTCATGACATCTGGTAGGCCCTTGATCTCTTCTCTTTTCTTTTTCTCTTCTCTTCTCTTCTCTTCTCTTCTCTTCTCTTCTCTTCTCTTCTCTTCTCTTCTCTTCTTCTCTTCTGTTTTTTTTCCTTCCTTCCTTCCTTCCGCCACTTCCTTCCTTCCTTCCTTCCTTCCTTCCTTCCTTCCTTCCTTCCTTCCTTCCTTCCTTCCTTCCTTCCTTCCTTCCTTCCTTCCTTCCTTCCTTCCTTCCTTCCTTCCTTCCTTCCGCCACTTCCTTCCTTCCTTCCTTCCGCCACTTCCTTCCTTCCGCCACTTCCTTCCTTCCGCCACTTCCTTCCTTCCTTCCGCCACTTCCTTCCTTCCGCCACTTCCTTCCTTCCGCCACTTCCTTCCGCCACTTCCTTCCTTCCTTCCTTCCTTCCTTCCTTCCTTCCTTCCTTCCTTCCTTCCTTCCTTCCTTCCTTCCTTCCGCCACTTCCGCCACTTCCGCCACTTCCGCCACTTCCTTCCGCCACTTCCTTCCGCCACTTCCTTCCGCCACTTCCTTCCTTCCTTCCTTCCGCCACTTCCTTCCGCCACTTCCTTCCGCCACTTCCTTCCTTCCTTCCGCCACTTCCTTCCTTCCGCCACTTCCTTCCGCCACTTCCTTCCTTCCGCCACTTCCTTCCTTCCTTCCGCCACTTCCTTCCTTCCGCCACTTCCTTCCGCCACTTCCTTCCTTCCGCCACTTCCTTCCTTCCGCCACTTCCTTCTTTCCTTCCGCCACTTCCTTCCTTCCGCCACTTCCTTCCTTCCTTCCGCCACTTCCGCCACTTCCGCCACTTCCTTCCTTCCGCCACTTCCTTCCGCCACTTCCTTCCTTCCTTCCGCCACTTCCTTCCGCCACTTCCTTCCGCCACTTCCGCCACTTCCTTCCTTCCGCCACTTCCGCCACTTCTGCCACTTCCTTCCGCCACTTCCTTCCGCCACTTCCTTCCGCCACTTCCACCACTTCCTTCCTTCCACCACTTCCTTCCGCCACTTCCTTCCTTCTGCCACTTCCTTCCTTCTGCCACTTCCTTCCGCCACTTCCTTCCTTCTGCCCGCCACTTCTGCCACTTCCGCCCGCCACTTCCTTCCTTCCTTCCTTCCTTCCACCACTTCCTTCCTTCCACCACTTCCTTCCGCCACTTCCTTCCGCCACTTCCTCTCTTTCTCCCTTTCTCTCTTTTTTCTCTTTTTAAAGTATTTTTAAAATTATTCTTTCCCCCCATTGTTTCAGAGACTACATTCAAGATGGCTTGAGAGCCCTGACTGAGGACTTTGACCAAATCGAGAAAGAGATTTTTCTGGTACAGGAGTAAAGAAAAAAACTTCAACTACCTGTGCCTATTCACATAAGTCTACCAAACCTTATGAAAGTTTGAAGTCTACAGTGTTAAAAACCATGTTTGCTGTCTGGCACTTCACTGACCACACCTTCATTATCAGTCACTGAAAATCATGCAGAAGGAAAGCCTGCACAAGGTCACTGTCTAGTAGGAATGAACTTCTTGTTTTACAGATAATGTAAGCGTTACATTCTGAACCACCTTTGTAGTATGCACGTGATTGAAATTCAAGTGCTATTGCCTGCAATCCATGTTTTCAAGTAATGTCACTACTTCTATTGTCACAAGAGATCCTTCATCCTCTTTCAATTAAGTGTGTGACTAATGTGTCATAGCTTTTATTTCTCTCTTTCAGTGAAGTTTAATAAACTTTTCCCCTTGCTGCTCAGCAAAATTTAGGATATAATATCCAAAGCCAGATAAGCTTGTATTTTATGTTGAGGCTGTTACTTTTTATAGCTTCATTTTAACCAAGTCTGTAAATCATACATGACATGAACTCAGAATATTCAGAATGATAGATAATAATGGAAACATTCTTAAGGCAAGACATATTTGTTTTAAAGAAAGCTTTTAACATTATGCATCTATAAAAGGAAATGTTTGCTAAGAACTATAGGTGTCCAGCCTAAAGTTTTGATTGAAAGACGCCTGACTTTCAAGGAGTGAATCCTTGAAAAATGGAGGTACCCAAAATTAGTTGTAACATTGCACAACTCTGGCAGATACCAAAAGCTAGAAGCTGACTGGGAATCATTTATCACTTTACCCTTTAAGGACACATTAGTGAGCAAATGTGGTAGCACTGTTATGAAACACATACAAAAAGTCAGCATTACAAAAATATAGCAAGTAAAATGATAAGCAATAAAAGAGTCAGAACACAAGGTGTCTGTAAGTATGCAGTGCTGAGACTCAGCTGATCACTACATGATCACTGCTCCCCCCTCTGACGTAGGAACCTTCTTTCAAGAGTAGTTCTGTGAGGCAACAAAAGCTGGTTTCCTGTGGAATTGTAACTTTTTTACAGTGATCCCAAAAAGATATATCTTCTCTGTATGTTGGTAAGACCTCTTACCTTATGGCTTGCCTGGTGTTTAACAGCTGAATGCAAACTGACTCCTTAAAAGAGAGAGGATAATGGAGACTCTCCACCTTCTTCCTTGTCTAGTGTTTCCACAAAACTAGGAAAGTATCCTTAATTCTGATATTTTCACTCCTCTATCAAAAATTTGCATTGAAACTGAACTAATGTTACTTGTGGAAGAGAGAAAAGAGGTAGCTGTACACACAAGAGAGAGCATGATCTCATAAATCTCTGCCTGAAGAGCATGTATCACATGAGATATTTTGGGAGGACACTGCTGCCAAATACCTGGCACTACTTCAGCACTTCTGTACATTGTAACAGCATTGTTATCCATGGGAAAAATACTAATCTCTGTTAATACTATATAAATTTGAAGTGAGAGAGAAAAAGAATTTGGCTCCCTATTAGAGTGCCTAAAAATGAGACTTTCAAAGCTGAAAGTTCAATTGCAATTTGTTTATGAAAGAAAGAGTACTGCCTTAAAGGAGTCCGGAAAAGGCAATATATTCAAATAGAGAAATGAGTCGCCTTTGTCTTAATTTACTGCAGCAGAAGATTGCGTTATCTCGCTGATCCACAGTTCATGAAAACCAGTGAAGTCCATAAGAAACTAATGCAGAGGATAATGTCTCCTAATGTCTGCAGGCTGAGATACCTGGGGTTGCTCAGCCTGAGAAGGCTCTCCCTGTCCCAAAATATTGCGGTTGGAGGTTTGTCAGTGGCTCCTAAGGGGGGCAGGAGTGAGTCTTTAGCTGCAGGGTACAAATACCTTTGAGAGCTCTGTACAAGTCACGGCACTTTTCAGCCTGTAAACTGATGTGAATACCAGCTATCTCCTAGCTATCTTCTAAAATTCACCCCTTCAGGTCAGATCCTCCAGCTCCACCGTGGCAAGCAGAATCACACACAAGGCTCAAAACACATCACAAAGCCAGGGTGAGACCCTAGCATGGCAATAGTTTAAGCACACAATTTTATTGTAATTTCAAGTGGCCTTGATTTTACTAACTTGTTCTTGGGCATATTTTTTCACACATAGTTGCTGTTGTTGCCTTGGAGGGGTTTTTGTTGCTTTTTTTTTTTTTTAAACTACATATTAATACTAATATTGAGAGATTTACTTCTGTAGAGGTGCTTTGCAATGACAGGGTGTGTTTTATTTGCTATGCATATATTCTGGTTAAGCATATTTGCTTTTTTCATGCCTTCACTGTACAGGACTGTGCTAATTTTGAAACATTTCTTTTTAATCTTCTCTCATATATTTAGCCTTCAAAGGCCAGTACTTTATGTTGAAACTGAAGATGCTTTGGGTTTGATAAGGGGAAGAATTAGTAGCTGAAAGCCTCCTGTGCACACATTCTATAGTGTTCTCCCTGCAATGTGTAATACTTTCCTCAAACTGATGATCTATCGCTACAGCTCAGTCATATTCACCACAGTAGATGAAATAGCAGTGCACTCATTCAGGGAAAGAGGATTCAGTTTATTTATGAAAACTTGTGCTTCTTTTTCATTTGCCAGGTTGGATTTGTTCCACTATGAACAGCCATTTAGAAATGTTGTCCTTTGTGTTCTGCATGCCTTGGTTTCATCAGAGTTGGACAACATTACAGCCTCAATTTGCACATCACAATTAAGCTGATGTAATATATGTGAAGCTGAGCAGAACATAAAATTACTTGTTCAAATTAAATACTTCAGGCACATCTATTGAACTTGCCAGTTGAAGAACTGACTTAAGCAGTCTGTATTTGCAAGAGCAGTCCTATCCTCTCAAATGTAAATCACTGCCTAAGGAGAAATCCTGCAACTGAAGGCAGCTGGCACAGAAACAGCAAGATATCAGCAGGAAGCAACTGTTGGTACTCCGGATCCTGTTCAGCAGCAAGCAGAGGATCGTATGCTGAAGGCTGCAATTACTACTCCAGAAAAAGTGTGACACTTTGCTTAAGCAGAACAGTCCTTAAATACCCATATTCAGGCACCCTTAACTATTGCTTTTGCCTGCCTGGGTTCTCATGCCCTGCTCCCTGGAACCACCTGCCTTTGCCAAAGTCAGAGGTAACTCATCAAGTTCAACTGGAGCAAGACATGGCACCACAGGGACATTTTGCTCTTAACACCAAACAGATAATTTTTGTCACTTTCAAGAGCACTGTACATTTTAAACACAATAAACCACAATGCTTCATCTGAAGCCTGAACAACTTGTTGCTTTGTTGTACTTTATTGAGTCAAACTCCTCACACAGCACTGCAAGAAATTAAGAGTTACGGTGATGGACAAAGCAGTAGAGCACTGGGGCTTCTTAGCATTCTGCAACAAGGAAATCTGACAGGGAGACACCACTAATTGCCAGAACACCCCTCCCCACTAACCCCATGAAATCCCTGTTCTGACCTCTCTGTGCTATTGAACATAGGTTATCACCACTCAGACATCCCTCAGCTATAAAACCTGCCCTCTCCCTTTGTGGCACAAACTCACCCCTCCCTCCTCCTTTTTCTCCCAGCATTGCCAAGTCCCTCCACATGCCCAGAAATGGCCCTATGGCTCATGCACACCTTTTCCACCACCGTGTCCCTGACATCCTTTTACCCTTGCCCCACCTTGGCGTAGCAGAAGGAGATGAGCAGCAGTGGGAGCAGATACCCGAAGACGAATGTGCAAATCACGTAGACCTTCTTGTGGCGCGGGTTGGGCCAGAACTCCCAGCAGAAGGTCTGGTTGCTGGTCTCGCGGTGGAAGATGCGCTGGTGGTGAGCCACAGGCGAGGCCATGGCGAAGGAGAGCGCCCAGATGAGCCCCACGCCCAACAGCGCGTTGCGGGGAACACGCAAGGCTGAGGAGCGTCGGGAGTGCACGATGGCCACGTACCGGTCCACGGACATGGCTGAGAGCGTGAAGATGCTCACCAGCATGGAGATGGTGAAGAAGTAGTGGATGAACTTGCAGATGAAGGCTCCCAGCACCCAGGTGGGGAGCACGTAGACCGTGGACTGGAAGGGGATGCAGAAGAGCAAGTAGGCCAGGTCAGCGATGCTCAGATTGAGGATGAAAATGTTGGTGGTGCTTCGGCGCTTGCCTGGCTTGCTCCTCGCCAGCACCGTGATTACCAGGGTGTTGCCCAGCACCCCCAGGGTGAAGATTAAACCGAAGACGATCAGGGTGATGAAGTTCTCGATGCCGATGCCAAAGAGGGGCTTCCCCTCAGCCTCCGGCAGCCCGGACAGGTTGAACTCCCCGCGGGGCGTCTCTGCCGCGGCTCGGGACAGGTTGAGGGGCGCCGCCGCGGGCTCTCCTGGCTCCATCCTTCCCTTGCGCGCCGGGCAAAGTTTCCGCGGGCGGAACGCGGAGCCGCCGCTTCCCGGCGCTTCGAACCGCGGCGAGCCCGGGGCAGCCGCCCCACCGGCACCGGGCGGCGGCGAGGGAAGGGCGGAGGCGGCGCCGCGCTGGGCGCAGCTTGCGCCGCCGGGAGCGGAGCCGGCGCGGCAGCCCCGCCGCCCTCCGCAGCCGCGCTCCGCCCGCCTGGCCCCGCGCCCCCGCGCCCGGCAGGCGCTCCGGCCGCGCCCGCTCCGCCCGCGGAGCCTCCGCGCCTCCCGCGCTGCCTCGAGAGACTGAGGTCCCCGGGAACGTGTCCTCGGAGAAAGGGGAGGTGGGGTTTTCTTGCCCTCTTTATTTCCCCCCGCCTTTTTTTCCCACCCTTCAGCTTGGAGGTGCCTCCCCCGTCCCGGGCGGCGGCCGGAACCTCGGTCTTCTCCCCGGAAAACTTCTCTCCGCTCGGTGCCTCCGCTCCCGGGGAGGCTCGGGAGCCGTGTCTCCCAGCAGGGCTAGGCGGCGCTCGGCTGGTCCGGCGGGCATCAATGTACGCGCTTGGACAGACAGAAACAATGATGCAGCCGCGGGAACCCACCTCAACAGGTAGCCGGCAGCAGGAGTTTCTCCGGACCAAGCGCCGCCTGTGCTCACTCTTCTCGCCTCCTTCACAGGTTTCCTCCATTAATCACTGAGTATCTCAAATGACAAAAGGCGGCAGATATTGTCACGCCTTTTTATTAAAAAAAAAACCAAAAAACCCCAACAAAACCACACACACACACACACAGAGCAAAAGAAATGGAATCGGAAGTCTAGCTGCTTTTCGCTGCCAAATCCCGATGATGGAGAGCTCCGCCACGGCAGGAGCGCATCCGTGCCGAGGGCCCGCGGGCTCCTGGAGCCGGGCAGCCGCGGGCAGCGCTACACGGGGCCGAAACGGGAGCTCCTGGAAAGCCAGTCCTTTCACAACGGGGTTAAACACAAAACTTCCTCCAGCACACGGATGCGAGTTCATGAGAATATTCTCACCGGCGCATATAACTAGTGAATGAAACGGATTTGCCTGAGGTTTTACATCCATTTGTTTCCAAACTACCAGTCAGTGAGCTGCAGCTGGCAGCAGCAGTGACCAGCAGAACTGCCCAGATGTGCTGTTGGAGGCAGCGAGCTTTTGTTTACATATTTTTCAGTCTGCAGTTTGACGGGGCTTTTTTCTACCTTTCTTTTTGCTGCTTATATTGAAGCGTCTCAGCAGCTGCACATCAGCTGACTGCAAAGCCATCGACTTCTGCAGATCTAGATTTTAACTAACCTAATGTATGGTCTGCTTGATTACGTCCGAAGGAACACATCATGGGAGAGAACAATTCAGTTTATATAGATCTAAGAAACTTTTATTTGGATTGAGCTGGTTTCTACATCTGTTGTAACTCATTTAAGTATTTATAAATATATCCAGCAAAAATAAACTAGTAGAGATTCCTCAAAGACTTGGGTTTGGAATTTTTTCTAATGTGCATTCTTTACAGTTTTGTTGACATGTTTGATTACCATGCAAATCTACTAGTCTCTACTTCTGCAAGGGATGTGAGAAAGAACACTGTTAAACATTTCTAGGATATATCAGATATCACACACTCTTTGGAAAGTCTCTGAATATATTGTGAAAATGAGCAGAAGTTTATAGATTTTCCTAGTGTTGCTGATGCCTGTGTTGGCCTAGGAATTCCTTCATGTGGTGAGAGAGATGCAAGAAAGGTTTTGAATATGACTGATGGTTTGCTTTTGAATCATGTCATGTTGCCAGACACCACTCATTTTTCAGGGTGTCTGGAGTGCAGCCCTGGTTTTTATGAAACTAATGCAATCCTCTATCTGATATGCTGCTGGTCCTCACCACTCACATTTCTGTTTTCTCACAAAATAATGTTTTGTACAGAATAGCCTGAAAGGTTAGAACAAAGGATATTAGACTTAACAGAAAAGTAAGCAGGAAAAGTGGGTATAGAAATGAAATCAATTTTAGTGGGAGTCAACCTGAAAATCACATTAGTGATTTGGATGGGTGAGTTGACTATTGGTTTCCTTTAATATTGGTTTCCTTTGGATATTTCATTGGCAGTTCTGTGGCTCAAGCTTTGCTTTTCTGCTATGTAGCGATTGTAAAGTTCCTTACACAGTTCCTATAAGACTGTCCTGAGCATTAGGGAAAAAAAAAAAAACCAAGAATACAACTGTACTGTAGCTTTTCTGTCAGACCTTCAGGTATCCGCTTTTACATGAGTGAATGAAAGCTCCCACACTGAAAACACTCATGATTGCTGTTGAGATTGTCATAACCAAACAGGTATTGACATGTTAAACCACTGTTCTTATCTAGACTGAGTAAAATTTTCATGCAAAAGAAGTTGAAATGGAAAAGCTGTTATGAATTCAGTACAAATAAATATATAGTTAAATGCTGGAATTAGTTGAAAAACTACAAGAAAAAAAACAGTAAAAATATTGCATTGCACTTTAAGAAAATAAATTTCATGTATTTGCAAAAGAGATCTTGTGCCTCACACATTTCCTTGAATCTAGTTTTATTTTATTGTTTTCTGAACACTTTTTGACATGAAAAGATCTACTAAAACTAAAATAGCCTAGGAACTTCAGAAAGAGCAAGAAACTGCATGCAGTGTTCTTTTGTCCTTGACTAGAACCCACAGTCCTCTTTATCAGACAACTCACCTCCAAAAATTTGTTTGGCTCCAAAATTTTCCGTAGAAATCAATGGAGAAAATAGTAGAAATATCTAAAAGGGATGGGAACCTACGTACCCTGCTAAGTCTAGGCCTTCATATTTACTCCTCAGTGGATTAATCCAGAAGAGATTACTGTAAATACATACAAGGATGTCCTTCTTTTTGCTCTCTCCAATGGATCGTTATGTTATTTTTATGTTGTTCCAATAAAAAAATTTTTGACTTACACAGGTAAAATTTTATATCAGGAATGAGGATTCCAGTGCATTGATTTAAAATCTTAATTACTACTAAGCTCTTTGTTCCTATTTAATGCATGTATATAGGCATAATAAACATATAGTCAATGTAATGTCAGTAAAATGCATTTATATTTAAAATGAACATTTAATTAGCACCTCAGAAACAATAAATAATGCAGTTTTTAGCTCCTGTCCCCCTTTTGATTACATTGAATAACTGAGGCACAAAAATCAGCATCTGATTATACAAATACGTACAGAGATGTCTGTATGCATTTTATGGTTCCACAAGAATAAAATAATAAGATACACAACTTCTTCAGAGAAGAGTTTTAGTAAAATCCTGTACAAATACTTTTGGGGCCTTTGGGAGTGTTTTCAGGCTTTTTTCCATAGTGAAGTTGAAGCTGGAGTCGAGTTTCAGGGCTCTCAACTGCACCCCAGTGTCAATAAAGAGAAACCATTTAAAGTGTATTTATACTAAAGCATATGAGTAACCCTCAGCTTTAGAAACCTTTTGATAGCTCAGTCCTTAGCTGATTGGCCATTTTTCTTTGCTGCAAAAAAGATTTTCCAGATTTGGTCATGTTTTGTTTATAAAACACCAGACTGAAAACAGGTCTGTTTTGAAGACTGACTCTTTAAATTTATTTGTGAAACAAGATCAGACGCAACAGTCACATCAATCATACCCCATAATTTTTCTTTGTGACAAGTTCCTGGAGTAGAAATTTACATTTTAGAGGCGGATGTGAATGTCAGGTAAAATTCAAAAGCCAAATAAAAAAGTCCATGATTCATAAGCAACCTTTGATTCGCCTTCTATAAAGTTAGTAGTATATAAAAGTCAAGCATCTATAAGCATTAATTGCTCTTCTCTCTATATTCTTGGGAATAATGTAACCCTCAGGTCACAGCTGCCACTGCATTCAGATTTCCATAGCAGAGAAGTGTCACGAATAAATTGAAGTTTATTGCTTCTTGCTGACATTTAAAAAGAAGTAAACAGCTGCCCATATATATATGAGAGCCATTGTTATTCCATCCCTGAGTCTGTGCTGATTTTTTTTTCCTGCCTAATTCTCTATTCCAGTTCTTAAAAAATCAGTTCTTAAAAGGCATTAAAATGCAGACAATCAAAAGTAAATTTGAAGCTAAGTTTCCAAAATCCCATTCCATATTTAGAGCTTTCAAGTAATATATTTTAGGCTCAAAAATTGTACACAAAAACATGTATCCATTCTTTATTCAATGCCCAGAAATTTTCTCTCTAAAAAATGCCAAAAGCTAAACACCATGGTCTAACAACTTGAACTTGCTTTACAGTTGTTGAAGAGAGTTGCTTGTTTCATTTTCCTTGATTTGTGACAATTACCCCATGGGATGCTTTTTAATGTTGTCTGCAGAAGCAACTCGCTTGTGCATAAAAACACAGCTGTGTTTTGTCTAAAACAGAATCAAGTGTATTTTGATGAACAATTGTAATACAATATAACACAATAGATCAGGTCTTACTAAACTCAGGAGAATGCAGCAGGTATCCAGGTCATGGGCACAGCAGCTGCAGAAATCTTTCAAATGGACAATTATTCCTCCTTCAAACTGCTTCGTAAAATGTACAACTGACTGTAGTGAGGTCGTAGGGCTTATGAAAGGCTTAAGTTCTGTAAAATGAGCATCATGTTTCTATGTAGGAGAAGCAGAAATATGGGCTCAAGAAGCTACCTTAACCATGATGTTGGCAAACATCAAAATTATTAAGGCTGAAAGAGGTAGTAGTAGAAAGAAGTAACTTGGAAAGCATTATTCCAGCCGAAGCAGGTGTGTGCTGCTGGCAAAGCAGCCAGGAGTTTGCAGGTTGCTTGGTCTGGGGTCAGCACCAGGCACAGGCAGAGGCAGTGAACATCTGATGGAAGGGAAAAGGCCAGGACTTTGCTGTCCAGCCCTGGAGACCTTGGTCACCAGGGCATTTCTTTGGGCAAAGGGAGAAAACGGGTGGGCAGTGCACAGTGGATAGACACAATGGACACCTTTCCCAGCAGTTACTGCTGCCTCTACACTCTCCTCCATCCTGGCAGCAGCAGTAGCAGCAACCTTGGCTCCTTCAGGCTCTCAACAGCACTCTTTCCACAAGAAAGGGCTTGTGTGTCAGCAGCACCCTGCACTTGGCTTGACACCAGTCTTCCTCATTCAAGAGAAACAAAATCCCATTTATACACCTTGCCAAGGAGCATGGAGATGGCTCCAAGTACAGCTATGAAGGAAAAAAATGTGAGTGGGTTGGCATTTTCCTGGAGGCAATATGTCCAAAAAAAAAAAGTGTAAATTATAATTTTGATTTTTCTTGGAATATTGACTTTTTTAATATGGATACCTATGTAAGCAGAGATTTAGTGTGTAGGAAAATGGTAAAATATACCTCTATAGCTGTGCAAAGGCCTTGCAAAGATGTGGTGAAGAAAACCAGGATTTTTGTCGACAAAAACTGCTACTTCACCATTTCTTTTAATTTTGTATGTCAGACTGTCATCATACCAATTGTGAGTCAGGAAACAAAAACCCTAATGCAGATTTAATAGATTTCATTAGAACTACTATTAGAATTACTATCAGATCCTGTCTGCTTTACAAAATATATCTTCTATCTTCTAGACAAATAGCCTGACAAAATTATTTCCAGTTACAATGTTCTGGGGCTGATAAAAAGATTATTTTCTTTAAAGTTTTGTATGCTGCACATCACTTTACTGCTGTTAGGACTTTGACTGCATCAGAATTCAAGGAGAGGGAATTAACATATAGAGATCAAAACAACAAATTCAGCATAGCAAATTCATTCCATAGTTGCCATAGGTCTCAGCTTCAGGTCTTGCAGAAGCCAGTTTCAGCTGCCAGCTCTCTGGGCTTCAGTGAATCCTTCCCCGAGCTCTTGTGATTTTTTTTCTGACAGAACAGAGACCAGTTTTACTTTCAGGTAATTACTGAAACACTTTATTGTAGTGGGTGGAGGTAGCTTGCGCTTGGTTTGAGCCAGAATTTTCTTCTTTATTGGTTTTAGTAACTGCCTGGGTTAGGGCTTATGGATTCAGGCTCAGTTGTGCAGTGTTTTAATTTGCTCTGGGAGAGGGCTTCATTCAGAGTCCAGATCATTAACATGATCCTACTTTTCATTTTTCTGACATTTCACGGGAGATGTTATTACTCAGGGTTTATTTGAAGTTCTCTGAAATTACAGATGCCGTTGCCTTCCCATCCCTCATCTCTCAAGACTCACTGGGCATGTGCAGAGCTCCATGGAAGAGGATTCTGCTGGAGGAGTTCCTAATCCATCTGCCTCCCATCTCCAAAGGCAAACAGAAATCAGAAAGAAGAACAATTAATTATGTGTAACCAATCTTCATAAATACCTATTTATCATACAATAACAGCACTGATGGAACCCCCCCCACCTATTGGTTTCTCAAGGTCAGGATTGAAGGCACTTGAGATGGCAGTTCATGTTCAGACTCAGGTGTTTATTATTTCTCATCAGTAAAACAGTCTCACAACCATGAGTTCTGCAGCCTTTCATTAGCAAGGCACAAAATGGCTAACTATCTCTTGTTACAAGGTCTTTTAAGACTAAACTATCCAATTAAGAAAGGACACCTAGATCATTTTCCCTTTTAACCCAATAACTGATCCCTGGAAGCCCGCAATGCAGACTTTTCTGTCCAATTACAAAACATCACCCAGACCCATGAAGAAGAAGGATGAAGAAGGTGAAGAAGAAGGTAAAGAAGAACAACCTGCCTCTGCCCTAAAACCTCCATCTTCGTATTTATTTCTATATTCTAAAACCCCAACCTTTAAGTTTTCCACCCTGTGATATTACACACTTCTAACCAACTACACACCCATAATCCCAGTGCTGTTAATTAATTTTGGAAGCCTGTTCTATGGCCTCAGGTCAAATGCAGTGCTCTCTTGTGGGTCTGTGCCTTTAAGTACATAAAGTTTAAAATTCTCAGCATCCAGGATTCCAGCACCCACCTTTGTAGGCACTTCTAGTGCTCATCTATCATTTGCAACCAGAAATCTCTGTTATTGTTTACTTACATTCCTCGTTCATGAATTTCAGTAAATTTGTCTCTTATCTATGAATATGAAAAATGGTGTATTCTTTCTGCTTTTGCAGACTTTTCAATATCTGAAGACAAGCAGCCCTTGCTGGAGACAGTTCAGATTCACACGTGCCCACCTGGTGGAGGAATGTCAGGTAAAACTTTGATCCAACATACAAAGATTCCTTGGCTTTTCCTCCTGGAAGGAAAACAGCCTTGGTGTACAATGATCACTTTTAGTGAATCCAGAGGATTGCATAAACTACCCTGAAGAAGCGTTGCAAGTAGACTTGATGGCAGAGCATCCATACTTTGTGCCCTTGCATATCCAACTTTTCCTGTCAGTCCCGCATGCAGCCCAGTCCTTTGTGTCAACCGCTCAGCCTGAGAAATTGTGCTTGCTTTTGGTCATCAAATGCCCTCATGACATTATTTTTGAGGTGTTTCACCCCAAGGAAGCCTGGTGTAACCTGTGTAAATCAACATGCAAATAGGGTGGTTTCATATTTAATACAGTGACAAACTGAGTGTCAGAAGAGAAATTATTCCTGACTTTGATATTTTTAAGAAATTGATTTTTAGTTTTAGTTTGGATTTGATGTGGAAAAGAAAACACGCTAACTCATTTTATCTCGATTAGATTCTTGCTATACCTTTTCTTTTTTCCCCTTTTAAAATAACTTCAGAAACCACCTTTTGAAACTTCTACTTTTTAATAAAAAGTAAATTTTTTGAGTTCTAATTGTGTTTGTCTTCCACTGATATGCCTTGAGTAATTTTCCACAAATAAATCAATCACAGCATAAATTTAGCAGATTATAGAATTGGCACAACTTTGTGAATCTGTTTCCATTAAAAAAAATAAGGTTAGAGTGAACTCTGAGGTTCACTGAGTTTGAAATCTATCACTGATGAAATTTGGCTCAGCTGGAACCTTGTCAGTTTGTACCAATTTTCTACTGGGTTTTGACATTTTATAAAAAGTTATTTACTAAAGAAATCCTCAGCCTATATTCACATAGTCGTTTAAGAATTTAATATGGTAACATAAGTTAAAATGCAAGCTTTTTAGGCCTGTGTTTGATTTAAATTTTTAAGGAAAAACTGAAACACTGAAGGAAAAAAGTATGACCACAGAAACTAAGGAGTAAAACCACTTTTCAATTACTTTAGTCATATTTCTCAGATTAATTTTTTGTACAGTTCTATTAAAGACTTTTAAAAGAAAAATATTCAAAAGAGACATCTGGAGCGAATCAATAGCTCATTTTATCTATCTGAGTATTTTCAGTAAACTGTTTCAGTTGTGAAAGGATGACTTTATTCATTAATATGATCTTTTGCTATTCTTACCCAAAAATATAATGTCAAGAACACTGTCCATCAGTTGTATCTATCAGTTGTTTCCTGGAGATGGAATTAGCTCCTCAGATTTTTTCCAAGTAGGAAAAATAATCAATAGATAAAACATTTCTTCTGAGATGCAGAGAACCCAAAGTAGTGTTGTTAAATTCTCAGCAGAGCTTACCCAAATTGAATTTAATGAAATTGAAGTACTTCAGGGATTTTGTTTCATGAGCTTGGTGCCTTTCTTCCTAGTATTTTATACTGTGATCTTTTCTAAGAGCACGATGTTTGCAATTACACAATTTCTTTGCAACACCATGAGAAAACCTATGTGTCAAAGAGAGGGACAATATTACACAGCAATGGTTGAAGGGAATGGGTTTGTGTTTAAATTGTCTGAGGACAATTCTATGCTGGGCTCCTGTAGTACGCATTTCCTTATAAAAATTCTGAAGGAAAATTTCAATGCTTGAAATTTTTGCTGCATTAGGTTACAGAAGACAAGCCAGCAAATATTCTTTAAAACACTTCAGAAAACCTAATGTAGACAAATTTGAATCAACCAATACCAAACTAACTCATGGCCACTTGCATATGAGTTAAGCTATTTATAACATTTATAAGCTATATAAATCACTTATTTTTGTATTTAATAGTCATCACTAAAATAGAAAGCTTTCATGTCAAAATTTTTGTAATAAATTACATATTTTCTTCAGCAGTTTGGCTATATTGATGCAAAGTAGTGCACATTGCCAAGGACTTAAAGCTGAAATTCTCTCAAGGCATTCTATATAGCCATTGTGTCAGATGTCATTTGTAAGCTCCTCTTGGTAAAACACAGCTTTGTGTCCATACTCACAACCTTGACTGACGATCATAAACTTCATGAAGGGAGACTTCCTCCAGCAGATCTTATCCCTGGACAGAGGTGCACCATTAGAAGTCATGTGTTGAGCCACCTAAAGCTGTTCCACAGGTTTGCTCCAACAGTCAAAATTTACCTGAGGCCATTCTTTTCTGGATACATTGAAGAGCAGGTAGCTGCTTAGTGTTGAAGGCATGATCATAAAAATATGTATTTATCACTCAGTATCTGTTTCTCATTATCTCTGTACTTAGCTGTTTCTTGGAAATGAAATACAGGTATTTAAACCATAAGAAGTTCTGAAAAGGCAATAATTGTTAGAAGCTTGGCCAAAATGAAAAATTAGTCTTAATTCTGCTCACCTGCAAAGGCAATCCAGGTAAAATTGACTTTTTGAGCATATGATCTGTGATCTGGGGCTGCCTCCTGCAAATCTTCCTGTGTTTCTTTCAATTTCAAATAATTCTGATTTAATACAAAGAATTACTTATAAAATTATTTTAAAAACCCAAAAACCACCACCAACAAAAACCAGCTTCTTTATCTTGAGTCTTTAGAGGAGACTTTTCATTATACTGATTGTGGAAATATTTTAGGAATTTATAGCAATGTTATAACCGGCTGGATATCTGCTCAAAAGAGAGCTGTATCTACTGGGATTTGATCTAGAAATTCTCCCATGCTAGCTTGCAATATCCTGGAGATCAAGAGAAAATGCACATCCACACCTGAGTTAGGAGAAAAGAATGTCAGCTAAGAGAAAGCATGACACATCCAGATTATTTGAGAATCTTGCCTGAGTAAATAGAGATATTAAAAGCTGCTTACCTGAAGTTTTGTATTTAGGTGTTTTATTTGGATTATCAGCATGGGTATTATGGGATATTAATCTACTGATTAGTTGCATCTTCTACTTCTCACTTTTCAAACCCCGAAAGAAATAGAGGGGGAAAGGAATCATTGTAGATTTTTCAAGTATTTTTTAGCTCGGGAAGCATAATATGATCTAGATTACACACGTAGACTACACGAGGCTTTATACTTTAATAAATGGATGTTTTCTTCATTATTACTGGAGCATGAGATGCTGACGAGATCAGCCTCGTGGGTTTTGTTGCGCGGCCGCCCGGGAGGCAGCGCCTGTGCCCGGTACCCACCAGAGGGAGCCCAGAAGCTGCGCGGACAAACCATGTAGAAAAGGGACAAAAGCAGAAATGGAGCTGGGGACAAAAAAAAACTGACAAAGAAAAACTGATCTTGCCTTTTTGTCCCTATGCTCGAAGCTTTTACACGAGGTGATGTTTCCATCTATTTCAGTAATGAAATCTGTGTGGCTGAATGATTTCCTGGCTGAAATCTTGCAAGAGGACAATGAAGACTAAATGATGCATTTATTTCTTTAAACCACATCTAGAGATTATTTTTTTTAATTAAGTAGTTAGTGGGGATTTGTGTACACAGCAGCTGAAGTGCTTTTTCTTAAAAAAAAAAAAAAAGTTAAATTGCCTTAACTTCTCCTAAGAGCTGTCTTTAATTCAACAAACTAAACAAAGTAAAGGCATTAAATTTGAAGACTCAGAAATGTGTTTTCTTCTTTCAGGACTGATAATAACTCTCTGATATCACTGTGGTAACAGGAAAAGCTGAGGTATCACAGCCGTATAAATGGAATTAGAACATTCATATTCTTTCTGAATATAGTTTTCAGGGCTAACAATGGTTCAGTGTCAAAACCAACTCATGTACCGAATGGGATAACTGCAAAAAGTTTTAGTTCAGACATGTCTTTCTCAGTAATTTCATTAGTTACTTGAATTGTGGAATAAAGACTACACTCAGTACATTTGCAGACACTGCTGTTGTCAACACATTCAAGCGCAAGCTTAGAAATCAAAAAGATCTGAGAAAAACTGAACACCAATGCCCTTTGTGGCAGAATAAGATCTACTCTCATTCAGTGAGGATCACCAGGTGAGGCAGAGGTGTAGAAAAAGATCTCAGGATCATAGTGGATTTTAGGCTGCAGTGTGGCTGAACAACATGATGTTATTACAAAAAAAGGCAAATACACACTGTAAAATAAAAATTAAAAATTCCCTGAAATTCTTGGCTCAAATAATAACAACAAAAAGTTATTTAATTTACAGTGCACTTTGTAAACTACTGAAAATCTAGTTGCTAGGAGTTAATTACTGGAAGCCTACTCATTGGTTGATTTAATGGGAAGCAGAAGCTGCTTTATACTGCTGGGGTCACATATATTTAGAATAAAGTTTGGGTAACCAGTTTTAAGTGGCTGCTAATAGTGAAATATTTACCTGAACAAAGAGAAAAATAATGTGGCTTTTGAAAGCACCTAAATAAAACAGCTGTACTACATTTGGAATCTGAAGCCTGAAGTTTTCATCAGTGTTTGTGGGTGTCTGTTTTGAAAAGTTAGGAACTGAATGTGCTTAATGGGATATACATTTCTAAATGTAAATGGCAGTGAACCACTGTATTATCTTAGCCTTTTCTCCTAGCAATAGATGGAATATGGGATTGTAATTGGAATGAATGTTCCTTATAGGAGGTGATTTCTTAAGGTGATGGTCTAAAGAGTTCAGCAATGTCATGGACAGGTCCAGATTCCTCTGTGGAGGGGCATGGGTTCACTTTCCAGCAAGATGAGTTTTAGCACCCCTTTGTAAAATTATTGCTCTTCTTTTATTACTCATAAAAATATGGCTCTTTCTGTATTTTTAAACAGTATAAAGTGATTCAAGTTTTTAAACTTCAAATATTTGTGAGGAAATATGAGAATTCTTTAATTTTCTGACCATACTTTCACTAATTGTGGAATTTGTACAGGAACATTTTTGTTTTTCTTGTTTCAATCATCTATGGTTGCACTGTGGATGTGGTATTAAATATTCTTTTATTTGCATGGAAGCTCATGCAATAAAATCAGTATTCAAGACGATTGAAGAATTTGAATAGAATATGATTTAACATCAGATAAAGTACTGTTTAATTGTAGATGTAGTTAATTCAGGGAAATTACCCCACAAAAGGATCCAATGATTAATGAATGGATGTGCTGGCCTTTTGATTGCTGCTTGTTAGCTGGACTTCAGAATACTTACATTATATGGGATAATTATCAACAGAATGGTACTTGCTTCCTCTCAGAGGTAAAAGTTGGCTTTTTTGTGATACTTTGTCCTCAATCCCAAACATCTCATTGAATGTTCACACCTCATCCTCTGAAATGCACAGTAAAGGTACATTTACCTTACAAACAGTCTAACCTGTGTGGTAGGGTATTTTGGCAATTTCTCTGAGTGATAGCGGGTATTGAATAATGAGTAGCATGCTGAAACAAGCCTCAAAAATTGTGGGCAGGAACCCAGCTTCTGTTTGCTAAGCCTCCCACTCTCTGTGTTATGGTACAGACTCTCTGATTCACGAGTTGTTTCACAATGTGACAAGATCCAGTCATGAAGGATGGCAGATTGTCACTGGAGCAGAAGGGAATGAATGTTTCTCTGTGGTTGGAGTTTCTACACTTCCACTAAAAAAATAGGAGAAAATGGTAGAAATTCTCTTTGTTTGAGGTTGCTGCTCCTGACTAGATTTTTAAACTGGACAGAAAAAAAAAAAAAAAAAGTTACATGTTATATTTTAGCTCTATAGATTGATTCTCCAGCTTCAATTATATTTGGACCCCCCCCCCCAAAAGAAACCAGCAATCTCTGTGAAAAGCTTACAGATGGAAGACTGGGTCTCGGATCTGTAGACACAGTTCTTTCCATGGTCATTTTTAATGCTATATATTTAATGCAAGCAATAAGATTTAATTTTCCCCCCTCCTTTGTCATTAGTAAATTCCCAGGGAGTTTTTCAATTGCTCAGGTACATTACTGGCCAGAGATGTACGAATACCTAATGAGAAACCAGTCTCAGTATAATTTTCCTGTCTGGACCTGATGGCCACAGGTGAAGTGAACTGTGTATCCCTTTGCTTATGTTTGTGTCTTATCATTTCTCTAAAAAACCACCCAGCAACAAGAATAGTTTCCTTATCTGTTCCCACAAAGTGAAAGTGAGTCAATTACTGATAAGAATAGAATCCCTGGGCTCCAATTCAGACATGCAGCTGTTTGATCTTCCTAAACAACAACCTCTAAATAGCTGTTCAGAAAATTCTTCTGGGTTTTATTTGTCCTAAACCAGTAAAAACCCTTCAGCTTTTAATTAATGTTAATATTCCTAACATTTTGACAGGACATGGCATTTTGACATGATCAAACACTATATAATGATTTCATATTTATATTTGAAGGAAATGCAAAAACTTGATTGCTGCTGAGACAACCATATGGAAAATACCTGTAAGCAGCTGTCTGGCTTCCACAGGTAGGAGCATCATAGGAGACCTTAGTGATTTTTTTTAGGACTAGCAGAATAGCTAATCATGTGCTTAAGTGGTAGTACCACCAAAACCTTGAATGCATTAAAGCATTCCCAGACCTAAAGCCAGATAACCAGTTCTTAAGATCAAAAGCTCTTAATTCCCTTTTTCCTTCCCTTCCTCACAATTTACTATAAATAGGTTGTTACTGCTACCATAAAAGAGAAAAAAATTCCTTTCAATCAGTACACTTTTATCACTAATGACAGTTAAAGTGGAACTGGATTTTTTGTCTGCTTGTGAAGATTTATAAAAGAGCACTTACTACTTTCCATGATTGGAAAAGCAAGAGCATTACATCCCACTTCACCGATGAAGACTGGGCTGAGGTCAATTCTTATAGCAGAGAGCATTAGTTCCCTGCATTGCATATAACATTATGACCTGTCAGAGATGAAAAAAAAAAAGAAAAGAAAAGAGAAAAAAAGAAAAAGAAATAGGAACAAGCAGAACACAGAAATGTGATTAGAAGTGGGAGAGACCAGGGGACAACTCTGTGATGATGGCTGAGCATCCACTGCCAGAAATCTTTCAGCCTAGGGAAAGTTCAGGGTTGAATTACATATTTAGTACAATATAAATCCTTTTAATTAAGGATTTGCCATGAAATGGCAGTAAAATAAACTTGGTTTAAGTTTTAATTCAAGGATCATACAAATAATAGAAAATTAGAAAAAAAAATATTTCAGGCCTATAGTAGAAAATTAGAAAAATAGAAAAATGGGCTTGTAAGGAAAGAACTAGCATCTCATAAGTAATTTTCAAGGAAATTGGACAAAACTTCATTAATTAAGTGTTCTTCAATTTATCAATTATCTTGAACCTTTTTGAAAGGTCCTTATCCTGCAAATAAGCCTAAATGGTACTGGACAGTGATGAAGTTTGGTAGGACTGGTAAAGCTGATAGTTTTTTTTGCAAGTGATTTTTATACTTGGGCAACCAACTTCATGCTCAAAATCATGATATGCTTATCAAGAAAAACATAGTGTAATAAGATGTAGTTTCCTGAGAAAATTCTAAGTTTAGGGTAATTTTTCTGTAAATATCTGCTTCTTTAGGGATTTCTTTCACTGGTATAAATAAAATTGATATGCTGCTTTTCTGGGATAAAGTTTTTCCAATCACTTATTACTCAAAGGAGATTATGTTTATATTGGAAAAGAAGCATCATCTGTTATGATTTCAAAGGCAATATTAAATCTTATGAAAAAGCATCAAGAACTCTAAAAAGATGAAGGAAAATGCTTAATGTTATTTAACCTATAATGATATTAAGCACTTCACTGGTTTTAATGACTTGGTGTAATGCAGGGGTGTGTGGAGAGGCAGGAGTAAGATCTGTGACAGCAGCAGATGAAATGAGGCCGTGAGCTGCAACACCAGATACATGAGAAGCTGAGTTTAGAGGCATTGAGCACTCTCAGTGACATCCCCCTCTTTGGATTCTTCACATTAATTTGATCTTCAGGATCAAATCCCTCTGCTTTCAGGACAAGATCCTTCCCATCTGAAGAGTCCACCTGCTTCCACATCAGTGACTGGCTGAGTTGTGGTGCTGGTTCAAAAAGATCTAAACTGTGCTTTGCCTGTGGGCTGTGTGTGCAGCAGTTCACACCAGGGCCTCAGGACCTGCCCTGTCCTGTGGGTTATTCCAGCAGACACCTGTTGTTTCAAGGGTAGCATCCCTAGGCCTTGATTAGCCCTTTAATATTTTGTATCTCATCAAGACTGGGCACAAAATGCACAGAAATGCAAGGCATCATGGAAAGTACCATCATACTAATGCAAAAGTTGACAGTATCTCCTATAGTTTTGAGTCAGATTCTTCTTTCAGAGTAGTGCCAGCCTGCTGAACTACATGCCAAACTGGTCATTAAAACTTGTGTTAGAAACACTCATTCTTATCACAAGCTGTGCTGAGTATAATCTTACTAACTTTTTTATTAATAAAATTTATTAGATTTAACATTAGGAGTCTAAGAATACCCCACAATTAATGTGTCTTGCTTTGGCTGTCTCCTGTTTGTGCATTTTCGTTTAAGAACTAGATTCAGGTTTTGGATAAAGCTCAGCTAAATGATACTGAACTCTGTCAGGTTCAGGTCAGTGCAGAAATAGTTGAAGGAGAAAATGACCTTTCTTGATTAATCATCTTTAACTGAAAAGGGGGAAGGTCTGTTATTTTTCACCATGAATTAAAAGACAGATGATCACTGAAGGTGATGCTGTTTTTAAATGTTGTTTTAAGCACCAAATATTCCCTACTTTTCATGCTGATTATACTATAGAACAATATTTTGTTCAAAGATATCTGAATTCAAATTTGCTTTCTAGATTCAGATTTCAAATTTTTCTCTCACACACCAAGAAATAAATAATCATTGACTTGAATTAGAAGTTCAGATCCATACAGAACTGTTAAATCCCTGCAAATAAACTGGCTTTGTATTTATTTTAAAGGCTGATAGTCCCTTGAATAACAACGAGGAGCTCATCTGCTGGAAGGGCAAAACAGTGAGTTTAAATATAATAAGAAACTGGTTAAAGGATTATGGACAAAGAACAATCCCTGTATTAGTGGAAAGTACTGTATCCAAACAGCTTTGCATAAGGTCACTTCCCCTGAAGTTACTGCTGCTGTTCAGCCACAGATTTAAGTCTGCATAAATTAGGCTCTGGAGATTTATTCCAAATAAATCTTCACTAAATTCTTGTCAAGGACAGAAGTGAAGGACATAGAAAACCCATTAATTAAGGCTGAATGCAAGGCAACTCAGGGGTTCACTTAGGCTATATCTACATTAGCATGTTAATTTTGTTCAGGAGTGTGTTTCTGAAACAAATCCCCAGCTGACACTGGTTCCTGTAATTCTTCCCACTCAGGCTCACCTGGAGGCTGCCTTACAGCCGAAGCTGAGCTGGGGATACGACATACCTCAGAGTACACATCGTGTGCTGCAGCAGCAGGTGGATGTCCAGTGCCTCAACCAGACTGAGTGGGGTTAGGGTAAAACTGCTGGAAGTATGTTTATTATGGAGTTTGGGTCCCCAGAATTAACTCTGTGGTTTGACCAACCAGCTTCTCTCGTGCAGTGCTACTTGGTCCCATAATACAGCAAAAATGCAGCTCTTGCCGGAAGGCAGGAGGAAAATCATCTTTTTAGAGCAGTAATCACAGGTTAAATAATTTGTTTAATTTGGGCCAAAGTTAGGTCCCTTACTGTAAATGTGGGGACATTTTATACCAAGTAGAATAAATGGAAGAGGTTTTGTTGCTGTGCTAGGTGTGAACAAGTCAGTCACTCAAGCAGTAGCTGTTTACAGCTGACATTTCAGTGGCCTGAGTATCCCTTCTCACTGGTTTGCATGGGGTAATGAGTGTTACATTTGGCAGTGGATCTGCCCTAGTACCTCCTTTACTGAGATTAATGACAAATAAGGAAAAAACATTTGAAAAATAAAGAAGTATTTGCACAAAGAATTTGTAACTTCGTTATTCAGTTGACCACACTATTATTTGACGTGAAAAATTATGGGTAGCCACCTCAGCTCATTCTAGTCTTTCAAAATAAATGGGGTTGCATAATAGCTATCTTAGAGATTTGAAGTGGTGTTTAGAAAGGAATTCATAAGAACAACAGATTTGAACAGGTCTTAACTGACTCCTTTGATTAATCATCCCCAAAATTTGCTTAAGAGCTTGTGCTAAAGAAATACAGCTCAATGGGAAAAAATGGTGTTTAACTTCTTGCTTTGCTAGACTCCCTTTTACTCAAAAGATGTTACAAGTCTGAGCATTTTACACTGAACTCTATTAATCACCTAAAATATAATATATTAATAAACACAGACGCTGGTGTTGTCTGGGATAGGGTTCATTTTCTTCTTAGTCAGTGGTACAGTGCTGTGTCCTGGGTCTAGTGTAATAATAATGTTGATAACACACTCATGTTTTGGTTGTTGCTATGTGGTGTTTACCCTGAGTCAAGGACTTTTCAGTGTCCCATGCTCTGCCAGTGAGCAGGTGCACAAGAAGCAGGGGGAGCATGGCCAGGACAGCTGATCCAAACTGGGCAAAGAACCACAGAATGTTATTTTCAGTCAATAAACTGGGGGAAGCTGATCAGGTCCTGCTAATAGCTGCTCAGGAATGGGCAAGGTGTTGGTCAGTGGGTGGTGAGAAATTAAATCATGCATCACTTGTTTCTCTTGGGTTTTGTTATTTTCTCACTTTCCTTTTAAATAAAAAAAAGATATGATTATTGTTATTATTCAAATTAGTATTATTAGTATATTTGGGTTTGTTTCAGTCATTAAACTGTTCTTATCTCATCCCATGAGGATTGTTTTTTTCCCCCAATTCTTCTCCCCATCATGGGTGGGGGAGTACTTAGTTGCTGGCTGGGGTTGAATCACAGAAAGATTATTTACTTCAATCTCATAATAGCTCGCAATAAGCTTTGTTCTCTAAAAATTAATAATCAGCTGAAGCTGTGGGTTTGCTTGTTAAAAAATGCCCAGTATTTTTCCTCTTTCTTTCACAAGAAACACACAAATAAAGATATTTAGAAATAGCAAATAGAATTGGAAATTATTCAAATTAATTTCTTTGTCAGCTACATAAAGAAATACAGGTCCAGAAAGGACCTTCTAGGTCAGTTTATTGCAGGCAATCACTGTAGAAAGATAAGGTACAGTCCCCTCAGCGTCATGGAGCAGCAGGAATTTCATCATTATTATTGAAACATTGCTTCCTTGAAAATGTCTAATTTTATTTGCCTTTTGATAAGTCTATTGTCCTAAGAGAATGGTGACTAAAAACAACCCAACATACTTTTAATCTTGGAGAACACCTAAAGAATCTAAATAGAAGGTAATAAATCAGTTCTGTGATTCTCTACCTAGACTTTGACATTTGTGGTTTGATACAGTTATTTTCATTATTGGTATTTTGTAGGTGGAGGGAGAGCTGTTTCTATGTATTTTTGTGCGTGGGCACCCATGCATGCCCTTATTCTTCAGTCCAGGAAAACAGTAAGGTTTTAGATCAAATTTGGAACTATGACAAAAATATGTTAATAAATTTCTAGACAGTATAAAATCAAATTCATGTTCAAAAAAAACCTTTAAAAAAATCTGAGCAACCAATAACAACAGAAGTCTGGCTGAATTTCCAAGATTCTTATCTAGAACTCAATCCCTAAGTTAAAAGTTCACTGAGTACTTAACCTTACTTGACAGCTGCTCACCAGGCTAGACATCACCTGTGTAATTTCCCTATTAAATAAGAAAGAAGTTCTGTATTTTTATGACTTTAGTTTTAAAAACATGAGACTGGAGAATCAAAATTTGATCAGCTCAGGCACCAAATCTGCTAATTGCAAAGTTCTCTTTCATACGATTCTTTCAAATTCTCACATCATGTTGACTTTCCTTCTCAAGGAATTGAAATACTGACCCATGATGAGCATTCTTTGGATCTGCACAAAGGGCACAAATCAGCAGCAAAGGATGCTGTTCTTTATATACCACCTCATTACTCATATGAGTCAATCTAACAGGTAAAATGGCTGAAAAAACCCAAACACTTTCAAGACACTTATTTAAAAGAACTTTCCAGTAATTTGTATGAAAGGGGGTGTTCTCTTAAAGTACATTCACTTGTACAAGACTATGTTCATGCTCATTCTAATAATTTTATAGGAATCAATCATTAAAAATAAGGCCACCAGATAAAGCTACTTTAAAGCTCTTACTCATTTGCTCACCTTGGTGGAAAAAGAATAGAAGCAAATTCTGATCAAGCTCTGCACTTACTTATGAGATCGATATACACTATTGAAATGTTAATGGTGAGGCATTTTTTAATGCTCGGAAATGACCTGATTTATGTGATTTATGTGCCTTCTCTCAGGAATCTAAGCTCCATAAGTAAACAACAATGATGAATTCAAGTGCTCTAAAATGGCCTCCAGAGGTCAACTCTCTCTGCTGACTACCAAGGAAAACTAGACTACTCACCCATCTCGGAGCTCTACAGCACCTGACGGTATGCCACTGTACTGAGAAGTAAAAACATAAATAGAAATACGACCCTCTCAAGATCCCATAGGTTAAAATCCCTGATCAACCCAATTGCTCTCCCATATATCAAAAGTCAGTGACAGTTTCTTGTAAACACTCAGTCTATTGGAAAGATGACACACAAGTTATAATTAGAGCGTGTTACATGGATGGATTCCAGACTACGTACCTACTCCCTGTGCTTGCCTCCTGTAATGTGATGTCTGAAAATTAATGGAGCTGTCTTCCAGATCAGTCTTTTCAGGTTATTTACCAGCAAAATAAATTTCTGGGGGACAGCTCCAGAATGATTCACTTTTATAACTGTGAGAACTCCCTTTTCCTGTCAGTGTATTTATGAAAGGAATTGTCTTTTCATTTTTCAGTGTGCCCTAGCAGAGTTATGCCAAGGTATGCATATTTTTTATTTCACAAAATCTCCAGTGAAGTGTCTGGAGCACTGTAACAAAACCAGTAGAAATATCCTCCTCAATAAAATTTTTTATTAGCTCATATTTTTCTTTTATTTGTTGTTTTTTTTTGTTCTTAATTATGAATTTTCTGTTTTATTCAAGCAAAACATTTGTGTGTGTAAACATTGCTGAACGCATGTCTAACTCCAGTGTTTGCTTGTGGTGCCAGTTCACCAACTGATGCCTTGTGAGCAAGTGTGTGACTGCTGCTCACGTGTTCAGTGGTTTCAGTAGCAGTTTGCAGAAGACACTGGACTTCTTTCTTCTTCATATCAGTGCTGCCTTCTGGCACCACTGGTTTAGCTGCCTTTCACCTACCCAGCTGAAAGCAAAATTGGACCAAAGGTGGTATTTTGATGATGTTCTTCCACATCACATCATCTTCCCAAGTTGTAAAGGGTTACACTCTTTAAGGACTCATACCTAATTTTTCTCTGCAGCTTCCAGTTTCTGCGGTAACACACCACTTTCAGCTTGACCTCATCTTGATAATTATTTTGCTCACCCTGTTTTATTTGTTGGGATATAATAATTGTATTACTATTATGCTGATGCCGATCCTTTGTGCTGCTTAATAAAAGTCAAAGTATTCCCCTCAGAGTCGAAAAGACAAATTTCTTATCTGAAATTCAAATACAATGATCATGTGGTTTAGGTGCACTTCAGCAAACTGAAGCACCAGGAAGGTAATTCATCACAGAAGCTGCAAAAGCAGGAGTAGTTGTGCTCAGAACACTCATTCTTCTTGAAGTTTTGTCTCCATTTGTTAAACTTAAGTAATACCTCAGCTGAGACAATGGTCATTGCTGGTTTTTGGTTTTGGGGTTCTTTTTATTAAGCTTCTCCTTGCGTAGAAGGGCTCACGGGGTTTGCAGGTGTTGCTCAGTGTAAAAAATGCCAGCAGTCCAGCAGAGGATTGTAGATTATGGAGCCTAATAATACGTGTTAATTCCAATGGTAAATTCAAAAGAAGTTGAAAATCCAATAGATCTATGATGACTGAAGTTTTGTGAATCTGTTTTAATCAAAGCACTTGTGGCTACCTTCTTGCTAGAAGTGGTCTGTCAAGATCTGTCAAGACAGCTCTTGATACGTTTGCATGGTAGAGAGAGTGATTTGAGAATCACACAATTGGAAAGGATATTTTTTGAAGATGTTCTTGACTTTCTTTTATAATCTTTGAAGAGGGCACTCAAGACAAATGCATAACCACTGAGGAAATACTAATTACACCTAGGAATACCTATGTACTTTAGAAACTTGGCTCCTTTTAAATTCTGCCGACCTCCAAGTAAGTGATTGCACTGACTATAGTGGGCTCTCGGATCAGTTATCTAAGCAAGCATCTTCCCCTTCCCTCTCTGTGTCATAATACAGCAATCAGCAGACCTGCTCCCAGAGAGCTGCTTACACAGAGCCACTTGTTTTAGCAAGCAGGGTGCTATTGGCAGTACATTCCAACTAGGAGTACTTGAATTTGCTGGAAGTCATTTTCTCTGAGAGTTTCTTGATCTCTTAATTTGACTTCTCTGGTGAGAGAAGTCTCCCTTCTGCATGGGGGAGCATGGGAGGTATCCTTAAAACAATTTTACTGAGCCTGTTGTAAAAAAGGTACTTTATGGAACAGGAGGAGAAGGGGGATGTGGAAAGAGGAAGAGGAAAGGAAAAGGAAAGGAAAAGGAAGGTTGGAGAGACAGCTTGTAAGGATCAGTTTACTGCATTTAAAGGTGGTCACTGTGAGCCATGTCCTTAATCTTACTCCCTGTGGAGAGGATATGATTTGATTGATCTGTTAAGCTCATATTTAGGAAATATGAGCTCATATTTGTTAAGCTCATATTTAGGAAATATGAGCTCATATATGTTAAGCTCATATTTAGGAAATGCTCACTATGTGACTTACTTCTGCTCTGGGTCATAGATACCAGAAATGTCCCTTTCTGCCTGTGCTTTTCAAAGTGTGAGGCTTTCTACAGTGATTCATTTAATTAAATTTCTTTGCATTTCTAAAGAAGGAAGTTGAAAAGACATAGCTTATATATCCTGCCACCAGTTTTAGAGTTCTGCACATTTTAGTTATCTGCTAGAGACATGAAAAAGACATGATAGCATTTTTTTTGTTATTTACTTAGTTGAATGTTCTTGCATACCATGATCAAAAATTGTGCAGCACTTTTGAAGAAGTTTTGTACAATTATTCATAGGAGATAAGGTCATTATCTTCATAGCCACCTGAAAAAAAGTGATAATGCATTTCTTCTTTATTAATGATCCATTTCTCTAAAATCTGCCAGATGGTAAAAAACACTTTTGTATGATTTAGTTTAAAAAGGCCTACTGAGCAAATCTCACCCTCTGGTCTGACTGAAAAATGTGTTTGATATTCCATATTGACTCAATTTCTTTGGAAAAGTATCTGGTCTAACAATGCAACAACTCCCAGTGAAGTTCCGTTGTTATGCAGGGGAGCAGAGCAAAGATTTTTTCTGGTATTTGACAGCTCAACATTTGGTCTCCCTGGGGCTTGGGTGAGGGAAGGGAGAGGCTAAGCTATAAAGCCCGAAAACTATTTTCCCCCACACCTGAGTATTGGGCTCCATGTTAACTGGTACCACAAATGTGTTGTCCTCCTTGGCTAGATGTGTGCAAGAGGGGTACGCAGAAATGAGAAAACAGGGATGTGTAGATAGAGAGGCAGAAGCAGCCTAGCTTCTAGAGACAGAAGACTAGCTACTAGTGATTTTCCTTGTGAGGCTTTCTAAGATCTTCTTCAGGACCAGCAGAAGCATTCCTAGTGAGTAGGAGAGGGAGAGTGAAGTCCTTGCACGAATGTAGTGATGACCACTTTTCGAGCATGAGAGTGAAAGGGATTAAATGAATTAAGTGAATTTCAGGGGGTTTTGTCAGGTTTCTTTCTAGAAATTCAAGAAAGTAATTTTTATTGATACTGTTTAATTGGCAGAACAATTACAACGTAGTTTATTTTTAACAAAATACAGTTTCCTTGTTTACACATTCACACAAATGCTGGGCTTTTGTCTACACTGAACCATTCTCTGAGCCCTTGCAACAAATGACAAAGCATACAATTATATATGCCATGGGGTTTTTTAATCCTTATATACTGACAGGAGCAAGGTGTCAGAATCAAATAATCTTCAATCAGCATTTCAGAAAAGGTCCCCAAACCAATTTGATATCAGTGTGTTCTTCACCTAATTTCAGATGTACCTCGGTTTTACAACATGATAAAGGAATGCTGTTACAGATGTGGTTTTCTACAGCTAGATCACTTTGGAGTCAATTCTGGTTTTCATCTCAGAATTCCCAGGGCCATAGGCCTGCTTTATTTTCTCTTGAAGTCAGAGCTGGCTCAAGTGTTAACTACAGATCAATGGGCTATGTGAACAGGTCAGATAGACAGACAGACAGATAGATAGATAGATAGATAGATAGATAGATAGATAGATAGATAGATGATAGATAGATAGAGGACTTGTATATCGAACATATAGCCTAATAAAGTATCCTGTGTCTTCAAAAGGCATGGAGACAGAAAAGACTGTAGTTCCTCCTACTGTTTTGCCTATCTCAGTTTGAAACCTGACTCATTTTTTGGCTCTGTGAGATTCTTCAAACATCCTTTAATATACATACATTATGTGAGTCAAGATCAAGACAACGACTGTCAATGCTCACAGACAAAGCATTTCTTTCTGAAAATGAATTCCTGCTATAGTTTAGCAGTAAACATTTTGCTGTCACCTTCAAAAACAGATGGGATCCAGAATGCTTGTTTTCTACCAAGCAGCAAATATAAATGAAGACTAGATGGCAATGATACCAAAATTACAGAAATAATTATATATATGAAATATATATATAATATATATGCATATATAAGCAAGATATTGCTTAAAGGACTTTGCACTAAAACTTACCCATGGGCATCAAGGGAGGATTTTACCCTTTTTTTGCTGCTTAGTGCAAATTTACCTCATATTGGATCTTTTTTCCTTTCTCTGTCATCATTTGTCATCATAAAAACGTGGCTGAAAAGTAATTCCTAAATCATATGCCTGATAAAGTTTTCATTATTTCTCTTGGTGGGTTCTGCCTACTGCAGATCAAATCAGGAAGAAAAGTAGTCCCACCCATACTATTTAACCGAGTGCACATAGTGGCTGTTTCTCTGGTAGCATTGGCTCAGTCTTGTCTTCAGCAGTGGAAATCTTTGTATAAAAAGAGTACTTTGAAAAGATCTTTACAATATGTAACCAATTAATATGCAATTGGTTAATTGCAGCACTGTGAAAGCTGAAGTGCAGGGATAATGCTGTTTTCTACAGAGGTTCATGGAAAGAAATTGGCTTTTGTAGAGGAACTGGTTTTATAAGGAGCAGCAGGATTCTAATGCAAAATTGGAACAATCTCATATGACTTACAGCTTTTAGTTTAGTCTAGTTTATAACTCAAAATACCTGCAGCAATCTGCTTTGTGTTCCCCCAGAGCTTTAAATCTTCGGGGTTTTAAACTTTTGTTCATTGAAGAGAACATTCTGGAAAAAGTTAGGGGGTTTGTTAAACTCCCAAGTACATTAGAAGACTACACACTCATTCAAAGCAGCTATAATAAAAACATTTCCTCTGAAGTCTTGATGGGAATTGCAGTAAAAGAAATATTTTCTTTCTTTAGTTTCAGAGCTCTTACAAGGAAGTCAATAATATATGATGGGGGACATTTAAAAGAAATGTTAAAAAACCTGGGATAATGGAAAGCATTCATCATGCTGACACAATTTTTTACAAAAATGTTCCAACAGAAATAATAATTTTCACACAAACCAGCAGTCCATGAATGTCTTTTGTGTACATATACAAATGTGGACTGTCTTTTCTTTAGGAAGAATAATTTTTTCTCTAAGAATAATACTTGATGCTAGATGTAAACTCTTACAGCTAAAGCAAGCATCAATTAGTGTTATTGCTATAAATTTGAGAGCCACCAACGTATCATATCAATGTATAATCTGGGATCCTCATTTTTTCCTGAGCTATGTACACCAAATTTCTTTTTTTGGGGGGGAAATCAGAGGGATTGCTTATGCTTGTTTAATAAAAAACCGTTTCCCATATTTTAGTTTTCCTTGCTTTCAAATCAGGGTAATAGTTTTAACAAAATATTGTAAGTCTTAATTTGGATTTTCTAAATTGTTATTCATGAATGCTCTGTTTTTAAGGATTACTTGTTATCAGTTAAAACATGGACTCTTTATGTCAATAATTTTTTTCATATTGTCAAAATTTTTTTGTAACTGGAAGCAAAGCCAGTTTTTAAAACATCTTTTTTTACAGAAAGGATAACATACTTTCACCTAACAGGTAATTTAAAAAAAAATTAAAGAAGGAAGCATTTTCCTTTAGATGTACTTCTTTTATTACAATATTTCATACCATATTATGGTACAGGGGAAGTGCCTGGTGCAGCACAGCAGGTACAGAGTAGGGCAGGGCCCTGCATGCCTGCTGACAGCAGGGCTCTGTCCCCTCGTTTGTCAAGTACACAGCAAATGCTATCATTTATGGTGCCAAAGTATTTAATTTATTGTTCTTATGCGTCTTTTGCTACACTGTGTTTCTATTTGTTTAGCATGTTGGCACCATGGTGCAATGTCAAGTAAAAGTTGCTATCGCAATTTAGCCTGTTTCCAAGCAAAGATGACAAGCTTTTTCCACATACTGAGCTTTGTTTGAAAGAAGTGAATTCACACGTTCTCTCAGCACCAAGTGCAACATCCATCTCCAGAGTACATCATCACAGAGAACAGCATGTTCTCTGTTCAATGTGAATCTACTGCTTGTACTAGAACATAAAACACTACGAATTTCTTTGGAGGGGAAGCTCTTTTAAAAGCATCCTGAAGATAGCTCATATAATTTTATTCATGTACTTGATGCCTAACAAAAGTCATTTAAGCTCTGCTGTGATGAAGACTGTTTTTACATGGTTTAAAATAGCCTGTACCAGTTGCAAATGAGTCTTATCCAGCTCCGTGGTTGTCACAGAAGGTGGATCAAGCCCTGTATCACTTGAGAGGGAAAACATCAAAAAGGTGGGATAAGCACTCAGCATCTGACATGACAAATGCATGCAGGTTTATTTTGCAGAGTAGTCACGAGCATATACCGGAGATAAAGACAAATGGTGATGATTAGTTTCTCTTCCAATAGAAAATAATTTTCCAGTGATTTTCCTAGAATGTTCACAAGACAGTTCATTTGCAGCACCAGCTTCATAGATCTATTTTACTCCCATATAGGACTTTATCTAATGAAAAGAAATCTCCTCTGGCTATGTTGAAGTGAGTATTCACCCAGTGTGTATTCCTGGGTACTCTGCAACCATAGCTAATAACCCTGGCACGACCCACATCCTGGGGTTTCTTACGCAGAACTCTTTTATCAGAGAACTTTTGGCCTATTCTTTATAAAAGGGCAATTTCTTCTTGCCAGCTGCAAAATAATGCTCATTCACAGGGTGATATAAGCAGTGTCTCTTGGTATGTCTCCTTCAGTAACTGAAAAAAAAAAGATTGGTAGAACATGAACTTCCCATTATTGCTCCTATTGCTGTCACAGTCCCTGCGCTGCTTCTCAAATAAACCCCATGTGCAGTACAACTGCACTAATTCTTCTGCCTGAGAAATCCAATATCCCATGAATATGTGAAGGATGATATTGGTATCAGTCAATAGAAAGGTTTTTAATATTCCAGGGTTTTCTGAGCAAAAACCTCCCTGTCCCCTTCCATTTTTTAAAGAAAACGTTTTGCAGGAGTGTTTTAGATAAAGTCAAGAAGAACACGCATCAAAGTGTGAATTTTATATCTAAACTGTTAGAATCACAATTATTTCTGATTCATATGCTGACCCTGTGCCAAGTCATCATGAATGTTTATGTGTGGATATGCACAAACATACACTAGCTCTAAATCTTTGTGGGTTTTGCTTTATGGTAATCATAAAGGCATGCTCAGGCCAGGAAGGAACTAGAGCATGTTCATGAATCATTGATCAGTCTCAGTGCAGACACAGATTTTTTTTATTTTGCTATTATGCCCAGATGGGCTATTACTGTTATAGGGAAGTGATTTAGAGAAGGAGAATATTGCTGAGCAAGCCAAAGAGAACAGAAGCAGCTCTTGCCTTGGGACTAGTGGGGTCCATCCCATCAAAATCTCATACTTCTTACTAGATGTCTTTTTTTTGTCATTCTACCTTAATGGTAACATGTGCATAGCACAATACAAGTTGTAAGTAGGAGGCAACATGCCACAGTAAATGCAACGTCAGATGTTTCAGCGTGTCCAACATGCACTTTCCATATATATATGTATGTATGTATCAATGTATATGTATATGTCTATGTATACATATATGTATATGTGGGTTTTTTAATGGTGTTTTAGTGCATCATAAATTTCTCATACATTTATCCACCTGCACAGTATCTCTATTCCAGAAATTTTCTGGCTATCCTCAAGCTTTCAGAGATGAGCCTGCGGCATTCAGTCAGTGCGAAAACGTTGCAGAAGAAAATTACAAGGCCTTTTACAAGGTTATGGCTCTTTTCTCTGGTTTCCAAAACAGAAGAGTTTAACACTGAAGGTTTTTGTCTTCTTGTTGTATTACTGTTAGGAATAGCACACACTGTTCTTGCTTTGTGCTCTGCTGCTCTCTGAAATATCAGTTGTGTTACACTTGCACAGATTTGCAGTAGTGCACAAATCCACTCTTGTGTTTTCTGCCGAGACCTTCACCATTCATTCTGACTAGCTTCTAGTGAAACAACATTCTTTTCTTATGTTGAGGAGGCTGATAGGTGTTTTATAGCTTTATGGAAAGACTGTCTTAATTCTCTATGTCTACTATTCACATCTAATAAGGAAAGAAAATGAGACAACTTGAGGGCTGGTTACTACATCCAGTTCCCTCCTCTAGTGTACTTAGCAATTTCACACATCCTTTCATTGCCATCATGTGTGGGATGTGAGAGCAAGGGCAGGAAGCATTCTTTTGGCAGAGGTATAATGAAGAACCCAAATATAGAGGATATTGTCCAGTTTCCAATGCACCTACAAGGAAACCACAAGGGACAATGAAAACCAAATCAGAAACCCAGAGGAAAGGAAATAGAACCAGGAGCATCTCACCTGGTGAATGCTACTTTGTGTGTTTTTAGTGGTTGCTATCCTCAGAGGCATTAAAGTGATTTAGACAAACTTACATGGTGTCCTGTCAAAGGGAGGCTGCATTTCAGCAGTTTGTCTCTCTGGAAAGGGAAACGACTGCAGCTGTATAGTCACAGTGCAGCTGCCTTGAATTGCACAATTCCCCCAGCAAAGATAGAAGTCCAACCTGTGTAATGGTCTATAAAAAACACCAAGAGTCTCCTTGATTTCTGTGAAATTAGGGAACAGAGTTAGACAGAATCAGCAGTATCATAAATAGGCAGATGGTTCAGTAAGCTGCAGAGAGGGAGTGTTGCTGTACTCCTTTCCTAATTTAGTATGAATAGTGAGGGGTTTGTCTGTACTTTTACATAGATCCACCTGCATTCCCTGAATTGAAAGAAATATGCTCAGTCTCTTGATTTAAATTTCTACTACATAGAATTATTTTGTGCAGTTGCTCTCTAAAGTTCAGCAAACCTCCTTTTAAACTGAGATAAGAATGTCATGTTAATGTTAGATTCCTCTTGCCTCCAGAAGGGAAGCCACAGAGCACCTCTTCACTAGCATTACCCCTAACAATGCACAAATCCAAAGGGTTCAAAAATCAGTCAGCTAACACAGTTGGAAAATAAAACAATTAAGGAAGTTTTAAAGATCTTACATGCCTAATTATTTGAAACCATATCCTGTTCGTAGGCTGATATTAGAGGAAGTTAACTCAAGTTAATTAGCAGGTATTTAGGTATTCTGCTCAGTTTAATTCTATTGCTATATCCTGCAAGGTCAGAGCATACAGAGGTTAGTAATGAAAAAGATTTGGAAAATTCTGTCTTGACTGAGTGGCTATCATGGGAAATTTTTCTTATACCATTGCTGTACATATTATTTTACAAGCTACCTGACCAGACTTTGCTGTCAGAGATGCAAGTGGTCACTCAGCCACACTGCTAAGGCGGGGAAATAGGAGGAACATTTTTTTATTATTTGATTACTTAGAGAAAACAACAATAAAGCCACAGCCTTTGAGCGGTATTTTGTTACCTGACTTACCTCAGCCTCTTAAATTGAGGAGGAAGAGGTGCTTGCAGTGACACAATAGCCATCAGGAGATGGCCAGGATCTGTGCTTCCAGGTAGAATAATGCTGCAGAAATACTGGCTTATCAAGCCAAGGGGATGACTTCTCAGGGAAAATGGAGAGATTAAAGTGTGTACACTATACATATACAGTCCCTGGAGCAGATAGTATGTCTGATAAAAAGAGGTATGACAACTGTAAATACAAAGGAACATCTTTTTTGAAAATGAAATCTCTCTTTTGGGTACTCCGTAGAAGGCTGGTGCTAGATTCCTGAATGAGTTCACAGCAGTCTCCCATGTCAAAAAGACTGAGGCACCAGCTATGTTTCGTTCATCCATATTTCAGCTTTGCAGAAACACCAGAAGCAAATGATGTAGAGTTGTGCTTTCATCAGGCATCTAAATTTATGCAGTGGGACAACCCTGCTAGAGAGCAAGTCCCCACAGCCACGTGGGTCTTACCAGATCCCTCTCTAACTTCCCATTGCAGGAATTCCCAGAGAGCAGGAATCAGTCATTCTGTGACAGCAGTCTCTGGACAAGTCCTTCACTCACATGTTCTGTGTAAAGACATGTTACAACTCATTAAGCTCCTTCAATAACCTGCTTGATAAAGAACTATGCTCTTTACTGGGGATAGGTGGATAGGAACATGGTTTTATATCTCAGCCAAAAGACAAATCCAATTTGCTTTGGCTGGTAGGACAATCTCTCCCACAGGATCAGCTGCTCGAAGGACAGTAGTCATCCCCTCACTCAGTGGTTATTCCTTCTCCTAATCCAACCTGCTTCCATCTCTCTCTTGCCTAATAACTCACAGGATGCAAAATGAAAGCCAAAATATCATGCAGAAGGAAAAATTAATGCAAAAATCCCTGACTGGCAGTGCAATTTCATTCCCTGATAACATCGCATTAAATTCCAAATCTAGGGTAGAACAAATGATTTTTGCAGGATGACACATCCAGTACAGGAAACATTATAGCAGCTCCAGTCTCCAACTCCATCAGCCTGACTTCTTCACTAATACCACATTTCATGGTTGACCATGCATCTGACTACTTCATGGGCTCCAGCAGAGCTGCATTTCTTTTTCCAAGGTAATACCCTGTCCTCTGTACATTCCTTTATTTTGTTGTGCGTTGGAAGAACCTCCTGCACTGGAGGAAGTGGACTCTGTTCCAACCAGACCTTCAGAAATCTCACTAAAAATCTTCTTTGTTATTCTGTGTTAATTGATGTTGACATGCAACAGCAACATAGCACAGTGGAGGCAATGTGTGATTCTGGAGACAACTGGTAATATTTGCTTTCATATGTTTGTATGTAGAAATGTATATACATGCATGTATAAATTTTTTCTAGTGTTTATATGTGTCATAGACTTCTCATGCTTTTGAGCCCCTGTGTAGGGGCGGGCTTTCACTGAGGATTTTTCTGACTATCCTCAAGCTTGTAGAACATAGGCCTCTGGGAATTAGGACTGATGAGGAAAAGAGGCTGGGATAAAACTGCAAGGTGATCTTTTACAAGGAGACAGCCCTTTTTTTATACTGTGTTTCAAAGCATAGCAACAAAATATTTTAATGTGGTTAATATTATTTGGTAATGAGTGACCCATATTTGCCTTATTTTCTATAATGGTGTTTTCACAACCCTCCACTCTTTGCACACATGTGCTTAAATCTACGCAGAATTTTATAAGATCTGGTAAAAAGCACTAGCATCACTACCACAGAAAATGAAATCTTGGTTGTCAAGGGGTTCAGATAACTTTGCTTTAGCAAGTAGAAGTACTGATAGATCTCACATTCATTTTTGGATCTTAATTCTTGTACTACATGCCTTTTGAGTGATGTACTGTACTTTTGAGGATAAGCATATCTTGGGGGCTGTGGTATTTTTTTTAAAGTAAATATTACACAGTACAGTCATTAGATCTGCATAATGTTACCAGAAACATCTGCAGATTTTCAATTCTCTCTAATCTTATTTTCCTGACAGCTATAAACTTATGCTTCAAAATGTTGCATTTACTATGGGCAAAAATGTTTCTTCTCACCAAAGAGAATTCCTCTGCCAGAGAAATAGTCCAGTGACAACTCCAGTAAGGCAGGGTTTGCAGTGGTGCTGTGCTCAAGAGGAAATAGAAATAATTTATAATTCTTGTAATTATAATTCTGTGTTTCAAAGTCTCAGTCCTCTACCATGACCTTTCAGATACTAGTGTGTTTTTTTCCTAAAATTCATCAATTGTTTGTGTTACTTGACTGCAACCTCACAGTGTCATTTTTTCCTTTGCAGCTGATTCAAAAGTCAGAATGCAAGGAAAGGTCATCCACTACTGTAACCATGTAAAATCACTTTTATGTGTTTAGGTATTAGACTGGCAACACTTGCTCTTGTTAGAATATTTGGACTTGGAATATTCTAACAATAAGATAGCAGCTGCAGATGCTGTGGGATAGCCTCTAATCAGTGTAGGTTTGTATGTTCACACATACAAACACACACGGAGGGGCTTTTCATGACTTCAGCTAGTTGCAAGAGCTGGCAATTCCATAATGAGAAAGAACAACTTGGATAAGTACTACCCACTGGTGAGATTAGGTTTGCATACTTATTTACCATAGATAAACTAAAATTTTCATCCTTTCTGTTATGTAGTTATCTAAAATGACTTGTGTTGTATTTGTGTTTGCTGACAATCCCTCCTTCTTGCCTAACTTTGATCAGAAGTGACATTTAGTTTCTGACATGATGCAGTGCGATGAGAAGTAACTGCCTCATGAAGCTATTGCTGGCACACAGAGAGATTGAAGGAGGTTGCACTGCTTCATGGCCAGTCTGCATGCCACCATGACATTTTTATGAAAATACTTTGCTAGGATTTTCTTCGCCTGAGAAGCTGAGAAGCCTCAGGAAAGAAAAATGTAAACAGTAACTATCTGCTGCTGTGGAATGCATCAGGTGCTACTTTGATTGGTCCATGTGAGGTGTTTCTACTTAACTCTCTCTGAGAGTCACGAGCCTTTGTTATTCGTTCCTTTCTATTCCTTTCCAGCCTTCTGATGAATCCTTTCTCTCTATTCTTTTAGTATAGTTTTAATATAGCATTTTTAATATAATATATATCATAATATAATAAATCAGCCTTCTGATAAATGGAATCAAGATTCTCGTCTCTTCCCTTGTTGGAGTTGCCTGCAAATCCCACATCTGCACTTTGAAATGTTCCTATATGGTCCCAAACCAGGAAGTTTTAAAGCATTGCATGCCATGCACAAGACTGATGAACAACCAGGTTGTTTCAGTCCAGTGAAAATGTATACTTCACATTTATGGTACCGGTGGAAGAATGAAGAGAAGTTTGTTACTTTCCAGAATATGCTAATTCACTGCTCTTACATAAAATGTGTTACATGTACAAATCCAAGTCGTCTTGTTTTGCCAACATCTCCAGTTATTGTTTCAGTCTTACACTGTTCATCCAGATTCCCATTTCTCAGTACACAGGCATCATCTTCTGAGTGATTTAATAATGGCTGTTAAGCTGGACCTTTTGCAACTTACATCACTTTCAGAAATTTGAATTGCATAGACTTCATTTCTAGCTTAAATTCAGTTGGGTTAACCATTATAATGTTTGTTAGTTCAAAGTTGGTTTAATTGAAACTATGGAGAAATATTGACATTGTATTAAAATTTTATCCATTGAAGTCAAGATTCTAGAAAGAAGTATAGAGAGTTGTTAACTTATTTTAAGTGCTGGAACTAACTAATGCTTGAGGCTGAATTGTAGGCAGAAAGTAAAAAAAGATTGTTATGATAGTTCTTGTCAGTCTTAGTTTCAAAAATTAGTCTTTCATTCATAGTGAGACAGATGCAGTTATATGAGAAACTCTGCCAAAGTGAGGCAAGAAATTAATTGGACTGGAATTTGAAAGTTTGTTGAAGAACATTTAAAAATAATGCAGGTTGGGCATTCAGCAGATCAAAGGAAAACTGAAGTAGGGTAAAACTGCTGAGTTTTAAAAGCCAGTTTCACAGTAAGTAGTTCAAGTTCCCTGTAAGCAATTCAAATGTTCTGAGTTCAGAAGCACAGCTGCACCCATCCTCTGTAATATAAAAAAATGTACTTTCTCACCCCCTAAAAGGGGTATCATTAAATCCTCTAAACAATCCTTTAGGAGCAAAATGGATGCTGACCAGGCTATGGATCAGCAAAGTTCTAGAGAAAGAAGTATTTTCCTCAGCTAAAAGAAAGAGAATTTCAGAGATTTGTGTTTTAAAGGTGAAAGATTTTTTTCTACACTTAATTGGAACTTGAGCAATATGTATGGGAAGTGAAAATATCTTCTTTTTTTTTATTTTACTAGCTGTTTTGACCTATTTATCAGAAACTATATGCTTTTCTAGTCAGATATAATGGCTAAAACTTGCAAACATGAGAAGCAGATACAATACCCCAGTGAAGAAGTTTCAACGTGCTTCAGTTCCTTATTTAAATTACATTTATATGCTGTGCTAGTAACATAAAAAGATTAGAAGAAGAAGATGTTGGTTGAGACAAAATTATCAAATATACCAGGCCTGGCTGTTTGATTAGGTTCAACCTACAAGTTCTAACTTCCATATTCACACTCATTCTTCAAGTGTAGACAGGTCTTTCTCCTAAACTTGAGCCTGCCAGCTGCAGATGGTAAACATGAAATAGTGCAGTACTTGTCACAAAATGTGAATGACTTCTTTGAGGCAACACCATTTGAACTGCATGTGTTAGACTTCTCTGAATTTTGACACAAGTAAAAATTCATCTGGTGAACCAAGAGGTCTCCACAACTCCTCTTGCCTAATGAACTGAATTGCATCTGTTAGATTTTGTATTGTGTTATATTTAAAGCCCCAAAAGTGTTTCAAATTTTGCGTTGTAGAGTGCATCTTGTTGACAGCTCCTTTTGTCACATTATAAGATCCCTATAAACACCAATTCCCAATAATAAATTGCTATGAGGGCAGAATCAAATACCTAACTGAATGTCTTGCAGAAGAACTATGTGCTTAAATTTAAGTGCTATATAAGAGAGCTGCTTAAATCTTAAAGCAGTAAAACCAAGTATGGAAACAAATTGTATGTTTATCTTGAAACTTAGTTTATGTGAGAAAAATGAGAAGGAAAATTCTGAGTCCATCCTCCTTTGTGCTCTGGCATGCTAATAATCAAATGGCAATGGAAGTTTCCAAAATGCAAATGGAAAAGGCCTGCAATTTGTTCTTTTATGCTTGTCTACAATGTTTACTGTAATTCTTTATCACTTTTAGTATAGCAAGGCATTCAGGCTAGAAATTTCCATTCCTTGTTTTTGTAACAGTTTTTTTTTCAGAGGGCTTGAGTAAGATCAGTTGTGCAGAGACTGGAAAATAATGAAAATATGGAGCTTTCTTGCTAATGTTAAGAAAAAGCCAGAAAACAAAAAAGCTCTGTGACAATCTCCAACCATATCTGCCCTGAAGTACAACACTGTGAAGGCACTGCTCTTTGCTCTGTGGGTTGAGTGACAGGAAAAGCAGTAGTGACCTCAGAGTTTTTGCAGGAAGCTAATACCTGTGGCCATGAAAGGCTCTTGTAGCTGTCACTGTCATTCTTGCAATTTTGGTAGAAGATTGTACCAATCTTGACTGCTTTTCTCGTGGGCACACAGTGTGCTAGTTACATGGTATGATAGTTTATATAACCACTCTGTGTTTGTTCACTGAAGCGTGGTTTCGCTAAGTGAGACGGTTAAATGCTATGGGCTGAGTTGAATTCACTTATGCTGTTCTACAAGCACAAGCTAAGCCAAAGAGACCTTGGCTTTTTTGCATTCAAAATGTGACATTCCAGCATTTATTAAATATTTTGAGGAAAAAAAGTTATACACAATTCAGGTTGGGTACATAAATGAATAGAAATATTTGTCTTTAGTTTCTGACTGTATTCTCTCCATGTATTAAGTGAGCTGTGAAACATCCTAGTGCTGTGTTTACAAGCAGCACAAAATATCATGAGAAAATAAAATGTTATATCTTTAGAATGGTATTTCTGTAGTTTAGTGTAAATGTGATAAATAAGGCATAATAATGCATTATCTGAACATTGAGGGGAAAACATCCCCAAAGTACTGAATTGCTGTCTATCTGCAGAGCACTACCCAGCTGTGTGCTGAAGGAGGCAGGGGGACCACTGGAAAATGTCATTCAGTAATGTGGTTGGACAGTGATGGCCCTCATGTTTGCATTTCTCCGCTTTAGAAATCTTGACAATAATTGTTTCCTGTCTGCAGTGGGTTTGTAAGTACTATGTATTCAAGGAATATCGAAGTTTTTGTAATGTGGTAAACAACAATCAAGAGAGTTCATATTTCCTTAACTAGCAATCATAAAATAATGACAGAAAAGATGGAGAAAGCCTCATTAATGCTACAGTGAAATTTAATAACTTTGCAGCTTTATAGAATTATTTCCACTTTTTTAATCTTTACCTTGTTTCTGTCAACATATCTTCAGACTCTGCTTCACTATCCCATGCTATCACCTGCATTTCAGCACAGCACCTGCTGAAAATATGGATGAGAATAACTATTTCCAAATTACTTTTATATTTAGATATTCCAATAAAAATATATTAGGCCTTCAGCATGTGATTTGCAACATCAGAACTCTGGTTTTCACTATATAAAATGTGCTCAAAAGTGCCAAAACTTCACAAATAACAAAAATAAAATAATGAAAATTAAAAGACCATTAAAAATTTATACTGTACTAGCATTTACTAACATTTTAGCATTTAGATGTTTTTCATTCTGAAAGTGCCTCTTTTTCCCTCTTCAAATTCTGTGCTAAAATATTGCATAAATTCCTGGCCAGGAATTTATTGCATGTCTGCAATAAAATAGATGAAACTGTAACTCAAATGCAGTATGAAGTGCTAGGTTAAAGGTTACTACCTTTAGACATGAAAAAATCTATATAAAATAAACTGTTATCTACAGTGACAAGATTCTGAACTTTTTAAATTCAGAAATGGCTGTGAGTATTGCTTTCAGGATTGAATTGTTAGCTGAATTCTTTATGTAAATCAAATCAATGCAAAACAATTTTGTAAAATTGTTTAGATCCTAAAAATGCAGTAATTTCTTCCTAATTTATACTTGGTTTCAAGCCATTTCCCACTTTAAATTTTAATACTATAATTTACCATTCAATGCAATAGCAATAACTTTTCTGAGCCTCACATAGATCAAAACAAAAAATCTTTGACAGCCAACCTGACAACATCATAAATATAAGTAATCTGATTGTAGGCAAAATTCCTCTCATTTCTATGGTGTCCTAGTTACTATAAATGAAGTAGACTCATTCAGTGCAAAGATAAAGGACAAAGTGTAGAATTGCATAAATAATCAGTTTAAATTGTTTAAAGCTAATAAATAATTGCCTAGCTTTGGACAAATGTATGCCATATCTGCAAAAGATCATGACCTAACATGTATTTAAACTATTCTGTGGGTCTCATGTAATTAAGTGCATGAGCATCAGTGGAGAATTTAGGGTGAAGAAAGTTTAACAATACCTGAATAAGCTGCCAATTCCCTTTTTTTTATTCAGCAAGGACAGTACCTACACCAGCATTATGTTCAGATGCACCTTTCAGGAGAGTAAGAGCATAACAGCATTTAAATATTTTGTAGAACTGATGTGTGGCAAATTTGTCATCAAGTACCACCAAATACCACAGAACTACTTAAACCAGTGGAGAAAGGGTTCAGTGGGTGTCAGATGGAAGACCACATCCAGGAAAGGCACTAGATGGCACAGAGATGATTATTTAGGGCAGTGTACAGAGTGGTAGGAGACCTCAGAGGTTTAATAAAACAACAGTGATTAGTAGCAATGTAAACTAATCCTTTTTATGCAATTTACCATTGGAGACATTTAAAACTGCAATTCTGTGGTAGCAAAAGAACATTGCCCATCACTTTTAATCTTGAAAGAGTCAGGATTATATGAAATAAATTTACTGCCTTGACAGACCACAGGGACTTGTGAATTTTCACTTGTATTTCTCTTTCTTTCTGCTCAGACTTTGCTTTCTCAACCTTTTACAGGAATTACCTGAACCTCTTGGAGTTACATCTGCTAATGGAGCACAGATGCCTAGGAGAAAACCTACAGTCTCCCTAAGGTGTAACTCTGACACAAACAGTTGCTAAAGATTATTGTAGAAAATGGTATTGTCTTCATAATTCATTCCTAAATCAGCTGTTGGGGAAAAGGCCAGCATGTCTCCAGGGCTCTTCTCTCCAGAAGTTCCCCCTTTTTGCTATGGCTCTCTCAGTTTCCTGCTCTGGGAGAAGGACTGACATTAAGGATAATGAATGTACTGACTCACTCTTCTGTTAACGATTCAGTCACATAAAGATTCTCCCTTTGTGTGGGCAGAGGAAGCTGGGCCTTATTAAGAGTTCAGAAGGAAAGATTAACGTTCTAATTAATGCACCAGAAAATGACAGCCAAGGCCTCTGGATCTGATTTGAGTCTGTGGTCTAGCTGCAATATCTCATGACACTCCTAGATGCCGTCAGAATTTGTTCCATTAGAAGATTGCTCATACTCACAAATTTAAGTAGGATTTCCCATTGTTAAATATTAACACTAAGGGTTTCTATTCCTTCTGAGAAACACAATTTGTATCTGTTCAACACTGTGTATCACTGTCATGGCTTTAGCTAACTCAGTGCAAAATCAAAGGTGAAACCCAGATAGAATCATCCCCCTTATTCTTGTAGTACTGTAGACAAAATAGTAAAAAACAGAGGTATTCAATTTATAGTTACTAGCTTGGTTCAGGAAAGACTCCTCAAATTTTGTGGTGCTCCTTGTCTTGGTGAATATATAGAAAAGGTGATTTTATAACTCTGTCGCTAGACAAAACCACTTTTTTATTGCTTATTTTCAAAACTTTAAAATCTTGTATGAACAAAGATGTTGCTTTTCAAACTGTGAAACTTCTTCAGAGATGATAAATATTGGGTGTATGGAGGATTGGGGTTGTATTTTGTCATTAGCAAAGAGCTGTTTACACCGGCAGCAAGGAAACAAAATGTGGCTATTAGAAACTACTGCATTTAGAGCCTGGTGCACCTAAACTGCTATGTCAGGTCACATATACTATATCAGTGTCTCAACAAGACTTCCATAAAAATGAGCTATCCCTCCTATTTGTAAAGATTTGTATTGTATTTCAAAAATGCTCGCATCTCCCACTAAAATATTTGGAGGTGGGTAATAAAAAATAGAATAAAATAAAAGTGATGGCAATTGATTCAGCATATTTTGAAATCCTAAGCTTATTTACTAGCATTTATTGTACATTATATCACTTTGAAGGTGTCAAATTAAAGCTGAAAACTAAAGGAACCAGCAAGGGAATTAGAAGCTGGCTAGAGACTTCATTGCATTCAGACATTTGTTCATTTGACTTTTAAGTGCCACTGACTGCTCTCTCTTTCCCAAGCTTTCTATTTCTGCTTTTCTGTAATTGTTAAATACTATTTTAATGCATAAGATTTACCTTTTGGCTTGATAATGAATGACTGTAGTTCACAGAACATGATAAGTACAGTTGTCTTTCACTTGGTTTTGTTTGTTTGCTTTTATAATCCGTTTCTTGCCTTTCTATGATATCTTTAGATCATAAGTTCTTCCAGGTGAAAGCATTATATTTTTCCATGCATTCACTTGGTTCATTTTCCTTAGGCACACTTTAGAATCATAGAATTAGAATTGGAGAACACCTCCAGGATCAAGACTAACGTTTGATCAACACCACCATTTCATATGGCAAAGTGCCACAATTTTAATATATTTTAAAATTTCAATGTATTTTAATTGCTAATCACAAGAAAAGAACTTTTATCACTTTCACCTGCAGATTTGTTTGCAAAATACTCAGCTGAACATTTTAAAGACTTTTTCCCATACATTTTTTTCGCCTTAGAGAATAACTGCTCAAATTGCTAGTTATGCTTTGAAACAATTGACAGTCTGCTGCGCCTGTTTCTAAAATTCAATCTCATATTTAATGATTCTCATTGGAAAAGAAATAATGGCTTAGACCCCTTAATTTTAAATGTACTTTGGCAAGAGTTGCTTATGACACAGTGATTCCAAATCTGTTCTCATATTGTTCATCTCTGAGTGACTGCAAACCCCAGCAAGAATTCTGGGACACATGTAATTAATGAGTATGCTTGGTTAACGAATAAACATTAGAGAAAGAATAAAATGTCCTCTGGTGAATATCACTCTTGTATCCAAGGAAAGGATAGCTGACAGGCCTGTATGGTGCTCCCTTTAACACTGTTTAATTCCTTGCATTTGGAAGGGATTTTGCTTTTCCTGTTTGGAGCAGGAGGGGAAGTGCTCTGGTGTAGTTATTTACAGGGTCCTTTCTTCACCTACTGTGTGTTACAGTCAGTATTTTCTCTTCACCCTTCCCATTCAACATTTCAGAGTATCACAAGCAAGTAAGGTCCTTGGTGTAGAAAATGGACACAAATAATCTAAAAAGTCTAAAAGTCTGCTGTGAATATATTTCAGATGGGACACACTGAGTTTCACACTGACCCATTTTCTCCGTCTGAGCTGCACCAAGAGCCTCAGAAAATACACGTCCATCCCTCTGCCCAGCAAGAGCAGCTTGGCTTCTCATTTGATTTTTCCTGGGCCAGACAGGAATGGCCAAGGTGACGGCGTGTAATGGCATTAGCCCATGACATTGGTGTTAAAAACAAATATGTTGTTCCAGCTTGTTCTGCACCAGGAAGACGACTGTGTGGGTGTACATAAGACCAAGAAATTACTTATATTGCTGGAGATGTTCAACTACAGGTAACCCCAGTGATAAGATGGGAGAGCGCACAGCCATCCGTCAGTTGCAGAGCACAGAAAGGTGGGACCTGTGGTGGAATAGTATTCTCTCTTTTAACAGGAGGACCTTTTTCGGGCAGAACCCTCCACTAGAGTGAAAGGAATGTGGTAAAACAGGTGAATTTCCACAGGAAGGAGAGGTTTGGCCCACACGTAACTTTTCTCCGTCCCATCTTGCTTGTGTAGCAGTGCAACTGTGTTACAGGCATCAGCACTGAAGTATAAATCAGACAAGGCAAGCATTCTTCACTCTGCCAATTCTGTGCTCATTATATGCATATCTTACATTGATTTTAGATTATTGCTGAGGGAACTTTTTGTAATGCCAACACACCACTGTTAGCTAAGGTGCGTTCTTGTGTTTCACCCAAGAGTGGTGAAAGCTGAACTCATTATCACTCACCTGAGAGGAATTCCAAAGTTACCAAAGCGGATGGTGACTCTCAGCGTGGTTATCACATGCTTCAAAACAGCATACTGCAGAAGTTTCCTAAAGTGAAAGTCTCAGAGTCCCAGCTTGCTCCCAGATCTTGTCAGGAGATTTGTTTTGTTAGATTGGTTTGGCTAGAGGATTTGTAACCTGACACAATTGGATATTACCAGATGCAGCAATAGTAGTATGTTACTAGTAATATAGTAGTATGTCAATAGTAGTATGTTAACCTTTAAAAAGAAAAAAATGTAGATTATGCATATCCACCTAGCAGAAAAAAAATCAACTTGTTTTCCTGCTGATCTGGTTTGAAGACTAAAGCCAGATATTGTACGCAAGACAGTAAAGAGTGCACAATTTCTGTCGGGTAAATTTTTTTTTTCAATGAAAACCTGTGACAGATCCTGTCTTTAATTAATTTCTTTACCCTTCCTCCCACTTTTCTAACAGTAATATTGGAATTTTAAAAAAGAAATTGCACCACATTTCCTAATTACCACTCTCCACTGGGAGACTAGAGTTTCTCACAAAATAAGTAGGCAGAAGTGCCTTATACTATATTTTCCAGCTCACGAAGTGTAAGGAATTGAGTGAGCTATTCTCTGTTGGTGGCAGGCCCAAGGCTTTTACTCCTCAATCTTTATAGATGTACAAGCCACATACCAAAACAAATATGCTAGGTTTTGGCTGCTTCTCGGTGAAATGATTCTTGGCCCTATCCCTATTGCATAGCAGTCAAAATTAAGTGGGGAAACAATTTTTTTGAAACATTGTTGAATTTAATGATCTACTTTGTTCATTTGCTAGAACACTGTGTAGGGTTTTCAGCCCTAGGATCTGGTGTTTCACATGATGTATCTTCAGAAGGTACAGGATAATCTAGGAATTGTCTTGGTTAATTTTTCTATATTTCTATATTTCTATATCTATTAATATTTCTATGATTTCTATATTTTATCAAGAGTGTTTTATGTTCCCTACCCACACAGATTTGTTCAAGTTTCTTAGCACATTTTATCCAGAGTCTGCCACAGTGCCTTATTGATGACTTGAGGCATCAGCTAACACTTAGGGATTACGTAACACATGATGCTTTCTCTTCACCACAGACTATGTCAGTTGGGGACAATCTCCTTATAGAAGGTCATCTGATTCACAGATGATTTTGTCTGTAAGCTCATTTCTGTATATATCACAGATTTCAAGATCTGGGGACTGATATCACTAGGCTGAAGGAAACTAGTGAGGAACAAAGCAGCAGTTTAATAAAACAAATAAAACAGATGAACGTGGGTTGTTTCATGGTTTTAGTTTTTCCCCAGACAACGTTTGTGTGGGACTTTGTTTTGGGAAATTTGGCTGAGATTAACTGCAGATTTCAGATTTGTGACCAAACTTTTTTCAAGACTTGATAGACTGCTAGGTCTGATTTTTTTTTTTCCAGGAAGAGCCACATTTTCTACAGCCACTGTCACTGCTTATTTAAGCCAGCAATTTCATCTGTCTTTGTATCCATTTATTCTTTAATTTGGCTAGTTTGTCTTCTGCATGATGACCCCTGTGTGTTTTTCAACTCTGCTGTTACAATGGGCAAATACAATCTTAGCAGCATATTGCAAGAAATATTGTAATAATAATTAAAATTTAATAAACAATATATTAGTTTGTTTTTATAAATGATTGCAGAAAACAGAAGCGTTTAATAAAAAGCTTTTTCTTTGTGTTTCTGAGCATCAGAGATCTACACTAAAGCCTACACTTTCAGGGAGGTTCAGAAATAAAGGCAGAGTAAGAGGATGGAAGAGCAATTCCAGATTATGGACTCACATATTACAGATAAAGGTGAAGTCTAAATGTCAGCTAAATACATTGATTTTCCCATTTTGGTTTTGAATGAAATGTCTTCTCTCTTCCTTTTACATAATCTCCCACTTTTGAAATTCATGTCATTCCACTGTTCAAAAAGGAGAAAACCCCTGGGGGCTTTAAGGGCAATGCATTGCAAAGCTTTTGGAAAGAGCTTGCTGCACTGGAAGGTCATACTGTAGTTTTACTGGTTCATTAAATATGTATGCCTCATCTCCTGTATAGTTTTCACTCCAAAGTTGCAGAGCAGCTTGTAGAGCATGTGGCTTTGTTCTATTTCCTAAAAGATTCTTTCAGCCTTTAATGCAGTGGAAACCAATAATGACACTGACATTTTCCCTGCAAGCCTTCACATTAAACCATGGCTTTCTCCTGATGTCTGGGGTGCAAACTCTCCATCTGACTGATGTTACTGCAATGTCATCTGTTCTGACACCCTCTGAGTACAGGAAGATGTACTAAGGAAGCAGGGATTGATTGAGATAACCCAGTACATGGATTTTTTTTTTTAGGTTACCAATGTCATGCTGTTCCAGTTAAATGAAATCCCATTCAAGCTCAGTTACAATAGAATGCAAATACAGGCATTTATTCACAACATCCCAAAGCAGCACAGTTACAAATCATTACAAAAAAAAAGATATACATGCAGAAGTTAAAGAAAGCCTTGCTAGTGTACCTTAGGCTAGGTTATGTAAGAAAAACCTTTCACCCTTATTAATGAAAATATTATGTCTGTTTTTTATTTGTGGCTTGGGTCTTTCTCTCCTGTCTCATATTACACCTGCTCAGTAACCTCCACCTAAAATCTTGCCCATCACTAAGCTGTTTTTAGCTTCCTATGGGGAAGCACCTTCACAGTGCATTTTCAGCTATGCTAAGATGTCTGCTGGTCCCCTTCTTATCCTTTGTTGGAATACTAGCTCTCCTTCCTTTAGCCCTTCGAGGACATCCACGTGAACCTATTCTTTTGCTCCAAAACTCATGTTAATCCATGCTTTTACAGGAAATAATCAGCCCATTCTTCTTACTGAAATCCAGGGTTGTTTCCCCTCATTGAATATACATATATTGCTTGCAGCAATCCTTTGGCCAAGGTCTATATATAACTAGCTAGTAGAGAAAACTTTGGTGAGTAAAAGTCTTTTGTTCCCCTCTTTAATGACTGCTTCCCATGTTTCAGGGTGGAATGTAGTTTTCATTGCACTTTTATTCTATACCAATCTGTACATTGAAACCGTAACTGAGATAATTACACCTAGGTGCTTGTCTGCCTCTCATTATTGGCTGAGTACTGCCTGGGCTGACAGTGAATTTTGGTGACTGATCTCCAACCTCCTACTCCAAAGCAATCATTTTGACATGTTGATGGTCTTAGGACAATACAGTTGCTCTAAGTAAACGTAATTTTTTTTTTTAATAACTCTAAAGGCATTTTTCTACCTAGTCAGTGGCATCTCAAAATTGAAGCTTTTGGTCAAATTAGAAGAAGTCATTGTGTGATCACTGAGTATATGTGCTTATTGACCTTGGTTCAAAACACCATTCAGCTTAAAACACATGACTGAATCCCACTGGAGCTGCTGCAAGCATGTGCTTGAGTGTCTTTCATGAGTAAGGATGGGCAGAAATCTTGTAGATCTACATTTCAGATCTTGGGCCTTTTTTCCATCCTCCAAAAATTAAAATCCCTATGGCTGCTTCAGTCCTGAAAGAGTTAGAGAGCTCCAGAAGATTATGTCTTGTAGATAATATTAATTTGTCTGGGAATGTAAGTCCTCTACCTGAAGCAAAATTCCTGGAAGAATTAAGCTCCTGAGAGTGGCTGAATGAAAATTTTGATTTTATCCTGTCACTGCTGAGGAATTCACTGTATTTGCATGATCCTTTCCAGTAATGAAGAGAGAGGTGTGACCAATGGCTGGGTTTGTTAATTGAACTCTGTGCCAGGACTATGACAAGGCTTAAAGAGCCCTCTTCATTTTTTTAGGACCCTGAAAAGTCTCCATCTAATAAATGTGGTACCTCAAAAGTGAGTAGTTTCATTTCAGGCTTCTTGGCTCCTTGGGATACTTTTCCCAAACTCTTGTTGGGAAGCTTCAACCAACAATTTCTTTGTCTTCAGAGTAGAGAAATATGGAAGAATTAATGTGTTGGGAGTTTTTTAGCTTGATAGAATGCATTTAGGAAGCATTGGCAATATTTACACAATTCCACTGCTATCTTTTAATATTACTCTGCGCAGAGATCAAATGTAGCAATTTCATTAATCTGGAGGGGGAAAAACAGTTTCATAATAGACAAAACTGATCTTCTGCATCAATATAGCTAATGGGCTCATCAGGTATTAACAGTTATGCAATAACTTTGTATCAGGTGTCATGATTATTACATTTTCCTTTCCCAAATTGTTTGGATTTATTTCACTATTACAGCCTTTTCCTCTTCGATTAACAGTAGGAAAAAATGAAGGAAAATAGCTGGAGTTTTTTTCTCACTGAGATTAATTTTTCAAGAGCAAAAGGCAAATTACATATTTTGTCAAATTAAAAAAAAAGCCAGCATAAATAGATCATTTCTAAGTCCTTTCCAACCCAAACCATTCTATGATTCTATGATCCTATGATCCTATGATAACTCAAAGCCTGTTTGCCCCAGAGAAGTGTAACATCCACTATTTTTTATCTCTTTTCACAGTCGTTCAATCTGAAGGCTTTTCTGACAGCTGAAAAGTTAATTGTCAGTGTAAGCAGAAGCTAAACACTGAATTGGGTCACAGCAGCTGGGAACTTAACTCCCAGCCTTAAAATGGAATGGCTGTGACAGTTTCTTTGGAAAAAAGACAGGTGGCAGCACATCTATATCAGATATTTTTTTAATCATGCCTACAGATAATGACACTTTTACAGACCTTACAGCACAGCACCTCCCATGAGCAGTACATCCACATGTGTTAAAGGGTCCTGATAAAGCAGGTCATTGTATAAAAGGCAAATTCACCCACTCTGACCCTTCATACAGTAAAAAAACTTCATAACTAATGTCACTGTTTTTTAAAAGTAGTCCTTGTAAAAAAAAGTACTTCATGCCACATCAAGAATTTGCAAGATTTAACCCCAAAAGTGAGATTTTTTCCCTAATACAACTATGTAATAATGGTGCACTGTGTCACTATTCTCAATATTACTAGATAAAGCAGAATAAATTATTTGCTTTATGATGTAATATTCAAGACATGGATACAGAGACAAAGAAATTGACAACACAACAATAATTTTCTTTTAAATACATTCATTTGCAAGGGAAATAACAGAGAATGTGAAATTGATAAGTAACAACCTATTATTGAAGAAACAGACTTGATTTATATGCAGTGCTGAGTGACAGACTTGTGGAGTGTCCATAAATACCAGTTTATGCTTGACATACTGTATTTTATCATAAATAGTCCACTTAAACTGCAGCCTTATGACAGAAGTTATATGACAGGAGTTATAATTAAAATACTCTCCTCTCTACTTAATAAAACGAATTACGGGGGGTGGCGGTGTTATCTTCTATCACTCTGAATTAAATCTTTGACAGCAAGCTAGATTCCACATATCACAGGAAATTCAATTCCTCTCCCTGAAGAGCTTAGAGTCTGATTAAGCTGACATTAAAGTCGATGTAGATCTGCCCATTAAGTTAAGGGAAAGGGACTGATTGCATCGGCCCAGATTTGGAGTTAAGGATAGCAGACACATTCTGCTTTGAACAGGCAGCTTCAGTGATTGTAAGTGCAAGATGACATTCAGCAAGCTGTTCTTTGCAAGTGGAACAGCCATTGAAAGCACTTTTTTGCCTCCCTACTCAAAAGATGCTTTCCGCTGTAAAAATGGGATGATTTTCAGTGCCACTCCCAGCACTCAGCACAAGCAGAGCAAAACAAAATTTCGTGAGGCAGGAGAGACTGTGCTCAGCTTGTTTGGCCTTCAGGATCAGCAAGAGGATCACCTTTAATTGTTGCCATTTAGTTTCAACAAAGCAATCCTAATTTTAGAATGTAATATTTCTTACACATATTGACAGTTTGTGAAGACATACATAAGGTTTGAAAACAGTGATTTAAGTAATTTCTTTCCCATTTGATGGGAAAACCAGGAGCCAATTAATAGTTATGAACTAAGCATGTTTGGTCATTGCAAAGACACGTATTTTTCCCCATCTGCCTGCAAATTAGATTATATTGGGGCCCTTACTTTGAGCCAAACCAGCAGGAAGTAGGAATTTTCATTAAAAATAGGTAGCATAGATTCTTCAAAGATTGTCATGAACTGCAACAACACAGCATGAGAATCTGATGTAGCCAAATGGAAGGAAAAAAAACACCAACCCCACACACTATAATAAGAATGTTTTAGCTGCAATTGTGTTTGTTAATGTCACGGTGAACCTGAGGACTTTTCATGCTAAATGCTGCTTCCAATGTGGAAGCAAAAGATGGTGACTATTAAAAGGACCTTGAATAATGGACAAGGCAGCAGATGGGAATAGGCAGATGGGAAGCAGTATAACAAGGCAAATACTATAGGTCAGCTTGCCGGGCACTAGTCTCTGTCCACTGAAAGCTTAACTGCAGTCGTGCTGCAGGTGGCTGTTTTCATTTGGGCAGTGGGTGGGTGCATGTTGCTTGTGGTTTTTTATTTAACATATGCATTATTGGAATTGAAGGTATTAAAGCAAGAGGAGGGAGGATAAAGACAGAGCTCTGCAGATGCTTACAGGGGAAATTGAGGGCGCAGATAATCTGACAGTGTCATTTCTACCCCTGTAAAGATTTGTGCCAGTTTTAGTGGGTTATATATACTCAGCAACAAAATAACTGTCTTCAGACCTTTTAACTTCATACATTCAGTCTACCCTCATTTTGGTGAAGTTCAACTCTCAGAGAATTTTATTGCATGAGATTTTGGTAATGAGGGTGAACTGTTTGTTACCTGTAAAACCAAATGTTATGTAAAGAGGTATTCAATTTAAGTTCCTTGTAGTATTAAATATGTACCTGATTTAACAACGATTGATCAGCTATTACTGCCACGAAAATCACATTTTTCCTTAGTAGTCTTTCTACAGTGGAACTCTTTAATATTCTTCCCTCTGTCACGTCCTTTTTGAATACATTGTTTTCTCATGCTGTGAGATGCTGACACTTGAGGGAAAAATTATGCACCAGCTACATCATTAATAAAAAACCACAACTGTCTTCTGCTGTTTTGGACATGCACACACACCAGTACATGCTCCAGCACAGGCTAATTTACAGAAATACTTCCACAAAACTTATCTTAGAACAAAATTAATGTGAATTTCCAGGCAGAGTGAATAAAACATTTTTTCTTATCATCCTAAAATTGCTGTATAAAAATTATTTTAGGGGTTTATTGTTAAATGGATTGATTTGAATATTGTTTAAAATGTACCTAGAAAAACACTCCTTGTTTTATTAACTTCTAAGGACTTTTTGAATTTTTTTCAGGTTTTCAATAGGCTCGATGGAAAACTGTGGAAGAGAAAACTAGCCAGGGTCTACAATTACTCTTGTAAGAAACACTGAGTTTCATGAAAGAGATACAATGGTTTATGACATGTGAAGGAAAGCTTACACAAGTTTGAAAACAACATATGCACAGTTTGCATTATAAGTATGCCTAAAACAGAGCTATTTTCAGAGAAAGACTTCCTGAACCACAGACAGGTCCAGTCTACAAAAAACTCTTCACACTGGCATTTTTACTGGGATAGTTTCAGCCACTGGCAGCTGTTCAGCTCTGATAAATTTTTCCAATAATTTACACATATCACTATATAATTGCTATTTATAACCATAAATATTTGCCTTCACATGTTTATTAATTTATAAAGACTTTTCCAAACAGTTACAGAGGACTCAATGTTCTGGGCTGAAACTTTATTATTTAACCATTTTTCTAAAATTATTAAATATACTAGAATTTATGAATATACTCACTTTAATTCCAAACTCATTTATTCATTGAATTTGGGTGTTTCCCAATGAAGGTGTTGACAGTAAGTTTAAAAAGCGCTCACAAAAACATCTGTTGGGCTTTCTTTTGCTTTGTTTCTTCTTGGAAATTCAACTTCATGCAGACAATGAACTAGCTTTTATTTTTGTCCTATTTTCCATTTTAAGTATTTTTTCCCTTGAAATGTCATGTTTCCAGTTTACATCATTTCTCTTTGTGATGCATCAGATTCCAATCTTTCCACAGCTGTATAAGCTGTACAACAATGGAGTATAATTCACACTTTCTTTAGTTTAGAAAAAGGACATTCTTCTAAAGCGTTGAACACTGGATGTTTCATCCCACTAAACAAAAATTGTACAAATTCAGTTGAGGCATTGTCGTGGTTTGAGAGGAAATGAGTTTTTGGGAGGTGGTAGTGGTCAAACCAATAGGTGCCCAGATGTGGATATTGGCACCTGGTTTGACCATTGAGGATACGGATCCGCCTCTGAGAACACAGGGGTTAAAAGCGAGAGCTCCCAGGGGATCGTTCGCTCTCTTGGTTCCGGTGGATGGAAGAGTTCAGACCTCCCCTGCCCAGCTTCGGGCTGGGTGGGGGAGGGGAAAAGGCCACGCGGCCGAGGGAGGTAGGCCGGAGCCATGGGCCGAGGACGGGAGGCGATGGCTTGGATAAGAGTGAGTTCCCCACAGAGACGGAGGGGTGGAGGAACTCAGAGAGGCAGCGGGCAGCCCCCCCCCTCCTCGGGAGAGAGAGAGTGAGAGAGAGATGCCAGTGCTATCTTGAACTTGATAGTACTGGCCTGGCCGAGGAAGAGAAGTGGGGGGGCAATGGGAACCGTGCCCAGTGAAGAGTGCTGAGCGGTGTGGGAGTTCGAGACGAGCAGAGACTGTGATTTTAACCCTTCTGCGGAAGGTGGAAACCTGGCAAATGCTGATCCTCCGGGAGTCGAAGGAGGAGAGAGACGGATGAGAGGAAATATAAAAGGTGAGAGAGCGGTGCAAGTGAAGAACGACGGAGAGAAGCTGAGGAAATCCTAGGTGGAGGAGATGATAGAGTGGCTTTTGGCTGGACTCTTTCTTGTATAGCCATGAGCAGAATCTTTCCTGTAATACAGAGACTGCATTTTAGGGGGAGGCGGCGCCAAGGAGTGATGGTGAGACCCCTCGGCCCCAGGGGGTGAAATATTGGGGGGGACTGGTGTCCCGAACAGGAGGAGGCGGCGCCAAGGAGTGATGTGAGCGGAGACGACAGGTGATGAGTAATGGTGAGACCCCTCGGCCCCAGGGGGTGAAATATTGGGGGGGGACTGGTGTCCCGAAATGAGGTGAGAGACTGTCGTTCTCTTCTGGAACTGGGCAAGGCCTCCTTGAAAGGGGAAACCCTAAAAGCAGCTCTGGTCCATGTGCAGTGGTGAGAGCACTGAACATGGAAGGAAGAAGTCACGACGTGTAGTTGCTGAGTGACGGAGATTTACCTGTGGTGGCACAAGGAGGGCTCCTTCTCTCCTTGATGAAATGAGACGTGATTGTCGGAAGGGTGGAGATGGACTGAGTTGATTATCTGAAGGGTGATGGACTGGATTAAGATCTAAGGTTTTGTGATATTCTGTGAGAATTGAGTGGGGGGAGGAGAAATGTTTGAAAGGTTTTCCATTCTGCTCTGTGTGTTAATTTTATAATTGTGTGATAATAAAGTTTTTTTTCCCTTCGTTTGCAAGTGGAGGCCTGCTTTGCTCTGTCTCTGATCGCATCTCACAGCAGACACCAGGGAAGATGGGTTTTCATGGGGGCACTGGCATTGGGCCAGCGTCAAACCATGACAGAGAAGCAGCCCCAGGAGAGAGCACTGACTGTACCTCACAATGCTGCAGACAGAACCTGTCTGAGACCATTGGAGCTCCTTCTGGTTCTTCACCCCATGCTTTTATTTAGTCTTCACCATCTCTAAACATTTTTGCTACAAATGAAATGACTTCTTTCTGCTCTTATCTGACCTGCTTATAGCAATTTTTCATCCACTGGAAGATTTACAGGTTCAGCCCTTGTCTAATAATGTTATACTTGTAAGCTCTATTCATTTCCTAGAGCACTGCTGCCTCCTCTCATTAGTATTATTTGCCCTTTCATAAAGGCACTACCTAGGAAAGATTTAAAGTTTCATTTCTTCAATATTTTAATTTTCATCTTGTCCTATCAAATTACTTGCATCCTTTCTCAGCTAGCTCCTTCCACCCATTTTACAGCCATCCTTTTTCCTCTAGCTCATATCAAAGAGGAAGGAATCTGGACAACTGTAGGGTGTGTCCCTGTTGAAATGTATCAGAGGCCCAAATTTTCCTCTCCTGTACGTCCTCTTACTGCCACCTTCTTTCATACTGGCTAGCTTTTTTTTAAAATTCCCCATTTATTAACATTTTTCTCTGTTAATGAAACTAAAGTTTTACACTAGTAACTAAAGCTTATCAGAAATAGAAATAACAGGAATATAGTAGACTACTGCTATCTCTGAGCTGCCTATTCTTTTACTTTGAAGAGAAAGCTTTAAGACTTTAATCAACTAAACACAAAGAAGTGGCATCATTTTCATTATGACAGAGATCAGAGAACATTTTAAAATCTATTCAGAAGTGTATTTTGGGAAATTGATATATTTTGCCATTTCATAACTGCATATAATTTTTTACAATGCATTTATATCAAATACCTTATAAAATACCTAATAATTACCAACAAAACAGACCATAGATCCACCTGGAATTATTGATAGGTGGTTACCACCACCCATTAGAAGATTCAGTTTGGACACTTAAAATTTTGTCAAATTTCAATGATTTGGGAAAACAGTTTATCTGGGCTTTGCCCCTCCCTAAAACCTCAAAAACTATTGCTTTACCTATTTCATATACTAGGATTATACAGAACGTTGCTTTCTTCATGTAAAAACAAGCAAGCAAACTTAGATTTTGCCATGTATGTCTAAAATCCCACAAGGCTTGTTAATATTTAGAGTTTAGGTCTACCACGCAGGTTAAAATGAATATTAGGTGGCACTGCTCTATCATACCTTACACTTGTTTTGGCCAAGAAATAGAAAGTTTGGCATAGTCAATTCCTCCTTCAAACTTCAGGTGAAGTTTTCAGTATTGACTGTGGAGGCATAAGATGATAATTACTCTGCTCAAGGCCATTTGAAACTTCCAGGATAGTCATGTATTGTCTGAAAGTTTGGGGGCTTTTCAAGTTGAGAATTGTTGCATTGTGACTGTAAAGAAGAAGGGAATTGAAAACAATACAATTCAATCTACCATTGTTCAGGAACTCAAGATCAGAACTTTATTGACAGTGATTACTGAATATTGCATCTGTTTTGATAGATTTAGATTTCTCCATCATTCTAATTTTTACAGGTTTTTTCACAGCCAGCCCAAATAAAAATCTTTTATTATGGTTAAGCTTATTAGGTGCATAAAGCTGAAGCACTTTCCTGATTAAATTTGATTCATCCTTCTATCCACCATGTCTGAACCTGGGGTAAAGTCAAGTATTAAGCAATGCAGCACACACAGTGAAGGAATGAACTGCTACTGAAAGCCTCTCTCTTTCTACTTGACTGTTTGGTTACCCCATAGCATAAGTCAGTCCATACTTGCCAGTCAGATCACCAAGAATAGCCATTCTCTGGCACAAATTGGGATACTACTGTGCTAATCATTAAAAATGCTACTGACATCCATGTTTCCTAGACCTCTTCCATTGTAGTGACACAACACCCTTCAAGGATACTGTATCATCCTTTCCCAAAACAAACTTCACAGGTGCAAATAATATCCTTTTGTGGCCCATCTCCAGATGGTTAACTTGCCCACTTTGCAAATGTAGAATTAGGGGGAGGCAATGTTACATATTGGCAACTCGAGCTAAAGTCAGTAGCAGAAAAAAGTTATGTGCCCTTCATTAACAAGCACTGTATGCAGAGCTGATAAAATTCTTTCTTATGTATACTGAACTAGCTATTTAATCTGCTAAACTGAAAGAAAAGATAAGAGAGTGGTTAGCACAGTGCTATGTATGAAAGAGAAAAGTATTTCCCAGCAGGGAAAACAGAAAGCAGTGCAAGAAACTACATGCCCTATAATTGTGCACTTTGCATAGATTTGTACTTAAAACTGCTTTTTTTCAGATCCCTCTACATTATGCAACAGCAAACTTGAAAAATGGCATGATTTCCTATCCTACAAAGCTAACCCCCAGCTGCAAAATGTGATTGTTTTCTGTAGTAGGGGATTGTATTTTGCAGTGTGAAGGGGAAGGCCCCAGTTCAGTTATCAAAAATGTTTTCTGCTCTTTCTCTGCTGATACTGCTGCAGCTGTGCTGAGGCATTCTGGAGTAAGTTTTATGTGTGAGGCTGGTTGACTTCCTCTTGTTGGAAAGGCATTGAATAGCAATAAAGCAGAGCTTTGTAGATGTCTGCCCACACAGTGACTACAGCTTCTCTCGTTTGCAGCAGGAGCAACTATAATGATGGCTGTCATGTTTGAGTTTTAAGGAGTATGTTTTACTTAGTGTAAACCTGATCTCAGCATACATTGGATTCTCCTGTGGAGACATATCTACATGCTGTGATTTACTCTCAAAATGCACTGAATTAAAGAGCTAGGTGGTCACAAATTGTATGTAATGCAAATCTTAGCCTTCAAGGATTACGCTATAGTAAACAAAATCATATTGTCAATAGGTTTTTCCATGTATTTTAATACTTCTTTTATTATAAAAATTTACTTGGAAGGTCAAATCTTATGATTTTATAAAGAATAATAAAAAGTTATTTAATTGCCAGGCGATCATTCTTGTTAGTAGGTACACTCAATCTGTCTTTATGTTCCAAGCCTGTTTCTTTTCCAATTACCCCTTTTGGAGACTTTCGCTTGGGGACTTGTAAATCTTCATTATTAAAACTGAACAAAAGCATTATTCCTCTTTTTTTTTTCTTTCATGACAAAAATGCAAAAGGACTTTGAGCTGGACAGCCTTGCCTGTTACATTTGTTTCCAAGTTCAGTATGACAGGAAATTAGATATTTCACATCTCTGGAATAAAGATGATTTCTCCAAATGGCTGGAGAACTGGCATTCGAAACAAACCAGTACTTCAACACACTGCAGATAATGGATTGAGAAAACACATGGAGACACAGACGGGCAGAACTTCCTCTGGCACTGAGCTGAGTGAGGACTGTGATTTTAAAAGCATTTATACTGAAATAGAGGAAGTGTTGTGCTGGTCATCCCAGAGAGAAGTCCCAGCTCTGATGCACACACAATGTAAGAGCCAAGATGTAATAAGTAAAAAAGGGAAGGTGGGAAGGACAGAGGTTCATAGTAGGTAGTCCTGTACATACTAATTTCTGTCTCTCTTGAAGTTAACTTGCCATCTGCCCACAGAAACCTCAAATCACTCTATCATGTGCTGTAAAAAGAGGGATAGAAATGGATCAAATTTATGTATATCTCTGTGTGCATGCATCTGTAAGTAATTACTGAGAATACAGACACTTTAATTTGTGTAAGTGAAGAGGTATTTATACACAGGCTTGTTTTCTACTCATTCATTTGTAAATTAACTGTACACAGCAGGCATGTTTTCTCTACTGATGAAGTGAAGAGCAGAAACATGGTAATGTTCTTAACAGCACTTGAACACATCACATATTTCTGACGAACTTTTTCCATTAGCTGGAATGTTCAAGTTAGAAGAAAAAGAAGAGTAAAAACTCCTTTTATCACAGGACTTCCTTGACCTATATTGCAGCAGTACATGAGATGTTTTTGAAATAACTTGTGAGATGATCAGTTTCAGAAAAACTGGGTTGTCAGAGGCAAAGATTAGACAGAGGCAAAAAACCAGAAAACTGAGGAAATGAGTTTGGTAGCCTGCTACAGTCATCTTCATGGTCCTGTGCTACTACAACTGCTTTTCAATGTTTTCCTGCAAACAGGGTATTGGTGGTGCCATGAAAATAATGCTCACCTCTTGAACAATGCTTTAGAATCTGAAGACAAATATTTAGGTCCACAATTTGGAACAAAAATTCTTGTTTGATCACTGATAGGCTATTTTTGCTCTAAAATGCAATCACTCAGCTCTTTAAATGCCAGTATTTCTATAAACAGTTGCTTTTCTTTCTCATTCAGGCAATGATATATCATATTTGCAAGGACAGTCAATATCTATTATACTGTCATTCATCCACTGCTGATTCATCCAGTAGGTAATCATAATTAACCAGTAGAAAAATTTTCTTTACAATGTCTTAATATCCACAGCTAGTAAGATATTGTGAGTTCTGGCAAGATTTTTGAAGAGGGTCTGTCCCCTTGTGGCTGCAGAACACCACCCCGATTCTCAAGGTTCATCGAGAAAGCAAAACATCAATTTTTTTAAGACTCAGAAATGGGGGCTTTTTGACTGCCCCTTTCACAGGTATTTGCTGAAGAAGGACACATTGAGCCGTTTTTCTAAATATTTGGCAGAGATCTTCTAAAGTTTAGCCACCCTGACCATATAGAAAATTCCTAACTAGGAATTCTAGACTAACTTAGACATATATTGACTGCTAACACACAGCTCCCAGTCTGTGACAGTTCTCAGCATTTGCAGGTAATGGTGTTATGTTTGCCTATATAAACAGTCTGACATTACTCAAACAAATACCTGCTGAGACAATGCTCTTGTATCAGAGTCTTCTTGGGGAAAAAAAAGTATCAGAACTTGTGTGATTCTGCTCATAAAAATAAGGTAAGCATTGTGTTGTTATTTTTAAGGACTCATACATAATAAAAGGTTTTGTGAAAATATAGCAACCTCCTAAGTCTTTATAATCAAGACTTGATTCTAAGACTTAAATGAAACTATTACCATCTGGAATTCACTGATGGTCCATTCATAAAAAATTTCAAATTAGTTCTTAATTAGGTCTAGATTATGTTTCCTCTGCATGTAGGGCTTGACATCATTAATCTTGCATCGGCAATCTCCACTGTGTCAGTGATGGCTCCTCATTACAACATTTGCCATTTTCAATTCTTGAAAGCAAATATCTGTTCTTTCATCTTAATTCAATACTGATCCATGAATTTTAATTAAATCCTCTCTGAGTTCATATGATATTGGTCATTATGAGGCTATTGCACACAAACTATAGTTTTCCTACTAAGTCTAATCCATTGGCCAACAAGGTCAATTGCTTCTCATTAAGAATAATAAATGGCAATTCTAGTATAAAAGTACATATGAAAGACTGCAAATTCTGTTCTCCTTCCATTGCCTTTCTATGATTTGCATAAAGGAACATTTCGTACTTGACTCAAGCAATTTTTTCATGGACAGTTAATGTTAAAAAAATTCAAGATTAATTTTCCTGTGACATTTGTTTTCATTCTGTCTTTTATTCAGGTAGAATTATTTACAGTGGCCCAAAGAACAGGGGTGAAATAGCATGTGGAGTATTTAAGAAGAAGACATTTTTCTTTTCTCCCTGCGAAAGGAAGCAAACAAGACAAAACGATACGGGCTTTGTTGATGTGGGCACATTGCTGCTGAACATATGCACTTGGTTTCATCATCAAGTGTTTCCAGGAGCTGGCATTCATTACTAGCAGAGCTACAAGGAACAAATCAGAATGTCTACATTTCTAGCTACCAGTGCTGTCCACTGATTCTAGTGTTTTTTACAGATGTTTAATTTGTCTAGGTAGTTGAGCATACTGATATCTGCTTACATACAAAAATCCTGGAACAATAGGGGAAACTACAAACTAAACAGTGGGGAGATGTGCAACACACTAAGAGAGAGATGTTGCAGCTATGCCAGCTAACACAGCTGTACAAGGGCAGTAATTTCCTCAATTTTTTTCCCCCATATACTGTATGACAATGCACACTATGCAACTGTGAGTGTCCTCATATCTTCACAGACATTTAGGCCTCCACAGAGTAAGTGTGCATAACTGAATGTAGAAACACACACACATATATAAAAATGTGTATTTTTTTGTAAGCACATCTGTATGCAAAGATGTTCACATGTGTAAATACAAGACCCACTGCCTGAAGGGTATTTATTCTAGCTCAAACCTACATACAATATGAAAGAATACAAGATTTGGGTTCAAATCTGATTACCATAATTTATTCATCTGCCTTCTGAGGGTGTGATCAGATGAGATTTTTTGGATCTAATTTTCTCCGAGATTTTTATGCAAGAAAAGACAGAGATGACCACCTGAACTCTGAAATTGAGTGTTGTCTCTTAAAGTTGTTAAATATTGGTTTCTTTTTTCATGCTTTTTACCAAAGTTACCATTTAAAAGTAGACAAAGCTAAAGTATCAAACTCATTTACTACATTTCTCAAATTTCCAAGAAAAGAAGTGATACCTTTTTGCCAATGAAGAAGTGTGAGGAAGGAGATGATTCAAAGCAGTATTTCATATATCCTTAACATAAAATTCCCAGACTTTGCTCATAATGGTGATACTCCACCTCTTCATTTCCTCTGCAAACCTTCCTTCCTTCTGTGACCTTTTCTAATTCACACTCCAGCATTTTATCTGCACAGTAGTCTTCATACATTCAATAGAGACTAATGTTGTAAACTTCTCACTTTGCACTGTAAGGAATTAGGAAGCTAGGATGTACATTTCGTACAATGGAAATATTTACACGAATAACTGTTTATTCATGAAAACATAGAGTTTTTAATCTGGCCCAAAATACTTTTCTAAGACCTCCTCCTTTGGAGATGAATAGAAAGACAAAAAAAGGTTTACATAATGAGAAATTGGTGCATAGTTATAAACCTCTATTTACAGAGGTTTAAACATGGTGCAGGTGCAACAGACAGGCTAATCACCAATGAACTTTTAAAAAAATATAAAAATTTACTTTGTACTTTTGCATTTTTGAACTGAGTGCAAACGCTGCCTAAAGTATTCAAGCAAGAGAACTGCCCCCAAATGCTGGATGAAATGCAAAAGGCAGTTTCTCATCCCTCTGAACTCAAACCAGCCCGACCCCCAGGGTTTGTGCTCTGGAGCTTAATTCCACGAAGGTGGTTGAAGTCTGCTTGCGCCTAGCGCTAAGGTGACAGCGGGTTCTGGGCTCCAGGATGCCCATCAGATGGCGTGGGATTCCCTCTGGAACAGCGAGATGGGCCGTGGGCCTCGGCCCAGGCAGATCACGGCGATGCCGGGTCTCTGTCGCGGGTGTGTGACTACTGCTAGACTTTTAGAGTCTAAAACCGCAGGTCCCTTTGCCTACCCCTCCCGCCACCCCTCGGGCATCAGATTTATCAGGATGCCAGTAAACCCAGTTATAGGAGGAAGTTTCCGGCCCAGGGCAGCCGGGCCCGGGGCAGGGCAAGCAGGTAGGTTGGTTGGTTGCCACCGCTCGCCTCGCTGAGGCCATGGCCAAACTCCGCTCCCAGTGGCCCAGAACCACTCGTGTCCCTTTCTCAGCTGGAACCCCGCGGGGGTAACGGGGCCCCGTCCCTCCTTGGCCCCCGGCGTCCCTGCCCTTCCCCGCCCGCCTCCGCCGGCGGGAGCTCTCGCCCGCTGCTCCCTCCCGGTTGCCGGCGGCTGCCAAGGCGGGCGGGCGGGCGGCGGGGCGCGGCTGCCGGGCGCGGCTCCCGCGCAGGTACTGGGGGACAGCCGCCGGGCTGGGGTCAGGAAGGAGGAAGGCAGCGAGCCACACGGCGCCGACACCAAGCGGGGGCAGCTCCCGGCTCGCCCGCCGGAGGAGGCGCGGCTGTGTGGCGGCGGGAGGGACCCAGGAGCGCTCCTGAGCGCGGCGCGGAGCGGAGGTTCCCTCCTTCCTGCTCCATCCCTGCCTCTCCCCTCACCTGGCCGCCGCTCCCGGTGGGCGGCGGGTGCGTGTGCGCGCTACCCCCTCGCACCTTGGCTGCTCCCGCCCGCTGCATGCAGCCCCTGGAGCGCCGCAGCCCAGGAGGATACGCTGGGTGCGTTATGATTAACTATTTTTTTTATTATTATAATTATCATTTTTAGAGGTTTTTCTTTTCTTCTCTCCGGGCGGCTTCGCGGAGGGGAGAGGGGCAGCCGGGGCCTCCCCAGCCCCGGCGGCTCCAGGGCTGTGCCCGCCCCGCACGCTGCGCTCCGCTCCGCCGTGTTTGTTGTTGTTGTGCTCGGGGAGGGAGGCGGCAGAGCGAGCAGCTCCCCCAGGGCTGCGGAGGGCGGGCAGCTTTTCGGCTTGTTTCTCTTCCTCTTCGCCGTGTGAGCCCGCGTCCCGTCCTCCTCGGCGGGGCAGTCGGGGGGGCTCGGCGGAGGACGCGCGGCGCTGCGGGGCACCTGGGGCAGGTGGCAGCGCGGGCAGCGGTAGGTGGCCCCGGGCTCCCTCCGGGAGGGTTCCCGCCCGCGGGACAGGTACCTGAGGAGCGGGCGAGCGGTGCTGGGGACGCGGGGAGGGCAGGCTGCTGCCCAGCCCCCGCAGGTGTCTGCGAGGGGCGCGGGGCTCCCCCTCCGTCGGGGCGGCCGTGCCTTACATAACCGGGCGGGAGGCCGGGGAGTCCGTGCCGTGCCTTCCGGTTTCACATCGCGGCCGTGCCCGGAGCCTTACACCGAAACGGACTACTTCTCCTTTTTTTTTGTTTTGTTTTGTTGGTGGTTTCATCCCCTGCCCTGCGCGGGGCCACGGCGCAGGACAGGCGCTGGCGGAGCGCTGAGGAGCGGGGCAGGTGCTGTCCTCGCCGCGGTCCCACCGCTGCCCCCTGCGCCGCTGGGCACTCACCGGCTCTTGCGGCGATTTCTTTGGGCTTCCGTGGGGCTGTGGCGACTCCGAGGTGCCGCTGGGACGCTCCTGTCCAGCGCCCCGGGACCCGGCACCTTCTCCGTCCTCACCGGCTGCGCTCGGCTCGAAGCTGCCGCGCTTCTGATGCGTGCCGCCGGCTGGGCGAGGGCTGCCGAGGGTTGGAGGTGTTTCAGGTAACTGTGTCTCCTTTTGGATGAGCTGTGGCGATAGCAAAGGCTGTACTGCCAGTGCCTTCGTACGTTTGAGGGGACTTTTTAAAATCGCTGCGTGATTTGCCTTGGGAATAATGTAAACATGCAGTTTGTAGTTTTAAGTAGGTTCATCCTGATAGTAGTTTCTGTGTGCACCGCCTTTGCCCTTCAGTATATCAGATGCTGCGTTTGAAGTAAAGTTGATTGAGATACTATGAAGACACTGGGAAAATAATGAATTCTTACGGAGAAACTGAAGTTTTCCCCCTCTTCAGTGGAAGCAGAATTGAGTCTCAGGTGATCAGGAGTGATAGCATGTATGTTGCACTGGTTTATTTCTATTATATCCATTAATCATTTTTAAAGAGCTGAGACTAATATAATTTTGTTGGTGTGGAATACTGCCAGTTCACAGATACAAACAAGTTAACCTGTAGATTGTGGTTGGTTGTGTATAAAGGCTTGAAACACCTGGCTGGAAGGATGATGAAGTGCTCCCTGCCAGTCAAGGTAAATAATAACAGAGTAAGGGAACAGTCTTGGTTTATGTTAATGATTTGATTACTCTTGGCAGTCTAGGAGGAAACAGTTCTCTAAAATCTTTAAATAGTCTTAGGGCAGTTAGTAATTACTGGTGTGAGTCCATCAAAGCTCTTGAGCATCATGGATTGTGGGTTCCATCTGCTCTGTCTGTCGCACATTGCATTCTGAATCATTCTAAAAAGCACCAATGAGAACATTACCAATGCCATGCCAGGCTATACCCAAGTTTCTACTGGTGAGAGCCTGAAGAGGACCAGGAAGGAAAGGCTTGCATTGATGCTTCCCTAGAATATTCTCTCCAGGCAGCTGTGGCTAAAGCCCTCCCACGGGTAGAAGTATTGCCTTTGTTCTTGACTGACACAAAGTTTGTTGTTCCTTCTTTGATGCTATACAGTAGTTTTTTTCAGTCTCTCAGGAAATAGGTAACCAAATGAAGCATTCTACAGACATTATTAATCACTGATAAGATGGTCAGAGGGCAAGTTCTTGTTTGCAGAGGCCCATGCACAGGGGTTATATTGAGGGATATTAATTTTCCAAGTGGTGTTCATGCATTAGGCTCCGAGATAATACATTTAAAATAAAGCTTGATATTTGTTATGGAAAGAAAAAGGCAAAGCATGGTGTCTTAATGAAATGGATTCAAATTATTTTTCACTGAGTTGGGAGAAAGCCATGAATACAACGTCTAGTCATCTTCACTGAATTAGTAAGTAGAGAATTAAGAACAGAAATTGAGTTTATGCCATTCTGTACAGCTGAATAATATTCACAGACTTTCAAAGCCCCTGTTCTGTCATAATAGTTAATATAAATAAGGTAGTGAATGTTATAGTCACTATTGGGGTGATAAATTTCAGCTCACCGCAGACTCTTAATGATAGAAATTGGAGCATGTTAATTAAAAACAGTTTCACATTTATAATTGCTTAATTTTGTGCATTTATGAAAAAATTAATGACAGAATTGTTCTTACACTGGGATTTGTTTCTCATGATGCCAGCTCCCATATGACACCTAGAGCCTTACATCCTTGTTGAAGACAAGCTTGTCAGAATTCTGGAAATAATCAACTCAGAGTATCCTGCACATGCAGGGGAGGATTATATCTGTTTTCAAGTCTTGAGAACAACCAAGATGACACTGGTCACCCCATTAATCAATAGACTAAGTGGGACATGCTTCCAGTTCTTTTCAGTTCTGAAAGTTGGAAAAGATGAGTGTTGTCCAGTGTTCAAATGCTACTGTTTTCTGTTAGCTTCCTGCCTGTCAAAAGGGAGAGTTGTGAAAATACATTGGTAATTTAATTTACTTGAAAACATAACAATTTTTGACAGACATCATTGTTATTGGACTAATATGGGTGAAATCTAGTCTTTTTGGCTAAAACACTTAAACCATAACTTGTGTTTAATCAGGAGAAGGCTGGAAGGTTTGCAGTCTAAGATTCTTGCATACGGGTTTGAAGTATAAACTCTGCCACAGATTAAAGGACAACAGAGTCTTCTGGACCATTGGTAAAGTGCTCTGTAATGTGGTATTTAATTACCTGAATAACTTTTCTTTCAGGCAGGATGTCAGGTGGAAACTGTTACTTGTGTTTCCTGAGGTGAGGGTCTTAAATATAAGGACAGCAGTGATGAAGAGGAGCAGGTCAGGAACTGCTGTTTTAAATACAGAGAGCTGATAAACTTTTATAAAACATGAATTTTTCTGGATTCTTTAAAATACCCTGTTGAAGACAGAAAGGTGTCCAGAATTGTTAGATGCTTCCCAGAAAAGAATCAGTGGGACATACTAATTTCTGAAGAAGCCTGAATTTATATGTATTAGAAAGAAAAGTTAGCAGCCAATGGAAGAAGAATCAGAAAAAGGGTATATGCTTTAGAGCTTGACCGCTCAAATCACTTGTGCAACTGGAATTTCAGACAGATAACTCTAGGCTCCAGTACTTTATTTGCATATTTCTTGTGTTAATATCCATTTTCCAGGGTGTCCAACCTGCACAGAGGGCTTCATTTGGAGCTAATGAAACAATCGATACAAAATGAACAAGTTCATCTCTGAAAGGCCAATCTGGTTGCCCAAGGCAGTGGCTGGCTGCAGTGGAGATGAGATTGGAGCTGTGTTACTGAAGCCTTCAGTCACAGTTCTGGCTTGGGCTGTGAGGATCATTCTGCAGGCAGGTTGTTCTCAGCCCGAGGAGAGAACCTGTGAGTGCTGCATTCGAGCTGAAGAAGCACAGTATGCTGGTGCTGACTAAGTCCTAAGTTAAGGTGCCACAACTGAAACGCAGTTCTCTAAGGGTTTTGCCAACATGAGAATTTAGACAAAATAGTCATGCGAGGCTGTGGTTGGAAAGAGTTGCACAAAACTTCACTGATGGCTTTCCCTTAGGGAGACAGTGATAGTGCCTATCCTTATGTAGTCAGTGGCAGTAAATAAAGGCTATGTCACAATCAGTTTTAGATTTTCTTTACCTAATAATTTTATTCTGATGACTATGGATTTTCTGTGTTCATTTCTCTGGTTGTTTTCTTGTATTAGTAGCACATGAAGAAATGTCTTCTTCAGTCCAATCACCACACATACCAAATGTTTTCCTATTTGAATCCTTGTAGCACATGAACTTTTTGATATATTATTAAATACTTTTTGATGTTACGTTTCTGATTAACAATCTTACTAACTTCTTTAAAGATGAAATTGCACTTACGTTTTCTTGCTTTGCCAGCTGTTTTCAGAGTTTGGTTTTTGGGTTTTTTAAAACACTTTTTCTAGATATGGCTTTTTAAAACGTGTTTTCTAGACGTTGGGGAAACACATCAGTCACTTTCATCAGTTTTCTACACCTCATCTTCTTGAGGCATTTCCAGAGACTGACCTTTCTGTAAAAGGTTGATCATCCTGGGTTTAACTCTTTCTTGTAGAGATTGACACACAGCTCACGACTATTTTCTTGAAAGGATTCAGGATCTATTATGAACATTTATTAGTAGCTAAAGGATTTCTAAGTAGCACACACTTAAACTGTTCCTGACAACAGGATTCAGATTTTAACGTTTTTGGGCTTTCATATTCTGAAAGAAGCTTTATGCTTCCCAGAATGCTCTGTTAAAAATAAGTGGAGAACTCAGGTTAATATAGAGTGAGATAATTCCTATGAGGCTTCTTGCATCAGTTGCAGTAACTGTGAAATCCCAGTTCTGTTGCTTGGAATAGCTGTAAATCTTGGACATAACCCAGGAAAGCCCACACAAAAGGCACGTGAGAGAAAAACAAAAAATAACATGGAAATTTTCAGACAGTGGTGTTTTTTTCTTTTTCCTTCTGTCCTGAAGTGATTTTGAAATAGCTTAGTGAGGAAGTTAGTTTTCTAAATATTTACTTAAATATTGCTTTTTATTTTACTTTTTTTTTTTTTTCCCTGGAGCTTTTGGAAGCCCATTCAAAGGGGAGAAACAAGGAAATTAATAAATCTGAAAAGACTGATCAAGTCAGAGCTATTTTTAAAAAAATAAATATACAATGACTGAAGGTAAAATAGCAGGGTTTATATTAATTTTTCTTAAAATTTGAGCAATTTTTGATCAGTGTATCAGCTGTACTAGGTTTGTTTTGCATATTGGAAGGAAAGATGTTTTTTAAATCTGACTTTTTTTTTTTTTTACAAGTGTTCCAACTTGTAAAGACTGGAGAAAGCTTAAACATTTGGAAATGCTGAAATTCAGGTCTTTCCAGGTTGGTGAAGCTAACAACTGTGGGGATCTAGTGTCTAACTTTTATAAAAGTGAGAGGGAAAGCAGAATCAAATACAAACCAAGTTGTATTTCTAAAATAATTCAGGCATGTAGTGTGTGTTTTTTTAAATATGTTTAACTGGTGCATTATCTTTGGCTTCTGCTAAAGAGTTGCAATTGCAGGATCACAAGTGAAAATCTGTTTGTTCTTAGCTCACTTCTTACTTGGAAGTCACAAAATTCAGGTAAAACTATGCAGTTTGACAATTCATAGCTATCCTTAGAATTCAGATACTTATAAAAGAGGCTTTTCAGGGTGAGAGATCAGTACTACCAGACACATACAAAGCCATTCTGGCTGCATTTTTGAACCAGTTTTTGTGATTGGTCTTGTGAATACATGAAAGACCATGAAAAATAATGGTTATATGTGGATTAAGTTAGATCAAGGACTCTTATAGTGCAATAACAGCCTGTCATCTCAATAGGCATATGTTTTTTCTCCGATCGGAGAAGTCCTGAAATACAACTGCTGTGCTGTTGTCAGGGCCCTGCCAGTTTTTTGGGATTTTGTTTCTTTTCAGTTACAAATTGGGCTGTGATACCTTCCAGATTGGAAGGCAGTTGTATTTTGGTTATTCAAGGGCCTTCTAGGGGACAGATTACAGTAGCTTCATCTGTTCTGGCATGATCTTGCTGAAGTGAGGTATGGTGGTAAAAGGCCAGTCATGAGGTTTGTTCATCTGTGGACTAAAGGTGTTAAAACTGCCACAGGAAAATCAGAGTTTCCAATATAGCAATAGCCTTGGAGCCCTAAGGACGGCATTTCCTTGATAGATTTCAGATGGATGAACTGAAGTGAGGCAGGGTGGCTTCAGGTTGGTTGGATTAAGTGGTAGAGGTGCTCTGTGCTGTCTCCTCAGATCTTCTTCCTCACCAACCTAACAGTATCACTTTGTATCACTTTCAGCTTGTCCACACAGGTCGCCCAATCTCTTATTCTTCAGGCTGGGTTAGTGCCTTGAAAATAAAGCCTAGAATGGTTCCTTTTTTTTTTTTTTTTTTTTTAATGCAGCAATTCTGCAGATCCTAGTGACAGCTGTTACTGTCCTCTGCCCTTCAAATCTGTACCTACACCTGTGTCTCATCAACATATGCCCTAGCTTGTTGCCATTTTCTCCTGACTAATACATGTAATAATATGTGTATATATTTAGAACTTCTATTGGCTTCCTACAGTACCGACTCCCAGGAAACATTCCTGCAGTTTGTGACAAATTCCTCAATTACCTAGACTTTCAGTTCATCTCGGAAAAGACTCATCAGCTTCTGGGGGTGGCAGTTCCATATCATCCACAATACCTCATGGTTAATAACAAAACATTGCTTTATGGTGTTTTCTAATGTATTTTAATGCTTTGCAGTTATCCTTCTCCAACACTGTTGTTTCCTGGGTGTCAGCATTGCTCTTCTCTTCCAAAAACATGAGTCCTTAGTTAAACTCTCTTGTCAGATCTTTTTAGTTCTTTGGACGAAAAGTAGTGTTGGAATATTATCCGACAGAACTTACAATGATTAAAATAAAATACTATACTTGTTTCTTAGAGCATTAAGAAGGTACACAAGAAATTATGGCAGATTTGTGCATATGCTGGGGTTTTTTTTGGTGGAGGATGGTTGTACACGTTTGTGTCTAGAAAGGACCTGTTATACTGAAAATTATGACAGCAAAGTCTGAAACCAAATGAAGGGAAATAACTGGCCTGTGTTTCCAGTAGTTCTGTAGTAGGGGATAAAATACAAAACAGAACAATACAGAACATAACTTTGGGGATTGGTGCATGCCTTGGACCTTTATCCATAAAGAATGATATAATCATTGTAATAGGAAACTTTCGGACCCCTACTGTGTTGCATTTGGAATGTTTTGATAGCTCTCACCGTTCTAGAGAGCTAAAATTGGAGTAAAACTCCTAATCCCGTGGATTACTAAAATCCACTATTAAGTTACACAGTGATCCCATTTTAATTTGTCTCTTCAGTGAAAAATAGTCTGCAGCTTGATTGCAGGCATTTTCATCTCTACATTGCTTAGCTTAAAAGAAAAAAAAAACCACAATGCCTGGAAGGCTGACTAAAGAACAGTGGCAAACTGATTTGAAAGTGGTTGCCTGTTGTGCTTCATATATTAACAAAATTGGTGATATGAGTAGAACCTTTCCACATTCCTTAAGTCAGCCTTGGTGTTAACGCTCCCTTTGTTTTTCTGAAAGTGGAAAGAAGATGGATTTTTTTTTTCATAGCTGTTTTTAGCTTAATATACATGCTCAATTAATTGGGACTGACTTAAAGGAGAACAATTGCAATTATCTTGTGCTTTGGCTCTTGTCGAGTCTTTTACTATTAGATTCTTTCCTCAAATGTTGAAAGTTACTGAGGGACTTCTCACTGAAGTGCGGAGCTTCTACAAATAGAAACTCCCTGACTTGTATTTTGTGTTATCTTTTATCTGTACTACTACTTTGCCCTGACTTGTTCCTGGAAAAGAGATGCACATAAGTTTCTGCACAGCTTTCACGGTTTCAGCATAGTCTGACTCAGTGTTGTTCACCTGGAAGTTAGGCAGTAGTTTGGCTTTGGTTTTTTTCTTCAGAAAGATATTCTTGTCAAATGGGAAATAACCCATAACAGGCTCACATGGAAAAATTGTTGCTTTAATGGAAATTTTAGTAGGTGCTTTTCGACTGAGTGCAGGGCTGTTGTGTTGAAAAGCTAATCTTAAACTTTGACCAACATGTAGAGTGGGTTGTGAAATACTCCATTCTTCTCCTCCTCCAGTGGTAAAATACCTTGTATGTGGTTTGGTTATTGGGCTTGGGTTTTTTTTTGGTTGGTTGGTTTTTTTTTTCCCTTCTTAATTCTAACTCCTGAATGCCACAACCATTTTTATTAATGAAAGCACCGTAGAAGGATACTTGGTTCCAACTGAAGGCTGAAATTATAGCCACGAGTAATAATTTTTTGTGCCCCTGGAAAGAGTGAGAAAGAAGTAATGAAAACTACTTTGCGGCATAATTGGCCTTTTATTATAAATGGTTTGCATGTGTTATCCCTGTGAGTAATATTTTGTCCATTAGGCCTTAGAGAGGCCACAAACAGCATACAGCAGCAACAAAAGTATGCTCCTTGTCTTAATGGAGTTGCATGGTAAAGCACTGAGTAGCAGCATATTCAGAGTTCTTAACTGCAGTTTATATTCTACCATTAGGGACTGTGTTTCTTTTCCCCTTACCTAATACATATTTCCAACTTCCCAGATCACAGTTGATGTTGTTCTGCCCCCATGCACCTTAGGTGAAAAGCCTGGCCTCATCATTTTTATAATTTATGTTTAGGTATTGAAAATTTGATACTACATACTCCAAAGCTTTCTCCAGGCTGAACAATCCCAGTGTCTTCAGCCTCTCCTCACAGGACGTGTGCTCCAGCTGACAGCTGTCTTTGTGGCCTTCCACTGAACTTGCTGCTGTTGACGTTTCATAATGTGGATCCAAAAGCAGACCTGGTAGTGCAGACACCAGAGAAGTGGATTGTGCATGAAGCAGAGCAATTGCTTCCCTCATTCCCCTGGTTGTGCTTCCATTTCCAAAGCCTGGGAAGCTGTTAGCTCTCCTTGCTGCCCGGTGGAGGGCTGATTCATGGCTTGCCAGCACCTCCAGCTTGTTTTCAGGGGAGTGCTCCCCAGTAAGTTGGTCTTCAGGCTAGGCTCTCATGACATTTTTGTTGGCCATATCTAAGTTATTCCGAATGGCAGCTCTGCCCTCCAGTGTGTCTTCTACAGTAGTGTTTCCAGGCTTACTGTGTGCTCTGCCAGGTCACTGTAAAAGAATTTAAACAGGATTGGGTCCCTGACCCATTCCCTTTGTAACCATGGGCAGATTGTGAACCATCAAGAGCTGCTGTTTGAGCCTCATGATAGAGGTGTTTGGGCTTTTTTATCAGCTGGTAGTTTACCCATCCATGCTGTAACTTACATCAAGTTAGGTTCAATAATGCTGCAGGAGAGATTGAGTGTTCCTAAAATCAAGGTGGGTGATACCAGTGATGTCTCATCCACAAATCCTGTCATTTTATGACAGAAGGCAATCATATTGGTCAGGCATGATTTAACCACTGTAAATCCATCCTGCTGATTCCCAATGACCATCTTCTCCTTAATATGCCCAGAAATGGCATGCAGGCTGGGATATGTCAGAACATACTGTGGGAGTAGATTAACAAACAATGAAAGTAGGCTTGGACTGTGATCTTTTTTTTCCTGGTGATCCCTCAGACTTGGTAGCTGGTAGCCTGTGCATAATCCTTCTCCTGCTCTGCTTTTCTGGATGCCCATTTGCTGTCCATCTGTAGGTGGTGAGTGCATGCTGGTCACAGGATCGAGCACCTGCATCTTTGGGAATGTGGTGATGAATAAGCTAGGACTTCATGTGACCTGAGGGAACAAGTTTGTTAGGAACAGGATGTTGCTTCTAGAGTGATTCCTGCTCCCTCTGTGTGTGTGTGTGAGGAATTCACCAGATAAGACAGCAAAAGTGACAGTAAGTTTAATAATTATTTTAGCTTGATCTAATGCATGTTAATGATTATATTGATGATCTGCTTAAAGCCAGTGGGCTTTGCCCTGGGTTTTCTTTTGAATTGATCTACTTCCATTATCCTGCCATTAGCTTGACAGCAAAAGTATTGCATATGCAGGTGTCAGGATGTGTGAAAAAAAATCTATATTTGCCTTCTAATATGCATTTAAAGCTTTTTTTCTGGTAGGGTGGTTTGTTGTTTTTTTTTTTTTTTTCTTACTGTTAATCTGCTTTTACAACTTCTCTAATTATGTCGTGGCTTTTTTCTGATAATCACTATTTTGATATTCCTTATTACTCATAATTTTAAGGTGGTCTTGAGAAAATACCAGCACCTTTCAAATGCAGTAAGATCCACAGTAAAACTGAGATTTGCACACAGTAAGAAGCAAAGAAATTTAACCTGATTGTAAGATGCTGAATAGTGAGTTCACAATGACTTATTGGGGAATTCACTGTTTCTTAGATCTTATCATTAGCACCACTTGCCTTACTGGTTTAGACTTCTGTTACTGATGAACAGTTATTACTCAGTATAGTTCATCAGGTATCAAAATAATTTTGTCATATGATGATAGTTGTCCTTGGTTTTGTCCTGTATAGAACTATACATTTAGATATTAATTTTTATTAACTGCATTATTTTTTAGGACCTGGAAAGCCCCTTCAGAGTAAGGTTACAAATATATTTAATAAAACATTTCTAAAGGAGCAATAGCTGAACTGATTGTAAGACTTAAATTCTACAATTTAGAAATGTTCTAGAAACCATCTGATAGGCAGTGAATTAATCAGAAATGCAGTATTCACAAAATGTTTTGAATGGCAGGTGTAATTAGTTCATTATTTTAATGCTTGCAGTAGTGTTTAATTGCAGTAAGACTTTAATACTGTAGGAAAAAGATCATAATAGTTGGCAAATCATTGTCAGTATTTTAATTCAATCTTACGTGCATTCCAAAATTAGACTGGTGTTTTCTAAACAGAGACTGAAAAATTCATGTAGGGGAAAAAGTCAAATGCTAAATGATAAACAGTAAATGGTACCTCTATAGTAAATTTTAGATATCTAAGTTCTTACTTTTATGTATACTGCCTGTCTCTTTGATATTTTAAGAACTGGTTTTATGCTTTACTTGTGAAGTGTAGAATCACATTTTCCTCGTGTTCAGTTTTTTCATGTTCAGTAAATATTTTATTTTTTGTAAATAAAAGATTAACATGCAAGTACAGTATTTGTAGAATATTACATTTTGAAATTGACAAATGATTAAATGTGTTTCACAATCAGCTAGCTCTGTACTTTAACCTGAGAAGAATAACCAGGGCTTTGGAAAGAAGGCAGTTAAGTAATTTCATAATCATTCATGCATTACAGCAATAGTACTGGCACACACAAGCATAAAAACTGGTTTTGCAGTGTCTTCCTGAAGCAAACAAATACAACAATCTTCAGTGGGCTTTCTTGTATAAGAAAAGAGCGCCTAAATAAATAAGATGAAATGAAAGCAAGATTTGAAGACATTAAGGTTTGTTGCCACACTGATTTTAAATCGATAATAGATAAAAAAAGTTATTCTGTAGAAGTCCTTTCATGGTATTGAGTCATTTTGTGATTTTTTTAATTGATTGAGGGAGGTGTTGTCTTAGAGTAGGTTGACTCAATTCCAACTTATTTTGTTTGTATAAAAACTCCTGTAGTGTCAGTTAAAGTAAGTTGCCTGTTGTATTACTTCTTAAGCATTTTTAGTTTTCTCAATTTAAAGATTGCTGCAATTCAGAAATGTTTGAAATTATTCTTATTTGTATTTTGTTTGGAGGCAAGAAATTATAGTTTAGACTGAAGAGAATACTGAGTAGCTTTGTGGTGGGACATACATCTCTCGTTGTGGCCAAGAGAGAAGATCTCCTTCTGCTTGAAAATTCTGTTTTTACAATATAGGATCAGGCAGGTTGTGGGGGTGGAGCATGAAAAAACTCTCCTGTGAAAAAATTATATATTCTGGATTATGTTTGGGTATGAACAATTTTCAATGGGCAGATGGTAAGCAAGTGATGGGCAAGATAATTGTATTGCCCGAGTGTTATGACATGAAAAGAGCAAAGTAGTAACCAGTACCGAAATTATGAGGTGCCTTTGTTTCTGCAATGTTATGGCACCTCTTGTTCATCAGCCTGTGTGTGTTCCAGTCCTATCGGACCTGGCATCTCTGTGCACCTGATTCTGTTATTGTCTGCTTACACCTTTTCCCCATGTGGCATTTGAGAGAGCATTTGTGGTATGATTTGCAATCCTTCTCCATTTTAGCAGACCACCAGTATCTGGTGACATTTGAAGTGCTTTAGGACTGACTATTTATATTATCTAGTTAGCAAGAAAATTCTTGCTAAAATGAAACTTCTGTGCCTGACTGATTGAATATAAGAGTGAAAAAAGTGCACTCTGATTTATTCAAACTGATGAAATGTTTACGTGTAGCTATGTTAAAAAAAAAATGAAAACAGTTCTAGTGATAATTGCTTTCCACTTTGCTTAGCTCCAAACATATAGAATCTGGAGTGGTTTTAGCTTATGTTTTTAAACATCCTTGCTAGATGCTGTGAAGTCTGGTTTTGGGGGTGGAGCTGTGTTTTTTTCTGAGTGAATATTGTGTGCTTCAAGATAGTAAATGGGGAAAACAGTTGTGGTTTTTTTGTTTTGTTTTGGGATTTTTTTGGGTGGTGTTTTTTTGGGGTTTTTTTTTGTAATTTTGGCAGATGCTAAAATACCAAATTGAGAATGGATTTACTAATAGATACTTACCTGTAAGCAGTAATGCATTAGTGTTACTGGATGAACCAAAAGAAGGTAGTGATGAAAGCAGTAGCATTAGCTTAGTAAAGACAGGTTTGGTCATTCAGAATTATTTTAAGGTCCTAAAATGCTAAAGGGCTAATTAGGGCTAAATATTAGGGAGCACAGTTGAGCAATGTTCAAATAAAGAAGGAATTATTCATTTGGGAGTGAAAGACTCTAGTTGTAACATCTCAAATTTATCCTTACTGTTAATTTATATAGCTGAATTTCCACTTGAAAATGTATTATAAATCAGCTAAATCCTATTGGTATAACTTAATTGCTTGCAATTCAATAAAAGCTGGTTAAAGTATGATGCTGCATTAAATAAAAGACCCATTGCTTTCGCTCGTAGCTAACTCATGTGAATGTTAAATAACAGGTTTTGATTCAGGTCTTGTAACTTGTGTTAATGAATGTATTTATGCCATGAGTAGTTGTTGCTTGAAAGGGCTGTAGATGAGTTAAGAGTTGGACAGTAGTAAGTTGGGTGAAGATATAAAGAATTTGGCCAAACCAGCAGCTAAGTATCTCTTTCCTGAAAGGTTTTAACTCTCTTAAGGTGTGCAATGAGAAGCACTTGTATGGATTGAGTCAATGATGAGATGCACAAACAAATTGCTGGAAGAGTTAGTTATATAGTTTGTTCTGTGCATATGTGCTATAAAGTTTCAGTCACGGACTGTGGAAATATTACTCATTATTGTATTTCCATAGAGGAGTGTTTACTGCAGAGTTTTTGAGGAGGGGATTTTAAGGACTCTTTTGGAATATAGTCTTAGATGAATGTTATGAAAAGAGCAGTTGGTTTGTAAATGGTTTGGGAAATAGGGGTGAAAGAGACTTGAAAAGCCCTAGTCTATCTAGTGCTCAGAATTAGATGTCTCAGAATACTGCTCAATGCAGCCAATGAGCAAAGGCTCCTGAAAGTCAGTATCCATCCAAACAAAGTGTGTTTCACTGCTGTTTCTGTTCCTGGAGCTGCAGAGCGCAGGGGTGGACTTTGTGTGTGTCTCACAAATGTTTCCTGAGGGCCACTGCTCACAAACTTGCAGAAGAGCTGCTTAGCCAAGACCCTGCTGTGCTGTGGTTGGGATGGAGATCAGCTCCAGCTCTTTCCCCAAGGGTTCAGACCTGTTTCCTGCTGCAAGGAGCAGGCTGCCAAGGTAGACGCTGTTGAGCAGGAATCATGTTCCCTTTCTTCAGTAAATGCATGTCTTGGTGCAGAGGGGGTTACAGCTCTCCCATACTTACACAGATCCCTTCCAGGATAAAGTGGATGAGCTCAGAGTGGGGAATAAAGTCTGTTTGTCTAGTATCCTACATACCAGTAAAATCCAGCTGGCTAAAAGCTATCCCATTTCATTTCTGTTCCCCCCTTTCCAGAGTAGTGCTGGTTCTGTGATTTTGTTTTGTTTGGGGCTTTTATTATTTTATCCTTTTTTACAGTCCATTGTCTCTGTATGAACAGATTCAGAAAAAGGTAGGCCCTCTGTGCCTCCTGCTTCCCCCCCCCAGTGCTCCAGGTACACTGTTCAGAAATATGGATTGAAATATTTCCAGGCCAGAGGAGTGCCCTGTGTCATTTGGGGCTGTCCTGCCATGGTGGGAACCACACCATTCATGCAGTCCCTGAAATACAGTGGTCAGACTCTTGCTTTCTGTCTTCAACACAGCTAGGTGTTCTGCTCTCCTCTGGTTCTCCCAGGGCACTGCTCTCCTGATGTTTAGAAATATTCTGGCTTTCAGTTTAGACTTATATGTGGGCAGTGTGTATTTTCTCTTCCTCCAGCACTCATTTAGCTTTAATTTACTTAGGCTTGACATGTTATGAGCTTTTAGCCTTATCTCTGTCTAATAGGTTCCTATTGCTCCCCTCATCTTCGCATCTGTTCTAGTAAAAAATTCATGTTGTTAGATACGGCTGACCAGAATTGTACCTTGTATTCAGCTGATGTTACGCTAGTGGCTTGTGTGATGACTTTAATTCTTCCCTGTTTTAGCTGGGAATATTCCCTCATGATACAATGTAGGTCTGTTTGTCTGTCTTTTTTTTTTTAAATCTATTTTCCCCTTGCCAGATCACACTGGTGACTCACAGTTATCCTGTGATCAAGCCAGACTGATCTTTCCCTTCAGTATTGTCTAAGACGATCCCTGGTTTCCCACATCCTGTATGAGTGTGCTAATCACAAGCTTATTATCTCATGGTATAGGTGACCTTCTGCTATAGCTGCTTAGAAAAAAAAAAAAAAAGGCAGGGAGTGGGTTGTTGCAGTGGTTTCCACTCTGTCTTGTGATAATCTTGAGCTCGATAGTTCACATTTTCTGTGTTTGAGACAAAGTTGGCTGAATGAAGACTTAGGATGTCAGAGAAATAACCTCATTGTATATTGATGGGGTTCTGGTGTAAAATCATGTGAGGCTGCTTGGCTGTGTCATTGCAGCTGGAGTGTTATTTTGTATGACTGAAAGCAGAACTTGAAAGCCATGGAGCACTTGTCAAATAAGAAAGGAGGTGTGTGTGGTGAGTACAAACCCTGGCATTATGTAGTAGCTGAGAACGGGTTTTCAGGATTACAACTCTGGATTTAATTTTCTGATGTCTGCCAAAGCTTCTCAAGTGGGCTGTAAGTATTTTTTTTAATGCATTGTCCTTAACTTATCTCTGCCTTTGCTCTATATCTGTAATATGGGAGAAAGGTTTACCTTCTGGTCATGTGTTTTGTCTACTTATGTTGCAAGACCTTTAGGGAAGGAACTTCCTCTCCATCTCTGCGTACTGTCTGGAAAACCCCCTTGGCTGAAGGCTGTGGACCCTGTCACAGATTATGGCATTTGCAACATTTTCTTTAAAAAAAAAGAAAAAGTTTACAATAAAATAGTTTACAAGTGCAACTTGTTCACGAACAAGATATTCTAGTGATGGGTGCTGCAAATATTGTATACAAGCTTACTTGTAATCATATCGTGAATTTGAGATATATTTTGGTAGTCATGATTGAAAGTGAATACACTGCTAGTCTCCTTATTGAAACATTTATTTTCTCACTCCATTATTTTGATATTTTGCCAGATTTTTGTTATCTTTTTCTTTTGTACACTGATAAATAGTGAACTGCATTTGAAAACCATGCTGAAAAAATAAGTGTTTGGCCTGTCACATGCTTTTGTCTTCCTTTTAATGTGAAGTAAACAATCTGGTTTTCTTTTTAATGAAAGAATGGGAGATAATGGTCTTGTGTACATTTAAAACATTCTCATGTTCGAATGGAAATTTTCCCCTGGGTCTATCATTGTTCTCTTCAGCAGTTATTCAGTAATGACTATTTCTATATTGGCTTTAAATGTACCTCTGATAAAGATTGGGAAAACAACATTAGCACATGACATTTATGAGTTACATAAAATGAGACAATATTCAAGTACGAGCCATGAGTTCTTGAAAGCATATTTAAAGAAGCACCCAAGTACAATAATTGTCAGGGTGATGTTCCTCTTGCAGATTTCAGCTGCTGTTACTCATTAATTATTTAAAATTCCAAGTGCAACAACTCACAGCTTAGTGACTGAGTTAGTAACCTGCTGAGCCTCTGACCTAAACAATTAAAGCCAAAACATCTGGATTAAAATTCCATTTGAAAAGAAGATAAATTGATTATTTATTTCTCAGCTATGCAATTATCCTTTGCAAAAAAAAAAAATATTTTGCTTTCTCTTTGAGAAGGGAAAGTAAATCAGTGTGTCATCACCAGAGAAAATCCCAAACTGGGGTCAGAGTATCTGTGCTTCCAGATAATAATTTATGAGTCCAGAAAAATTGCTTCTTTCCAGCTTTCTGAGTTACTTTGCTCTTAAATTTATTTACTGATTTCAGAGAAGAGGAGCATATAAATCTTTACTTAAGATTTCACCTTCAGGAGGTGTCACTTGCAGCTTGCATAGCAAACCATTTCTGACTGGAGAACTGTCTTGTTTGTGTTAATGGACTCTGGATAATGGTGACCTTTTAGGAGGCTGCTACATGAATTTTGAACATTCTTGCATGTCTTCAGCATGCTTACAAATTAAAATACTGAGGATTGAGTCTTCATCAAATTACTTTAAAAAACACATTAGGATCATGATTTCATGTATGAACGCTCATGCAGTATGGCCAGGCAAAGGAAGGCAAAAAAAGAAGTGAGAAACAATGCACAAGAAGAGAGAAATACAAGCATAGAGTTAAGGATGCATTTTTTCTGTGTCAGAGAAGAAGCACTGGGTTTTGTGCCTCTTTGGCAGTGTGTTTATGGGGAGGAAGGGAGGGACATGACTGTAGAGAAGTAGATTGGGCCAAAGGGAGTCAACTTGGAGTATGGTGAAAGTCAGACCCTTTCGCAATATCAGTATTTATGCCAAATGTTACAGAGGAGAATCTGCTGGAAATCCATCCTGTTGGTTGATAGGTTTGCAGTATAGATAACATATATGAAGTCAGAAGAGAGAGAGAGAAAGATCAGGGAGACTTTTTTCCCTTTTAATTGAGGGGGACCTAGTGATTCAGTGTTATCTCACAGCACAGTTAATGCTGTCTGAAGGGGGTGAATCATCTCCTTGTTCCATCTGTCAGTCTGTTGAATATGAGAAGAGCAGGCATACAGTGCCTTTAATTCATGTGTGTTTAGAACTGCGGGTGTGCATTTTGTTGTCAGTCTCTACAAACTGTTAATGAAATACTGATCATTAAAGTGCCTGTGTTCTCCGGGAAGCTTAGGTAACCTACCTCACTTTGAAAGGGAGAATATACTGCTTAGCATTTGGAGAGGGCTGGTTTTTCTCAGCAGAGAACGGGAAAAAAGTGAGTTATCAAATATATCTTGGTTTTATTCTCTTGGCATTTTTATATTTTTATCAGAATAGAGGTGCTAGGTCTTGTCTGTTTTCAGAATACCTTAATCTCAGAAACTGAAAGTCTTCAAGTAACCAACAATTATAATTTTCTGTATCATGTCTCAGTTGCTTTTATTTTTGCCCTCTGGTACTGTTAAGATTGTTACTTTGGCCTGAAATTCTCCATTATTTGAATATGAATTTCATTCTTTTTTCATTCTTCTGGTAAATACTGCACTTGGGTTATATATTCTTGTGTGATGTTTCCTATTTTTCAAAACTACTTAAGAATCTAGGACAAATGTCTTACTTTTAGTTGTTGACTCACTGAGGTCAAATGTTGAGGTTCACAGCTGTGAAGGTGTATTTGTAAAGGAAATGTGGTACTACAGAAGCCATGATGGTACAAAGCACTGGTCTTAGGAGTCTGCATATCTTACAAATACATAGAATGAGGCTATGATATGTCTCTATTCTTAAACTTTTTATCTTTCTCTGTCCCATTTTTTTCTTTTTTTTTTTCATGAGATAATGTATTTTATTGTAGTATCAAATGATGTTGTCTCTGGAGCACATAGGTGCTGAAAAAAAAAAAGATGAATATGTGCCTAATCCTTTCCAGAAAGCTGGGAAAAATTGGTCCTAGCTCCAAGGTGTTGTATACCATGCAGACCTAAACCTGTATGAAAAAAGAAAATAAAAGCTCCCAGCCTATTTTATTGTGGTGTTGTGCATAAAAGACAGCATGTAGCAAGTAGACCTGTTCAGACAAATCAGTCTTAGTTTCATAGGAGAGCACCGTTTTCCTTTTGATGCATACATTCAGGGGTGGTGTATGTGTGGCCCTCTCTGTTCCCTAGACTGGGAACAGCTGAGAGGCACGAGTATCTCAGTAAAGTCACAGAATACTTACAAGGAAATCCACGTTGAGTCAAGACCCAGTTGTAGGTGCAGTGCTAGAAGTGCAGCAAGCAGAAGGGACGGAGCTCACATGTGCTGGGTGCATCTGTACCTTGCCCCAGGCCTTTGGGGTGCTACCTGGCTCCCTCCTCAGATGCATTGCAGGTGATAAGGAAATTTCCTTATGACCCTGCAGGTGGATTGGCAAAGAGTTCACAGGGCTTTGCTAATCTTAGTGTTGTGAAGACAAACAGTAAACATGTGGCTAACGCCAAATGATTGTGGTCATCGATGAGTTCTGTTTGCATAAAGGAGTGTAGGTACCAGCATGTGCTATGTGACCTTAGGGGAGCATTTTTCTCTTTGGGAAGCAGAACAGCCCTGTTGAGAAATTTTCTTTTTCTTAGTGGACAGGGTGGATGGTGCTCTAGCAAGGAGAGTAGAGTGGGTTGAAGGAAGAAAGCAGAGAAAAGAAAAAAAAACCTGCGCTACAGAAAATAAACGTGGCTTAGCAATTTCATAGTAATCTCACTGTTTTCTAGAATCAAGTTTGGACTATGCTCAGTGTGCTGAGGTGAAATTCCTGGAAATCACATACTTTTGTAAAAAATAACGTGCAGTATCCTTCTTGCTGGCAATAGAAGATAATGGTAATCAAAACAGTCAGGAAACATCTTAAACCTTGGGTCCTGCTCACCCTATGGCAATTTTAGGAAATAGTTTGCAACAACGTTTTTTCACAGCATATATTCTCTCTCACTGTTTTAACCTTTCTTATGTGCCATTGTGTTGCAGAAAATTTTAGAGAAAATTTAAATAATTTTGGTGTCCTTTGCAATGAGACATGTAGTGTGTATGAATTACTGAGCAATTGTGCTAACACTGGAGAGTACTTTCTCAGGTAAAAGTGTTTCAGAACTTGGCCAGTCTCTCAGAGGAGTGGTTTTCTAGGCCTAGTGTCCTTGCTATGGTACATGCAGTTATCTGTAAACGCTAAAATTGCTGTAATATCTACATAGGTCAGGACTGTGGCATGCAAGACACTGTACAAGCATGATTAAATACATCTGTAAGTACTAAACTCCTGTTGACTTCTCTGATTTATAGGCTATGGTTACCACTTGTTTTTGATAATTCATGATAGAAATATGTCTGGAATAATGTGTTTTTCTTTCAGAGAAATATGATTGTGGAAGTCAAAAATGAAATAAAGTTTGCTTTAGGAAGTACTGCACTCTTTCACAATAATGAAAAGATATATCTGTGTTAAATAACAATGAAACTTGTAAGGGATTTAAGGCACTGTATTTTATGAAATGATTTAACAGTTGAATTAAGGGGGTGGGATTCCTGTGGAGCAATTGATCCATGAGGCAGGTTACTTTAGTAACGTGGTTGCTCACATCAGTCTGTGAAGCGCCTGACTGTGGCTGCTGGTGGATTTACCTGCAGGTCACTCATTCGTGCCTGCTGGAGGTTTTCTTTCTTGGTGAGTTGGAATATTTGGTTACCATGATGAGGGAATTCTGAAGAAGCAGATGAGGCATGCCCAGTGCCTCAGTCTTGTTTTGAAAGAAGATGAAGTGAAAGGCTTCCTTGGAAAGATGTGTATCACACTGAGAGCCTAAAAAACCACTCAAAGATTTCCATCTAGCTGGCAGCCACTGCTGTGCAATGTGTCAGCTTGCTTCCCAGGAAGCTATGTAACCAGGACCTGACACTACCACAAACAAAAAAAAAACCAAACAAACACAAAAAAAACCCCAAAAAACCAAACCAAGACAAAACCCCAACAACAAAAAATACCACAAACCCTTGGTTAAATTTGTAATTAAGAGTTTACATTAGGAGTCTACCAGAATTAGAGAGAACTTACACATTTCTTAAAAAATTACACTTTTTTCTGATAAGATCTGCATATAGGAGTAAAATGTCATATTTACTTGTATAAGAATAGTTATGAATTTAGCAGGAAGTTTTAAGTAAATTCCTCAAATATTTTTATATTCTGTGGTTACCCTTCCCATGTGTGAGTAAGGCTAGGAGCACTTGTAGCTCTGCACTATTACCCAACATCAGTCTGTGATGAATAAATATTCCTAGACAAGGTAGTAATTATGTTCTGATACCTGTAAATATGTAAGTCCTTGCATACCTTTATTATAACATGTAGTTCTGTTGAGTCATAATTAATGTGTGGGAAGAGGTAAGATGATATTTTAAAATCCATTTCAGCATCAGGTGATACACATTCAGTAGTTTATGCTTTTTTATTTGAAGTAACCATTATTGTTCAATAAAAGTGCTCCATGTGGATTGGCTTACAGACTGTTTTGAGTCCTCAATTACAATATCACTTGTGTGAAGTCTGATGACTACATGGGTGAACTTTTTTCAGGCTCCTGTAAGAAAATGATATTTTGCAGTTAAAACTGCATAACATGCAGGAAGTAATGCCATTGCATTTCTTGTTATATTCAGAAGGTTTGGAGAAGTGTTTTTCTGCCTTTCACTGAAAATTCTAAATCATAAATGTCTTTATAGGACAGTGGGTGTGTATGGGAAGATTACTAGAATGACTTGTTTAGCTGCAGATATCGACAGGCAGACTAGAATGGGCTAAAAAATGCTACAATGATATATGTTTCTAAACCCCTATTTTTGATCAACTGCTCAGATGAAGATAAATTACATGATGCCAATGTAAGTGTATTATTATAATTATTATAAGTATGTATTGTGTAGAACAGAGTTTTTCCGTCTCTCTTTTTATTTTCAGTTTTGGAATATAAGTTTTTCTCCTTGTGTAAGGCACTGGCATTTCTGTAGTTGTTGCTAGTTGGAATATGGGTTCCTGATGTGAAGAGAATGGGAAAGCTGCTTGGTCTAGGCTTCCATCAGGTTATCTGTTAGACTAACTCTGTAAGAAGGAGAATTGATGGGAGGAGACCCTTAATTTCATTTCCCCGGGCAAAATCCCTCGGCTCTTTTTGGAATTGCTCAAAGCAGCCGGCATAGGTGGAGCTACTGCTGTATCAGTCATGGATTGGGAAGTGCCAAGTCATGGCAGCAGAGCTGATTCAGCTCAGTAGGTGGCTGTGGCATAGTGCTGAGGCAGCTGGATGGCTCTGCTGGTGCCACCTGCAGCGGTGCCTCACAACTTCCTGCCCCAATTCACTCACTTCACCCTAAAGACTTTTTAGGTAGCAGAAGTGTTTTCAACTTTTAGTCCTGTTAAATCAGTTTACTCGTGTGGCCTTTAATTTTCTGAGCCTCTCAGCTGATTTTAATATGGAGCCAGGAACTCCTGATGGTGAGTTTTATAGGGAAGCTGCTGATGTAACTCTGTCCACTGCAGGCATGCAGGGTGTCCCCTCTCATTTGTGACTCAAGCTCATGTGCAAAATTTGTCATCTCATAGGATTTACAAAACTTGCAGGGTTTCACTAGGAAGCTTTTTGGCAAGTGCTGTTGTGGTCATAAGCTTGATCCCGTGTGCAGGCCTGTTTTGGCAGCTTATTGTTAGGTGTGATTCATGTGAGATTCAAAGAAGGTATTGCATTTCCACAGTGCTTCTGTTTCTTCATTGCTTGGAGCACCATGACTGTTCTTGTGGCTGATCATCAGAGCTGAATCATTCATGGAGAGGTGCAAAGAGTGTTGTTCAGTTGATGGACATTGTTAAGAAGTGTAAGAAGCTGTGTCTTCACTTCATACAGAGCCGCTTAGTCTGGCAACCTGTACATGATGAAGGTGACTAAACAGAAAATATGAATCTTTTTCCAGCTGAGATGTTTAGAATAGTTGGCTGCAAGTTCCTACAAAGATTGTAAAAGTGAGTAATCCCGCTGAAGTCAGTGACTCAACTCATTGCATAAAGATTGGCGCAGGTAGAAACTGTGCAGTGTGGTCTCCCTCCGGACAGTAAGAACCAAAGTCGGTGTTTAAGCCTCAGTGTTTAATTCTGAAGTGAAAACAACCTGTGTGCTCAGTTTTTAGCTAAGTAAGGTGGATTTCTGCTTGAGGCTCGAGTGAAAAATTAAGTCTTTGTTGCTATAAGTGCTTGCATGTATGTATGGTTTTACTTCCTAATCAGATATCTACAGAATATTTGGCACTATACAACTTCTTTCATAATTCATGTCAGATTCTTGGAATCCTTTCTTTGCCAAAGGATTACTTATATTTCACTGTTTAATAGGTAGTATGAAGAAATCTGTAACATTTAGGATACCCTTGCTAGTGGTTGGTTGCTTTTGTCTCTTTGGCTGAAAAGTAGTTTTATTGCTATGTGAGGAATTAATAGCAGTTATCTGTAGCTCACTTCTCTTCAGTTGAAGCACCTGCATTCATTTAGGTGTAAAAAAAGAAAAGATAAAAATAAAATCTAGTTGTGAGTGTTTTATGGGCACAGGGTGGTTGTTTGTGGAGCAGTACTCCAAAGAATAGAGGGAGGCAGGAGGACAGGATCACAAATGTGGTCTGCAAGTGTTATGTTGGCTTCATCATCTGTGCACTTAAAAATAACATTTAGAACATTTGCCTTTATATTCTGCTGTAGTCATGTTTTACAGTTCTACTCTGCTTTCCTTATGCTGGGAAGTAGGTGATGAGGAATGCGCTGCTGCTCATAATTTGTAGAGCAAAGACCAGTTTGAGGAAATTCAGGTCTGAGACCCAGCGTATATGAATTTATTTGTATTTTTCCTTCAAAAATTTTAGAATGTCAAAAATGGGTGAATTGATTGTGCTGATCTCACAGTTGCAAAGTACAGGACTTTTTGGTTTTTCTTTTTTGTGGGCTTTTTTATCTTGTATGCAATAGATAGTGTTGATTTGCTTTCAATTTAGCAATAAATTCTATCTTGAATGCACTTACTGAGTTTGGATGTTTTTTTAATTTTGATTTTGTGAGACCTTGGAAATGGATTTTTGTAAGGGCTTATTTAATTGGATATAGTGATAAAACATGGAACTTAGAGCACACTGAATTCAGTGAATTGCCGGATAAGCACTGTAGACCCTCAAAATTTGAAATTTATCACTGGGGGTTGGGTGGGGTGTGAAGTGTCTGTGTAAATAAATCTATCAGTCTCTCCAAAAGTTGGAGTAGAGATACAAAATTAGATTGATTACTTATGACTGCCCATCACAGATGTGTGTGTACTTTGTCAAAAGCAAAGTTTCTGTCTCTAGAATCCTGTTGTACACAAATCAGTGTGTGTAGCTGGGGTTATAACAATATATGGGTTTGTATAGCCTATTGTTGTAATTCATGCATATAATTTTAAGTCATGCATGTAATTTTAAGTCTCATGACTTCAAATGCTGTGATGCACTGCATTCAAATCATCTCAAGGCAGCAGCTGCAAGGTCCTATACAGACACCTGCTTCTATGACAAGAAATATGTGGCACAACCATGAGTGTGTGCTCTAAAAGCAAATTTGTGTGTTGTGGTTTAACCTTCATAAGCTCTGTTAAGCTGAGCTGACAGGATGAGCCAGAAAATATGAAGAAAGAGTTGGCATTACTCTCTTACATGCTCATCATGAAAGTGGGAGCTGTAAACAACTCACATGTTCTAACCTCCACAGCAAATTGTTAGCAGTTTGTGTGGTGTTTTTTCACTAATTGCTGTTTATATAGTGGTAAATGTGAATTCAAAAGAACTTACTTGAACGTTTATGGAAGTTTATAGTAACAAATTATTTGAGCTGTACTGCACTGTTTGTTATTAAAACTATAGTATCAAAAGACAGGGCCTCTACCTAATTTCTAATCTAGTTTTGTTTTATGTGCAAATTTCAAAAAGAACATTTAATTTTTTCCTTCTCTTTTATGTGATTTTTCTTAATAGAAGTAGGAAAGCTTTCTGCTATTGCTTAAATGTGCAAAATAGACCAGATAAGCATGTGTTTTCTTTTTTTTAATTAGGGCCTTTCACAGATTTTACCTTGAATTGTAAAAATTGTCATTGAATGTGAAAAATTTCTTTGTTATGTATCATATTTGTATTTCTTTACAAATTTATTGGTTTCAAAATTGTTGTTTTGTTTTTATCTTTTCAGAATTTAAAGTTTGGTGATCCATCATGGGGAACCATGTAGGAAAACGAGAGCATAGCACTGAGAAGTCAGCCAAGGTGAGTGTAGAAAATGGAAGAGAGAGAGCCACTTACACAGTATGTATTCTGTGAAATACAGGGGATTTTTAGGACAGTAGTTGTTTACCAGATCACTGTTATCATTGCTGTTTTGTAGTTTACACTGTAAAGTGACCCTGTTTTTGAAAGACTGTCCTATGAGATGTGGCCAAATGAAGATTTTGTTGTGCTGGATTTAGTGAGAGATGTGATGTTTGATCCATAGTTGATAATAATCTTAGTTATGGTGGTAATGAATGAAAGGGACTTAGAATCATGATGTTGCAGAGTTTTTTAAGAGTCAGTGGGCAGAGTTATATTCTGTGTGTTGACAGTTTTTCATTTAGGCAATAAAATTGGCTTCATCCATAAGAGACACTATGAAAAAATAGGTAAAATAAGAGGATTTTTAAGGACAAGATTGTCAATCCAAGGAGATATAGCTTTAAAAATCTCCTCCCTTGGAAAAAAAAAAAAAGGGAACTGTCAAAATATTCATTGGAAGTTAGTATTTGATTCCCAAGCATCTGCTGACACTGTTGTGTATTCTGCACAAAATGTGGTATTCTGTTTGCCTTGTGATAATATCTTGTTTATTTGTTTTTCTGTGTTGTACCGGAAGAGATTTCACACATCTTAAAACAGGACATCTTTCTATATATACATTTAAAAGTAGAAAAACCCCACTGCTTGTTGCTAGCTATTGCTATCTTCCCTCCACACAACCTCATCCAAAAATAACAGTTTACAGTCTAAGCCCACACTGTATCAAGCTATTGCCCTTTGCATTGGACATAAGCTATAAACAGATAGTTCTGGGCTTTATCTGGAGCAGTGTGGGTATTTTGCTGTGGCAGATTATCAGCTATCCCCAAAAGGTATGCAAACTAGAACTCATACAGTTATTAGTTCCTTGCCATCTCCTTTAGGAAAATGCATAGTCACACTGGAAGGGACAGGGAGAAAGCAGCAGGAACAGAGTGTCCTCTGGCTACATACAGTTTTGTTTTGTGTTGGTGCAGTATTTTGCAATATGCTTTTGAGGCCCAAAGTTTCAGTTTGAGTACAAACAAGAGGATGAATCCCAGGTTGCTGTCTTGTGGTGGCTGGTCTTGCAGACTTGCCCTGTAGAAAACTCAGTTGTACAGAAAAGTCAAATGCAGCAAACAGAAACATTTAGCCAAATATTTTGTTCCTTTCTGAGTAAGCATGTGATATCCTGCAGGTATGCTATATTAAGTTTACAGAGTTTGATGGGCTGCAGTACACCAAATACCCCCTGCTTTGGTCTTTGAGGATAAAATTTGGTTGAAAAACCATGTTGTATCTTCTCTCCTGCTGTGGGATCACATGTCTTTGAGGCATCTGGATGGCAGGTGGGTGAGTTGTGGGGAACATCTGCATTCAAAAAGCTAAAAATTCTTCAAATTGTAACAGCCTGTGCAAGAGGTGCAAATTCTGTGGTGGTGAGTGAGAGTCAGGTGACTGTGAGTCTACCCTTGGTATTTAGGACAGAACTACAAGGAAATGGATTGCTGCAATTCTTTAAACTTCCTTCTTTGTCCTATCAGTTCATGGAGAATACTTGATTCTGCAATCAAAATAAAATTAGTTTACCAAAATTGTTTTGTGAAGCAGGAACTTACTACTGTAGTAATATCTTCTGTCCTTCACTCATCTTCCTAGAGGGTCAAAAAACCAAAACACCAAACCCCTAAACTTTTAAACTGGCAGTGCTTGATCAAAATCTCCCTTCATGCACAGAGATGTGCATGATCTCCCTTTATCTAAAACAGTAATCATGCCACAAGAAATTACAAGGCCATAGATTTAAAATCAGGAAATATATCATTAGGACACATATATGGATTCTCTATAGCTAGTCACCCTTGATTCAGCATTAAATTTCTTAGCAGTTGCATTAACCAAACCAGTTTGTTTTGGGTTTTTTTCCTCTTGTTTTCAAAGTTGAAGTAGGGCTTTTGTTGTTGTTCAATATTGCTGTAGATTAGAACTGTTTCCCACTAATCTTCTAGACCTGCTGAAGGCTTAAAGACACTACAGTGGAAATGCTGAACTGCCTCTCCTCACTTGTAGTAACAGAACTGCAAGAAGGAGACAAACGTCTCATCAAGGGTCTTCCTAAATTTCATTACTTTCACTCTTCAGGCTGTTTACTGTAAGTCCTTTCCCAAAACTGTAGGTCCAAAGGAAAAACATGATTTTCGGCAGCTTCTTTGAACCTTTGAGGTTAGATTTACAGCCACTGTACTGCTCCTGGACTGGTAGACCATTTCTCCACAAAGCCATTTTATGTGTAGTGACGTTAAGGAGACTGTTGCCAATTGCAGCAATCCCAGTTCTTGGCTGTCCAGTAAATGTCCTTTAATCCAGCAATTACTATGAGGTTGGTTTGGTAGTTTCTGGAGTTGACATCTAGTTTCACTTTACTTTTAGTAAATTTGTGTATTTGATTTACAAAATTAGAAGTGGACTTCTGGAAAGCAATTACTTCATGAAACGTCTAAGGTGACACTAATATGTTTTCAAATTAGGAAATTTACAGAAGACGTTAAGATGGCTTCCCATGCTGTGACCCTTCCTTCAAATTATTGTTCTCCTCCTGATTTATAAATATGGCAAGCTACAGTGATTATTTAATAAATAATGAGATACTGTGAAATTAAGTGAATGTTTTGAAAAATATTTGACCTAAATATTGTGGAGGAATATTTACAAAACCCTTCCCTTTTACTCACAGCAATAGCATACACCACCTAATTTCTGTGGGATTTCTTTCTTGTATGTTTAATGGATCTGCATTTTTTAGAGTTTTGTAAGATATTAAAAAAACCTCCTCAGTGAACCCAGCATTTTATCTTCTCTTTTTACTTTGAATGATACTAGACTTTGCATCTGCTTAATGCGTTAGTAAATGTTTAAGTATTTATTTTGTTTACTTTCTTCTTAGTGTTAGTACTTGAGTTTGAACTTAACATAAATATAGAAAGAACAACAATAACAAAATGAATAGGCTGTCATGAGTTTATTGCCCTGAATTTCTTTAACTTCTCATGGAACTAAATGTAGAAGAGTAAAAAGAATAGACAGTGGAATTTTACTGGTTCAGTGTTCTAGTTGCTGTGTGCTAATTTGTCATCATTGTGCTACAAAGTGGCACAATCTCTTTTGCAGTGACTAAAGCTGACAGTGTTAAAACAGCACAGTTCTCTGCTGCTCCTCATTAGAGAATTCTGCACAGCACATTATTGCCATACCAAACTCTTTGAACTGTCTTGCTATGTGTGAAAACTGGCCCTAAATGTCATTGATTGTTTAGGAAGAGGGGTTTGGAAGGAAGGTCTGGCATTGTCCCACTTATTCCAGAACAACATTCAAATGCACCTGGTCCACGTAGCCTGGTTTCCATGGTCACATAATGGGGAGCTGGAAATCAAGCTTGTGACCTGTTGTGAAAGATGCACTGCACTGCCATGTCAAGGGATTGCTCAAGAAATTTTTACAGGCCTGGGACATGTTAGATTATGGGAAATGCTGGATTATGTACGTAGTTCATGTCCTTTATGTAATTGGGGTGTGCTGTAAGAAAACAGCCAGGAACCAAACCCAACTGCCACTTCTGGTACTCAGCTCTGAAAAGCCTTGGGAAATGTAATGGCAGGCCAAAACTGAAAACATACATAATGATGAATAGACATTCAGTCTTCAATTTAATGTTTTCTTGAACTAAAAATGATCTGTTAATAATGACCAAGTCTTGCTGGGTAATGAATGTGTGAAAAATCTTGCTTTTGATTGTCCTGTGTTATGTACCTAGATTCAATAATGTATTTTGCAGTGATTGATTTGATATCACTTCAATAAACTGACTGGTTCTCAGTGTTTAAGGAGAGCTCAGCATAACCACTTCAAGCTAAATTGCTTCAGTGAGCATGTATCAGTAAATCAGATAGTTTCTGTGCTGCTTTAGAGGAGATTCCATTTCCTCTTTTCCTCTCCTCTTTTTCTTTCCTTTCCTCTCCCTGTTACCTTGCTAATGTTGTGAAATTAGCACCCTGTCTAAGGCTGCAGTCGGGTAACACTGATTGAATATTTTCTGTCTCTTCCTGGTGAAAGGGAGTTGAAATTCTTAAGATGACTGGCACATGATGGTAGTTGAACTGTTCGTCTCATACATGCTCAGCGATCTGCAAGCATAAAAGCTTTCACTACCTCTCATGGCTTAGGCTGCTTACAGACCTGAGCTGTATGTGTGGTTTTTGCCAGGTGCTTCCTCTTGGTATGCATCATAAATTATCAAAAAAGGAAAAAAACAACAGATGGAACACTTTTTACTTGCTTAGTTAATTGCTCTGAAGTATTATTTTTGTAAGATAAAAGTTTATTATTTTTTAATACCTACAGCTTGAGAGATGTAACATAGATATTGTATGGGTTTTGAAGTCTGGGGTACACTTTTCTGTAAAAAAATAAACAAAAAGAAATAGTCTTATTATCATACAAATTTAATCACGAAGCCTTCTCACTTTTTTCCCCCTAGCAAAGTTGTATAGCACTATTTTTATTTTCCAGTGTAATTGTGTGTTTTCTCAGAGTTTTACTCTTTCCTGTAAAGCAGTAAAGAGCACAGGAACTATTATGGTGTATCCTTTGCTATTTGATGGATTGATTAAAGCACTCCCCCTTGAGCCTCTATGTTTTTTGAGGGCAACCAAAAAGGAGAAAAAAAAAATTAAAACGTTGAGAGTGTCAGTGTTTTCTGTGAGAGATTTGATGAGCATTTTCATCATTTAGTTTTACAAGTTAGATATGCTCTGTAGAATCCTTATGACCAGCTGGTGTCTGGTTATGCTGGTGCCTGGTACAAGGAACTGCTGCATTTGGAAGAGGCCAATCTTCTTCAGGGGTGTGAAGGGAAGTTCTGGGTAGTCAGGTTCCACAACACCAGTTGAATTTGATAGATGTCTGTTCTCCTCATGTTCTACCATCAACCTGGCTTTGCTCTTGAGCAAATCCTCATGTGCTCTCTGTGTCTTCCTATCTCATTTCTTAACCTTCGTGCTTTCTAACTGGATGGTTTGTTGGGATAGAGGCAATGTCATTCTGTATTAATAGTAGTGCTTGGAGACATTGAGTGGAGCCTTCAGGGACTAATGTGCTTCTGCTGGTGAGATGATACAGAAATGAGTTACTGTTTGAAACCTCTGAGAATGCCAAGCATAAAGTAGCTGTGACATCTGTCCTCAAAAATTACCCATAACACCAGCACTCAGTATGGTATCAGAAGTCTGTGTTAATGTTTCAGTGGGAAAATAGTTCTACTATGAAGTTTAAAGGAACAACTTGTGTCTAAATCCAAGTAATGTGTTTCAATACTTGACTGTTCATTAAACTCTTTGGGTGCTGGATTTGGTACAGTCAATTGTAGCTGCAGCAATTAATCTTTCTCATGTCTAAAATATAGCAAGCTTGTTGAAATTCTGTGAGGACGATAAATTGTCCCTGAATTGAAGCTGATACTCCTACACTTCCATGTTTTCCTTCGTTGCATGTGAAGGCTACTGTGCAAGAAATGGGTGGAAAAGATAAAAGGTGAGAAGCAAGGCAGGTACAAGTGAGGAGCAGCTTCTGGCCCTGCCACAGCGCCCATTGCTAATGTTTAAGGAGTTGCCTGAATTGTATAACCATGGCAGTATACCATTAGATGTGTGTTTCAGTGAAAAAGTGAGTAATGTGTGGGCAATGAAATAAGTTGCAAGTGTGTTTTTCTGCTTTGCATGCAATGGCTAAGTCCTAGTGCTCCTTGGTTTGGGTCTTGAGCTGGTTAAGCCTGCATGATGTAAAAGGAAGAGGTGCAGTCACTGTGGTTTTGGCTGGGGAGGAGGTAGGGTGTTGGGCTTTGTTCTCCCACCCTCAGCCTGCAGAACTGACTGAAAGAGGGAAGTGCACGCTGTGCTTTTTTAAGGACTTGTGCTTCAGATGCCATGTTTTTGTGCTAGTTTTCTACAGTTCCCTCCTTGTTAGCTTTGATGCAGAACTAGATAAATGTCCTGTCAAATGAGTTTAATGCCAGTGCCACTTAAATTAGCATGGAGCTGGAAGAACAGGGGTGCAATGCAGTAGGCATTCTTTGTGAACTCTGTGTGAACTGTTCTAGCTGCTGAGATGACTCTTCTAGTAAATCAGCCCATACTTCAGCACGAGAACATGTTGTTCAGTGTTTTAGCACCTTCGTGCCATAAAAATGAAGGGAAAGTTGTTGATATTTTTAATTTTGGGGAAGCAGTAAGTGACATGGTGATCCTGAAAGGGAGCAGTGTCCTCCTTCCTCACGGAACCTTTTGTGCTTTTACTGTTGTGGTGGTTGTGGATCAGCTTGTGGCAGTAATGTTGTACCACCTCCTCTGAAACTGGGTCAGATGAAAATTCTGATTTGTTACTTTGACTATGGTTGCATTTGAGAAGAGTTTAAAAATCTTCTGCAGTAATGTGTTACCTTAAGATGCAGTTATATCTGTAAAATAAGTTGTGGTGAAATGTATTCACCCTTTTACAGAAATGGCCAAGCTTTACCTCTGGGTGTCCAGTGTCAAACCACAGCAGAATCTCCAGTGTCTAAGACAGTGACTGGCAGACCTGCCCTGTAGCACTTACTGAAGTATTAAAACCTGTTAAAAGTGCATTTTAAAGTTTGTTCTCATCTTTTTCCTCCTAGTGCTAATTCAGTGGTGTTTGCTGCTCCTGGGCGGCAACTGTGAGGAAGAGTTCTGGAGCCATGTTTTATTGTAATTCTCAGTTTCTCACAAGTGTATTTCTGATAATGCAACTGACTGTGCGCATAGGGTAGTTGTAGGACATAGTTTTACTCTCTGCATCAGTACAAAGTCAAAACACTCTCATATCAGATGCGAAATACTCTGCCATGAGAAAAGAGGGGTTCCACATTAAGCTGAGTTGAGTTTTGCTGTCATTTGTAAATTCAGCAAGTGTGCAATGGACATTGGAAGGAAAAGGTTGTAGGGCTTTCCAATGCAAAGTATTGCTGACAGTAACTTCTTTTTGCACTTCAGAAGTTGAAGTTCTTGAGTAATTGGAGCTATTTGTATAGTGAATAAATTTAACTTGTCTGCAGCTACAGTTCAGAAATGGATTTTTCCACTTTGAGGAGAAATGCTGTGGAATGATTTTCCTTTTTATTTAACTTTTTCAGGCCGTCTGCTTTAAGTAGATGGAAATACTTTGGTAGAATTTGCCGGGGGAGGAAAAAAATGTTTTTGTAAAAGGAAATTGAAAAACTTTTAAGCAGAATAATATGATGTTACTCTTGATTGCTGAGATAAGATTTGCTCTTAAAAATATATGATCTTTCAGTGCAGCATCCAGTGGATGTGGCCATAAAGATATCAAAATTTGCATAGAGCTAAAAGCCACAAGTTACATGCTGGTTACCTTGGATGATTAGGGGGACTTCTGAGCATCAGTTGCAGTCAGGAAGAGGCAATAATGGAAATCTTGCATTTTTGTCACAGTGCCACACAGTGATGTTCAGGCTGGTGTGGCTGGACTTAGAATTGAAAGCTGAATTTAGGGAGGCCTGAGGGCCCTCAGCTTGCTTGGAACTCTAGGCAGCTCAAGAAACATTGACAAGACCCAAGAGACCCAGAAATCTTAGCAAGTCTGTCACTAATGAGATATATCTTCAAACAGGCACTTGTCAAAACAATAGTTGCCATTTTTGGGTCCTCATATTTTCCTGTTCAGTGTAAGAGCTTCAGGAATGGATTCATTGTTAGGTGGTGCAGAAGTTTTCAGATGAATTATGGAAATACCAATATACTGGAGATGTTTTGATTAAAAGAAATTGAGGCCGTGATGTTGAAATCTGAGTCATTTGGCTTTTTCTTGTTTTGGTTTTGTGGTCATACCTAACTTATCTGTCTAGCTCCTTCCTTTATCTTACTTCTGCTTCTTTCACCCAGTTTCTTCCTGCATGCTACTTTCTGCCAGCACCTCTGATGTAGTCAAAATGCATTGCTATGATTTTTCTGGGGTATTAGAAATACTCTTTAGCTGCTAACAGTGAAGAGATGGCCTGTTAACAGGCAGTCTGATCAGGAAGGTGTGAACACCACAGAAGAAAACAGAGAAAATTTGCACTTTTCTGACAACGCACATCCACCGGAATAATTACTTTCAAAAGCACTTTCTTCAAGCCAGTTCTCTCTCTTCATGTTATAATATGACTTTCTGCAACCTTCCCAGCCTACCATACATTGCTTCACAAAGCAATCCAGTAGTGCCATTGTCAATATTTGAAAAACAAAGCAATATTTTGTTATTTTTGTGACCAACTATCATTGTCACTTACATACTGTTTGGTCATAAAGTTGTTTTGGATTTTTGTATTTTTACCTTGTACCTGTTAAAGAATTTGTTATATGCAGCAATTGCAAGAATTTCTGTGTCGTCCTTTTGGGGAAATGTGGCTAAAATTTGTCAGTGTGAAGTGGAACTGGAAAAACTTTAAATGCGACTTTTGTTCCTTTTGTGCACAGATATGTAAGTATGCACATGTCCTACTGAAAAAAGTACAAGTGTATATTTAAAAAAAATATATATATATATAAATGCAAGTATATATTAAAGTGTTGATACTGCGCTTCTATCCTGTATGGCTGCAGGTGTGCCCCCTGTATTAGTTTCAAAAGGCAAGACCAGTAGCCTTTCACCCTGGGGAGTCTGTTCATTCTGATCTTCCCTGTGAGCTACAGACTAAATGTTTTCTTAATGCTAAGCCAGAGCTTTCTGCTGCAGATGAAACTTGCCTTATGGTACACAGCGATAAAGCCTGAATAATCAGTGCTTTTTTTCCTTTAGTCTCTTGTCTGAAATTCCAGACAATTCTGGGTTTTTGAGGCTTGGAAGATGAAAGATGTGAGAAGGTGAGAGCATGTGAGACTCAGAATCTCAATTCAATACCTGTAACACTTGAGAAATATTTATAGATCATAAAATATATTTAATACATTTCATTACTTAATAGGTATTGTTTAAAATGAAATATCTTTAATATATTTAACAAATCTATAGTACTTGTATAAATAAATATATCTTCATATTCTAGGAGGGGCTTCGTAGCTCACAGTAGGTGAAACCCACTGCATAAAGCAACAACTGTTTTGTCTTTGGTGCACTACTGCACAGAAAACTCAGTGTGTTTGGGATGATTGACATCATTTCTGGAGCTTGGTCACGTGAGATGAGATTCTAGGTCAAGGCTGCACACAATGTTATATTTTTGTGCTGAAATAAATAACTTGTCATGTGCTGCAGGATACTTGCTGATAGAAACTTGCTGAGAGGAGCTCTTCTCCTATGGTGGGGTGCTAATCTCCAGTTTCCTTCAGAATCAAATCTGTGTTTGGAGAAAACCTATGTTATATATTTTATTTAAGATGGATCTGAACCACTGTAATCCATTACATTCAGATTGGCTTAAGTGAAGCATGTTTGTTTGTAGGTGCTGACAATGTGTCCTGAACATTCAGCTTTAGGATACTTTTATTTGACAAATTAATTTTAATGTTGATATTTTGTTTCTACAATACAATATTTTTAAAAAATTCAAAAGAAAAGGTTTTTCTTTACATGTGCTTCAGCTAATTTCTTGCTGTATACTTATATGGCAAGGGTATTGGCAAGGAAAAAAAATAGATTAAATACCTACTAAAAATTAGGCTTTGACACTTTTTCCTCTTGTTTGACCTCAGTGTTACGTGTTCTACTTTCCTGCAGTCTTCTCAGGAAAGGAAGGAACAAAACTACATTCAGGAGTCTCTTCAATATACCTTTTCAGTCTGTTGCCTTCTTTTCCTTTCCACTGACATTTTGTCTATTTTAAAAAATTATTTATTATTATTATATTAGGCTATGCTATGTAGTCCTTATAAGGATTGATAAAACAATATACAAATGAAAGTTTTATGGAGCCTGGGGGAAAGGATCCACAAGATCCCTGTTATTGGATGTGGGCAGCTCTGGGTTCTAATACCCTCTCAGCAGATTGTACAGGTGTCCTGGCTGGTGGCTTTAACTCCAAGTACAAGAACAACCAGTGGAGCAAGGGATATGTCTGCCTTTGGCAAGGGATGCTGAGATCTTCCAGGCATCAGATCCTGCTCTGGGATTTTGCAGAGTTCATAATGCCATAGCATAATGCAGTTAATACTGTAATAATGTAATATTCTATAGCAGCTGTTGCAGTGTTGAGCTGATTATGGAAGAATAAAGGGTTTATGGCATTTTGGAAGTTTGTAGGGCTTGACACACAGACTTTGTATCAACTAAATTGCACGTCTTTGATAATTCTGATGATGTCTCTTGCTGCTGTATGTAAGGAACAGGAGGGACCCTCTAAATATGTCTGGCATGTATCCCCATGGGAGATGGCTCCAGCAGGAGCAGGGGCCCTTGGCTTCGATCCCAGCTTTGAGCTCTGGTCTCAGCAGATGATGAGCTGTTCTGGGTTTTGCCCCATGGGCTTGCTTTAACCAAGCAGGCTGCAAACCGTGGGCTGGCAGAACAGGTGCAGAGCTGCTGTCTTTGTGCTGGAGCCAGATGGCCATTTAATTGTCCCAGTCACTGACTAAGGCTTGGCCGAGCCTCTTGCTCAGTTCTCAATTCTGCTGCTGCACTGCCGAGTTGGGTCTTGTGGCCCTAAGAAAATGAGCACTTCAGGGACAACTCTGAGCATCTGGACTTCTCCTAGTCATGATACAATGTGGTTAGTTTCAAACCTCAACATGGTTCATAGCTTAATGTTATTTTCTTAAAAGAAATTCCTTGTTGCTTTCCTAAAGTAAAGATTTCTGATCTGTGCTGGCATATCTTGCTTCTTACAATGTTATTAATATCAAGGTGATAGGAAAAAAGCTCCAAGTAGGAACCCTTGTTTCAAAGGATTTATCCCCTAGGATTTTGCAAGAACCTTTGTATCTGTTGAGTTACCTCTTACCAGGACAAGAGCTAAGGGGAAGAATTTTGAGGGTCAAGAATATTTTGGCTTGCTAAAGCTTTCAAAATCCTGTTTTAGAATAACAATTTTTCATTGTTCAGAAGAAGTAAGAAATGATTATTTGAATGCTGCACTTAATGGGAAGTGCTACACTTTAGGGCTTGTAAACTTGCTAAATAGAATTGCACATTAAGTGTGTTTGCTTATCTGTATGCTTATACTTATTCACTTGGTTTAATAACTGCAAATATTTTTTACTTGCAACCTCTTCAGATGAATATATTTGTTGCTTATATGTAACTCAGTCAGGATTTTTTGTCAAGATAATCCACTTTTATTATAGTAAATAATTTAAGAAGCTACAACTGCAGGGTGTTAGAAGCAAAGGATAGGACTAAGCAGAGTAATGGTAATATTTGCAGTGCTAGGGAATTGAATTAAAAAGATGTCTAGGTATTTCCAACAGGCCACCTCTTTTGTTCAATGCTAGAAAGGCAGTATCCGGGTCTAAAGTGATTATGAAGTGCCATGTTGATTCAAGCTGCTTGAGTTAGACTATCATTAGTCTATATACGGAAAGGCTCAAATATATATGTTAATAAAATACAGCTATTTAAGCTTTTGTATTTAGAGTCAATGGATTCTAATCTGCATTTATTTTAAGATTTTTTTTTTTAACCATCATGCTCCACCTGTTTTGTTCAGTCCTGGATCTGATTCACACAGCTTTTTTTAGTTTTGTTTTGACTGTGGCTCTGGCAGTACCAATTTACCCAGAAGTTACATAGCCTCTGGATTATACTACCTCTAGGGGAGAAGGTGGAGAGCTTTGCATGTTGTGCTTATGTCTGCAGTCCCACTGCACAGCACATGAATAATACCAGAAACTCTCTCCAAGAGAGAGAAATTCTCTCACCTGCTCCCTTTTTATGATGAAATACCACCGAAAGAAGGGCAGTGAAAATAGCTTCTTGTTTACCTACAGGTTTCTCTCCAGATAAATTCTCTGCCTAGAGGAGCAGTTGGAAATAGTTGGTGCTACTTTGTTTTGCAGTTGCCCGCATGACTCCTTTCCTTCCTGCCGGCCTATAGAATCAAGGCATGGATTTCAGCCTTCACAACACATATGCAGTGATGTAAAATTCTATTTATGTGCAGAGAGTTACTAAGTAACAGTTGCTGAGGGAAATGCAGTCTTTAACTGTGTGACGTCTGTGCACTTAAAATTCTCAGCCAAGTAGTGCATTAACATAGATTTTGCACATTAATGTAATGGGATTTGCTGTGGGGCAGTGTGAGCAAAACCCTGGGAAAACAACAGTGTAGTTTAAGGAATTGTGTTCTCTGCAGCCTGACCCTGTGGACAGGAGATGAAACCAGTTTTTGCCCTTCTACCTCATCCTCTCCATACCGCACCATAATTAAGGACCCTGATATATTTCATAGGATCATAGAATATCCTGAGTTAGAAGGGACCCACCGAGTCCAACTCCTGGCCCTGCACAGGACATCCCCAAGAGTATCACACCATGTGCCTGAAAGTGTTGTCCAGACATTTCTTGAACTCTCTCAGGCTTGGCTCTGTCCAGTGCCTAGCCACCTGCCTGCATGCAGAACCTTCTCCTAATAGCCAGCCTAAACCTTCCCTGACACAGCATCAGGTAATTCCCTTCAGTCCTGTCACTGATCACCAGAGAGGAGAGATCAGTGTCTGCGTCATTTCCAGCTTCCAGTCAACTGGGACCTTTCTAGATTCCCAAGACATCATTGAAAACATCCCAAGACCATTAAAAAATCATTAAGGGAGGTCTCCTGGTGACATCCGGCAGCTCCTTGAGAATCCTGGGATGAATCCCATAAGGCACCATAAACTTGAAGGGATCCAGCTGAAGAAGCAAGTCCCCCACAGGTTCGGGTTGGCTGGGAGTTTATAATTCTTGCATTTGCAGTCCTCCAGCTCACGTCTCTGGAGGTTCTATTTTAAATATTTTTGTGCATTTTAATATTTGTTTGATATTTCTGTATTTGTGTTTATATCTATATCTATCTATAGATAAAAAGGATTACACATGTAATCAGTTTGTTTTGCATGTGTAGCTTCCTTCAGGGGGAGAAAAGTTGAGTGGCAAAAAACCAAAAAGAGTTGAGGATAGATTGGGTGTTGAAAGTACAAGGAGAAATTTCCCTTGAGCTCTTCTGTTAACTCTGCTTCTAATTTTTCATGGTCTATCAGAGGATTTTTTTTCCCCTAAGGATTATTTTTTTCAATAAATGTTACTTGGGAAAGGTCATGTGTCTAGCCTTGAAAATGAGCTTTTGTATTGGAAAAGATTCTACTTAAATGATCAACCTTTCCTTTAAATCACACCTAATATGACTTACAGTAGAGCTTTGAACTGAAGACCTTTATATGCTGATAAAGATGATTTGTTGAACTTTCATGAAGTCTTACAGCTTTTAACTAATTTCTCTATTACCAGGCTCCTTTTTGTCTGAAAATACTTGGAGGATAGGGAGAAGTGTGCATGTATCTAAATAATTACTGCAGTGGGAAGGTAACATGAGCTTATCAGGCTGTGTGATTTGCTCACTGTGGCTTAAGGAGATCTTAATTTCATTGAGGTTCTTACATTAATGATGTTGAATCAGAGTACATAAAAGATGGGCAAAATAAATTTTTATAATGAAATACTATCACAGTCCTTAATTTAAGTGTCACAAATATCTATCAGACATATCTAGTAATTATTTTATTGGATTTTAATAACATTGTTTTAGCTGAATCCAAGGATGTTAGTTGTTGATCTCTGAGAAATGCATTATGGCCAGGAGTTGATCTTGTGTTATTTAATTGGGCTCTTCAGCAACCAGCATTGTCACTGTCATGGGAGTAGTATCGTAATTTGTCAACTGTGCAAAATTTACTTTGTTTATTTACTCATGTTAATTGTTTTTTAGTTTATTTTCTTGTTATTTCTATGCAAATTATTAAAAAACCCAAACCAGCAAACCAAGCAGAAACCAAACCTAGTGATGCCGTCTCTGTAAAAGTTGGTGAATTTTCTCTTCCTGGCATTGTAAAGTCTCTTAACATTTTTGATGGGGTATAATTTTCAAGTACTGTCTGACTGCATTTTTGCCCATGTTTGAGAGAGTGTAGTATCTGAGGGTTTTTGTACTCTTTCATGCAGTTCACTCATTTTGGTTTTGAGGCCAGAAACTCTTCCCTCTGGAGAGAAATTGATCCTGAATTCTTCATTGTTCAGTCAAGCTCCTGTTTTTCTGTAACTCTTTGTGATCAGCTGTGACTGCTCAAGTGGTTTTAAACTGGTGTATTGGCCACAGCTTTTCCCTCAGGAAGCTCTCATCACTGGTGGGAGGACTGACTCTGAGCAAAGTATCTTTCGAGTCTACAGAAGAAGCAAAACAGAACAAGGGGAGAAAAATAGTCACACAATTGACACATCTGTTTTTCCAAAGCCTTTTCTTGTTGCTCCATAGGGGCCCACGTGTTTCTTTTCTCTCAAATGCCCAAATTGAGGAGAACTGGAGTTAAACCTATTTGCTAATAACACCTGCTTTTCCCATGTACTTCAGGAGCAGCTCATCTGTTCCAAACACCTGTAATGCAATATTTGTAGTTACTTAACTAAAACAGATGAAAAAAAAAAAAAGTTTAACATCTTCTGCAAAGCTGCTTTCAGGCCATTTGACCCCTGTCGATTCTCGTGAATGGAGTTAACCCATTTCAGCTGCAGAGTTTTGCATGTGCCTTTATTGGACTTAATGAGATTCTTGGCTCTACTTCTGTAGCCTGTCAAGGTCCCTGTCTGAAGAGCACCTCTGCCTCTGTGTACTGACCAGTCCTCCCCAGTTTATTATTATTACCTGGGTTTTTAATGGAGACATTAAATGATACTGGCCTTAGTGTTGATCCCTGAGGGGTGCTGTGCTGACTGACAGACAGACAGATGGACTCCATGCCGTTGATTGCCATCCTCTGAGCTTGGTGGTCCTACCAGTTTCCCACCCCTTGTATTCCACCTACCAGGACTTTATCTTCTTGGTTTGACTGGAAGGGTAGAGTGGCAGACTGTGGGAGGCTGTGTCACAGACCGTGCTAATGTCAGGGGATATGATGTCATGCTTCTCCCCTCCTCCACAAAACCAGTCCTTTTTTCACAGGAGGCTATTCAGGGGGTTAGTCAGATGCCATTTGCCGTTGATAAATCCAAGCAGGGTGTTCCTACACACCTTCTAGCCATAGGGAAAAATTACTGTTAAAACTGTTATGTCATCTAAAAAAAGAAAAACAGCTAAGCGTTTGAAATGCTGTATAAAGCATGTCTCTCTTTTTACCAGTGCATTATCACTCCTTCAGTGTTAATGCAGAGGTTTCTGTTGAGTACAAAATGTACCTACCTTTGACAGTCTTTTATCCTTCAGTAAAAGGATGCACTTTTGAATTATTGACAAAAGAAACCAACATACTGAGGCCTTCTTTTGGAACAAATCCACATAAAAGAGAAAAGAGGTGTGAAGTGCACTTCCTGGTTGTATGATGATCCTTGATTTCTTGAAACCTTTCTAGAAAGATGGGCAGTTGTCACAGCGTTACCAAGTCTTGACAGATTGACAGCAGCCTGTATAGTGTCACAGTACAGAGTTAATGTGGAGTGGTCACAGAAAAAAAAGGCAATGCTGTCTGGCTGAGCTGCTGTTGGGTTTTTATGTGGTTGGTTTTGGTTTTTTGAGTTAGGTTTTTTGGTCATTTGGTGGTTGTTGGTTGGTTTTTTGTTGCTGTTTTGGTGGGGTTTTTTTGGTTTTATTTTTTTGTTGTTGTTGTTGTTAAATAGCTATAAAAGAGGAAAGATCTAAAAATTAGGCACTGGAGGAAAAGGTGGAAGTTGAAGAAAAGAACAAGTGTTCCTGCCTGGAGTTGGAGATGTTCCCAGGTATGATTGCTGGTACAGCTTCATGCTCCCCTCCAGAGCCTGGGGCTTCCACAGATGATGACTGTAAATAGTGCAAAGTAGCACTTATTTAAATCACCTCTTTTTCTTTTTCTTTTCAACATGTAGCTTTTGAATTTCAATGCAATATTTCTCCTGAAGATGTAGAGGTCTTATTAGAACCACACTAATGAATCAAACTGTGGTAAATTGAATCATCTCTGTAGTGACTAGTGACAGGACCTAAGGTAATGGTCTGAAGTTGTGTTAGGGAGGTTTAGGTTGGATTTCAGAAAAAGTTTCCTCACCCAGAGGGTTGTTGGGCACTGGAACAGGCTCCCCAGGGAAGTGGTCACAGCACCAGCCTGCCAGAGTTCAAGGAGTGTTTGGACAATGCTCTCAGGCACATGGTGTGATTCTGGGCCAGGAGTTGGATGTGATGATCTTTGTGGGTCCCTTCCAACTCAGCATATTGAATGATTCTGTGATTTTTTTTAAATGACAGTTTCTATTTGGTTTTTGGCTCACTGAGTGATAAGCTGGCTGCTCACAAATTGTATTTCTGGTCTTAACCATTTCTCCTGTCTGTACATGCACATGAGTGTTTCAATGTCATCACTTCTGGTACTTCTTTACATTGGTATTAGAGAAAATGGACATTTATCTCACAGTCAGTATGAGATTTATATTGCTTGATCTTTCTCGGGTTTAGTTTCTTTGTTTGACTTAATATATTTGGAAAATGGTAACTACAGATGTTTAAAACCATACTGTCTCTGCAACAAAACAAGAAATTTTCCTTAAGAACAGGATTGTGTATTGTGCAGATAGGGTCTTTTTATTCAGTTATTAGATTAGCTGTTTATGCTTTGCAAAAGGTATGCAAACAGGCTTATGAACCATTTGTGTTATGGAGTATGTATCTTATCATATTTGCCATCTCGAGACACTTTGGATAGATGCTTACTGACCACAGTCTTTTTTATATGGTGTTTCGAAATGGCAGCAATTAACTCCACAGGAAAACCTTCCCTAGTTTCAGGTGAGTAATAGCAGGTATTTGCAGATGAATCAGGTGTCACCTGGGACTGAAGAGGCACTGAGTGTGAGATCTGAGTGAGTCATTTCCTTGGGCTCTCAAACTTTGTCTTACCACTAGTTCAGTGTGGTAAGCAGCAATAGTTAACTTGAGGTCATTATTTCTGAGGATCAGAAACATGTTAAATTACTGATTTGTGGAGAAAAATATAACGTTTTAGCTGTACTCCTTGCATATGAAATCACTGATATTTGCTAGAAGCTCACCACATCATTTTATGAAATTTTGAAAAAGCATTGATCAGATTGCATATCTGACATGCCCACATCTGCATGTTACAGTCTGGGCTGCATTAGACTGTAAGTGTGCTCCAGAGGAGGGCACCAAAATCTGGAAGTGTTAGTGCCACTGGTATAGCAAACCAGATGGTGGCCTGGTAGCCAGAACCCAGTGAGGTCAGGATCTGAGTGACAGCCCTTAAAATGCCTGGAAGCCCCAGTGTGATCAGATGCTCTGACTGAGTTTTCAGTATACCAGTTGTGGGGCAACCAGTGATATTGGCTTCTGCTGTTCATTAACATCCAGATCTTCAGGATTTGTTGTTGTTGTTTTCCCCCTCATGGTGGTCAATGCAATTTGAATGCTAATTTAGACATTTTAAACAGGCTGAAAATAAACAATTAAAATGTCATCTCTCTGGGCATGTTTGGGTAAACAATCGGGTTTGTTGTGGTTTTTTCCAAAATATTTTGTCTCTTAGACTTCATTATTCCCTTCTGAAATGGGAAAGTTCACCTGTTGAATATGTAGGTTAATATTTCAGCATGCAGCTTCATACATGTATTACAATGGTCAATTTTTCTTCTAATATTGGTGCAGTTGTAACTCTACACAGTAGTTTTTGTGAGAGTGCCTCTGTGTTGGCTTAAAACATGTAGGGAAGCATTGTTCTCTTGTTTGTTTTCAGAAAATGTGGTGGGTTGGCCCTGGCTGGACTCCTGGTGCCCACCAAAGCTGCTCTATCACATGTCTAGTGCATATGAACATTGTGAAAGGGAAATAATCATGCCAGCAAGGGTTCTGCGCCTCTGTTCCTGATAAAGGATGCAGAAGTCAAAGCGAATAGTGAATGGGAGCAGTTTCTATTTGTGTTGAGAGAATTTGAGGGATTTGTGTTCTATAGCTCTGAGATTTCTTCCTTGTTGTTGGAGTGGATTGGTTTTGGTTTGATTTTTTTACATTCTCCCGACTTGGGTTCTATTGCTTTAGTGCTAATTAGGTGCATTGTTTTGAGTTATTTACTTTATTACACTTTTTCTGGTTCAGTTTAGACAGTTTCTTGAAAAATGACTGACAGCTAGAATATTTCTGAAATCAGTTAATCTCCTCTTCAGATTTTGCATTTGTGTGGTTGTTAAGGTAACTAGGAAATATGAGGAAGGGATCCTCATTGTGCTTTCTTCAAGTGTTTTAGGCAAAACTATAAATTAATTTTAATAGATGTTTTGAAGTTGCTCTTTAAAAAATATTCAGGTAAGTATTACATACATTTCAATGTATAGTCTTTGTTTCTTAGGAAATATCTCTTGGGTTATTTCTCTGTGTTCTAATAAGTAGTTTTATTTATGTACCATTGACAGCTATCTGTTAGTTAGAAGTTGATTTATTGAACTTGAAAGGCTTACAGTGGGCTGCTGAAAGAAAGGTCAGCCCTATTTGGGCCTGTAGTTGGATATCAGATGAACAAATCTCTGGGATGGTATTGTGGCTTTCTGAAGAGGTAACTGTTCCTGAAAGATGATTTTAAAGTCAAAAATTAGCATTTATCATTCTGTTGCTTCCTGCCGGCTGACTTGTGTGAGAATTGAACTTGCTGAGAGTTTATAGGCAAGGTCTGTCTCTTAAAATGATCTATAAAAAATATTTGCAAAGGTGACTAATACTGCTGAGAAACTTCTTGTAATGTCTTTGCTGAGGTATGGAAAAGGGAGGTAACTTCTGGTCTTTAAACACATTGAGAAACAGACTCCTTGAGGGGCTTTAATATGGTTCTAAAAACTAATGGTCCCTCTTTCCTGTCTTTTTATCAGTATTATTAATATCAATATCCAGGGTCATTACATAAAGTGCATTTCTGTGCACGCTGTTTTTCCATTTCATTTATTTTCTTTTCTAGGGGAGAGATTTGAGTCCATGGTGATGTGGTGATACTGGTGGGGGCTTGTGAAATCCTTGGGCTCTTACCCCCTACTTCTCTTCCTTGATAGGGGGGCAGCCTTGATACTGGTATGGGGGTCCTGAGACTGGTTATATGGCTCTGGGTCTGAGGAACTAGGGCACAGGAGCCAAGGTTTTCTCCCTGGTGCTCCCAGTGAGGGTGTAGGGCTTGGACAGAAGTGAATGGATCCTAGAGGTCAACACCTGGTGGCACAGCTGATGCTAACCAGAGGCACTTGGCTTTTACAGCCTGGAGTCCCTCTCTGAGGGCCAAGGACTGCTCAGATGGAATCTACCTGGCCAAGTCAGGGAAAAGCCTCATTGCCAACAGGCTGGTCAAGCTGGTGAGGAGAGCTTTAAACTAGGGAATGTAAGGGAGAGAGAGATGACAACCCACAGACAAGTGAGGAAGTGATGGAGTGGGTCGGCAAACAAAGGGCACAGGGTGATGCAGACAAGAAGAGCCTTGGAAAAAATGTAACGGGCCGAAGGCAGAGGTTGATTCCATGAACCATCAAGCAAATACTCCGTTTTGCCTAGTGTCTTAACTTTCCTGGTGAGTCTGCATTAGACTCAAACTTTTGATAAAACTTAGTATCTTAATGTTTCTAATGATTTTACTAGAATATTTTTAATGTAGTCTTACAGTGGGGAACTGTTTTTGAGTAGTATATTGATAAAGTGATCCTCGATAACATGATCAATGTCTTTACTTATATTCACATATTGCTTGATGTTTTTAAAAATTTACTTATGTGGGAGTTACAAGACGTCCTACCACTGTTTTACAATTACACACAAACTGTTTCATGCCTTTAGTAGTTTCCCTTAACTAAACCCCACCCTTGCTTCCACGCCAACTGCATTTCAAAACTCTTATCTGAAAAGAAATCTTTATTTACATTTTTTAAAAGGCAGTTGTGTTGATTATTTTGTAAATATGGACCCTGTAAGTCTTGACATTTGAAAACATTTTCTTCTGAGTGGTATTTGTGTGTTTATTTACACTACACAGAGGACCCATGCACATTCTGGGAGCACAGAGCAATAAAACTCATTTTCTTTCAAGATCATGCATTTAACATTGGTCTATTTAAATCAGTCAGGGAAATGGAAAAGTAATTTTCTGTCTTGGGAGGATAGACAGGTATGTGCACACCAAGGCCTTGTTTTCTATGGTGGCAGGGTCATGGCAGCTTCCCCCTTAAGCAAGTGTTACACAGCAAACCTTCTTTTCCCATACAGACTGGAGTGAGGGAGGGGCTCTCTGGTGGATTGGACTCAAGAGCTGATTTGGCTCCATTTTCTCCCTTTCTCCCCCCTCATGTTACTAAGATGGACTGGTTTTAGCCCCCCTTTCACCCCTTGTCCAGTTCCTTGAGGGACCAAAAAGTTTTGGGAGCAGCCCAGCTTGCAGGTGTAGTCAGGAGGGAGGACACATTCCTTGGAGATGGGACAAGGTTGGGATCTTGGCAGGAGTGCATGGTAATGATGAGCTGAAATGTCTGTGTCAAAATACCTTGCCACTTTGGAAAGGCAAAATTGGCTTCTTCTTAACAACCCACCAGCCCCAAAAAAACCTTTTTGTACAAAATTTAAGAAATGTCTGGTAATTTTCTTATCTCACAGTTCAGAAACATTGATGAGTACTGTGGTCAGAATTTTCTTTGAACCTACAAATCTTGCAGGGAAATGTAATGTATTTTAGCATCAGGCAATTTGTATGTACAATTATTCTTAGCTTTGGCCTAGAAATATACTTCATGAAGCTAAAGACTGCCGAGTGACCTAAAAGTACTTTCAGTGTGCTAAAAAATCTCCATTCTAAAATAAACTGCTTTATGTTAAACTTAATTCTTGGCAAATAAAAGTAAGTTTTGCTTTTAAATGCTGAAAATGTCTTGGTAGTTTTTAGGGAGTTGAAATCATGTAATTTTGAATGTTTTTGAATGCTTTTTACATAGCTGCTTTTGAGTTTTCTTTCCTCATGAGCTAGAGACTTGAAAGTGAAAATTAAATTCAAGAAGCTGAAGTTCATGTTGTTGTTCACTGGCAATTGTTTCAGAGTGTGTTTCATACTCATTAAGCTCAAAGGGGATTTGAATTAGTCCATTGTATCTCTTGCCCACTGTGAGTAGAACAGTGAGAAAGTGTTCTAAAGTTGTCCACTGTTTTTGTCTTCTTTCTGTAACATTAGAGAAAGCACTACAAAGGTATTTTTATTAGTCAAGAAAGCCAGCCTACATCTGTGTTGAGGAAATGACCCAGACACATATTCTGTGTAATTATTTTGTAGGCTGAAGGACTGGTACATGCACGTAATGGAATTAGAAATAAAATACCAGAAGTGAAATTCTGGTTTCACTGCAGCCTGGTTTGCTGCTGGGGAACTGGGCAGAGCTAACCTCTGGTGTTAGGTGCTGAGTTCCTGCTGTGCATGTTTTTTTGGGCACAGTTGTGCTTCAGCTCTTTGAAGCCCCCACAGTCACGTTCCACTTCGCTCCTGCAGGCCGGTGGAGTCAACAATTTACACTGACAAGGGGAACCTTGTGTGTTTTCTCTTAACAACGTTAACGCTGGCTGCAGAGTCAGGATGTCAGCTGTGTTGGGTTTTTGTCAAAAATACCTGTGCACTGTCAACTGGAGTACTGCAAAAGCCAGAACACTTTCACACCTAGGGGCCAAGACAAGATGTTTTGCTGGTAATGCAGCAGAAAGGTACATCTCTAATAGTTGTTTACTGTTCCTAGGTTTGACACTTTTTCAGTGAATATTTCTGAGATGCTCAGAAATGTAATAGCTTTCAATTTATAATATATTTCACTCAAAATACCTTCAAGATAATTGAAGATAAATAGGATTTAACTGGGGTTTTTTAAATTTTTTTTTTAACTTATCTAAGACACTCTGAATATCCTTTTGTTCCTGGGTTACTGCAGACATCCATCCTTGTGTTTGATGAACCAGATTTGGACACTGCTTCAGGCCTAATTTCTTATTTTTTGGGGTTTTTTTTAAACAACCATAAGCATAATGCAAATGCAGCAGTGCAGGTCTACATAGCCATGATTGGTGGGACTCTGCAAAAGGACTGGAGCCTTTCCTCTGTGTATCATCATCAGGTAACTTCTGCACTGAATGATGCTTTGGAATCATGCAGTCTCCCAGATGTGCTGCACACAGACAGCTGCCACCCCTTCTGCATCTCTTCCTGTGGATAAAAGGTGCAAATCACCAGGTCTACTGCCAGTCCTCTATAGGCCCCTGAGGAGGATTCAAGACTGAGGATTTCTAATTATGAGGCAATCATTTTGATCTTTATTCATTGCAATCTGCCAAACTGAGACCTCTGATATAAGAAGTTCAATGTATGAGGTTGAAAGACATTTTTTACCTGAAAAAAAGCCCAGAATATTTCTCATCTTTTCTCCCTGGCTAGTGGACTGTTATTTTGCACGTTTTTTTAAATGGCTTTGCTTTGGTTTTTTTCTACCTGTTAATTATTGGACATCATTCTGTACCTAGCTGCTAGTTTTTTGCATCTCTGTTGTGCTTTTACAATAGATAATCAGATGCTTAGTATGTTTTTCTGGTATATTGGTATCCTGATATGTGAACTCAGATTTTATCAATATGCTAGAATACAGAAGTGTGCTCATTAGCTGGGAAGAACAGGATTGCTGTTGTACACTTTTGTTATAACCCTTCAGAAAGACCTCATGTGGTGGCATTTGCAAATTACCAGTCTGCTAGGGCCAGACACTGACGTTGTTCAATGGATTTATGAAGCTTTTAAGGAGGTGCATTGAGGGTTGAGGCTGCAGCATCAACACTGCGTTTATGACTTAAACCACATCCTTTTCTTGACAAACAGAGTGAAATATTTGCACTTGTTCAGCATGTGGCTAAAATAAGTGCTTAAAGGTGAGTAAATTTGCACTCAGTTTAGATGAGATAAAGATGATGAATGGGCTGTGAAGGCATTGATATTGACAGCTGTCACTTTTCAGACTACTCTGGAAATTAGCTTGAACACTTTTTACAAAAGAGACATGCTCTTGTGCTTGGTGTCCAAGGTACCTATTTTTGATTTTGTCCCTTGAGTGCTGTTATGGCTCCTCTTTGATTTGTGAGGTCAGGAGCTGCTTCCATCCATGTGCCTGCCAGATGCTGTTAGCAGTGGAGCTGTAGAAAACCTACCTGGATTCAAAGCAGGTACCACATGCTCTTTAATAATGTCAGTTCCAGGTGTTCTGGAGGCTGTTGAACCTCACTGTGTTCCCAAGTGTGGGTGTAGGTGCTTGTACTGGTCTTCACAGTTTCATCTCATGTTGCCACTGCATGCCTTGTGCAGCTGGGAGGTGATGGTTGCTCTGCTCTGTAGGACCAGGGTGGGATTGGCAGAGGAAGCAAGAAGTCATAGCCCTGCCTGTACTTGTCTGACTTTGATGTGATTCACATCCGGGTTTCCTAGGTATGGTTTCAGGGTTAATGTGCACAGAGTGAAAGACAGATGCTTGAAATCGAAAATATTGACCCAGGGCATATTTTTGTGTCTTGTCTTTACTTGTTTTGCAAATTCCTTATGGTTCTAGGAGGATTCCTGATCATGGCAGTATCATAGAGTACCGACAAAGTAAAAGGTCACTCAAATATCTTTTCCTCTCCCTCTGCCCCTATGCACAGGGCACCTGAGATAATTTTTTTTTCAGTTCACAGTATTAATGCAAGCCTCTTGAATCTTGCATGGGGTTGCCTGACTTGTTTTTTATTTAGTTTTTGTTTCCCAAATGAACAGTCATTTTAACAGCTTGTTCCCAAATGCCTTTAGCCTCTGTCACTTGTATGGGCACAGTAATGTAATCCCTCATTTTCTTCCTATTACATGCTGAAAATTCCATTCTCAGCATACAGGAGTAGTGTATGGACTAGTGAAAGCTGACTAGGAGCACACTGTAGGTCCATAAATTATCTTTATCTGTTACATTCTGAGCTGAAGAGACTTCAGCTATAAAATATGAGAACCCCAGTGTGGTCAGGAACATTTAAAGGTGAGATATTCTCTGTATTAACCCAGCTTGTAAGAACACAGGGCAGGGTGCTGGTAACACCAAAGTCATCAGTATAGGCCATTGGCTTGAGTTGGACTCAGGGGTCCTTGTGGGTCCCTTTCAACTCAGAATAATCTGTGAAATCTGTGAAACTTCTCCATAAACAGAAGTAGTTGTAAAAAGCTTTTCATAAAAGAAGTAAGCACATAGCAAGATAGTGTGGAACTGTAATGTGGAATGGAGCAAATTTTTGAGTTGGAATACAGTGTTTTTACTTGGTATTTTAAAGTTTCGAAATAGAATGAATTAGTTTCTTCAAAGTCCTGGATAATGTGTTTGCAGCATCTCAGACCTTTTTTAAAGGGTGTTGGTCTACCTTGGGGGTTAGCAATGAGAATCCTTTTATTTGCAACTTCTTTTGAAGTTCTTTTTTGGTGACAGCAACAGTAGCACTCTGCTGTTGAGGAACTAACAACTGTCCTTGGAAACTCTAGCCCTCTCTTTTTCCATCACCCTGTAATTCTTTTCTTTCTCTCTTATACCTTAAATAAGATTTTGGAACATGCTAGGGAATTTTGTGGAAATTATGAAGCAGAAAATATTGTGAGTCTTGCATTTTAGAAACTGCATGTAAAAAATCTGTAGAAATGAAAATTAAACTGAGGAAACAAGATGCAATAGAAAGCTGGAGATAGTGATTGTGATTTGCTTGATGTTTAAAGGAGTTATTTTATTTAACTGAAAATTATTGATAAAATTTTGCATCCTTTTCTTGGCTGGTGGGGACTGAAGAACATGCTGGTGTAGGAGTTCCTGGAATGTTTACAAGAGTTTGGAGCTGTATAGATAGCACGAGGCCAGCTTCAGTCTGGCATAACCTTGTTCTGAATGATAGCTGCAGTCTTGTTTGAGGAGTACAAACTAGTATGACATTCTTAAAATGGTCTATTCACCCTCAGTGCAAGAGGCCTGGTGCTTGCTAGTGTGTGTTTGAGTTTCTGTATCAAAAGAAAGGTGTTTAGGAAATCTGCACATTTAGGAAGAATTAATGATCATGTTCAAGAAAATGTTTGAACATACTTATTAATGCAGGTCCAGGAGATATCAGCTCACCTGAAGAGGGCCAGCTGCCATTCCATGAATTCCTGCTGCTAATAAGTGTGGTCCACAGCATCTCATCTGTTTGACTGTGTTAAGCTGTATGTGTAGAAATTCTTCTCAATGAAAAGGAGCTAAACATTTTGATACTGATTGAGGTGTCTGATAAGAAGTAACAAGGAATTTCTTCAGAATTTATGACAGCAGCATTGGTAATCTGGGATGCAGAATACAAAAATTACTGGGAAATCATGACTCTTAAGACTGATTTACATCCTGCCCTGCTGATTGCACCAGTATTTGGTATTTAGAGAAAAATCCCTGCATTTGACAGACTTACTGATACTTGTCTCAGTCCTGTTAGTGTCACAATTTTGAAGGAGCACATATTAATGATTTAAAGAATTTTCTTACTTTTTCCCCATGGAACTCTGTGGAAAATCAGTTATCTCTGAGAAGAGACAATGTATGGATTGTCCTGAAGGTATACTATAGCCTGAAGATCACACATACATTTTATGAATATTAAATGAAAGGTAGCCTTGTGTGGCAGAGTTCAGGGGAATATCACTGCAGAAGTGGAAAATCAGGAATGTCTTGCAGAGTTCTTCAGCTGAGTCTAGAGCAGCATGATCTACTGCTATGGATATGGTTTAGATTATCCAGATTGCTACTGCCTTCAACAACTTGCTCTTTTTCTGTTATTTCAAAATGACGGTTTATTGCCAGTCAAATCTAGTTTTATCCACTAGAAACTCTCTTCTGTCTTTTGAGATGGTGCCTCTTGTTTATCTTAGTTTTGTAGATGTAGCATGGGGGAAGAATCAAGTGTTTAACCATGCTCCCAGTGCTTCTGGGTTTTGTGGAGGGAAGGTAATGTGCTGTGGGCAGGAATGAATGACAGAAGGAACTGGAGAAATGTCTGTGCTGCCAAAGCAGCTGCTCATGCACTCAGTCTGTGTTGTCTTGCTGCAGCTTTTGATACCTGTGTGGCACTTTTCCGAAAAGAAAGGGAATTTTAGCTGTTTACACATGCCATCGGAATGGAGCTAAACATACTAGCTAAATATATATAATGAGAAAAATTAGTAGATTGTAAAAGGCAGGAATAAAAGCACAGACAATAAGAATCAGTACTTCACTCTGGATTTCTTCAGTTCTCATTGAGACATAACACTTCTTGAATAATCATTTTATCTCTGATGAGTTTTAACTTTTCTTTGTGGTTTTATCACTTAGAAAATGAAGTCATTGAGTAACAGCTTTGTGGTTAAAGGAAAACAAACAAACCTTTCCTAACTAGTATGCAAAAATGACAATGTAGTTGAAAAGCTGGCTTGAATACTCTGGAAACTTTCCATTTCCAAGGCCTATGATTCCTTGAGGAATTAGCTGCTTCTCTAAATGTAATGTGCCTCACTGCACTTTTTAACCTGGCCTGACACTGTAGTACCTGCAGAGTACAGCTCACTGTAACTCAGGATTTCTTGACACTTCCCATGTAAGTGAAGAACATCTAAGATCACCAATAGCAACAAAATACAAGTAGCTTCTTCTTGCACTAATGGCTATATATACAGCATTTTTTATATTGCTGTTCGTTTGCTGCAAGTATTTTGATAGCTTCTGGTTATTTGTATAGTTGCCTATCAAAGTTTTAAAATGCTGTGTAATATGGACACTGTGGTGTGCACATGGTGGATAATGGGAAAACAGGTGAACTGAGTCATAAGGCGCCAGGGGACAGCTACAGTGGAAAGTTGGGCCAAAGATATCTTCTAAAACTGAGGCAGACTATAATGCAATTCTAATTTTTATAAGATCTGAATCAAAAGCAGCTGTATATGTAGATATTAATGTATATAGCGCTGCAGTGTATATGCACATCTCATTTTGAAGCTGCTTTATGAAATAATAGAAGTGGTTCTAGTCTGTCACCAGCTGTTATGATGCAGTAGCTGCTGGTTTGCTCCTTGGGTGTTCTGTGGTATTTTGGAACATGAGTAGTCAAGGAGATGCTTTTGGGGAAGACAGTTTTTTGTGATTTTAGGCCTATATAATATTTATTTCATGCTAAAATCAGGTATTATCTACTCTCCTGGGAACTAGTACTGTAAAATAAATCTATTTTCCCCATCACTTCTGAAATTGCATTGAGCACTCAGCCTGAAAGAGCTAGGTAGAATTATGTTCACTCTGTTATGTACAAAGGGCCTTTATTTTATAACCAGCCTAAAGCACACTATAACTGTTGGTAAAGAATCTCTTCTGGCACAGCTCAGGCAGTACAAGGGAATGTGTTTTCACATTTTCTCTTCATTGATTGCAAGGATGGAGACACTTAACATTTTTTAGGACCCTAGAAAAAGGAATCAAGCAACTGACCAAGTCTTGACTTTTCTTTTTCAATACAGCTTGGTTTGACGCATCTGGATCATTGATTGCAGTTTTGCAGTGATATATCTTGTACTGATTTTGGTAGTACAAGTATTATGTATGCCAGCAATAATGTGTTGAGTAGATTCTTCCAAAAAATAAAGCAAAAGAAATCATTTGAAAGTTTAAACCAATTTTGGTTAAGAAGGCATGCCAAGCAGAATTATATTCAACCATACACCGTCATGTTTTAGGCTGATACATCACAGAACTTTGCTGTCAACATCTTGGAGCTGGCATCTGTCAACACCAACATTGTGCCTTATGCAGGGAGCAGACAGCACAGCTGCTGTGTAGTTCTTTCCAGTGATTTAAGTCAAACCAAAATGTCTCAGGGTTCAGTCTTTCTAACTTCCCTGAGACTGCCAAAACCCTGTTTTCAAAGTAAGGGATGCAAACATCTCCCCAGTAAGAGCTTGGAGTGACAAGGCATTTCATAGACACAGCTGAGTGTTTGGATAGTGTTGTGCTGCTGCTGCTCTTGATGCCTTGCGGCAGGTTACAGACTCTCAGCTGTTTCCCAAGAGGAACAAGAGCATAAAGAGCAGCAATCCCTCCCCTCCTGTACCACCAGCTTTACCATACAGTAAATATGATGAAATGCAATTAAAGATGGAGCTAACAAGCACCATCTTTACCAAGCCTAGAGCAATAGCTCGGATCAGAAGTTCAGCTTTCCCCTTCATTTGGGAAAGCCCTGAACTTTTGATCATCTAAACGTATTAATTTTGTGTCATCCACGATGACACAGTTTTTAGTGTTTTTCTTTGCCTCTGGGATTGACTTACCCTGCTGTAGCAGATGTCCTCTTCTGCTTTTTTCAGATTTGACTGCTGTTTCCATCTTTCTGTACAACAAAGATATAGTTGTTTTTCTCCTCACTATAGAGCAACTAAAATAGGATGGAGGACCCGAGTCCAATATGCAGCTTACAGAATCAGTGGCCTCTAAATGCAGGTGATCCTGTCAGCCACCACAGACTTTAGTGTATGTCCCCTGTCCAAGTGGACAGCATTGCAAACTGCACAACTGACAGATTATATCTCTGGGGACAGGACTTAAGTTATTTGTGCCGACCCTGAAGTTGTTTACCCAAAGCAAGTTGTCTCCCAGTATAGCCACTACTGATTTCTGGCTGGGTCCCTCCATCTTCCCGAGGAGCACTAGTTAAGCCAGACTGAGGTGAGCATCTGCTAAAACCGACTTCCCTCTTCAGCTCTGAGAGGTACCAAGCTGATGGGTTTTCTGCATGGGACACACTCAGCTTGGTGCCTTGAGGGAGTGCAGAATCCTTTCACTTTTGCACGTCCTTCCTGCTTCAGGAAGACCCTGCACTGTTCCTCTAAGGCAGTTTCTCTGTCTCTGCTTTTCCCAATTCTTGTCAGCTGCTGTGTGACACCAGTAGGCTTGCTTAGGTCCCTCTTTCATTTCTTTCTGAAAATTCTTGCTGTCTTGCTTCAACGTCTCTTGAGTTTATGTGCCTTAAGTTTGCACTCCCCTGTTCTATAGGGCGGTTAACAGACTTAATCTACCAATCTTCTGATACCTTCCTTATTGTTATTAATAAGGGGAAATAAGAAATTTGAAAGTGTGCAATGTTTCTGAGAGCAGAGATGGTAATTTTTCATGAGCAGATTGTATAGCAGCCTTTTCAAATATATGTCAGAGTTTAAAAATTTTATTTCTTAAAACATCACACAAAGTCTTCCAAATGAGCATGTACTTGAATAGAGCAATACATATCCTTCAAAAAGCATAGGCATAAAATATTTCTCTTTTATTCCTTCCTCAACTCTTTACAGTAATATTTAATATTGTATCAGTCATTTCATATCCATCATTCAATAGCTGACTGCTTGTGCAGTTTATTGTCTGCATTGCTGTAAGCTTGTGTATAAGTTTCTCTTGAGTACTAAAGTAAAACATTTTTAAAAGATTAGTTATTTTGTCTTTAGTAGAAATATAAATATTTAAAACTCCATGTTTCACAGCTTCTGTTTTCCTCAGACTTTTCTAGCTAGGGAATTAAATGTTTTAACTTCGGGCAAGTTAAGCGCTGAAGCTGTTGATTTACCTCTAGTTACACCAAGTAGCTAACTGTCAAATTTCTTTCAGAAATAGGTAAGTCCTTGTGCTTTAAACAGTCAAGTACATGAATTGGTTAATGACTTGAAGCTCTAGCTCACTTGCCTTTCCTGTATAAGGAGAAATATTTGTGTGCTATCTTCTGATCTCTTGGTTCACTAAGTCAACATGGAATATGTCAATGGAAATAAAACTAAATACGAGGAGGAAAGGTGGAAACTTACAAGTCTGTTATGGTTTAAGATCTCTTATTTAAATGTCTTTTCTACCTCTCTAATTTACCTAGTCTAGTCAGATTAAAACAGACTCAAAAAAAAATCAGGGTTTTCTGAGAGTATTTTTCCTTAATATTTTGCAAAACCACGTATGTGTAGCAAAGATAAACCCACATGTATTCGTTAAGAATGCAGTTAAGAAGTTTGAGGAGTGTTTCTATTTGAGAGCTGTAGAAGAAAAGACTAATCTCAGTTAATGCTTGTTTTACAGAATGCTGAAACCAAGGTGGAGGAAGCAGCTAAGGAGAGTCCAAAAGCAGCCAGACTAATACAGCAGTCATCAGAGGACAATGAAGTATTTGGTGAGTTACAGCAAAAAGCTGAAAATGTTATTTGATGTGTTAGCACAAAGGGAATTCCCACAAAGACATAGTGATCTACTTAATGTTAATGTACAGCATTTGAGTGCAGGCTGTACAGTTGCACAAAGACCTGGAAAGATGAAGGAAAGGACCAAGTAAAAAACAAAGAGAGATCAGCAGTCTGAAACAAATCCTCTCTGAGGAGAAGAAAGATTGAATCCAAGTGTTCAACAAAATTAAAGGTTTATGCAGTAAGGGAAAATAAACTTTTCTCCATCCATAATGGAGAGGGTAAGCAATGAATTCTTAAAACTGCTGAAAGAAAGATGTGATCAAATGTCAGGAAGGGAAATACAGAAACAAATACTAAGGCATTGTGATACATCATCTGGAAAGTGTGCAGATTCATCATTGCAGGCCTTGAAAAACAGGTTAGACAAGTAACTGTCTAAACTGATGTAATCATCTTGTGCCAGAAGGATAGACTGGGTGACCTTTGAGAATTCTGGGAGGCCTCAATTTTAAATGAGCTTCTCTTGGCATTTTTCTGTGAATCTTTTCCCTGCTCTCCATATAGGTCTTGCTGGTATTTTTATTACTTGATCTGAAAGCCACATTTGACCTTTTCTTCTGCACTGAGTTTTGGAAAAGAGACAGGAAATCATAGAATATGCTGAGTTGGAAGGAACCCGTCAGGATCATTGAGTCCAGCTCCTGGGCCTGCACAGAGCACCCCAAAAATCACAGCATGTGCCTAACATTACTGTCCAGACACTTCTTGAACTCTGTCAGGCTTGGTGCTGTGAGCACTTCCCTTCAGAGCCTGTTCCAGTGCCCAAACACATGCTGTGTAAAGAACCTTTTCCTGATAAGGGAAACGTTACTGTTGCAACTTAAGGTTGACTTTATGGTAATAGAACTCCAATGAAGAAGCAGTAGTCTAACATTAATGCAGGAGAGGTTAAGGCAAGGCTGATCGTGTGGATGTTACTAAGGCTGACTAGCTTGAAAACTTTTGGATGAGTGAAATATTTTTGAATACAGTAAGGACTTTTTTCTTCCAAGGTACAAAAGGAATGGAGCATGAAGAATTAATAATTAGTCTTTCTTACTAATAATGGAAACCATTTAAAATCATCTTTTCTCAGTGAGATAATATAGTGTGATTGGCACATGAGCCTGAATTCCTGGTACAAATATTTCCAACACTGATCATATAGTGCCAGTGGCTGATGAATCCACAAGTGGACTTTAGAACTAGCTTTCAACTTTATTAAATGGATGCTGAGGTTATTACCTCATTTCTTTGCCATTTGCTCTGCCAGTTATTTGCAGTAGATCCAGTAATACTGGTTGTAAAGCCCCATGGCACGGTGTAATATGCATCTCAAACTGTGTCCTTTCTCAGTGCAGATCTCTTGTTTTCTTTCTGTGAGAAGTGTGGAGACAGCAAAGCAAGGAGATCTCCATCTGCCTCTCTCTACCTACAAAATCTCAGATCTCATTTAAACCTTCTGTGTATTTGGATCACTACTCCTGTGTACCAGTGGGCTAACCCAGTAGTTAGTCAAGCCTGTGGTCCATGTGGGAATTGTGAGTTTAAAGATGGGAATTAAGCATGAGGTTTACTGTTGGTAGGTTTAAACTCACCATCCAGTGATCCATACCCTGGATCAACAAATTCTTTAACTAATTTTCTTTAACTGAAGAAAGTCAACATGCAGTCTTCTATGTGGTGTTTAAAGCTAATGATTTACTAACAAACTGATAAATATTTCCATGTTCCAAATCTGTGAACTGAGCTGCTTATCTAACATAAGACACTGATCAGCCTTTGATAACTGGACGCAACAAGGAGGAAAATTTCTTTCCAACTCCAAAACCAGTCAGACTCCAGAACCTTATATCAACCCTCCTACCACTTTGCAAATGACAGTCTGGGTTTTTTTTTTTATTTTAAGATTAGGTCAAAATGAGGGTAAAAAAACAGGAACTATGGTGCAAATGGACTCTGTAATCTTCTCTTACCCTGGTCAATTGAGTAAATCAAAGTGGACTGAAGGTGTAAATGAAACCACTGTGGTAAGAATCAGGGAGAATATTTTGATATATACAAGTTTCATGTTGTCTTGAGAATGACTGCTGTATATGCCTTTCCCTGCAGTTCTGGACAATTTCTTAAAATACTCTTACATCTTATAGGTATAAAGGATAAGCTTGAAGCAGTTTTCTCTAGTTGAGTTATTTGTTGTTCTGTGACTTAAATGATTACAGACCCTGCTCAGTTATCCTCTCTCTGGCTTGATCTATTTCAAGCTATCCCTCATTTCTTTCTTTTTCCCCAGTGATGCTAATTATACCAAGCTTCAAGTATGCACCAATGGTTGGTTAATTTATAGCTCCAGCTTTGACTAGAATCCCTCTTCTGAAGAATTTTTAATAGCCTCCAGTCTCTTTGACCGGGTGCAGCTCAGCCTTCCCTTTTCACGGACGTCACTATCTTCTGTGACTTTTGTGTTCCTCGGAGATCCCTTCCTATTGCCCAGCTTTCTCTGGGCAGTGCCACCCCCTGCAGAAAGGTTGGCACGGGCAGCAGAGGAGCCTGAGGCAGCCCTGAGCCCCCTTTGAGGAGGGGCAGCCCCCCGAGAGCCCTCCAAGAGCTGCGGGGGAGCGCAGCAGGCGCTGGGAGCAGCCGAGTCCCCACACCGCTTCTCGAGGCCTCCTCCAGTCAGCACGACCCCGAGATTGTGTTAAAAGTCTTTTTCCCAACCCAGCTGTCAAAGAAGGAGTCAGAAGTCTTTGGCTGTCGCTCTCAAGGTTGTTTTATTAATTGTTATCTAAAACATTTTCTGTCTGGCCTGCCAGGATCTGTTCAGCTGGTCAGCCAGAGGCGCACTGCCCTCCCACGGGGCCGGTGTTGTCTTTTATACTAGAAGTACATACTTGATATTTACAATTATGTTCCAGTACCTGTCACCTATGTTAGACAGTGACTTTCTACTCTAAACCAATCTGGAAGTGCCAAAATCACCCAAATCATGGAGGCTAGGAAGAAGAAAAGAGAAGGACAGGGCACGCCCTGATTCCTCCATCTTGGAACCTCAGACCCCCATGTACAAAATCCCAAAATTTTTCTTTTCACCATGATCGCTACTACTGTGCTATCTAAACCTTTGTGTCCTTTAATTCTTCGTACAAAGTTGGTAATTGGTTCCATGAGTCAAACTCAAAGCCACAGGGGTTTCTGGCTGCATGCCAGGGTCTCAGAGCCCCCTGCCAGGGCCCCAAAGCCCCCTGGCCAGGGCCCGGATCATCCAGGACTGTCAGAGAGACATCCTGGGCTCCGACACCGCGGGCTGTCTGTCCCTCGTCGCTGAGCCACCCGGTGGCAGCAGCCACCAGCCCCTGGCAGCCACCAGGGCGCCTGGACTGCCAGCTCCAAGGCTCTGCAGCAGAGGAGGCAGAAATATCTTGATTTGTGCTTGTCTCCTCACTCTCCATGGTTAGCCTTGGCCGGGACCAGCTGACAATAATGACCTTGCAGGATAAGGGAATTTTCTCTGCTGTGGACAGCATGGAATAGACGAAGTTGCTAAGGATTGTTATACAGAATATTCCTGATGAAATGTACCATTTGAATAGAGTTTTTTTGAAAATACTTCCTTTCAGAGTAATTGTGGTATCTGCAGACCCTATCAGCTGGGTCCAGTTTTGGAAGCAAACACATTATTATTGATTGAAAATAACACGATGGTAAGGAACCAAGTGTGGGGCTCTCTTTCAAGTCTGCTAGATCTGGTAGCTTTCTTTGTAGATTCAAGCAAGGTTTCATCCACTACTGTAAAGGGACACTTGTGAATACGCATAAATGGCTTAGTTTTCCTGTTCTTCTCTGTATGGGTTAAATTTGGGAACTACCACTCCAGAAGGCTTTTTTGCATTTCTCTTTAATATTTATTTTTAGACTGGGGTATAGATGAAATTATCTAGCCAGAGATGAAGCCACATCGTACCAGCTGCTTTATGAAACAAACAAGTCAGGTGTGTCTTATATTTCACAGAACTAATTCTCAAAGGCAATGAACTTTTTATACAGGAGGATGGAGTGGAGAAATGGAGCAGAAGGGTAAGGGTATTGGGAGAGAAGAGACATCACAGTGATGGCATTTGCAACTATGCAATTCTGAATTGACAAGAGTTAGTTTTGTTTGCCCTTTGAAAGGATTTTCTTGTGGCACCCAACAGAGTTCTGTTGTCTGATATATACTGAATATGCATCTGTGATGTGGAGCTAGAACGTCTTGCTCACTACAAACTTCTGTTGAACTTGCACGTAGTCAACATGGTCTCTGTTGCAACTAGTATGTAGTCAGAAAAGGATTTTGAATTACATCTCAGTCCAAGGAAGAGAAGAAACTTGCTGGCTGTGGTGCTATGCATTTAAAGAAATGGTCAGGAGGGGACTCTTAGCCTTACTAACAGAGAACATTTTCGGAAGTTTATTTGATCCAACGCTACCCAACAATGGTCAGGCTGGAGCAGGGGGGAAAACTGCCTGTCATTTTGACTGCTGGAAGGACTGGAGCTTCCTTTCTTTGGTGCAACCCCTAGTACATTAACCTGGAAAGTTACAAATGCAGATTTTTAACGATACTTTATTTTTTTTCCCATAGGGTTGAATTAGCATCAAATTACAAGCAAGATTTTTTTGGTAGGGGGAACTGTTGCATATTGTGTATTCCCTTTTCTGATGACAATGGAAGTCAAAGTATGCTAACTTTTTGTGATAGAATCATAGAATATTTTTGAGTCGGAAGGGACCATTTGAGGGCCATTTAGTCCTAACCCCCAGCCATGGGCAGGGACACCTTGAATTAAATTGGGTTTTTCAGAACCCTGTCCAATGTTACCTTGACTCTTTCTATGGATGGGACTGCCTCTGTGGGTAACCTGCTCCAGTGTTTTACCATCCTCATGGTAAAAAACATCTTACTTGGAAAGACAGAGTAAGACTATCTTTTCAAACCCAAAGGTTTCCTTTTTTATCTGGTAGATCAGGTCTAACATTGTATCTGGATGTGGCCATTTTTCTTCTGGCTTAGAGCTTTCCACACACATGCTGTGTGCCTGGAGTTGTGCTGTGAGGTGTTGGGTTTTTTGTTGTTGTTTGGGTTTAGTGCTGGGGTTTTGTGCTTTGGTTATTCGTTGTTGGTGGGGTTTGGTTGGTTTTTGGTTTGTTTGTTCTTTGCATTTTATGATGAAAAAGAGGTGAAATGAACACTTTTTTTCCCCCTCTAAGAGGAGAGATCCTATTGTAGAGCTTTTTCAGCACCCTCTGCCATTCTGCTGTTTCAAATTGCAGAATTGGGTACGTCTGAGGTATCTTTTTGTCTGCAGAGCTCAGAGATACAGCAAGAACATGTACATTCAGCACAATTCCATGGTGACCCTGACTCACCCTGATTCTTGCTTATGCTGATGCCTGCTGCTGTGTCCCACGCAGAACGTCCTGTGGGGACTTGTGTAAACCCACACAGGATGAAGGACTTCTCTCTCCATCAGACTTCATCTGTGGTAGCTTGACAGACACAGTCAATGCTCACTGTGGGTCCTCCTCACCATGGTCCCACTGCATCCAAACATAGGAATTTTTTGATGCTGTGTATTGAATGCCAGTTTGTGTTTTCTGGTTGGCTATTTTTTTGGTTTTGGGTTTTTTTGGTTGTTGTTGTTTGGGTTTTTTTCTCAGCTAAGGATTTATTGATGGTTTATAAAGATTGTCTTAGAAAATGAGAGAATTTGTATTCTGGTCTTACAGAATATACTGACAAAGCTGGGAATGTAAATTGTTACATGTTACATCTGTATGGGTGTCACTCTTCTCCTGTACCCATTTCTGCATTTTTATTCTTGCTTAAAAAAGGGAGGGGGCAGAATGTGAAGGGAGGAGCTGGAAGGCATAAGGCCTTTATCAGGAGGTGATGCAGTCCTGTCAGGAGCTGGCTAAAAGCTGAGGGTTATTGCAGTTCAGTGACCTTACTGGGAAGCTTCTTTCATTGTAAACACAATCAATTCTGGAACACGAGCAGTGACTTTAATGCAAAATAATGGCAAGCTTACACAAAAAAAAAAAATCAATCTAGTGTGACAGCAAATGGTTCTAAAATAGGTGTTATTACCGTGTTGCAGTTATTTCCTCTTGCCTGAGAAGCAAATGGGAGAATTTAGTGTCCTGTTAGTTTTCATTATACGCTAAGTAATGATTCTGGTTTTCCAGCTATCCATTTATTTCCACTTTCCTTAACCTTTTTTCCTTTTCCCAGTTTCTTGCAAGACTTTGTCTGTCTGCTTTCATCCAGAGACCACTGATTTATCAAAATTACAGCAGCAACCCTGGATTAGCTTTCTGAGGTGGAAAGAATTTGCATTTTAATAAGATTTACATTTTAATAAAAAACCCGTTTGCTATTTTTTGTGCAAGTTGTTGGGTCTCAGAGGAACGGGTCACAGCTTTCCCTTTTTTGGCGTGGTATTTCATGCTTACTCGCAGATCTTTTTTTTAGGGAAAGAGCTGAATCTTGTGTATCTCACATATCATGAAATGGTTTCTGCAAACTGTGTGTAATTTTTACATATGAACAAGTGAAGCTGAATACTGGAGAAGTGCTGTGGTGGAAAGAGACCTGTAGGAATCCAGAGGCAGCAGATGGTCAGCTGGTAGGATTATATTTGCAACTCCTATATTAGTTCTGTGATTGGTTTGGTTATGGTTCATCTTTATGGTTTTTTTTCTTTACTTAAAAAGTAGCATTCAAACATTACTTATTTCCTGGCAGCAATCTCATGCTTTAAACAGTAACGGTAGCTCTTGGACATGTAATTAGTTAATATGCCATTATTTAATTAATGTAGTGTTTGACAGTAGCGTCATGCAAATCTTTAAGATTACTTTTAGCATGCCATTGATGTTTGCTGCAAAATTAGTGCACAGGCACTTTAGGGCACTTTAACAACCCTGATTTGGTATGATTTTTCTTTTTTTTCTTGTGTGCACCACATGCAAGCAACATACATAACAGGGGTCTGGATTTTTCTAATGTAGGGACTGGATTTGTTACTTGGGTCATTAGCATAGGCGTGGAGCTGTCACAGTGATGCCTGCTGTATTTTCAGTAGTGGTGGGCTGTGCTTGCTGTAATTAATCAGCACATTACTAATAAATGACTTATTCATTATTTTAATGCCTGCTATGCAGTGTACAGGAGCTGGTGATTTCTTTTCCCCTTGTTTATTCAGTAAGAGTGAGTCTGTATGCAAGATGGGGGGAAGCACAATAGGCATTTACCACCCTATTGTTATCCAGACCAAGCATTGTATATGAATGGAAAAGTGAGGATCTCCAAGGGTGGTCTAATGTCACATGCTGCTGGGTGGTGATATGAGGCTTTTGGCTAATGAGCTAACCATGAAACAAATTACTCCTTTCCCAGTGTATTTTGTCATCTTTGTCCCATAGGCAGGCTGCAGCCCAAGAGAGTATTCTGTGTGCACAGAAGTCCTTAGTGTTCTCTGTCACTGATTCTTATGTACCATCCAGTTGGGTTAAGGCAGGGTTTTATCTATAAATGAATTAAAAGTACTTCTGAAAGATCTTTATTTGGGGGAAAACGTTGCTGTTGTCCCATTTCCAATTTTTTTGAGGCTGAATAACCACTCAGTTCTGGTTTGAGTGAAAGAAGAAGCAGAATAGTTCTCTGTGGGCCAACCACTCTTCTGTTGGGTTAGCTGAAACAGATGTTGTCGTTAAACTTTAATTACAACGTGACTCACTTTTTAATGCAGTGGCTAGAGGAGAACTAGAAGGAGGTTTTGTATCATACATTAGGAGAATATGAAAACAGCAGCTAAGATTGATAATACTTCTGTGTCTTTAAAAAATAAATAATACAAAATATAAAATAAACTTGGGCTTCCTGCATAATACAAACTATGGAATTTCATTATGTAATTTATTGATAAAATCCTTAATAGGTGATTAGAGCCAGAATAATGTTCTATTGCAAAAATTATACTGAAACACTGGATCCTCCTCAGACTTTAAGCAGTCAGTTACCCTGGTTAGAAGCATAATTATCTCTATTTGTGTGTCTAACCTCCATTAGCTGCCCACAGCCCACATCATGAAAGATATAGCCATACACAGATTTTTTCTTCTCTGAATGCAGAAGACAGAAACCAGGGGAAAAAAGGGGATACAGAGGTAAACATCGTGCTCTCATAGATACAGTAGCTCAGTGCTGAGTTGATGCTTCCCATCCTGTGTGCTATAAAATGGGTGAAATTACAATTCCTTGCCAGGATCTGGTGGGCCTAAGAAATTCTGGGTTGTATTTCTTAATAATATTTCCCACTCACACCCCCCCTTTAAGTAATGTTCACTCATCGTACTGTAATTAGCTCTCTTGACTTTGCCAAAATTATAAAGATAGTTGGACTTAAAAGTCAAAAATCCATTGACTTGTCCTTCCGACATTAAAGGGTTGGTCTGGAGCGTGGAGAAACCTGAGGATTTTATGTTCAGGTTGATGCCCAAAGAGTATGGAGGGGGCAGGGAGAGAGCCACTGTAGCTGCATCCTCTTGTCCAGCAGCAGTTCTGTGAAAATATCAGCTTGGGTGTATGATGGGTGTAGCTCTGGAAGGAGAGCCAAGCAGCAAAAAGCCCACTGTTAAAGGATTATGAAAGTAGGGAATGACAGCAATTGAAAACACCCCATGCAAGCTGTTTTGGTGGTGACCCTGAGAAAATATTTTTATTCCTATGCTGGATTAATCTAAATTGTACTTCAGCCTCACGTATGGCATTTGCAACTGTGTCCACAGGACTGAAAATTAATCTGATGGTGGTGGAGAATGAAAGCAAGAAGGGGAATACACAGCGTTCGAATGAGTGAATGAAAATTTGCAGGACTTGGCATCTGTCAGTTTCCCCTTGGCACTCCCATCGCTGTACCCTGGAGCTCTGTGAAACTCCAGGGCTCCAGTACCATGGCAGGCAGGAAATCCAAGCCATACTTGAAGCCGTGGCTTTCTGTTACGCATTTGTTCGAGGAGGCTGACTGTGGTTTGGCTTAACTCCTTCAAACACATGGCTCGGCAGCGCTTGTGCAATAGCTCAGTTTTAGGGGTGGGACAGTGGCCCTTTAAGTGCTGACAAGGAGGAACAGAGCAGAAATTCACATCTGAGATAATCCATTTCTGATGAGGAAAATAGAAGTGAAAAGGACCAGTATTTACTGGTGTGCACACACTGGTACTTGGGCAGAAACATCCTGGTGGCGACAAGACTGCAGTCGCTCACAAGCCTTGCAAGGAGCAGAGAACAGCCATGATAATGCTGCTCTTTATTTCCAGTGCTGTTCAGAGCAGGCTCCCTCTCTAGAGCCTTCCCTATGCTTCCCTTCCCTGTTGCCAGTGAAAAGCTTGGCCTTCTCTAGTCCTTTTAATAGTCCCACTTCATTAAAAGGAATGATTTTTATATTGGATACAAATATTTCCATCAAAACAGAAACTTTAAATTAGTTTGAGTGATTTCTAGTAGCTGTCATCCTTTGTGATTTTTTTTCCTTTTTGGTGGTTCTTGCTGTAGTGTCTTAAAATTTCTGCTGAGCATCATATTAATCTGCTGCAGGAGGACTGCAGTAAAAATCAGCATTCTAAAGACTAAACTCAGTCATTTAAAACATGCATGGACTGCAAAAAAAGAATTATAAATATGTTTATTTCAAGTGACTTCAATAGGAACAGTCTACAGGTAAAAGAAATTCAAAGGAGTTCTCATTTCTGTTCTGAAATATCTGTAATAGGATTTTCTTTTAACCTTTGCTTGTGGAAAAGTGAATAAATGAGCTCTCAAACAAAAGTGATAGGTTTTGGAACACTTAACTAAGCTACCATGTTACGTTACATTGAAGAGACTTTCTTTCACTGGACACAGTGGAGACAAAATGAAAATATTGATGCCTCTAAAATAAATACTTGACATTTGACAATATTTATTTCTTTGAAATGAGCCTGCTTCCCTGAATGTTTATAAGGATGTGGTGACTCTGTTTACCTTGGTGAGACCTCCTGCTTCTTCAGCACAGCAACTCTGCTGATTTTAACAGAGCCATGCACTGGTTGTGCCTGAGTTCGTACCAAGGTTATGGTTATTCCTGAGTTCCTAGCTGGGCAGATGCTGATCTGTGGTGCCTGAAGTCATCAGCTCAGCCAGCAGGTTTAAGGTAGCTGTCTTTCACACCAAGCATTGAGCATGCCACTGGGGGCAGCTTCAGGCACACAGGTGTTTCCATTTTCTGGTCTCCTGATGTCAAAGTCAAACAGGAGTAGCAGATAATTTTATTCTGAAACAAATGGGCCAAGTTTTAATTGCAGTTTTTACATTCATTGCCATGAGTGAACTGAATTTTTTGGAAAGCCTTTTTGGGAAGGATTAGGTACAGACATGATAAATTTTTGCCACTATTTGCTTCACCTATTCATCAGGTCTAAAATGTGCAAGAATACAATTTTTTTAAGGTAAGGCTGTGGCAGGAGCAGGCAGTAGTGTTATTCTGTTCTCTTTTACTTACTTTCAGACTATCCTTTGTTTTGTGTACCATGTACAGTCTTGTGTATAAACTGGCCGTCCTTAAAGTGGCCACAAGACCCTCTTGTTTGGTCTTCAGATTTTATTGCTGTAGTATCTTCATTCCTTCTGCATTTGTCAACATAGGAAATCTTTTAAAAAATAGGTGATAGATGCGTGGATACCAATTATACAACAAGCCTGAGTGCCCTATTGTTATTAAATTAAATAAAAATTAAATAAAAATTCTGCATTTTATTCAGCATTAGATAAAAATTCTGAAAGTTTATTTATTTTTATTTATTTGCCAAAATTTCTTGAAATAATTTTACTGCTCTATTTCAGAATATATAAGTCTCATATGAAGATCTGAAGGCAAATTTTTTTCAAGATTCATGCTTGAAATAAAACCCAAAACCAAAAGCTGTTAAGACTCCTGGAAAATGAGAGCTTCCCTCTTCCTTTTCCACCAAACTTTTCCACGTTTGCTTTGAGGGATCAGTGACTGGCCAACATCATAATGAGCTGCGCAGCCTACAGAGGGAAAATAATAAGTGAGAATTAATAGGGGAACTTCACTAGATTTCAGTAGAATTGGGAACATGCATTAACACTTCAAAATACTATCTAGATTTTGACCAAGATATTTTGGTGGATCTGGGCTTAAAGTGAAAATCAGAAGATTGGGTGAAATGTCACTTTTCCTTCTGTGATAAATTCCCTTAGGCTCCAGCAGAGAGATGTGACTTCTGTTTCCATATGCCACCAACAGTAAATCTGGCATCTATTTTAAAATCAGTGCTCACCTGATTGTAGTAATTGGTATTTAGTGGCCTGTTTTCATCATGTGGGCTGGAGTGATTAGTGAGATTAAATTGAGGAATTTTCTGAACATGAGAAGCCTGGGAGTTAAGACTTCTTAATGCATTCATGCTTGGGATTTTTCTTTTTCCTTTTCAGCTGCTCTCATTATTTTCATGGTGCAGAGGGTTTGTTGTTTCCCCCTGTATTACTAAAGTACCATAATCCAAATGCAGACTCACTCCAGCATTATTTCAGTCACTATTCATACTGCAGGAGCACCTAGTTGAGGACTGGGCCTCGCTGAGCCTATTGATCTAGAAACATTAGACCATAAGAAGGTTGCTCTGCACCCGTTACTGCTGATTCCCATTTCTGAGGGTAGGTGTTTCCCTGCCAGTCAGACTGCTTTTACATCAAGCAGTATTTTGCTCTTAACTGTAAGACAAGGACCAAATTGCTCCAGGTTTTGCAGAAACTGCTCTAGACTAACTGTAGTTTCCTGATAAAGCCTGTTCCATTTGGGTGAGCTCAGCAGCAGGATCTCAGCAGCACAGTTATTCTCTGTGGATGTGCACTTCACTAGCAGCCTCTCTAAATGCTGTTGCTGCTCTTGGCAGGGCTACAGCTGCACTGTCACACCTGTGGCACTACAACTCTGCTAATGACTGCTCCCTGAAGGCAAGCGTTTAAATCATTCCTCTCTTCAGCCCAACAATCTTCTTATATTGACATGTAATTTGTTGGTCAATTTTGAATAATTATGAGGAAGGACAAATGTCTTTCTGGTTTCTGAGTTACATGTTTGCCACCACGGGTTATTTTTGTTTCATGTATGTGCAGATTAAAAAGGTCTCCTGCAGTGAAAACACGGCTTTCTGTATTTTCTTAGTTTTCATGTAAAAGGACCCTTTTTAGCTCTGCCTAAAGGTACCTATTAGGAGATTTCTGAGACTGAAATGTTCTTGCAAATTAACGTCAAGATTCCATTAAAAAAGAAAATAATAAAAAGGAAGCTGTGGAGTTGGCCCCTCAAGAAAACAGAAGTGAATGTCTTGAAATCAGCGTGTTATTTAAAATCGCGCACTGCTTTGGATAGTCATTGTGACACCCAACCACTGCTGGCATGTCCAAATACCTGGCTTTTCTAGTCAACTCCCTGTCTGTTTTCAGAATATTATAATCATGTTTCTTATCAGGAGTGAATTGTGGGAGAAGTCAGAATCTAAGATAGTTTGACATACAGAGCTATTTAGAATTTAGAGCATTTTCTCCTCCATCTCTATTAGTTTGCTTGTGTTGACATAATTGTGATACAACACTGCAACCTAAAGACATATAGTTTTTAAAGGCAAGGTTCATAGTTCAAATATCCTGATTTAAATAAAAATATAACCCCTCTAATTTAGCAGATTCATTTTCATTGAGGGAGTATATAAATACTTGGTATTTCTGGTATTTTTTATTTAGTTGTTTTATTTGCTATTTTAATTTGGGAATGGAAAGGGATCTGGATGATCTCTGAATGTTGGAAAGTTGTATTTTTTTTATCTAGAATGTTAAATTAAAAGATCTGTGCAACTAGTGACATTTCATGTGAGTGAAATATCCTAACATTTCTTCTTTGTAGAATTGCTAATGAGGTCATGTTTTTCTGAAAATTGCAGTTAATTTGCATTAAGTTTAGGATTTTGTAACATTTCAGATCTTCTTATAAGGTTGTGGTTGCAATAGTGCATTTATTTTAGGGATATTATTTATACACAAAAATAAGGAACCATGCTAGTAAACTGTGTCTTCCACAGGGGTGAAGATAAAATTACATCTTGGATTAGGGGAGGAATTTGATAAAGCATATTTATGTCCTTTCATGCTCTGTACATTCATCTGTTTAATTCCTGGGCTGGTTTGTGTGTTAATTCAGAGAACAGTAATGTGCACACAGTGGAGATGGAAAGGCAATATCCTTGTCTCTCTGAAGTGTGCAAGTTGGAAAGTGTATAATTTTGTGTAGATTTTAGCACATAGTACCAGTTGGAGTTCTTGCCTATATGCTGCTTGTGCTAAAGTGGTGTGAATCAGAGAGGGTTTATTTTGTTGTTTGGGTTTTTTTTTTTAATTAACACATCTGTGGGTAAGGGGCAGAGCATCTCATTTTTGAGATTACTGGTAAACAACTTAATGTTTTCAACAAAACAATTCAGGAATCATTAAAGTGCATCACAAGGATGTGACTTGAATGAAATATTATAAAACAAAATTTAAGAGGTAAGAAATAAATCTTGTATGGGAGATTGTAGAAGAGGACAGAATGGAATAACCTTATTCTTTCCTAATTACATTATCTTTGCGTGCAGCTTCTAAGCCTAGTGTTTGGGTTTTGAGTGTAGGGATTTCCCTTGTGCTTTGGAGTGTAGTTTTTTGGGAGGTTTGTTGGGGATTTTTTTTGTTTTGTTTTTTGTTTTGTTTTTTTGTTTGTTTTTTGGTTGTTGTTGTTGTTTTGGTTTGGGTTTTGGATTTTTTCCTTTTTTTGGGAGGGTGGGTTTTTTGTTTATGGGTTGTTTGGTTTTGTTTTTTGTTTTATTTGGTTTTTGGGTTTTTTGTTTTGTTTTTTTTTTGTTTGTTTGTTTTTTGTTTTTTCCTCATGTGTTAGTATCTAATTGTGCTGAGAATGTTGGATCAAATGCACTTTTAGGTTTCTGCCTAAGGCTTTGGGGAGAGACAGATGGATCCAGGATCAGAACCACATCTGTATTTGTTTTGTCACTCTTAAAACTGCTTCACCATTCAGCGCACAAGGTCTCAAGGCTGGAACTCTTAACTAAAGGATTGCTTGTATCCTAACACCTTTTAAATTAGCCTGTTGGTCGCTGAGTTCATCCAAAAAGGCAGAAGAGAAATTCCAGGTCTGTGAAAATACTTAACTTAAAACATCCTGCCAGCAGTTCTACCTCGGCCTTTATATGTGATAGCCAACATATCTCAGATGACCTCAACTCTCAGGGGAACATAAGAATAGAGGCATTCTCTGCATGCATGAGTGGCTGGAATAACACTGTGCTTAGTGATCAAATGAACAATCCCTTTGAGCTTTCGAGATAGTACCCCCTCTCACTGGGCATCGGAAAGCATTTCTTTAACAATTATGCAACAACAAAGCACAATAGGGTCACTGGTTGCTATGATTTCTTTCTGAGGAGCAAAGTCAGAGTTTGTTACCTTGTTGTTACTATCTTAAACTGAACTGGTTTGGCAGTCGAGAAATGCAGCCTGATCTGTTGCCAGATCCCTGGTTTTAGTGGAATAGGGTGCTGCAAAAATAAATATTTGAACTTTCTTGTGTTTTAACCTGCCTGGTAGTTTTTTTTTTTTTTAATACCTCCCCCCTATCCTCCCCCAGTCACTTGTCTGGCGTTCCTGGTTTTTCTTAAAGCAGTTTAAAGATCCTCCTGTTGTAAACAGAACCTGTACCATGGACTGTGCTTTTCTTATGCTCCGGATCATTTCTCCAGCACAGTGGTCATCCTTTTTACTGTGACTGATTCCTTCTGTGTGACTACACTATTTTACTGCTGTTGTCTGCTTTTGCTTACCCACCAGGCTTTTTCCCCCTGTGTTTTTCTCACCATATTTTGTTCTCACCTGCTGATCCATTAGTTTCTGCCAGACCTTCTTTAGCTGCCTTTGCATCCTTCCATCTGGCTGGTTCCTTCCTTTTCTTCCTTATCCTCTTCTCTTTGTGGTCTTCCTTTACTTGCAGGGCTCACTACTTCAGCTGCTTTCTAGCATCTTCTCTACCAACAAACACACAAAGTTCTCCTGATGAGCTTCTTGATGATTAACCTGGTTGTTCCCACAAACATTCTAAACAATTTTAGCCCATCTATCTCTTTTCTCTTATCCCTGATCATCAGAAAAAGAAAAAAGGTCCATATGCTACGAGTCAATTTGCAGTAATTTAGGTGTTTCCTTTTTTGATTTTTAAATGTTGAATGTGTGACGCTGCAAGCCACATACCAGTGAATAGTCCAGCCTTGCACAAATGAATACTGATGAGATGACCTGGGATAATAGCATTGCTTGGGGCTGTTGAGGCCATTCTGCTGTAATAACAAATTCTGGTCAAGACTGAGACATATTGCACAACAGGATGTCTTGTTTTTTCCTTGAATTTGAAAACTAGTAACAAAACTGAGGCTTTCTTACGTTGTGCATGTGTGTGTGCAAACAAGTATTTGTATGGCAGACAAGTGTTGCACAGTCAGCAGCAGAATGAATACAAATACATATATTCTGTGTTCTCTGGGAATGTCATTTCACCTAACCTTTTCATTCTAGATGAAGAAGAATGAAAATTGAAGATCATAAATTGCATTAATTTAAAATTAAGATCTGGAGTTTACATTTTTTGCTGGTGCAGTGCCCATGCCTTAATAAAATCTCAGGGGAAAAACATATGCTCTTCAGCAAAATTACAAATTCTCACCTACAGAAATAAGCCTCAATGTAATATTTATATTCTCATTATAGAGTTCTACTGGTTTGTTGTTGGGTTTCTTTTTCCCCTTTTCTCCCTGCTAATTAGTTTAATGCTGCCAGCATAAAACCCATATTTTTACTTTTGTATTTGTACTATTTATCTGTAACTTCAGGTTTGTCTGTATATTTTAGGAAAGGGAATGAATTTAAGCCTTAGCCCTAGATTCAGATATGACCAGTTACTGTGTCTAGAATCTCACTAGCTCTTCCTACTGCTTTCAGCCCATCCCAGCAGAACAGGCTGTGATGGTTGGTTTTGAGCTGCTTAAAATCAGGAAGCACACACAGTTTGTTAGATTTTGCATTGTTGGAGGGCCAGAGGCTGGAAATGGGAACATATACATTTGACACTGGATTTGATATTCCTGCTGAGTGAAAGACCCACACATTTCTCCCTTCACACTCTTATTTTCTCCTGGTGGAGCAGAAAACATATAAGAATGAGTCCAAAAGCAAGTGGTTATTTAGATGGCAACAGATTGCTGCATAACTGTGGTCCTGATGAAGAACGGGAAGGTTGGGAAACTGCACTTGTTTTATTTTATCTTGCGGAGGGCATTTAGTACAGCTAGGTTTCTCAGGGTCCCAGTGAGATTTTGTTTATTGGAGAGAAGTATTTTGAACATCTAAATCTGCTGCTGAACTTTTTTCCTTTCTCTGAATTATTTTAAGTACTGTGGACTATTATCTTGCTTCAGATTTAAAAACCAACCTACCAAAACAAAAGTCAGTTGAATGTGCATGATGTATTGACAGCATGTTGCCCTCTCTGTTAAGAGGATGAAACTGGTAGAAAACAAAAAGCAACATCAAATTCTTGAGCAGGCAATTTGCATGGTGTGGGTGGATTTTCTGAAGTACCTGAAGGGAATTTTAAATACTCTGGAAAAATGATCAAAAAAGATCACAATCTGAGTGTGTGGTAAGTAATGAAGAACATTAAGCACAGTGGTGAGCTCTGCAGAATATCCTAAAGTATTTTCCTATTTACAGCTCAGTCTCAAAGAAAAAACTGTAAATGGAAGAGAAGGAGTAGAAAAATCTGGTCCATGCAAACGTTAGTAATGAACACTGTCTATACCATGTTCTGAGGACTGTGAGATGTAGAACAACTTCTGGCATTTGGAAGTTTGGGGGTTTTTTGGAAGAGTTGAAGGTCAAAATATCTGATGCCAGACTGCATATGAGCTTTAACCTGGCAGGCAAAATACTGACACCACTAAACCTTTCCAGTTTGGCTGGCAGTAGTACCCCTAGCTGTATGTGTTTTGTAAGAACACAGTGGGGGCAGCCAAGCAAGATGGATAAATTGACACATATTCTTAAAGAGCAGCCGTCTGTAACATCCAGTTCCACTTGGCTAAGTACTAATTTGATTTTTTTTCTTCTGCTTTTTAATTCTTTTTGAGCTCATTGTAATCTGTTTGGATTGGTTTGTCAGATTTGAAGTAAATAGTCCAAAAGCAGAATTTGACAGCCACTGCTTTATTTCCACCTCCTCTCTCCACCCCTTTTCAAACAAAGCCTAATTCCAAGGTAGTGTGGCTACACATTCGGCTTGTTTGCTTTTGATTTCCATTAGAGTTTACTGCCAAAACAACCTGGTCATACCAGTGACAAGCCTGAATTAGTCTTCCTAGTAACTTCTCTATGTTTGCCCCAAAAAGCAATTTGATGCAAAAGCTTTTTTCAAAGAGGGAGGCATTTTGGGGCAGTAACTACACAATGAAAACACTTAATTTCACTTGTGGAGACCCTTAATTTTTAAATTTCTCTGGGTGAGCACATTCCATCGTATGCTAAAAGAAGAGGAATGAACAATTGATTGCTGAGATTTTCTTGGGGCAGCAAGAGAAGGGAAGCGAGAGAAATGTGCAGCATGGAGAGTACACTTCTGCTGGTAGGGGAATAGGATGTTTCCTTCTTCCTCACCTGGTTCTTGATCTGAAGGTCATGGCATGTGTCTCGCACTGGCCATGGTCATGGGTTGAAAGCTTTTATTATTTGGCTTGTTGGTTTGTTCTGTACACATACAGTACCAGAGTGTTCACATCATAAGTGGGATTGAAAATTTGGCTGATCAAGCACATAACTGATTCTGGAATCCAACGATTTAGTTCTTTACTTTGGAAATGAGTGATTTATTTTTACATGTGCATCTTTTAAAACAAACAATTGTTTCTCCCTTCTTTTAAAGTAGAGAAATAACAAGATATGAAGAAGCCCTCTAAATTGCAGGACCCCAGCAACCTTTCCCATCTCTCCTAGAGCTAGGTCCTGTTTTTTTCCTGTATTCACATGCTTACAGTCCCTTTACTTTCCCCTTCCACACCTTTGTATCTATGTTCCCATGTGAAAAAAAACCCAAAAAAACAAACCTTTATGAGCAGGCTGGGTGACTGAGGATGTCAGAATTCACATCCTGACACATAACATGGGCACAGCTATACCACAAGAATGCATCTGGTGTGAACAGACAAAAAGAACAGACTTTTTTCAGGCCATTTGGAGTACAGCTAGGGCTGCCTCTTAGTTCTTCAGAGATTTTGTTTTACATAAATATTAAATTTTTTGTAAAATAGATGCAGGAAAGCTCTGACAGTACGATGGATGTTTCCCAGGGATTGATCAGCTTAGTTCTGAATCATGGTACTGTGTAATTCCTGTAAGGGGGATGAAGCACATAGTCCCTGATACGTATGCTTAGTCAGAGATAAAAGAGTTCCACTCAGCCATTTTTTAAAGACTTTTTAGCTATTGTCTAGGGCAAAGAGTGTTTCGGTAGAGGAGAAAAAGACATTGCTTCTCTGATATCACTGGCATCTCTCTAGTCAGCATTCAAGTGCCATGGTATTCATTGAATGTTGCGCTTTTCAGAAGCAGAGCCTTGTTTGATCTGTTTTGTGTTGCAAAACATGAAAAGACAGTCTCTGAATAAATTTCTATTCATAGAATCACTGACCCTTTTAAATGTATTTCATTTTCATATCCATTCCTTTTCTGGCTACAATTTAAAGCATATTTGATCTAGTTAGCAAGCCCCTCTGCAGGCTTAATGCTGCTGCTACCTCCAATGCTGATGTTTGTGTAGATGTTGCTGGAGAAACTGTGCATGGCCACATGGGAAACTTCACTGTCAGGAAGTAGCCTGATGCACACCCCAGGGATGTGGTGGCTCTGCATTGCAGTACATCCACCCTTGCCTTTTGCTGACGTTTATTCATTTGTTAAGGGTTTATATTTATTAAGGGAATTGCCTTTGGTCTGTCACCAGGTAAGCCAGCTTTTGCTAATTACATCAGCTAAATTATGCTAAAGTTCCTGTGAACTGGGCTGGGTGTCCTGCCACTCACATAAGGGCAAGGGCCTCCTACTGACTTGAATACCAGTCAAAATAATCTTTAAATGTAGCAAATCTATACTGCAGCGCGAGCAGAAGAATAATGGCTGCAGATGATGCAGTTTTATCTGCTGGTTAGTTGCAATGATGATGATGGTAGTTATTTAGCTGGCCCCATGCAGCTTCTAAGGACCATACAAAGTGTGCAGTAATTAAGTAATGAACTACTCTGTAGGTTAACTTTCACTGTATTTAGAAAGCCTGATGCCTTTTACTATGTGTGACAGACCTAGCAATGAGAGAAAGATGTAAGCAGCATGACTTCAACTTGTAATCTTCTAGTCAAACTGTATCAAATGATAAATTAGACTTGTATGAAAAAGAATAGATGCTCAGATAATGTCATGGTATAGCTCTCTTCATCAAGTTATCCTCTATCTTTTTTTCTCTTTTTTTTTTTTAATATGGATTGCAACATGCTGCTTGTGCCATCAGTAGAAGTGTAGGATAATTTGACAATTGCTGATTTCAACAAAGTTGTATCAGCCACCTGCAAAGAATATGGGCCTTAATTTTATTCCTTTCAGGTATGTGAGAAATATTTTCTTTGCCAGAATAGAAAACTGGGAAATCGAAAATGGGGTGAGTGATAGACCTGTCTTATTTATTGTCACAGAAAGAATTGTCAGGAGATGTGGGTGGGAAAAGGGTGATTTGTTTCAGTAAATGCCTCTTCATGGTACTTTCTGAAAGGCAAGCAGTCAGAGCTGGAGATTTTTGCAAGTGCAAGTTTTTGTCCTGATTATCAACTAATTATTTTCTCACTTTTATGAAATGTATCTTGATCTGTTAATCTGCATGCATTTGATTTCTTTTTTTCCAGTTGTTTCTCAGGCAATACTCAAGACAAAAAGTCTGCAGTGGGCTTTTTTTGCTGCTAAGAGGGAAATACCTTTGAGGGTATACCTAAGAGGGATACTTTTGAGGTTGAATCCCTCCTGTAACAAGCCAAAGATAATAAATGAGAGCTCAAAATTAAATGTGTTTGAGTTTCACAGCTTGATGCTCTCATGCTGTTGGGAGCAGCAGGAGTGGCCTGGCCAGTGTGGGGATGAGCTGGGAGCAGGGTGACAGTGAGGCAGGCAGGGTCAGGCACCTCAGGGGAGCAGGAGCAGCCAGGGCTGCCAGAGCCATGGACAGACACAAGGCTGGGCACGGACAGCGGGTCTGGCCTGGCCGGGAGCCACGGCCAAAGCTCCAGCCCAGCCACTCGGGAGGATCCTCAGAGCCCTTTGTCTCATCTGAGCTGGGTCCTGGCAGGCTGGACCTGGGCTGGAGCTGACATTGAACAGGGAACTCCCAGATGACTGAGTGGGAAGAGGCTGCAGAGCCTGCTGGTGCACTTGGGCCCTGGAAGTGTATCCTTGAGCCATGTGTTCTTCCAGCTATCCTTCACAGTTACTATAGATGGAATTAGATTTCTTTTTTTCCTTTGTGTTTTTTTATCCTTGATTCCAGTACTTCAGGCTTTCAGTGGGGAGAAAAAAAAAAAACCTAGTAGGCCATGAACACAAATCTGGAAGTACGTGGCAATTTTTCTGCTACATCCAGCACATTTGACTTCTGCAGTTTGTGGCACCCCTTTGTCAGAGTGTCGTGGTTTTCTCAGGATATCCCATAATTCTCTATAATGAACTGCATCCTAAATTGAGAACTGAACCAAGGTGCAAGGGCTTTATAAACAGATTGCATTATTTACTTATTTCAGAGGGATGCTAGGTAACTTTCTGGGAAACCTCAGACTGTGAACATGAAAGACTTCTCATTTTGCCAGTCACAATCTGTGGCTGCAGAAATGCTCTTACAGCACTTACCTGGGAAATAAATGACTTTTTATTTTCAGAGATAATATTAACACAGCTATTTTTCTGTCTGTGGAGCACTTTCTACCTCCTGTGAGTTGTCTGCACAACTTCCTAGGAGGCAGAAAAATGAAAACTTCTGCTGAGAAAACCAAGGCAGAGTTGTTTTGTTTTGTTTATTCCTGAAATGGCTTATGGATAGTGATCCTGCAAACACAAGCCCAGAACCACAAATTGTTGAGCCTTTTGCCAGCGAGCACAGGGCTGCAGCACCCAGGAAAGTGCCAGCTGGAGGCTGCCAGTCCCAGGTGAGTGCAGCACCAAGGCAGGCATTGGTCAGGTTTGCCAGCTGAGATGAGTGTGGTGCTGAGGGCTCCAGCATGACTTCTGCTGGCCTTGGGTGCAGCGGAGCAACCTCTGCCTGCAAAAGCAGGCATGGTATCACCTACCTCCCCAGGGCTGCATCCTAAGTTCGGGTGAGCAGGACTGTGTGCTATGTGCATTCTCTGTGTACAGTTGCTGCCCTGTGATGGACCTTCTGGTGTAACCCATTGAGTTGCTCTCAGGCTCTTTGTGAACTTTTCTAGAAGTGGGGGTTTTACTCATCCTCATGTTTGCTGGGTGGATTGAGGGAAACATACCCAAAGAACACTTGGGAAAAAAACATGTTTATAGCCTTTCTTGCTTGTTAAAATATTGCGTAGCTCAGTCATACTGCCATTTTAGTCTTCAGAGTTAACAGCTTTTTGCTGAGCGTGCTTTCTTCATCGCATGAAAAGTGACTTTATACGTACTCAAATAGCAAAATAAAGTTTGTGAATTCTTTTATTTTCTTTCTTTCCTTTTTTAATAGCAGTAACTCCCACGAACTGGTACAAGGCTTGGTACTGTGCAAGCAGTTTTTCACTCTTAGAATGCTGCTACTGAAAAGCAGATATTGTGTGAAGTACCATCGATCACTGCCGTGGTTTTATACAGTTTGTCACCATTGTTCTTCGTATAGCATTGAGTCACATTTAGCACTATGGTGCAGCTCACAAGTGTTCAGCGTGGGGGAAAAAAATGTTGGGTTTTCTTAATGTAAAAAAACCTCTTCATTATTTATAACCTGATATCATTTTTTTGTTAGTGTATAGCACATATGTCTGATGTGGCCTAGTATAGATGAGAACAGATTTTTTAATAGTTTTAGAAGTGTAAGATGTTGTTTGTAAAGATGGAGAGTGGAATGGAGTTTCTAAAGACCCAGAATAGCTGAGATTGGAAATATTAGAGCAGCTATCTATAAGGCTGTTCTCTGACAGATGCTTAGCTCAGAGGTGAAATGGACTTTCATATCTGGTTTTACATTAATAGATTTGGGATTCCCTAATAATTTCCTTGGGGGTTTTTTTTCTGACTAAGAGCAAACTGTATCTCAGGTAAAATCCCACTGAAATAATACGTGATTTTAAATTGATGTGTGAGCAGACCACATTTTCTCTCAGCCTATCAAACACCATGTAAATTCATCTTTTAGAAATGTGGGATTTCATGCTGTACAAATTCAAACCCATGGCCTGGGCTACTTTGGAAATCTTGTAATTTTGCTCCCTTCTTCAGCCAATATAGAAATGTTTTGTTTTCCTTTCACGCACTACCTGTATAGATGAGCTTGTAGAATGAAATGGGGAGAACCCATTTGTAATTGGAACATAGAGGAGGCAGCAGTTGTATGATCTTTGTGTTAGCACAGCCATTTAAATTTCACTGGGAAGGATGAGAAATTAAATATTTATTCTTTCAGTGCAGAAAAGACAGACTCCCCAGACCAAATCAGCAATCTGTGGCACCAACCACATGACATGAAATGTTGGTTTAGGAGAGCTGTGGGCAGATGCTGATCCAGCGGTGCTCCGTTAACTGAGCTGTAGAGGGTTGCTGCTGGAAAGGTGTTTGTGAAGTGAATCCTGACATGACTTTTAAAGCTCTTAGCTAATGTGGACAGATGTCAGTAATCCAGAGCAGCAGAAGCAAGTGAGAAAGGGCAGAAGGCCGTGCAGTATTTATTTTCCAAGTGGGGACTGTTTGGATTTAGATATTTTGTGTTAACATCCTAAGAACATGTATGGGCTGTAAGCATTTGACAGAGTAGGTGAGGAGAGGTAGCACTTTAATCTTGTGATTCTTGTAGTTGGTTTAGAGGTGAGTGTTTGTTGTCTGCTTGTACTAGCTTCTGACAGCTGTGACTGGTATTGGGTAGGCAGCCCTTACGACAAGGAGAGGTTCCAGAGGTGAATTCCTGTGAAGAGATAATTTGGAATTTGCTCCACAAGAAGCCTGCCAAAGCCTGCAGCAGCATGACAAAGGATCATGATCTTTGTGGAGCTGGAGATCATGGGAGTCAGGCAGCAGCAGAGTGGTTTGGACAGCAGCTTTGATCCAGGAGCCTTGGGAAGGGAAGGTGGGAAGAAGGACTGGAAACTGCTGGGGGCCAGAGAGACAGACAGTGCTTGACAAGAGAGAACAGCAGAATGGTGTGACCAGTGCAAATATAGTCCTTTCCTTCAGGATTGGAAGTCTTGAATCTAGACATGTTGAGGCTGTGGATTCTGTGGTTCACCTTGGAGTGTAAAGTCTTTCCATGTGATTGCTGGTAATGTTTCTTTATTCCCTGGTAAATGCAGTCATTTCTTGCAGGATAGACAGACAAGGTGATTTGTGTCCAGCTTTAAATGTCTTCAGTTCATCCCCAAAAAAACCACAATCATCTTTTTTTTTCTTTTCCCCTGGTATCTTTCTTTTTAATATCTTACTCTCAGCTTTCTGCCAGTATTTCTGTGGAATAATATCTCTGCTGTTAGGCCCTGTGCCAGTTCAGTCAGTGCAGACTGTTTTAGTCCTTTGGATTCATTGTTTGATTTGCTTGGTTTCAAGTATTCTTCTTTTCTGGTTTTAGGGCTCACTTGGGGCAATTATGAAGAAGGTAAACCTCCAAACCCTATGACAAGTTCTGGAATAAGCTTTTCTTTTGATCTGTCTGCCAGGCAGGCAGACATTTTAATCAAATTTCATATCAATTGTTCAGGAATACATTAGAGTTCCCTTCTGAAAAATATTTCTTTGGTTATCAAATTTCTTCACTGAGGAAATTGCTTCACTCAGAAGTCTCTAAACAGTTTTTTGCTGTTTAATCCAAACTACCTCTAAAACTCTTAGGAGTTCTGTTGTATTGATTATAAAAGTGTAAAGGCCTTGAAATAATTTAAAAAGTGAAATAATTGTAAAAGTGTAAAGGCCTTGAAATCATTAGTATTTAATAAACTACCTGCCTTTCATTGCATGTATTTTAATAGTTTTATATCCTCCTCTCATTCTGTCACAGCAATTCCATGGCTCTGCTCCTAGGTCTGTGCTGATATTCTCCATTGTGCAGCTTCCAGACAAAGCTGTTCTGACAAGCAGGACGGAGCATGGTAGCAAAAACCCCATTCCCTCTGTTCAAGGCAGTGATCAGGGTGCAACATCCTCGAGTGCTGTGCTGCTGTGCCAGGGCTGCAGAGAGGCTTTAAACTGTGAAAGCAGCCAAACACATCCTCGGGTGTCTGTGCCCCAGCAGCATCCCTGCCATAAATGTGCTCAGCTGTGATTTCTCTGCTGACTTTGAATACGGCATGTGGAATTTGTCCTTTGAGTAACCTGGCTTTCACGTTTCTCCTCAGAGTTCAGAGCTATCAGCTTGATTGTCACCTTCTAAAATCCCATATTATTACATGAAAACATTCTAAAATCTGCTTAGAGTAAGCATTGCCAGGCAGACAAAACTAAGATCTGGAGTGCTGAACATCCCTGAAGTGACACATTTGTGAAGTGTTTACTCTGGTTTTGAAATTACCAGTCAGCTGCTGATCTTTTAGGCAGAATAACTTCTTCACCATCCACACCAAAGGCAGAGCTGGAGCTGCACATGGCTGCTACAGTGTGCATGAGAGAAAGGGACCTCCTCTTAATGCCAGCATCTTGAACTGGAGGCGAAGCTGAAGACCTTCTCCTGCTCCCCCAAAGGGTTACAGAGGTGCTTGTCTTCCACCTCATGGATGCAGCTGCTGGTGTGGCTTTTCTCCCCACTGCAGTGTGAGCTTCTTCCTCTTCAGATGTCCGGGTCAGGCTGGAGGTGTGAGTCATTGCATTGCCCCAGGACACAGGGGGCTCATCTTGCACCTCCCGGGCACAGCTGGATATGCAGGGCACAGCTGGGCCTCTGCACCCTCTGGGGACAGGGAGCTGCCCACGGGGGCTTCTGCCTCCCACAGGCTATGGGGTACTCACAGTAATCCATCCGTTTCTGAAATGTGGCAAGCTCTGTGAACAAACTCTGTGTGACTGGGAGAAACTCCTGCTCACTTCTGCTCCTCTGACCTTTCACCATAGGTGTTCAGGGGAAAATCAGTTCCAAAGTTAAGATAATATCACACTGTGACTGATGGCTGTGGACTTGTTCTGGTTGTAAAGAGCTGGTTGTAAAGAGTTTAGGCAGACTTGAACAACCCTACCCATCTTTTTTGGCTTGTGTTTATTTGTTTGTTGGTTTGGGAGGTATGTTTTGTCAGCTTCTGAAGAGCCACATCTCCAATTTTGTTTTACATATACAAGAATTCAACACAGTGGTAAATGGCCTATAGGCCTGTTTGTGCCCAGGTATTTCAGATATTTTTAGAAACATTGGCAAATATGTGTGTCATACTCAGAATGTGTCATTTTTACCATTGTGGTGTACTGCAGAATTTTCTGGAAACAAAAAATCTTCCAAAAACTATCAGCATAAAGCTTCAGTTCAGAATACACCAGGGGAAAATAGAGAAGTCCAGAGATATGGCAATGTACACCTGAAGGATGCATGAAAATATCAAGCTTATTGATTACAATCATCCTACAGGTGATTCACGGCTTCCAGAAACCTGGCTTATGTTGTGCACTCCTCTCTAGGACTGCCATACTCCTGTAATTTGCTTTTTGCCTGGACCTGCCCTATACAAGGCTGTATTGGAAAACAAACTTCAAAGTTACATCCTCAAACCAGCAAATTGGTGTGTTATTTCGGGGGGAGTTAAAAACATTCACATCCTCTCTTTGTCTTAACGTATGAAAAACTCCTCTACTTTGGGCTCTGTTTGGGTTTAGTTGGGTTAGTTGGTCTCAGGAAAAGTTAACACACATGAGCACTGTTATTCTGTAGAACTAAAATGCAGCTTATTGAAATTGGAGTTTATAGCCTTATGCCATGATTAGTTTCCCTGTGGTCACAATCAAACCATGTTTTTTAAAGGTAGCTTCTTTGGTTAACTTACTACAAGTGTATTTTATTCTGCAGCTTATACTTTCTAAACAATAAAATACCACTCAGACACTTAAGTCCTGGTCAAGAAAAACACAGCAGTGTTATCAGGCCCTCTTTGGAGGTGTTACATGATGGGTTTTAACAGGAAATATTCTACAGATAGGGGTTTTTTGTGCTGCTTATCATGCTCTGAGCAACTTCTTTGAACCAGCTGGTTCAGTCATGTCCTCACCTCACTCATTTCACCTACATTTCTTTTTCTGCTGCTTTTAAGGCCCTGTTTCTTTATGATATTATGAAAAAAAATTAACTGTAATATTGGGTACCCAGTTGCACTGATGGAAATAAGTTATTTTCCAGTAAAACATAACTTATGTGGAAAATACAAAAGACAGTGGAAGTTGTGAGGTCTGATGGAAGCACTACTCATCTTGCCATACTTTGGTGGGAGGGGGATATATCCAAGTTTTACAACCTAACAATTACTCACACTCAGTGCAACTGAAGCAGAAAAGATGAATAATCAAACAATCTTTCTCTAATACTAGGCAGTTGCAATTTTTAAAGAATACAAATGCCGATGGGTCAGCAGGTGATTCAATTTCTCCTCCTTAAGTACATGAAATTGTTTGTTACAAATGATGCTCCAGCTCGCTTTGCTGTGGGAGGCTCTTTTGTGAGATGTTCGAGATTAAAACAAACCTATATGTTCTAGTAACACAAAGGAACATTTTTCTTTGAAACTGGTGGGTGGATAAAATTCTTTGTTGCAGTTTTTAAAAACCCTCTCTGCAGGCCGTGTGGAGAATTGCCACATGCTTCTCATAGATTCCAAATTTCTGCCATAGCAAGTCCCACTGGTTTCAACCAGTGGCTCTTTTGTTTTCTGTGCTTGCCTTTGTAACCCTCAGCAAGTGGAGGCCATGCCAGAAGTTGTGGCAAACAAGAGCGAGAGGGTGCGAGGCAGGCCTACACTGCTGCATTCCTCTGCAACGGGAGGCCACCGTGTGGGCTTTGTCTCAGCTCTTCATTGTGAGCCCGAGGCACGGCTAACCAAGAGCCCAGCTCTGCGAAGGCATGCAGAGTGCAAGGCAGTTTCTGCAGTCACGTAGATTGGTTTTAATTACAATCTGAAGGGCAAAAATTGTTCTCTCTCAGGGGATGCTTTTAGATTTTTTGAATGCCTCTTTTTTCTTGTTTCTTTTCTTTACCTGTCCTCACAAGCAAACAATACCTTACACACCCACAAGGCTCGTAACAGTCCTGAGCCACTTTCTCTTTCCTAGTCATAGAATCATAAAGTTGGAAAAGACCTCAAATATTGAGTCCCACCTTTGTCTGAACACCACCATGTCAACTAAACCAAAGCACTAAGTGCCACATTCAGCCATTCCTTGAACACTTCCAGGAATAGTGACTCTATCACTTCCCTGGGAAGTCCTTTTCAGTGCTTAATCGCTGGTAATTTCTTATGAAGGTGTTCCACTGAATTGCTGAAATACACACATAACCCATTAAAAAAGACATTGAAGAGGAAATTAAGCACCATGCAGTGACAGATGATGTGTAACTTAGGCTTCCCAGCTAGTTTCTTGTATGTTGAATCTAATATGACTTGCACAGTAGGTTTAAGAAAAAAACGTCTACTGCACCCCCAGTTTTGAACCTCAGCATCACCAGTAACAGGAGAACACAGGGAGCTGGTATTCAGCTGCTGCTCTGATTCCTGTGGTTGGAAACGCCTCACTGACTGCTTTGCTTTCATCTCTTTCTTTGACATGGGCAGAACAGACTGGCTGAATTTCTTCAGTGAGAGCCCAGAGGAGAGAGAGTTCTTAAAGGCATAAATAATACAGGGTATACAGGTCTGGGGAAGGTATGATGTTCTTTTTCCTCCATCAAGTCTGAGACCTGGCTCCTGGAGTGCAGCCCTCACAGTGGGTAATGGGATGTTGATGCCTTTCAGCCCACAGTAACCACACATGCTTCCCATTATTGTCCAGACTTTGGGCGTGGACTGTGGGTTATTACTGCACAGACTTGGAAGTATTTTCACATCTCTGACATGCAGATGCTAGGAGTTGTGTGTGCCTTGGTGAAAATACAGAAAAGCGTTCCAGCAAGAAGACTCCTGATATATCAAAAATCTCTGACTCAGACAGTATTGCTACTTTTTACACACTGATACCCTAAAACGTAATTGCCTTCAGCAGAGTGATAATGCTGAACCTAAGCTGGAGTGAATATACAGCTTATTTTTAATTTGTAACTTTTATTTTGTAGTCATTTCACAGAACCAGCCCTCTCAAATCATGAATTTGTCAGCAGAACTAAAAATTATGTGCTGTTTGCTGGTTCACAAAGTAGGATTTAGGCATGTTTATCAGAATGCCATCATTCCAGCTAGAAGTCACATTGCTGTGTGTTTTCACCAACTCATTGATTGGTTGCATGATGGTTTTACTGGGTAAGTTAAAAAGGTCAGTACAGTTACCCTATGAAAAAAGGTGCCACAGCAACAATTCCCCACTGTGCCAGTACCACCTTACAGAGATCCTTCTCCCAAAAATGTTGGTTTACTGCAGAGCAATGCTTAAGGGGTGTGTTTATCATGAAACTGGTACTCTTGTAACGAGCAGTGGTTCACAGTTACATAGTAGACACTTTGGGATGATGAAGTCCAGCAGAATTAAGAGGAAAGAAAGCAAAAATCAGGCTATTGATTACCTACTGAACTTGCAAAATTAATATTACTTATTAATATTGGTACAGCAAGTTTTTCATTGGCTGGCCTTTTGGAAAGAAGGTTGCTCATTGTTTCAGGAGAGATTTTACTCTGTCTCTTAGCTTGTAAAATAAGTAATACTTGTGAATTGATGCTAAAGAATGTCAGATGTTTGAGGGTTTGGGGTTTTTTTACATCTTGGATAGTATCAGAAATAAAATGAGAGGAATCCCACTTATGTTTTCATACTATAGTAGTTAGTGTCAGAAAGAATTTACATTCTCCTGTGCAATTTTCAGTTTTTTCACTACAGCGTAATTTTATGCTAAAAAGTACATATTCCTATTCTACCTGAGTGAATTCAGTACTTTCCTTTGAAATATGAGCATAAATAATATAGCTGAAGTGTCAGCTGCAAAGAGAGTTGATTCCATAACAGGATGTGAACTAAATTTCAGCAGGCTCAGCCACTGATCCTCATTGATCCAAGATGTAGCATAAAACTAAACTTTGTCTTTTTCAAATTTAATTCAATAGAATTAAATACTGACCAGGTGAGGTTTTTCACCTTTTATTGTATTTTTAGTACTAAGTTTGATTGTAAGCAAAGTTATGCCACAGCAGACCCCTTATTCACTGCTTCAGCAGATCAGTGTAGAAATGTGCTCAGCTCATTAGTGGAATGGAAACATCCTCACAACTTTTTTATTCTAGTCTGGTAAGAGCTTTATATGCTGTAAAATGTCTAATGAAAGAAGTGAGGGAGGGAAATAGAGGAGTGCATGTTATGCTTAGCAGGTGGCTTCTCATTTTTGTGGTGATTTAGTTTGCAGCTTGGTTAGCCTTGGTTTCCAAAAAGCCAGAGTTCTTGTGCAGAAAAATATAATTCCTTCAGTTAGGCTGAAGCTATAGAGAAAATTTGCCTTTGGGTGGATTTTTTTTTCCTGAAAGTGATAAGCTTTGGCAAGGAGGGAGGAGAGCAAGCTGTACTGGAAGTGATCTCTTGGCTAAGTGCAGTAGGAGTGTTAAACTCCTGTGAATCTGCATCATGAGATACATGGGCACTTCTCTCTGAATTCACTCTGCTAGAAAATGGGGAGAATGTCTGTGTAAAGGCTAAATGCACCAGCACGTCCGTTCTGGTTGTGTTCAGAGCTATGACCAAGTGTTTGTTTCACAATTATACTGCATGCCATCCATTTCAAACAGAAATATTTGCCCAGAATTGATTCCCAACTGTTTGACAAGTATCAGACAAACCCAGTAATTAGGTCTGTGAATTGAAATGTCTGATGGCATATTGCCTTCTAACCATATTAGAGAAGTTAGGCTAAGAGCCATTTTTTGTCTGCCGTGTCTTAGCGTAATGAGGATGAATCAAGCTTTTGCAGTTCACATTTAACAATGCAGACATAATTCTTTCCTCTGTCTCCCCAAATACTTTGGTAGTAAAGCCTAATGGCTGGGGACATGCTGTTCTGCTGAGGGCTGTGCTGCAGTAAAAGTCCAAACCAGGAGCTGGATTGTGTGGAATTGTCTCAGCACAGAGGTGGAACCTAGATACCCTCAGCTGCAGCATGTATGTAGGGATGATGGATGCTTTTTCTTTGGCCTTATATTCTTTCAAGTGCCTGATATTACCACAAATGTTATTAGAAGCCACATGTTCCAAAACAGTAGTCTCAGCCTCTTAAATAATGCAAGGCAACCTATTACTGATACGTTTGTCTTACTGCTATAGCTTACCAGAGGTCTTTTAAATCTCAGCTGTGACAAAGTTGATTAATTTCTAGGTGTTACCTTTTGTTGTTCAAGTGACTAAACATAGACGAATCAATACAAAGTCTCAGATGTTTCAACCAATATTTTATTGCCAGCATTTCAGTAAAAATACTGAAATAAACTTAACTCAGAATTGAGGACTGTGCTGCATTGTATTTTACTATCCAGTTGACATTTGTAGAAAAGAGAGGATCTAAAAGTAGAAAAGAGCAAATACAGATTATATTTCATTTACTGAAAAACAGTGCTTTATATCCATAGGTTACTTAAGCTAAAATGAAAAGTTGATTTAGAAGTTCAGTAATTTCCATCTTCATGCCCTGAGAAAAGAAGGCTAAGAAAAAGGAAGTGTAATCAATCACAGCAGCCTGTAGTTATGATAAATTCTATTAAATATTCCATGTTACAAGGTTGATTAATGTACTTTATGGCATTTGTAATGAGTAAATAATACCTGAGATTTCGGACAAATATTTAAGCTGCTGTCATGCATAATCAGTGTTTGCAACATGCTGTGACTGTTGATCTGAGCCTCTCTTGAGAACCCAAAGTAAGGTAATGTACTTCAGCTTTTATCAGCTTCATCTTCCTCGTTTGTTTTACAGCATTTGATGAGGGAGCAGCAGTAGGAATGTGAGAGGAATTACAAGTATCTGCAAGAAAGCAAGACTGGAAAGGAGTAGGAGGAGATGAAAAACTTGTAATCTTTTTTAAAACTCTTTGCTTAACAACGTCTTTCCAGGCTGTCCTCTGTATGGAAGCAGACTGCAGACTGAAGGAGGGACTGTGACAGAGCAGCCCTTCCAAGTGACCCATGAGAAGGGTATTTGTATCAGAGGTCTCTCGATTGGAAGTTGTCCTTTGCATAGGGCAAATTTCCGTGGTTGTTGAGAGGAGTTGTTTGAAGCATTGGGCTGAGAGGTCCCAGCCAATTAGCAGCTTCGGGAAAAGAGTTATTTTCATTCATTTCGGGAAAAGAGTTATTTTCATTTCTTCGGGAAAAGAGTTATTTTCATTCTTTTTTTCTCAAGAAATGGGATAAGCTATCAATGTCTAATCAAGCACCAAGACCACAGTAGTTTTGAAAATACTTATATGGGACCTAACTCCTATTAAGGGCAGTGAAGGATTGGATTTATTTATGTCTCATTGAAAGCACCTTTGGACTTTCTTTTTGATCTCATTAACAGAGTGCTAAGAATTTTTTTGTCCATCCATATTCCTCTTTTTGGAGGTCACTGTGTGTACAGGGAACAAATGGCTCTGCTCACTCTGACTAACATGCCCAGGGGATGCTGTGCCAGCAGCAGGCTCAGAGCACCGTGTGGTGAGGGGAAGCAGAGAAGTGGCATTGCCTTTGGTCCTTGGCTGCACCTGGAGTGCCTCATCTCTGCTTGGAGTACGGTTCCCTCCAGCTGGTTTTGGGCTAATGTGAGGAGGTGTGTTTCTTGTGCTCTCATTTGTTCATCTCTCAAGGGCCATATGCACTTACATAGAAATAGAGGACACTTCCATAGCCTTCTAGTTAATGCCTATGGCAATGCATCCTGCTGTACTTCATTTTACAAGGATTAGCAAAAAAGTGCCTAAGATCTCTTCCTCCCTGGGCAACTTTCTTTTGTACAAGTGGTATGGTACAGGTCGTGTGCTCTAATTTAAGAAAGAGCTTCATCTTCCAAAGAAAAACAACTTAAAAAAATAGTAGCTGTACACAGCATTTACAATAGGTTTTAATAGAAGTCTAAATATTTCTTTTTAAATGAACAAATAAGCATACATTTATATAGTCTATTAATTCTGGATGTCCTTAGGACATCATTAAAGTGATCTGTCTCTCCGAAGGCACTGGAAGACTTTGATTAGTTAGCAACAATATTAACAGTATCTCGCTTACGTGTTTTTATATATTAGAGAAGACATAAGCATGAAGAACATTTAGAGGCAAACTTAAATGTGTGCTTTTACTGTTGAGATAAAGCCTCCAGAAAGATTTATACTTTATAGCTCACTGCGTATGCACTGGGAGAAGCTACATTTGTGGCACAAATACCCCTCTTTGTTGCTTACCAATACCCGTATTCAGAGGCACAAAGAACAACTGTTGTAAAAAATATTAGTATGCAGATGCTCTGGTGTTTTGTTAATGCATTTAATTAAATACAATAACTCTTTTGTTTGCTTTTCTTTTTCTGTCCTTGAATGGATATGTGTTATGGTATAGAACCTAGGCTTAGAGTCGCTGTTTAAAATGTTTAAGTTTCAGAATGTGTCACACATCCAAGTTAGTTACTTTTCTTTTGTTCTATTAAGAAAGTCTTTTGGATATGTTAGTAGTTTCTCATAAGTTTGAGAGCATCTTTTCAGGAAAATTCAAATTCCAAAGTTGCCAGCAAATATTTTCACCAGTAATGGGATCTTCATGACAGTTAGGCACTGGTTAAACAATTGTATTCCTGAGAGACTTTCAGATATTTTAACCTAAGAAATTTTTCTTGAACATTTTCTAGCTAGTTTTCACAAAAAGAATAAAAAAATGCACAGCAAAACTGCACTTTATGTTTTTATATGAAAAACTGTAGCAGGCTGATGATAACCAATTGTAACCCACACACGGGTTTTGCAGAAGCCATCATTAGTGTCTTGTGTTGTTACCCATAAAATTATTTCAGAATTATTCTCAGCCTGAGAAAAGGTTTCCTTAGTGCCCTGTGGATGGGTGAAACCCTATGAAATGACTGTGTCAAGTCTAAAATTGCTCTGCTGAATCAGCAAAGTACTTGAGCCCAGAGTACTTTGAAAACACAGCAGTATTTGCCAGATCCTATGCCTCCCATGGCAACAAGGACCGAATCAAACGAGGATGTAAAAAGGTACTTAGGAGACCCTGAAGGTAACATGACTAACTTATTTCTGGATTTCTGAGCCCCCTTAACTCCAAAAGACATTTCTGGCACAGAGTGTGTGGGAGGTGTCTGTGCTGAAGGTTGGTCCTCAAGCAATGACCTACTAACACTCTTCTGGTGTTCCTTGGAGACAAGTCATATTCTTCAGTGGGTGCAGTTTCCTTTAGAACAGTAGGAGTCGTGGTATAGACCATCAAAACCTCCTCCATAAATCTTTCTGTCACTGATAGAAGGAGCTACTACAGGTGAAGGAAGGGCTGAGTTTGTTGCAGCTGATGCTTCTCAGGTACTTTACTGGGCACTTCAGAACACAGCTCTGGAGAAGGCAGCAGGCATTTCACTTACCACAGGGGTCTGACTTGGCACCTTTCTTGGCTAAAACAAAAAGCTTGTCAGTTGCTGGTAATTGTTCTTGTCACTTCTCACCAGCACTAAATACAAACTGGACAGTTTAGCTTTAGCCTTCAGCATCAGTGCTAGGACATTGTTCCCGGAGTGCCAGGATCATCACACATGGACAAAAACTGTCATGAGAGGCCAAGTAGAAATTGCAGTTTAGTGCTCTCTTTTCTGAAGTGAGGAAAATTTCAATAGTGGGGCAAAAAAAACCCCTTCCCCTCACTGTGCTTGTTTGATCCATATTGTAGTTACAGCAAGGGATTCCAAATGAGGCCATAAGCTCTGACATTGTGGAGAGGGAACGGGCACTTGTGAAAGCACAGATTTGCAATGTCACTGTAATTTCCCCCTCCCCTTTTGGAGAAAGATGGCATAATTAGAGTTGCAGTCCTTAAGGGAAAGTACAGGAATTCTGATTACTCACTGAAAGCCTCCTCATCCACAAGCCTTCCATGTAAATAGTTAGTTTCAGTTATGCTCCAAGTAATCTATCTATCTATTTATAAAAGTGTTAAAAAGAAAACCAAAAGAAAACCAAAACCTACACACATACACACCAAAAAATCACCTAGAACTACTGCAAATTTGTGTGAGAACATCATTCTGGTTTCAGTTCCAAGATAACTTAATGTTCTTTAAGGCTGGAAGAGAACATAGTTTCATTACAACTGCACATATTAAGGGTTTGTATGAAATGAGCATCTCAAGGCAAGGGAAAGAAAGCAGCATTGTTCCAGGGCTGTTTTTCACAGGCCTGTATTCATATCTCATCCTTGTTGTTTGCAGGAGAGGCAGATGTGAACCAGAACAATGGGACCTCCACGAAGAGCCCAGCGGTGACAGACTCCAAAGGCACAGCAGACCCGAAGAATGCCTGGCCCGAGGCCAACCCAGCTGACAGGACTGGTCGCCCCCACTTGATCCGCCTCTTTTCCCGAGATGCCCCAGGAAGAGAGGACAACACCTTCAAAGATCGGCCCTCAGAGTCAGACGAGCTACAGACCATCCAGGAGGACAGTGCAGCAGCTTCAGAGAATTCGGATTTGATGGCTTCACAAAAACGCTCCTCTTTCCGGCACGGGTCAAAACTGGCATCTGCGAGCACCATTGACCATGCCAGACATGGATCCCCACGGCACAGAGACTCGGGTCTGCTTGACTCGCTGGGCAGATTCTTTGGAGGTGAAAGGCACGTTCCCCGCCGGGGCTCGGGCAAGGTGAGCTCTGAGGAATAGAGAACTGCAAGGCTACAGCAGAACACAGTACAATTAAAGAGGAAGGGTGGGTCTGAAGGAAAGGTCTCACTGCTAGAAGGCAAGAGTTGACCTAGCCAGCAGGATGGTGCTTGTAATATAATGCTTGGCTTTAACCTGAAAACAGCAACGACAAAAAAAGCAAAGATCTGGGAAACAAGAGGAGCTACTCTGGGTAGTAACATGGAGTATTAGAAACCCAGGGGGCTCTAGAGACATTACCGGGAGGAATTTTTATGAGCATTTAATGTGGTGTGCTGTGTCCATTTCTATGCTGTGCCATTTAGAGAAACTTCAGTCTGCTTTTGTGTGTTGTTCTTAAATATTTGCAAAAGGGGGCTGGATGAGAGCACTAAATGCAAGACAGTCTCTACACATCTTGGCACTAATTGAGGGACAAACTTGGAAGTAGATGGTAGAAAAGGAGTTGTGGCCAAATTCTCAGCCTGCTTGTGCAAGAGTATGTTTAAGGTCAGTTGACAGCATTGCCAGGGAGATTGCTTGACAGATATTATCCTGAATCCCGGGTGTACAAAATAATCCAGCTGCTTTATTCTGACAAGAAGTTGAGATTTATTCCAAGCATTTCAGATTAGAAATTGCATAACAAGCCATTTCTACACTATCTTTTCAAAACCAAGGGCATTGATGAAAGGCTGTTAATTAAATTCTTCCCTGTTCCAGGATACCTGCCTCCTCTGATATATTATGCAGCTGGCATATTAGTTCCCTATTATTCAAGTGGCAAAGTTTAATATGTTTTTCGCTGTACCTTTTGCCATGTAAATGATAAGTGGAGTCTTGTGTTTGTGTGTCCACACACTACATAAGCATTCAAATGGAGCTGCTGTACAGCTGTAAAACTTTTCTTTTAGCTGAATTTGTTGTAGTTGCTCAAGTTGTGTGTTGCAAAAAGCAGCGTTCATAGTTGCTGGCTGGGCCCAAATTTTTGAAAATTTGTCCTTTGACAACCTTTGAGGTCTGTTCATTGTTCAAGGCTGTGATCTGTGTTGTCTCTCAGTGCTGCACTGGGACAGGACACAAACTGCCCTGTGGTGTAAAACTGATCTGTGGTGGTCCCACAGCTGTGGCTGTCAGTGTCCTTCACACTCCACACCTGGAAGCACAATGTGTAATAGCCCTTCCCTGAAGAGTTGTTGTAATGTAGAGACCACTGGATGAAAAATACTCTAGAAACTTAGAACCAGAAGCTTCTCACACTTGGTGGGCAGTACTAAGCAAGCTGGGTGTTTTGTTCTTTTTATTTCTCACCTTTACCAAGTGGAGCCTGTAATGCTATTGACAAAGATTTAGCAGCCAGGCAGTTTTTCTGTAGTAACATTTCTGTGTGTAATGTTCCTGTGTGTAATGTTCATAAATGCAACAAGCAGTTGCTGTGAGCATGAAGAAAACCTTTTTTCTTATTGTTTCTGCAAATAACAGAGACTGTTCCCAGCTGCCATTTTCTGGGACCTGGTTGGCCAGCTCAACTCTTGCTGTTTTGTTCATGTACTGTGTTACTCGATGAAAAATAGTGTCTGAAATTTCTTTGTACACCAAGGTGACAATACCAAAAAGTTAGATTCTGCATACAGAATATACAGAGGTATGTGCACTCCTGTGTGGCAATAAATCAAACCAATCAACTCAGTTTTTAGGAGTAAAGACTAAAAAACGTCTGCAAGCTGTACAAAGTCTGTATTTTATCCTTTGGTGTGAACATGATTGCAATGAATCTCTATAGATTTTGATGTAATTATGTATGACAGGACAGGAGATCATGTCTTCTATCTATGCTGTAAAATGCTATTTTGAAGAACTGAAATGTCTGCAAAACAGAACAGAATGATGGACAATTCTGACATTTTTTACCAAGCAGAAGTTGTTGTTTGGGATTTTTTTCCCCTTAAGAACAACTACTCGTAGAGTTAGGGAGTCATGATTTGCAGATCTGAGCTGGAAGCACAGAGAAGTTGAATTATTTTGGCAAAAGTCTGTCACATTAGTACTTCCAGTGCCAAAGCATCTCTAGCACTCTTCCACACAATGAAAATATTGATGTACATCCTAGGAAACATTCCTAGGAAACTCTCTTGTGGGAGGGCTTCAGTGTGGAAAGTATTGAGCAAGTGGCACAGTCATTTCAACTATTATTTATTTAGCCTCTGAAACAATGCTTCTTGGTTTCTTGTATCAAGAAAGGCTCATGGTGTAATTTATTTATACAGGAGTAGACAGAGGAAATCTACGTGGCTCATTTGTGCTTAAACCCTAAATAGTTGTTGCCATTTGCTGAATTTTGTAGAGGATCACTGATAGATGATGAAGGTGTTCATGGACCAGCTGAAATAGAATGAAGTCCCTTGGCAGTATTCCAGACTTCACTAAGTAAACAGAACAGGTCTTTGGTAAATAAGATACCACTAAAAGCACCTTAAAGGATGAATTTCAAAGGCTTGAAAAGTTCCTAGAGCTGCACTGTTTATTTGCTTGCACTTTTTTCTTTCTTTATTTTGAAGCATTTCAAAGCAATTCTGCAGCTGCCTTCTTGCAGTCTTCCTTTTTCAGCCAGCCCATGCCTCAGTGGGAGCATCTCAGCTACCCACACCAGCAAGCACTGGAATGCAAAGACAACACTTGCTCTTTGTACAGATTTAGGGCTGACATTCAAGCAAAACACATTATAAATTCTTTGTGGAGGCATTTTCTTCTTGCATCCATAGCTAAGAAGCACATTAATGAATAATATTCACTATTGTGTCCAGAAAGGTGGGGTGGGAACAATGCTGGGACTGTTTCATGGCCTCATTTTCTCATGTGGAGCAGGTTCTCCCCTGCCCTGCAATTCTGAAGTTAAATTGCATGGGAGTTCCATGGGAGTTGTTAAAAATAGAAATACCAGAATGTACAGAAATACTCCTTTTCCTCCAAGGGGCAGCAAGTGCATTTGCCATTTTCCCCCCAGTCCCAGTGAGATTTTGGATAGCTGAAACTCAATTAAAACCAGCTTGAATTTTTTACTTTTAAGAAAAACTTTTAGGGTAGAATACATGAAAAAAAATTGTTGTTGTGCACAGCTCAAATTTAATTGTATTAAAAAAGAATTTTAAATGGTGACAGAAACTGTGGTGCAGACATTTTAAATAGCATGCAAGAGAGAGTAGCATAACAATAAATTATTTCCTTTCTAATCTTTATAGAATATTTGTCTAAGCAAGTTTGTTAAAACAATCAAATGTTCTTTGTGCCTCCTAGATTCTGAGCCTGTATTCAACTTCAGTATGTACTGACTGCTATTTTGTTTCTTTGATTCAGTTGTTTTGTAATCCTTTTGTTTAGGATTTTTTTTTCTACTAAGTTTGGATTGTGAAACAAGAACTTTTCTGTCCTGGTTTAACATTTTGCATTAACGTACTAAACTTTAAACTATACTTGTGACACAGATCAAACAAACCAAAATATGTGAGTGACAGTAAATAATAGGTGAGGCAAGACTTAGTGAAAGATTAAATCAATTTCTCTTTTACATTTTGCTTCAGTTTTGTATGTAATCTCGTAACTGTCTCCTGTTACCTGAATGAAGCCTTGCTCCTGTATTTCCATCCCAACTTCTATGTGTTTGGGTACAAGAAATATGGAATGTAGGTATGGGGCTTCCCCATGCTACAGACAGATACAAGGCAGGAGCAGCCCTGGGCTGAAGTTCTTCTCAGCTTGAGCAGAACCAGGGTTTGGGATCAGCATTTCTGAATCAGCAGTTCCAAACCCACTCCTGAGCTAAGCAGTTGCTAGTGTGGGGATCTACAGAAATGGTTGCAATAACCATGCAAAGGCAAAAAGTTTAGGAACCACAGTTTTAAGTAATGCCATGGAGGGATAAATTAATCAGAATCTTTTTTCCTTTTTTTTGCACTTGAACTCTATTCACATTTCCTGTGGAAGCTTTAAGGTATACTACAGCACCATGAAGAATTTGAAAAGCAGTAAAATCAGTGCTAGTCTGACTAGTATATGATGTGATTTAAGTAAATACTTACTGTGATTTTAATTTCCAAGTCTTATTTTTCAGGGAGTGGTATTGCTTGTGATAAACTGTTTCGTAAAACCTGCTGTGCAAGCTGTATGCTTGTAAAAAAAAATTTATAGAGTTTATAGTGGTTGTAACAATAATTTTGTTTTAATCTTTTGCTTTTTATGTGCTTTATGTATTCATTAAACTGTTTACATCACAAAAATCAGTGTACTAATTATTTAATTTGTTTTAAATGCTTTAATCCATTAACAGAAGTTGCAACAAACTACTACTTGTATGTGACAGGTTTTTAGCTCACTAAGAGGCTGCATGTTCTTCTGCAAAATTCAGTTAGAACAGTGCATTGGACAGAAGGGAATAGAGAGATTTCCTTCTGGAAGGAAAAGGTAGGCTTTGAATAACCAAAGCTCCTGAATCTGATGTTCTCACTGAATCTGGCCTCTCATTTGTAGCAGCCTAAAAATGTAAGTGTAACAGAACTGCCAGTCTGAAGCTCATTTAGCTTGTGCAGTGGTAGAACCTCAGACTACTTTAGATCCGCCTGGTTTGAAAAAAAAAATCACCTGTACAAAACAAGGAAATACCAGCCGGTGAGTACACACACCATGTGAGACGTGAAAGGCCTAAGAGCCACCATCATGGGATTGACTTTGACATGTTCATTTTAACACCTGTATGACCATAAACATGTTATTTGTGCCTAATAATTAACACATTATTTAATGCACTGGAACTTGCATTTTCAAGGAAGTTACTAATTGAAGTAATTATTACGAGGTACTAGAGGAATTGGGGAATTGGACTAGGTTAAATGTTTTTTAAGTGATACTTCGAAGTGCGAGCACTAAATTTTGGTAAAGTATTGGTGATGCTTCATGCTCACCTGACATCAGCTGCATGGCAAGGTTTGTTTAGAAATGGGACAAAGTATTTGGGGCTTGCTGATCTGTTTTACAAGTTAAAGAGGAGATAATGACTGGGGAGAATGCTTGTGTGCTTCGCTGCTTTTACTGGTTTTTATATGCTCTTGTGCCTCTTCCATTCAGAAATATATTAGTAACATGTTCAGGCTAAAATACAAATTAATCAGCTAAAGCATTTGAAGGATCTCTGTTTCTAATCACTCCACAGCAAAAGGTTTTCTCCTTTCATTAAACTTCTAACAGGATCTTTCAGTTCAGTCTTTGCTTGACTATTTCTAGAGTCTTCTATCCACTATTATGATATAATAATAACAGTAGTATGTGTAAGTTGCATGCAGAAGAGCTCCAAGGAGTCTTTTGAGCACTTGGTGAAGTTCAAAGCTTGTGGTGCCCTTTGCCTGGGCCTGATGGCAGAGCTGGTGGAGGGGCAGTGATGCAAGCTTTGGGATCTTTTGGTGGGACTTGGCCTCAGCTGTTCTCAGCCATTCCTCTCCTGTTTACCTGCTTGGCCCCTCGGCCTAGCTGAGAGTAAGGTCTGGGTTTAATTTTAAATTTATCAGAGGGAAGTGTTTGTTTAAACAAGTGCAAGGGCCAGGCAGGGCTATACATACAGATGGCCAAAATGTACATACAGATGGTCAAAGAGAGCTATTGATATTTTAGTGCAAGGATTTTCTCTGCCTAAGAACAATTTAATGTTTACTTCTCTGCAGATGGAGCAGTTTGATAAGAAATTGCTTCATATTAAAATCTGCTATATTGGTTTTTTTCTATCACATTCCTTGCAAATCAAGAACTGCATTAGCCTTAGCACTTTCCATCCTAGAATGCCAAAATAAATTACTGTACTTCAGCTTCTTTTCAGATTACACAGTGGTAAATGCTTCCAGATAGAAAACCAGAGCAAAAGTTACTACTACTGTTTTTGTCCCTGACCTTGTTTTGTACCTCTGTCATCCCATAGCATTAGTGACAATTGCTGACTTTCACCTTTTTTACTGATGCAAAATATCTCACCATGTTCCTGAAATGGTCTCCAGTTAAGACACATTACACTCCAAAGTTACTTGATTTCATTTTTGAGCTGCACAAGAAATCGTCTGCTGCCATTTTCAGGTGATTTTACTGAACTTTTTAAAATCAATTTAAAAGTATTGGAAAAGCACAAATCTTTCCCCTTTTGCCTATGGTGCATCTACTTCTCCATTTCTGATACATCATATAATTAATGTGCCTTGGAAAGTGTACGAGCCTCAGGTTTGGAGTGGTCCCTCTTCCCCACTTTATACTAACAGTATTATTGGGAATTTTACCATGTAAAATTTCTTTCAAAGAAATATTCTATTAACCATGCCATGTCTAAATATTTCATAAGAGTAAAACCTCCCTGCTATAACGCTCTCTCTACAAGTTATGCTGAGACAGGCAATAGTGCTTTTAACAACCTGTATGAGAGTTAAGCTTGTCACTTGCTCACCTATTAAAGGCAGAAAAGAAATAGAATTGGGCCAATCCCTCAAAGAAGATAACTGATCAAGTACTTTGTGGGTGGGTGGGTGATTGCACGCAATCTGAGATTTCCAGAAATTAAGGTTGTAGTAACATTTTTCTGGCCAGCAGCTGTAAAGTGATTGTGTACACCTGGTATTTACAGCTTTGTTTTCTAAATAATTCCCATCTTGCTTATTGTGTTACCTTCATGACTATATGAAAATATCAGGGAACAGGACATCTAAAAATTGTATAAATTACTGCTTTCTTACTAATGGCCATACCTGTACCCCATAATGTTACATTATTTTGCTGTAGCAACCGCCAGCAAACAGATGCATCTCTACCAAATATGCAGGTGATCAGTAGAAACTGATCACAGTGAATACCACTGCAGGATGCCTTCCATACCTTGCCCTTGTACACTAAAATCCTAAGGCTGTGAAGTTTGATGGAAGCAGAAGGTACTTGGAGAATACCTACTAGCCAGAGTACTTTTTTTTTTTTTTCTGGAGTGATGATTCTCAAACAAAATCCTAAACAAATCCAGCCAAGAAAACCCCCACCCAAACCATGGATCATTTCAACAAAGTTTAATCCATGTCACTGATACCAACTTCAACAATAACTGAACAATACCGAGTATGCATCAGAGACTGTGTCCAAGCAGATAAAGGACTTCTGTCATGAAAAATATTTGAATAAAATCATTCATGCTAGGCAGAAAAAATGCTTCAAAAAAGCCAACTCAAATTAAAGCACTGGGTTTTGCCTTCGAAACCATTTATCAAGTGCCACAACAATGGAATAAACTGGACACAGGGAAAAAACCCAGAAGGTATGATGGCACTGGTCTCCCATTTGAGTCCCATCAAAAACCAGAACTCTCCTGAAAAACTGCCCCCATTCTTCTTTTTTCCCCCCAGTAATTCTTTTAGCTGCCAATTTATGAACCCTAACCATCAAGGCACTAAAGGGTAACGTGTTATGGAGAAATGTGGTTCTGGGTTATTGATTGGCACCTCTCTTGATGGGAGTGCTCTCCATTGTTAACTTATTCCTTGTGTTTCTTACTTTTCAGTCAGTGACTTTACAACTCACTGCCACGTTTGTTATTCCTGTCATTCTGCTGATAATTCCTCCTCTTTTAATTCATCGCCTATTTCTAAACAAAGATTGATCTCAGCACAACCCTGAAAGGCAGAATCTCCTGCATTCTACATCCCTCTTCCTGCCAATTCTCCTCTATACCTTTGAGCAAGTAATTTAATTTCTGCCTTAACTTCCACATTAGTAAAAATTAACAGTACCATTACAAGGATGTGTGGCTCATCCTTCCTAAAGTGATTTCAAAAGCCTGCTGAATTAGGTAATTAACTATAATGTCATCACCAGATCAGCCAGTGGGGAAGACGTCAGCATTCCCATTGCTTTTGGTAACAGATCAGCAAGCTGTGAACAGCCTGGGACAAACACTGCCACCAAGAGCAAACTGCTACCTGGGTTGTATGTGAACAAAGATGGAACTAACACCACCACAGCTCTGATTTAGCAGTGCATGCTCACAGAAGTTACATTCCTCCTAGAATAAGCATGGAAAAATACATCCCACATGGGCTGCGTATTCTGTGGCTACCTGGTGAGAGCCGGGGTAGCAGCACCAGCAGGTTCCAATGAATTGTCAGCCATGCCCAGGAACACAAAGCCCCATGGACAAAGCCCCTCCAAATCCCAAGATGAAGCAATTTCTGTATTCAAGTGCCTGCCAGATTTCTCATTAAACTATATCACAGATTTCCATATCCGTGAGAAAGAAAAAGCATATATATTTATTGAAAGGATGCATCTCAATTCCTGTTTGGCATACATATTTAGAAACCATACTGACCACTTAAATTCGAAGCCAGATAAGAATTTCATTAGAGTTTGGGATTCAGAGTCTGTTTCAAGGACTAACACAAAATCAGCTGCGTGGCTTACAAATTCCCTGTTGAACTTTCAGCTTTTTCTTCCCACAGAACAGCACAGTGTTCATCACATAATGCTTAAAGGATAATTTTAGTCTACCAGTACAGTTCCAAATGTCTTAGTGGGGGTGGTTAAGCATTATGGACAACCTACAGGTTGTGGAACAGTTTGGTTTTCTAAGACAATCTAAATGCAATTTTCATGTCTATGTGAATTTGAAATGTGTGGATTTTGTATGACATCTTTTAAATTCATGCACAGCAACTTGTAAGGTATCTTGCGAAGAAAAGCCGTTGGAAACCATGAAACCCATTGAACCCATGAAAAAGCCCTTTGTTTTCTGTCTTTACCTGGTTTAATGCATTTTAAATCAGCTATTTCCCCATTTTATATGTATGGATTTTGCCAGCAGAGAAACAACATGGGATGTACTTTAGATTTTAATCTCACATTCTAAAGTAGGCAATAAAAGCACACAATAGTGATACCAAAAGGAACTGTAAAAAGCTGTAAATCCAAAAGGATCTTAATACTGTTATTGGCACAAATGCCTATCACACAGACTGATGGGGAGTTAGAGCTGTTTACATGCATATGGGATCTTCAGCTATAAGCAATCCCCTTGTGGAGGATGAGAGTCCTCAGAGAGATTATAATGTGCATTTAAAAGTCCCCCCAATGCATCTGAATTGCAAGATCTGACATATCCTGTTTATAGCAAGCAAAGTCAGGGATGGTTTTCATGGGATTTCATGACTGAAAAAAAAAGCCTGTAACTGCTTAACTGTATCAATTGTATACCCAGAGACAGTTGTTGCACAACACTGAAAATCATGCATATATATATATATATATATATATATATATATATACACACACAATATATATATATATATATATATATATACACATAAATATATACACACCCATACACAAACACACACTTTGGCATCTTCAGGTCAACTGGAAATGTAATAACCTTGCACAAAACCCCAAATGGAGCCCATATTGTTAATTAATTAATGTTAATTAACAAACAATAATTTATTAATTTTAATGAATAATTTTTAATTTATTAACAAAATTATTTAAAATATTTTAATTAACAGTTCTTACAAAGTACTAATACAGGTTGTGCCAGTAAATGTAATTAGTCTGATGTGAAAGTACATGGCTAACACAGGGAATGCAATTCCAATGTATAGCTAATGTTGAAACTTAAAATACCTGCATGTTTTCTTTGCACTGCATTCACAGTTACTCTCTTTTTTTTTTTGTCTTAGTGGCCAACATACCACCATACTACCAAGGTAGGTGACACAGTAAAATAATGCTACTTTTCTGTGCATCACCAGAAAAAAAACACAAAATGTTTTTTAAAAAAATCACTCCCCTTACAGGATAACTGCGGGTATTTTATGTATATTTTTAAGAATTCTTATTTAGATTATTAATCCTTAAAACTGTTGATTTCACAGTGAATTTAAAAACTTTGCTTTTGTCATCAGATCTCCCAGTTACTGCTTAAATTTCTAGTACTAGTAAATCTTTTTTTACTAAGATCATTCAGCTTTAAGGTTCCTTTTGGCTTTTTTGAAGGTGCAGCAGTGTTGACTTAGTTGAGATCTTGACTGAGGTCAAACATTTATTTATGTTGATTTGGAACAGGAAAAGCTGAGTGTTCTTCTGTTCAGTTATTGAAGAATTATTGTATGTTTGACATTCTTTAAGGGCACAAAAGAGGCATCTCCATTTTAAACTTCACCACCAATATCCAAGGGCTCTGAATTCACACTCATACTTGGCAAGTACATTTCAAAATACATCAATATGGAAGCCAAGGATGCCTTTTATTGGCAATGCTCTCAAGACTGAAATTCTTAACAACATTGCAGTAGGTGTGGGGAGAACTCACTGCAGCCCCTGGGCAAAAGAGACCAGTAACACAATGAAATAAGAAGCAAATTACATCCCTTCCTAAAACACCGTTGCTCTTCTGTATTCCTGCAAGGTTTTAACAAGAATATTATTTAAAGCCAAGCACTTAAAACATATTTAAAGGTAAATAGTGTTGATCTGAATGCATCAATGAAACACATGGTAACTATTAAATTGACTTCATTCAAAAAGGTCCACTTATATCACACCATCTCAGTAGCCCATCATAGCAGTATAAATCATATTTCTCTTTTAATTTCAGAGCCATTAGAATTTATCTTTTAACACCTACAGATACTACATAAACCAAAGCAGTCTCTGAAAAATACCACTGGATTTTGTTTTCTGTCCCTAGGAGTTCAAAAATTGAAAGAGAAAAACTAGAGGTGAAAGAGTAATTTCAACAATGCAGAAACATGTAAATTACCTGTCACAAATAAATAATAATATCAAAGGTTCTGAAGACAGATGAAGTTTGCTGATGACAATATGAATGGAAAACACTTCATTTTAAACACCAGGAAACTCACCCAGAACAGTCATTGGAAATTACTTCAGATTTGTTACTGCTTCATACACAGTAAAACAGGAGGCAATCGAAGCCTGTGATGACATGTGGCACTGCAGGCAGAAGAAACTTTGTATTTATAGCACAATAACCTTGCCAATAAACAAAGTTATTAGCACCTAATAATTGGTTAGAACACCAAAATCAAGAAATTCAACCCTGTCTAGATTCTAAAACCTTATTATCTCAATTTCTCTCCATTCCTGTGGCAGTACATTCATAGCCCAACAGATCTACAACACCATGGTATTTATCCTGAAGACAAGGCAGTCAGCAGCTTTCAAAGGGTGATTTGAATGTAGATTAAAAAGACAAAACCATGGCTGAAGTAACTGACTCTCTCTTCCTAACCACGGCAGCAGAGGCTATTTTGGCAACACTGGAACTAGTGACCAAGTAGAAACTGCTGCAGAATTATAAGCAGGACTGACTACGTGACACTATGGAGATCTCACAGATCCAAAATGAAGATTTTCCTGCTTTTAAAACAATTAAGTGCCCACATATCATCAGCATGCAAAAAAACAACCCTGATAAAAATCAGCCAAACTTCTCTGCATTGGTTAGGTTTTTTCCTACAGAAATCAACATCTGACTTCATTTGGACTACTGCTCAGGAAGCCCTTCTGAAAATAGAAAGCCCTACTGGAATAGAAATTGTCAGCCTAACTTGGTTCCCTCATTCTGAAAATAACATTGCTCTTGCAGCTCATGAGTGTTAGTTACAAAGTCTTTGGGAACTAAAAATGATACATGATCTATTCCCACTTTCCCATGCAAAATGATCCAACATGATTTTAAGGTCTTTTTCCATTTTGGTTTATTTTCTAAAATCACAGTCTATGATCCTACTTAAGAAAAATTTCCTATTTAAGGAAAATTACAAGGTTTCTGTTAGCTGAACTTTCCAATAAGAGCCTTATTTCCACACTGAGCTGTAACGTCAAGAACATGTGCATCCATATATCTGCACAACATATGTGCCTATACATACAGTGTATTTGCCATTTCACAGCACTGACAACTGTAGGGGGCAATCAATCTCTGTAGATTCCCAAGGCATATTCCTCCTCTCTTCTCTCCTGAAAACAATTCTTCCTGCCATGGCTGAGAAGCTGTCCTTCCCAGCTGACTGGGCGACGTGCCTGTTCTGCTTTTCAGGACATCCATGCAGCCAGGGTCAGCCACCACGTTGGCTCCATCCCCCCGAGATCTCAGCACGGCCGGCCTGTTGATGACAACCCTGTAGTCCACTTCTTCAAGAACATTGTAAGTCTCCCCTCCTCTTAGGCATCAAAATTAAGTATTTTCTTTAGAATACATCAGTGAACAAACACTCCCCAATCATTACCCTTTATTTCAAGCCTCAAATTGTACTGTGCCTTTTGAGCTCATTATGCCGTTCAAATACAAAAATAATTTTTACCTATAAGACAAACAATACTGAAATGCTACCAAAAAAGCACGTGAACCTCCATTAGCATAGTCAAACGCCAAACATGTCAGTTATACAGCTTCACCATTGACAGGTTTTGTCCTTGTGTCTTAAACACTGGCAGTATTCAGGAATGATTACTGTTTCAAGATGGACATAAATCCAGCATATTCCAGGCAAGCCTAAGACAGCAGAGGAGCTTCTCAATGCCATTACCATTTTTAGCTCATGGATAATGTGTAAAAGGCCCGATGATTTCTGGCATTTATTTCTGCCTTTGTTTGACAACTCTTTTTGTGCTGGTTTTTAGGTCTCACCCCGTACACCACCCCCAATGCAAGCAAAGGTAAGCAGTTTCAGGGACTCAAGGCATTTATGGACTAATTCCCACTAATTCATCTGCAAGCCTGATTCACTGCCCCTAACAGCACTAAGTAAAAATCTACAGGTATCACTGGGAACAACTTAAAGCAGGAGCCTCAGAAGCCATGGTTCTCTTCCTCACACACTCCCTGACTTCGTGCATGACTAACTGAAGCCACTTGCAGGCATTTTTATATTCAATTTATGGTGTGATTGCTTTATGTAATGAACTAACAGTAGGTAATGCTTTCAAACAAGCCTCACCAGCCAGGAGCTGTCCTTCCATTTACTGAACTCAGCTGGCTTTTGAAGTACGTGATACTGACAAACCATGGCTAGTAAAGTCAGTTTCAGTAATTACAATAAACAATTTTGCCTTTTTTTTTCGCTTCATGAAATGACTGTACAGACTGTTGTTCTCATCTCCTTCCTGCCTTATTATCTGGCCATTATTTCATAATCTTGGCTATCTTTTCATCTTCTTCTGTGTATGGCAGACCCAGATGCTGTGTTCCATAGTGATCACTATGTCATTGTTTCTATTTCTTGCATGAACAGGGAAGAGGATTATCCCTCACCAGATTTAGCTGGGTAGGTGATGAACGTGCTTTCGGTAACAGCCCTTTTATTTACCAGGCCAAAGCACCTCTTACTCCATTGCCTCAAGCTGCTGCAGCAATGTGATAATTTTGTTTTGTCCCAAGTTTGCTATTTTGCTTTTCCTGTTCTACTTTCCTTCCTCCTTCCACAGCACTTTAAGATGGTAATTGTGTTGCTTGCTCTTATCCTGCAATTTGACAGCCCTTGCAGCAATAATTTCTTTTGCTTCAGCACAAAGGGAGCAAAATCCACTGCATGGCAAAGCTCTCTTCCTTTAAAGGTTCCTGGAAGACCCATCTGGTGCATTTTTCTTCTCCTGGGATGGACAAAAAATGGGAGGGAAGGCTGGGACAAGATAGGTGCTTATTCCACTTCTGCAACTGCTTTTACACAGTCTGCAAAACTAATGCTGCCACTAACCTCAGTATTTTGTTCCACCTTTCCTGTCAGTTAGAAGCGATCTGCCTAAGCAATTCCTAGACAAGTTCTTCCCACAGTTCTCTCACAACTAATTAAATTCTACTTCTCTACCACAGGTTTGATTTTATATGAGATGGCATGTAAATTACTGGCATTTTAAGACAAAATATCAAAGCCTTCAAGCATTTCTTTCACTATCAGAACACCACGTATTAGCTGATGTGTTTGACATCTTAGAACTCATGAAATTAAAACATAAGTTTTTTCACACAGGTTAACCTTCTGAGTATTTAATTTTTGAACATAAATTCATTTTTTACAGATTGATGCTTCCCTCAGATTTGAATATATTCAGATAATTTCCTAACATTTTCCTTCATCCTTGTTTATTACGCAAAAGATTGTTTTATTGCAACAACCTCCAAATTCATATTCCAATACTCATTTGAGTATTACATTTCAGTGATCACAAATAAAGACTACAACACGCATATGGTAATTGGAATGTGACAATTTGCAATATACATGAAAATCTTTCTTTGCAGGGTGGTGAAGCACACAAGCCAGGATATGGAAGCGGAAAATTCTATGAGCATAAATCTGCTCATAAGGGACACAAGGGATCCTATCATGAGGGCCAGGGCACTCTTTCCAGAATCTTTAAACTGGTAAAGTACAATTGAACTTTAAGTACAAAAAAATTGAACTGGGAAAAAGAGAAGCCAAACCTCTCCAGAACCTGCCATGTTTGAAACAACCATATTTCCTTAAAGCTTCTGATGGAATTAGACTTGCATGGATAAACCAGAAGGTTATTTTGTGGCTTAGTGACTACTAACATGATAGGAAACAAAGGTAAAAATACACAGTTAGTAGCCATCAGGAAAGAAGGTAAGTCCACAATGTCCCACAAAGACCTGCACCAGGACCAGTGCTGTTACTGAAAGCAAAAATGATCTGAACAAATGAGATGACACGCCTCGCTGCTGCTGAATTATTTGGGATAGTGAAAATGAAAGGGAACTGATAAACTGCAGAAGGGTAGTACAGGGCAGTGTTGGACACATATGTGGATGCAGTAACAACTCCAGCAGTCCCTGCTTGTTCCCACCCCAGGTGGGAAAACTCTTACAATATGTCAGTATCGAAAGTTATGAAAACACAGAGTGGGGCAAATCAGAAAACTGTCATCTTAGAAATAAACATTTGGTCAGGTTATCTTTAGTCTGGTTCAATTCCCCATTTCAAGGCACAGCAAAGCCACAACAACACAGGCAATACATGGAAACAGAACAGGAAAAAAAGGTGAGTTGTGAGGATTTTTCACATTCTGTGTCAGGAAACAGACATATCAAAAGCAGACTATATCCACTGGCAGATCCTTTAACAAAGACTGTATTTCCCTCAAAGGCAATGATGGCAGAGAATTCACTCATAACAAATCACTCAGTGCAATATTAGCACATGAAGATGCCATCAGCACTCAACTTCAAGTCAGAAGGTCTGAGATCCTTAGCAGAGCTGATCATTTCAGACTCTTACTATTCCTCTCCTCAAGAGGAGAGGTAACAGTGCCTTCATTTGCAGCAAACCCCCCATTTTTGTCTCTTAAACAGTTTAGGTTTTGTATTTCCTATTGTACAGTTGTTTTCCAAATATATGTAGCACCAAGTGACAGCACAAAAACTTCAAGGAAGTAGTAGGAATTGTTATGTAGCAATTCAAGAAAAGGAATGATCTCTTCAGAGGCCCAGGTAAAAAAATCAAACACATTTTAAGTCTTATTTTCATGTTGTGCACTTGGTTTTTAGTTTTAGTGGGGTTCAGGTACATCAACCATTCCATGGCTATATACTCTCATTATTTGTAAAACTTCATCATTTCAATATCTAAAAATACACATTAATGATCTCTCATGAAATTTAACATTCTCTTTTTTGCATATTCATCACAGCTATTTTAGCTTAGTTATATATATTATATATATATATATATATATATATATATATATCTGAGAGATACATCCACCAGTTTTCACTTTTTAGATAACCTTTCCCCAGCCATTATAATTTCTGGAACTTTGATAAGAGTTTTATTCATACCTACTTGATTTAGACCCATTGTTTACAGCAGGAGGCATTAATTACTGTTTCTTTATATAGTTCAACAGTCTTGTAATATAAAAAAGTAATCCATTCTTTAACATATCTTTGAAAGAAAAAAAGCCAATTACCTAATGAATTAGACTGAATTTTCCTGTAACAGTTCTGTAAAACTAAGGAGGCAGTGCTGAAAGATAAGAACATAAATGAAGAAAATGAAGTCCCAAAGTACATGTTTTTTTTTTTTCCAAGTAAACAGTTCAGTCATCACCTGATTACAGTAAAAATTACCACATAATCTCACATTTGTGATCTTAAGTGCATTTTTCAAGACTTGCCTATAAAGAGTTGCTAAAGCTAAGGGACAAGATACCAAGTTAGCTTAATCTCAGATTCCAAAAAATGAAATGTCAGAATTTCAGCTTGAATCATCTTTACTATAAAACTACTTCTTTTCTCAAGTGCAGATCTATGAATTGTAACAGTTTTTTCCTCTCAGTTTGACACTTTCTTATTATTTCTAAGAATAGGGCAGGTTTCAGCCCTTTTATCTTTTCTTAGCTTTCTCCTGCATCTGCATCATTTTCTCCTGTACCTAGCATTCCATACAAGCCTCATGATGATACAACACTGAGAATTTACTGCAGAATGAAAGTAGTAAATTTCAGTTCTTTCAGATGTGAAACTATTACATCTCATATGCAAGGTCTAGAGATTTTGTTTTGTTACTTGTATTAAAGTATACACACAGTACAAGGTTCATAAAAATGAAATTTTCCATTCTGTCCAAGGAAATAAATTGTTTTCATTAGGAAGGCCTGAATAAGAACATGCACTTAAAAGTAATTAATGAGAGACTGTCTAGTCCTCTGTGGAAGATTTAATGAAAGTAAGTTAATCCTATGTGAAAATCAATGAAAATCAATCTTCTTTTTGAAGTGAAAAATCCCAGTATTATGTAGTGATATACTAGAGGCAACTGCAGGCTATTTTCACTAGATAGCATTTCAAATTTTGTCATACTTACACAGATTGATGTTCTTCAATGCACAGCTACATAATACATATTAATTTCTAATTAATGCAAGTCTGTTCTTCCCTCCACAGGGAGGCTCTGGGTCCCGACCTGGATCGCGGTCTGGTTCCCCCATTGCTAGGCGCTGAAGCCCCAAGATGCCACCCAAGGATCACGTACTCTGCTTCATAATATAACTGCCTTAAAATTAGTAACAGCTGCTACAATTACCTAGATAGATGCAATCCATTACTTAATGCCAATTAGGTTCTGCATGCAGTAGATGATACAAACTTCTATTGGCAATCCCTGAGCAACAGTTGAATGGAAGGAACACAAAAAGTAGCTTTGCTAGATGTTTTCCTTATTTTATGTGAAGTAACAAGATCTCTGACTTTACCCCTTCTTCTTCAGGATGCCCTAACTGTATGCTGGACTCCTTTATTTCTCCCAAGCACCTAATTTAAGCTCAACCTTTCTGGTTTCGTTTTAGTGAACATCAGAATTACAAATAAAGAGCTATAATGTCTTGGACACTGAGCACTGCTGTTAATGAATTTTTGAGACACTGCTGTTAAAAAAAAACAAAAAAAAATCCAACATGTGCAGAAGTTGTGAGGACTGTTTATCCAAATTTTCTTTTCAGTTTTTTTCTTTTGTTTTGTTTTAATCTTCCTTCTCTCACTCACAGAATAATTTATTTTCATAACAGGATTAGGCAGTCATGGAAAGGTTTATCAAACATTGGGAGTTCAAGGTATGTGAAGTGTGGGAGGGGGCAGATGTTGAAGAATCAATATGATGTGGAGCAATAGCAATAAGGAAATTCTTTCCATACTATGATTTGCTCATTGCATCCAAACCATTAGAATAAAGAGTAGATGAGGGAGAGAAAGAGGATTTCAAAATTGAGTTAGACTAATGTTACAAAACAAGGGATATTCCCAGAGAAACATCTAAGACTGCACCTGTGACCACTGGACGTCACTGGTGCTTCACATAAATTCTGCTGCAATGGCATTAACTTTGCAGTACAATAAGTAAATAAGCATATAAACATAAAAAGTCTAATTTCTGAAAGAAAGCCCTTCAGTACTGGCATCTCAGATAGTCCTGCACATCTCACATCAGAATTTCAAATCTTTCTCTTGCTATTGCAGCAGTGCTGTATTTGATTGGCTCATCTTTTGCCTGAGTAACACCTGGATGCCTATTAAGGGCAGTGCACCAAAGCAAACCCGTAGTAAACTACTGTGAACATTTAACTGTTGTATTGTAGTTGCCTCGTAGAAATAAATTATAGTTCAGTTAGATTTAGATATGAATTGTTCACAAATTACTAAAATGAACGTGTGTGGAGATGGTATTTCCAACCACACTTAGGGAAATAAAAGGCTCTTCTGAATTGCACTGTTTTATTACTTAAACTTACACTTTCTTCAACCTGTCATCTAAGTGTCTGATTAATTTTTATTTTTTTTTAGTTTTAGCCTATGCACTGTAGATTACAGTTAGTGCTTCCTAGGTTGAAACAGCATTCCTAATAAGTGCCTAGTAGAAGTTACCTATAAATAAATATGTGTTATTTACATTTCACATCTAAATCTATTGTAGGTTTAAATCAGTGTCCATTAATATGAAGCAATGGAAGATGAGATGATAGAAAATACATAGAGACTAGAGAAAACAAAACTGCCAAAATTATTCCGAAAACACACACTATTACATCTATTACCTTTGTTGGTTGCTATGTGTATTTTTCTATTGTAGCTTCATTCAGATGTATACTCTGCAACGTAATAGTTGATTTAATTTGAACACGTATTGTTCTTATAGGAACACAGCTTTTAAAAATAGTCACTATTGAAATAAAGTAATCAACTTGAAATGAAACTTGGGCCAGTTTTGTTTTTTACAAAGGAACAGGATATACATATTTATTTATACATATTTATATATCTTTATATATTTAGGTCTGTTTGATTTATTGCCTCCCCACCATCCTCCAGAGTTTATGAATAATGTTCACATACTAGAAAATAACACAATGACACCTGGGGACCCTGCACACAGGCTTCTAGTGACATTGCATGGCCCAGAAGGTTGACAATAGGACACAAGAATTATGGAATGCCAGTGTCTACTGAGTGACAGCTACAGGCCAGAAGCATAAAATGTCTATGAACAGGAAATAAAAACCAGCCCCCTTCATGAACAATTGTGGTGCAAACAGCCCTCAAAAATGTGAAAGATTATTTAAGATAAAAAACCCAGAGAAATACATCTTTCAATATACTACACTGTAGAGTAACAGAATTTAACCAAAATCTCTTCCTTGACTTCATCACTCTTCTTTCCCCTCAATCGTCTTTGCCAGAGGGTCAAAGTGGCTTTTTTGATTTACTTCCTCTAGAGGAATAGGTATAGTACTTGAAAGCATTGTTTTACCAATATGAAAAGAGATTAAAACTTAGCCTGAAATTTATTCTTTTAGTTACACACTAGTAGTTTTGATGAAAACCAGCAGTTTAAATGTCCATTTGATTTGTAAGCATAGGATTATTCCTGAAACAAGAGTGCACAGCCAATACCAGGAGTGTGTGATTTAATGTTCTGAAGGAATGGACACAAACCAAAAGAAATTGATACCAGACACAAGCCAAAAACCCCAAGGCTAGCACAAGCCTACAACTGCATTAAACCAGAAAGAACAAGGGCTGTCCACTTACCCACTATGCAATGTGACACATCAAGCACTCCTCAGAAGAAGAGTTCTTCTGCTTCCTTACATAATGCATCTGCTTTAAGGCTGCTTTTGAAAATATCAACATACTGGTTACCGTGTCTGTATTTGTTCTGAACATCAACACATACACTGCTCTGAAAGGCTACAACTCAATCTTACCAAGGCTACAAAAACCTCTGTCAAGACACTTGAAGTTCACCGCTGAAGAGGGTGCAGGGAAGCAAATCAAATACAATGTTAAAAAGGAACTTTTAAAGTCTATTCCTGTAGCTGACAGGCTTTCCAAGCACTGGAAGAGTAGCAAACCAACTTCAGGAAAAATGTCAGCTGACTCTGTAACTCACACTGTTCAGTTAGCACTTCCAAGGCTTGCTGAACAGCCTCACTGCCTCTAATCAAGGCATAACTTGGTTATGCCTTTGAGAAGTGACTCTTTAAAAATGCCATCTTTTTACCCATGAGATCAGCTTTTAGGTTCTGTGTACCAAATATCACAGACTCATTAAATGGTCTGGGTTGCAAGGGACCTTAAAGATCACCTAGTTCCAAGCCCTCTGTGCATTTATCCAGTATTCACTGAAATAACAGGGAATTTCATACATGCTACACACAACACAGCACATTTTGCTATATTATTACAGATAAACAGCATGCTATGCCATGAGGCCAGACTGTAAAATATAACTGTAAAATATAATGTCTTTCTTTACCAGCTGAAACATTCACAGGCTGCCTGGAAGGGAAGGCACTGATGGAAGGACTTTATTCTTCACATCTAATATTCAAACAGTAAACAGTTTTTCCAATCTCCTGGAATCCAGAATCATATGCTTAAAAAATACACAAAACAGAATTTGGAAAAAAGTAATATTATTTAGTATGTTTTTCAATTAAATATTCCACATAACAAAAGTGTTATTTTCATGTCACCAACTATATTACTTATATACATATGCTGAACAGTTGACAAAAGAATTAAGAGATGCCCTACCAAAACCAACAGTGATTTCTTGCTTCAGCAATCTGAAATAACTAGTTTGTATCACAGACAGAGTATAGACAATATTTACAGAAAAGAGCTTTTTGGATCTGAGAACAATTATCTTTTAGAAAGAAAATTAAAGTCCAGGTCTGTATTATAGTACAACATATCCACCACTGATCTAGAAGTACTTGTGGCAACCAAACAGATGAACTCCTTGGAACTGGGATTAGTATTTACAAAATATACTGATCGGCCACACAGAGGCTCGTAGACTTTAAATATATATATATATATACATATATAAGCACACATATATATATCTATATATATGTAACATATAAATAAAATTCCAACGAACAAGGCAAAAATAAGAAAACAGCTTCTGTCTTTGGAATGTCTAAAAGACAACTATGCTTTTACTCCAGTGTTTCTTTGCTATCAATATACTTAAAAAGTGGCACCTTTGAAAGCAATACCCAGTCAGCTAGGTAGTTTTGCTGAAACAATGACTTAAACAACAAATAAATGTAACATATTTCCAAAATCCACAAAGAAAATAATAAGGAATTTACAGATTCAAAATGATAACTGTTTACAGCACTGGGGAACATTAGTATAGTATAGGTGACTTAGTGTGCACCTAATTTTCTCACTGCTACCACAAAATGGTACTTGTTTATCTCACAGATTCAGTATATGGCTGTTTTCCACAGATACTGAGATATGTAACTGCTGACCCAGTACAGCAAACAACAACAGAGGTTGTTACTGGAACCTTTTCTCATTTGGATTCTTATTAAGTAATTATTGCCAAATCCAAAACCTCAGGACTTACACTGTTAAAACTCACATCCATCTGCCTCTGTGGTTGGAATGAAAATGAACATACTCCCTCTCAAGAGTTTAACTCAAGAAAAGCCATGAGCTTGCAGTATTTTATTTTTTTCAACAAATTCTCAAAATGCACTAAAAAAGAAAGCTTTTAAAAGAAATACAGCCTTTTCCTGTGCCTTGTAAGGAAAAAAAAGGCAAAACTCCACTGTTTTATACTGCATGCATCATCAACTGCAACATTTCATTTTCAATCTCAATTATTTCTTTAAACACATTAAAAAAAAGTTGACTGACAGTTTCATGATTTTCCTGTGAAGTTATTCTTCATCTCCATTAAAAATGGGAATAATTCTATTCTGATATAAAGTTCCAGTTTATTTTTAAATAGATATACTGGCTGTGAATTCAAGGTGAAACTGTATACATTATTACCTGAGTTCATTGATTCACAGACAACTTAGCACAGATTAAATGAAGTTTTCCCAATATTCTTCTACAAGCTTAAAAAAAAGAATTCATCTTTTAGGTAACTTTTGTAAATAATTAAAAAAACTATAATATATTATCCTATTGTTAGTATCTTCAATGCTTGAAGCTTTAACTGTAAAGTTCGAGTGCCAGAAGTATTTTTAACTTTCAAATTTCAAGGTGTTATCGAAAAACATTGCCTATACTTTGCCATTCATTTGAAGATTCTTGTACCACTTCTTCCAAATTCAGAGCACGACTAATGTCTTCCCCTTCTTGTTCTTGGTGACTCGCAGGCTCTTGTACAGGACCTACCAAGGTACAAGAGAAAAGGCAATTGAGTATGATTTGACATATGGTGTAAGAAAAAGGCAAATATAGCACTTGGGAATAATGGAATCACGACGGGAACAGTATTATACAATTACTTCAGATACTGTAAATTCATTAGATAGTCTTGGAAATTTTTTTTAAAAAATCTAATACAAATATACTGCTTTCCTGGAATAATTTTTCAACTGTGTAGTTCTGTACACAGAGCTCCACGTAAAAAACAAGGAACCACAAAAAGCAACGAATTGCTGTTTCAACCCGATTTTTGGGTTGCATGTGCAATTACTACCTCACCAGCTGTGGTCTTTGGCTATCAGTGCTTGATTCCTCAATAACTTAAGGGAAGTGCTGTGTGCCCTGCCCTCAGCAGTACTGCCACCATGCTACGTACCAGTGTAACCATGAGCCCGTTTCATGTGCAGTTTCATATTGCTTTTCTGTGTAAATCCCATGGCACAGTAGTCACATTTATAAGGTCTCTCTCCTGTGTGCCTTTTCATGTGGACTTTGAGAGCACTCTTCTGGTTAAATGCTTTTTCACACAGTGTACACTGAAATGGCCGTTCCCCTTTATAAGAAAGAAAAACATACTTCATAATTTTTCCTTTTAAGATTGAAACACACTTTTGAAATTCTGTAAAAATTATCAAGATGATCTAAAAATGAAATAGACATCATCATTTTCCTTGAGACTTTCTCCAAACAGCGCTAGAGCTCCACATTGTGAGCAAAAATATCAAATTAAATGTCAGAATAGTGACGTAAGTACTAAATCATTGATATTACCCTTCCTATCCAATTTATAACCTAAGCAAGTTATTTAACAGAGGTACAAAAAAAAATCTATTTACCAATTTGACTTTTCTGTACTCAAGGAAACCATCACCTTTTTGCAACATGAAGAGTAATGCAGATAAAGCAGTGTACTAGAATTAACAAAGACGATGCCTTTAAGAAACTGAAAAGTCAAATATGTTAACAAAAAAAAAGTATCCTGGTAATTCTACATGGAACTTGTGGCTTCTTATGCCAACTAGTGATTCTCGTATCTCACCAAAAAAGGCTTATTGTTCCAATTCTGCCAGAATACTACTGATTTCTAACTATAAACACAAGAACGTATTAACTTAAAAAATATTTTAAAATTTAAAAATATCTACTTTGCAAGACCACACTTTTGATTCAACACTACCACCTTTGACATAAACACACTGTATGTCACAAGGATCTAAAAGCACTTTCTAAGATACTCTCCTTGCTATTAGTTAGCACAATAAAGCACAAGCAGGAGTAAAACATTTTTCCAAATTCTTTCTTACAGGACCAATACATCTCTCTTCATTATGTTAGTCTTTCCACTTGCATGCCAAATCCAACTTCTCAGACAATGAACAGAAGGTTCTTCAAAGCGCAGATGTTTTCTTTCTGTTTTTGTTAACAACTTTTTCACTAGTTTGAAGAGAAATCCAGGCTTCCTGAAATTCTTTTTATTCCATTTTTTAAATTCAGTGAAGGTGAGCAGCCTTTTTGGTGCAATGGATTACTACACAGTTTTTGGTAGAACTGGAAGCAACTGCTTCCCTCTAATTTCAACATTTCAGCAAACCACTCTTCACTGATAAATCCTAAATAACAAGATATTTAGAGCTATTCAGAGAAATGATGTGTTTTCCTTCCAGCCATTGATTCAGTAGATATTACCCATTAGAAATAGTTAAAAATGTTTAGTCAAGATGGAAATCACAAACACTTTCTCACAGATAAGGACAATACCTTTATGGAAATTAGGTTTAGATTAACCTTTCCTAGCATAGTTTATGTAAATGCATCCATCTAAACACTTCTGTGCAGCACATTTTCACTTTTTTAGTCTCAAGTGATTTCTAAAAGAACATTCTCTTCTGAAAGAATTACAATCATACAAATTGACCTACTGTTGCCTGACATTGTTGAAACACAAAAATAAATATGAATTTAGCAAGGTCTGTTACAGTCTAGCACATGAGCCTCCTAGTACAAGAAACCCAAAAATATCTAAGGAATGAAGGATTTCCTGAGTGAATTGCAAGTCATTCCAAAACAGAAAGAACCCTTCCTATGATGGTGAAGATTTATGAGAAACAGATAGATGAAGGGATTCTGCTCTGTCCTCAGCCTCCCTGAACTGCTCTGTGCCTATTACAATGGGGCAGCAGCACGAAATGAAACTAAGCACGGAAAATAACAACTGGTCATCTTTCCCGCTTCCTGCATATTCTGTGGAACCCTTAAACTAGGAGACAATACTTTTTCAAGAGTCTGTGTTATTTAAGAGTGTTTGTAATTTGTATTTATTATAATTTGTATTTAAGAGTCTGTGTAATTTGCAAAAAGCAAATTACTAAGGATATTTTAATGTCCTGGGATTTTAACTCCTGCTTCTCTTTTCCTACCCACAGTAGAACCAGAATATTCTTTCTAATGCAGTAACCACAAACCAGCTTGATGGTGAGGAAAGAGAAAACTCTGGTTGACTCACTCTAAGAGAGAGTTACCCTTTTGACAGAATCTTTTTATTCTACAGCACATCCAGCCAAATTCGTTGGTCCCCTCCAGCTTCGTAGCAACACAGATAACTTTCCCCTGTCCTGTTTACATTTAGCAGCCATGACAGCTATTTATTGGTAGCAGTGGTAGGGAGAAGAAAGAACTTGCTTCAGAGAACTGACTGCTCTATTTAGAACTCATGTTCTAAAGAAGAATGTTTGTCAGGCACAGAAGGTGACAGGGAGGGCAGCTGGGCTATCATCCTATGTACAGGCTTCAACTTACAGTAGGGCAGAAGCTGCAACCTGAAAAGCACTTATCACAGAAAATGAGTGCTCCCTAGGAGGTCAGTATAGACTTTTTATTGATTAACTGTTGAAGAAAATAATAGAAGTGGATACATGGAAAATAACACAACAAATTAAAAGCACTGGCATTAGAAACAGATGACCTGTGCAAGTAGCTCAGTGACAATGAAGCACTGCATACAGCAGTCAACATCAGCAGTCTTGTTTGACATCACTGAGCACACCCCTCATTTGCACATATGACCGAGGATGATCATAACCAGTGTTTTTTAATCACTTCAAACAATACTTCAAAGTATGCTTTTATTAATCTCTTCCAAAGGCTGACAAACCTTTAGACACAAGCTCATGCACTCACATTATCACTGCAGTACTGCCTATCCCAAAATACAGATCAGCTTAGTGAAGCACATGAGTTTTCAAGTCTGCTGTTCCTCCTTTTAATTTCCATACATTTGAGGAAAGAAATTTACTTGATTTTTTAAGCTTAAGTTAATATTTAAATGCAGTTCTCCAAACATAACACCCAGACATTGATAAGAAAACCTCTCAAGATAAAAACAATTTCTGGTGTCACCTGTGTGGATGCGACTGTGTCTCTCCAGCTGACTTGGCTTAGCGAAAGCTTTTTCACAAGTATCACACTTAAACACTCTAGGCTTCTGGGAACTCAGTGAAGGTCCACCCTGATGGGTTTGCATGTGTTCCTAAGCCAGCATAGGAAAAAAAAAATTCAGACCATTTAAAAAGACTTCAGTACTTAATATAAAAATATATTCACACCTTGAAGATAAAAGCAGAGAATCTTAGTCATCAGCAGACAAGCTGGAAGAAAATGGAAGCCTGCCTTGTTTTTTTTCTTTTAAGTGAGAGATTATTTTTGTGTATCAACTCTCTCTCTAACCATCGGTCTTCACACTTCTGAAAAACTCCATCAACAACTGTATGTCTTTCTTTTTTGGCATACATTAGTCCCTTTACTAATTATCTGAAGTAAAATAAAATACAGAAAACCAAACCAGAGTTCTTTAAATGCTCTGTTCATCTACAAAGAGGTATTTTGACAACTGTGTATTGTAAACTAACACAGGATTTTTTTCCCCCTCTCCTCTGCAGCATCCATCTCCCTCCTTTTCTGATATGTGGGCATTCTTCAGCACCTGAACTGGTAACACTGTCAAACTGCACAGGCCTCAAAGAGGCAGCTATCACAACATACACATACAGAGCTGCACAATGGCAAGATGCAAACAAAATCACTTCACAATGGACTCTTAACTGAAAAAAAACACCAGAAAATTAAATCACTAAGGTTCTTAATGGTAAGATGGCAGGATGTTTTATCTTCATGAAGAAGCATCAATAACAGTTCTAATTTCAGTGTTTTTAATACACTGATGCTGGGCCCAGATGTTTTTCAAACTTACAAGAGTATTTATCTTATCTATTAATTTTTCTGTTTTTAATTTATTTATTAATACCAAGATAAAATTCAAATATCAAAAGAAAATAAATAAAAATATATATAACTAAAAAAAATCTAATCAAGAACTGTCTGTGAAACAGTACTGCAAATACTTGTCCACTTGCTAAAATGTGTGTGGATATTCTTTTCTAGTCTATTTGATTACAAACTAAACTATTAATTAGTCTTTACTATACCTAAACAATAAGCCTTCTTGATGTCTATGAAGTCCTATTCCTCACTCCACGAACTGAAGCAAACTGTGTCTGCAGAGTTTGTTTACACTGGAAAATCAGCGAGACAGTTACATGGAAGAATATTATTATCACAGTACTTATTATAATAGAGTATTATAGGGAAATAATATAAGGTCTTCTGAGGAAAAATAGGTATCTTAAAACCCCTGCTTAGGTGGAAATAAACAAAATCTTTAGGTTTTATCTTGTTCATTACCCCCTCAAGCATTGAAATGGTGGAAGCATACTATAACCTACTTCAGGAAAATGATCTGAAACCAGTTGCTTCTTTCTTTCACCATAAAACCCAAGCAAAAAAACCAAATCTCCAAATCCCAACAACTCCCACCCCATCTTCTACTTGAATGCAAACAACATATCATCCAGATAGCCCTCTAAAACTTTCTGCCAACTTTCTCTGAAGAAAGAGTTTGTGATGCAATTCTGTTCCACTGATCTATGCACCTCTTATACTTTTCCTGTAAAATAAATACACTTTTGAAAATTCATGTTCATGGAAACGCAACATTCTGAAGTGCAATCATCCCTTTATCAACATAGTTAGTATTTCACTGATTGCTCATGCGAAGTTTTACAACTTTATTTGTGCAATTCTTTTATTCTTCAGAGAGTAATTATCCTGGGGTAGCAAACAAGCATTATCTAATTAAAAAATAAGACCAGGAAACCTTCTTTGAAATGGCTCATGCATTAGTATGCCATTCTCATACCCCATCATTCCTGAAACATTAATTGTAAACACCTCTGAAAGTGTGGCAATAAAAAGTTTGTTTCATTCCATTGTTTTAATAAGATGATAAGGCCTTTTTCCTTTCATCTTGGAATCATGACTATTAACAGTCAACTTCCAGATACTTCCACTACCTATTTGTATGAAACTGGACAGTTTAGTCACTGTGCAGTCTTAAGGTTCTCCTCTCTGAAGCTGTAAAACAGGACAGTAACCCACATCAGAAGGGGAACTGAGTCACTAGACTGAAAAGCCTTAACACTGGGGGTGGGGTGGGTGGTGGAGGTGTTTGTACATGATCCCTAAAGAGGATTTTCTTGTGGATAATTGTGAAAATGCTGGTACTGACATCTTTGGAAAAAACACATACAGTTAAGTACTGGCATCTAAACACTGATACCCTTACCTCTTACTGGATTGTCCTGAAAAGCCTGAAGTTTGGTAGTGCCCTTAATATTTTTGGTGATCTCTAGAATTCCATCAGTATAAAATGAAGACCATGAGTAACAGATCACTGAACTCTTCCCAAAATCCTAAGCCAAACCCCAACATTTATTTCTGAATTTGCCGTTAAAAGCTGCTCACAGCTGAAGCTGCTATTAAGACCTTGATAAAGAAAAGAGTCTGATGAGGGGTGGAATTTGTTTTAGTGCTTGATGGTCCAGTGGTAAATGAAACTGTCCTGTAAGACATTTAAGATCAAAGCCAACCATTAACCAGCACTGACAAGTCTATCACTAAACTACGTCTGCTAAGACACTGTCCATAGTGCCACATCTACACATCTTCTAAATACCTTCAGAGTTGGTGACACAACTTCCACACAGGCTGTGCCAGTGCCTGACAAGTCTTTCAGTGAAGAAATTTTCCCTAATATCCAATCTAAACCTCCCCTAACATAACTGAGGTAATTATCTCTTGTCCTATTCTCATTATCCAGTAGAAAAGGCTAACACCCCACCTGGCCAAAACCTTCTTTCAGGTAGTTGCAGAGAGTGTTAAGTGACCCCCGGGCTCATTTTCTGCAAGCTAAACAACCCCAGCTTCCCTCAACTGCTCCTCCTAAGAGTTGCGCTCCACACCTTTCACCAGGCTCTGCTGCCTTTCTCTGGACACACTCCAGAACCTCAACATCCTTCTTGAACTGAGAACCCAAAACTGAACACGGGATTAGAGGTGCAGCCTTGCCAGCACAAAATGAAGAGGGACAATCCCTGCCCTGCTCCTGCTGGCCACACTATTCCCCACACAGGCCAGGAAGCCATTGGCCTCCTTGGCCACCTGGGCACACACTGGCTCTTGCTCAGCCATTGTCAGCACTCCCAGGTCCTTTTCCACCAGCAGCTTTCCAGCCACTCTGCCCCCAGCCTGTAGTGCTGCCTGGGGTTTTTCATGACCCAAGAGCAGGACCCAGCACTTGGCCTTGTTGAACCTCCCAAAATGGCCCCAACCCATTGATCCAGCCTGTCCAGATCCCTCTGCAGAGCTTTCCTGCCCTCCAGCAGATCAACACTCTTGGCCAGCTCAGTGCTGTCTGCAACATGACAGAGTGCACTCGGATCCTCTTGTCTAGATCACTGACAAAGATATTAAATAGAAGCCCCAGCACCGAGCCCTGAGGAGCACCACTTGTGACCAGCCATCAGCTGGATGTAATTCCATCTACCACTATCTGAGCTTGGACATATAGCCAATTTTTTCCCAGCAAACAGTGAACCCATCCAAGCCATGGAGGTCAGTGTCTCCAAAAGAATGCTGTAGGAGACAGTGTCAAAGGCTTTGCTGAAGTCCAGGTAGACAACATCCACTGCCTTTCCTTCGTCCACTGAGCAAGTCACTTTGTCACAGGAAATCATGTTACTCAAGCAGGACCTGCTTTTCATAAACCTATACTGATTGTGCCTGATCTCCTGGCTGTCTTGCATGTGCCACAGGATGGCACTCAAGATGAGCTGCTCCATAACCTTTCCTGGCACTGAGATCAGGCTGAAAGGCCTATAGTTTCCCAGATCCTACTTCCAGCCCTTGTAGATAGGCACCACAGATGCTAAGATCCAGTTAACTGGCACCTCCCTGGTTAGCCAGCAGTACTCCTCATAAATGATATAAAGTGGTTTGGCAAGTTCTTCTGACAGGTCCTTTGGTACCCTTTGGTGGACTCACCCGACAGATAACTTGTGCATGTCTAAGTGGTGTAGCAGGTCACTGACCATTTCCCCTACCTCCACCAAGATGGCTACAGTGCTGCACGCACCAGCACTGAGACATTTCAAATTTGCTCCAGTGCACTCAGCACATTGGGGTGAAGCTTGAAGGGCCTCGCTGGCACACAAACCCTCACACACTGGTGTACTGCCCTCAAGCTTATCTCCAGCAAGTCTGGTTTTATCCCTTCCTCCCTACAAATCTAGTTTAGATCATCTCTCTCAACGAGCCCTGCTAACTCCTCAGCAAATATCTTTTTCCCCCTTTGAGACAAGTGTAGCCCATCTGCAGCAGGCCTGCTCTTGTGTAGACCAATCCATGATCAAAAACCTCTAAATTCTGCTGGTGATGCCAGTCTCAGAGACAGTTAGAGATCTGCCAGCTCTTCCTACACCACTCCCTGCAATGGGAAGGCTAGAGGAGGAGATTACTTGTGCTTCTGATCCCTTAACAAGTTGTCCCAAGGCCCTGAAGTCTCTTGTGACTGTCCTTGAACTTCTTATTGCAACTTCAATTGCTGCCTTCCTGAAATATCAGTTATGGATAATAATCCGAGGGACATATTAGGGTAAGAAGTTTTCTTGTCATATCTTTAAACTGGGACCAGTTTTAAGAAAACAAACTGAAGAGAGACTGATTTTTGGAGTTTGTTATCATTACTTAAGGAAAACAAGTATCAAGACTCGTTTGGGTTTTTTTCCTGGAAAATTTCTTCTAACTCAGAGGTTAAGAGTTTCACAACAACACACTTTATGATAGGTTCCAATAGTCTAGTTGACAGACATGATTACTCCAAGAGGGTGAACTTCACAAAGAGTATATTTCATTAAAATATTATATCAAAGTGAAATGAAATCTATTGAAGAGGTCTCCTAAAAGCTAATATAAATATAAAGACAATATAAATGAATATAAGTACATTGCCTTTGGCTCCAAAAATATCTTGAAGCTGGCAAGATTCTGGGCAACTTATCTGTTTGCTCCTTTCTTAAAGCTCTTCTACAAATTACTTCCTTTAAGTATCTATCAGAGGTAAGATACTGGCCTGAACAAAGCACTTGTCTAGTACAGCCTAATATTCCTAACAAGAACATTCTACAAAACAATTATGAACTTAGATACACCACTAATTTTTTTAAAAGACTTGGAAGTATTAGATTGTTCATAATCTAGAGAAAACAGAGAAAATATCACTAGACAACACCAATAATATAACGACACTTTAAAATAAATGCTTCCTCTATCACTTGTACTCACATGATAGAGCATCTACAAATGAAATGGTAAGACTGTAAAGCAGGTAACTTCCTGAGATACCAAAAGATTTTCTGGAAATCAGGATTTGCACTGATGATATTCATATGCAAATAAAGTAAGTGAAATCTTTTCCTGACACTACTACTTGCATGACAGGCATTAACATTTTTCATTCTGTAGTCAATATATGCATTAAAATCCTCTCCATGCTCCAGAAGAGAGTTCTCTATCTGTGCATACATTATCACTTAGACTCCCTCTCTCAGATGCACACCTCTCACACTGTAAAGGAAAAGCAAAGACAAAGGGCTAGTAGGTACCTTTTGTTAATAACACAGAAAGCCCAAAACAAAAGGAGTTAAGAGAACAATCAGCTGTTATTACCAAATACCTTGAGATGTGTTGCCCTCTTAAAGGCCTTATTGCAGATGTGGCAAACATGTATTCGCTCCTTGCCATGAACCTCCTTGCAGTGGTGTGTCAGCATGGTGACGGAATAAAAGGTTTGGCTACACTCAAAACACTGGTGCCCACGAGTTTCTTTTTCTGCTTGACTGCTTTTAGTCACATTAGGGGAAACTTCTGTCACCTGTAACAATTAACAAATACACTATCAGGTAATTTCATAAGCACATCCACATTGGTTTATTTTTTAAAATCTACCTCAACATGACACATTTTTGGAGAGCATCTACATGCAACTTAAAGACACAAAAGCAGACAGTTTTATGTGTAAATATGAACTTCTATGTCATTGCTCTAGAGAATGACACATGTATGTATTTTCAGAAAACAACATTAATAACTATAATCAAATTAACTTAACACATCATAAACAGAATGTGTGTATCTGCATTTTTATACATTCAGTTTTATGCTCCTGAACAACTCAGATGATCCTCAATCTGCCACGAAATAAAATTCAAAGCCAAAAGCATTTCAGACAGGAAAAAAGTTATCTCTGATTTTGTGGAGGAGAAGAATATTTTCTATTTGTTTAACTTCTTTACTGGGGATTCTATTTTCATAAGGAAGTAAAGGTCTACCTCCAGAAGTACTGAAACATAATGAAAAATTGATAGAATTGGATGGTGGTGTGCTGCATTATTGTTTTAATTAGTGAGAACTACCTGGAAAAACTACTTTCTTCAGATAATTTATTATCAAATTCCTTTTTAATACCAAATTCAACTTTATCAATACAGAGGAATCCTATGTACAGTAACATAGAAAGCAACAAATAAAGTCACTATCTGCCTCCCTCATTTCTCCTATTTTAGAGCTTGCCCTGCCAGGCTGGTTGAAAACATTCATTCTGCCTTCAAGAGAACAAGTCTGAAATCACCTTTTCTAATACCAAAACTGTATTACTTATGTAGGAGTTTCTATTCCTGATTAAAAAGCATAAGAAGTTGCAAAGACTTTACATGGCACCATCACTGAAACAACTTGGATACAGAAAGAGAATGAAAAAAGTGCACCAACAGGTGGTATTTTTTCCCCACAGCTCCAAAATGTATATATTTTTATTATCTAAATACCAACTTAGTTGGAATTTTTTGGAGCAGTCTGTGTTGAGCACATGATTATGTGATTTGTAGAAAGAAATATTATTAATTACATGTCTTTCTTGTGTGCATATATATATATATATATATATATATGAAAGTGGTTTTTAATTCAAAACTTAAAACAGAATCTGTGTGACTAGGAAGTCACAGAGAACCTCTTCCCAAAACTCTTGTTTGGGAATGACATCAGGCTTCATGATTCAAGATAAAAAGACATTGTTCCAGTATTTTGATCAAATAAAAGTCCTTTACCACAAAAGATACAGAAATGCATAGTATCTACCTGATATGTTATTTCATCAGAGTTTGCAGGTGCTGAATGGGGTGTATGGCTCACCAGTATTACTTGCTGTGATCCTGATGCACTTTGGCTAGCAAGACTGGAATCTGTGAGTATAGCAGGGAACTGCTGACCCTGTCAGAGAGGGGAGCACAAAAAAAAGAGTAACTATATTAAAAAAGCTGCATTTAAACAGCTGACTGGAGTAATACAAGTTTTCACACCTAAACAGTACTTTTCTTTTTCCTTTAGAAAGAAACATTTCAGAACCCTACCCGAACAAATGCAACTGTTTTCCTTCCTTTTCTCCTTTACATTTATATCTAACCATTTAAGTAGTAACAACAGCTGGAAGTTTGTAAGACTAGATTCAGTTCTGATAAATTTTTACCAGCCTTGCATGAAATGCTGAATGTTTTAGTCTTCTACTGCCTTTCTTTAACTCCTGTATTCTGCTCTCCTGCATGGCCCTCCCGCAGTACCTTTATTTAAATCTCTTGATTAAACATACTTCCAAACCCCATGAAATCACAATACAAAATCACTACTTAGGATATATGATTACTAATATCTTACTATTTCTATTTCTACACTACTTTTAATAACTTCAATTTCCCCAGGGAACACAGGTCTTTTGCAAACTACCTGTCTATTCACCATGATTTCTTGCAACATAAACTGTGTTTGCACAGCCATTATTATTCTTCAGTGTTTCAATTTCATTTATGCTTGTCTTAACAGGATGCATAGGATCTTATTCATAAACAGCAACACTGCCAAATGTTATCACTGAAATTATTACAAAACCTGAAATGAAACCATGTTCTGTTTTGTTACTCTGCGATACCAGAAATCACAAATATATCATAAGAATTATTTACGAAATATTTTCTTCCCTTCCCCAGACCAAAACTGCAGAGGAAAGCATATAACTTTGCTTCACCAGTTTTAATCACAGCACATGCAAGATAAATAGTATTTAATTTGTATAAATTTACACACTAGCTCAGGTCAAAAAGTAAATAAAAATCAATCTAAACCTAGTTAAGCCAAGAAAATAGAAGAAACAGACCAAGTTTTCAGATGTAAAATCTACATTTAAAGGTCAACCACACAACCTTTTCACTTTGTATTCTAATATTTTTTATCTCCCCACTCTCTAGATTCTATTTGCCAAATGTGTCTTTGGTTCTTGATGACACCACGAAATTCTTAAGTTATGCTATAAATGAAACTAATAGTAAGGTTACTGAAGAGATGACAGTCCATACAGCACCATTTTAATAAAATGTCTTATAATGCCACCTGTTATTAAAGATAGTCAATAAATTCTGTCCTGTTACTTGCTCTGAAAAGAACTGTCACAACTGCTGTTCAACTCTCCCATTCACAAGTAGGAAAAAAAATTACCAAATGAAATAATATATTAGGAGTACTAAGCTGTATTACATAGTCTAACACCAAAAACTGATCTCAAACCATGTTTGAAACAGTAGAATCTATCTATTAATTTAAAAAAACAAACAACCTTGCAAAATTTATCAGCATTTCTGTTCCAACAGTTCTTCAAGATGCCAAACTCACATGGTTGGCAGAGAGAAGGAAAAATTAACTAAAATATCAAATATTATGTATTTACAGGACAAAATTATTTAAGCAAAAGAAATTATGTTCTGTAAGACAGAAACAGAAATTTATCTGTCAGTTCAGAAAAGCATCTTACCTGTGAAGTGATATTAAGTGTAACTGCATCAAGACCACCTGACAACATTCCCTGAGTGTCAGCAAGAGTCAAAGTGACACTACCATCTCCTCCAACTCCTGATGAAGACATCACCAAATTCGGTGCAGAAACTGCAGACTGAGATATCGGTGTTGCTGGAGGAAGGTTTGCTCCCCCTGTTGGATTAAGTTCTGGAACATATGCAAAATGGTAAAAAAACAAAAAATCTGTTAAATACATAAACACTAAACTACAAATTTATTTTAAGTAAATGTAATAATTTCTGTTTCCCATTGCTAGGATTTTCTATTGTGGAATCAACAAAATTGATTAAAGTGCTAATCAAGAACCTAAAGCTGTCAGTCAGATGATAAAATTAAAAAAACCACATTGAAGTGTAGCTTCATGAACACAGCATTGCACTCACATATGGTCACGTGCGTATACAAACATATAGGTAGAAATACATTAACATACTTAAAATCTCAAAATTTGAGTACTAGAGCAAATTTGGTATTTTAGCACTTCTGCAGTGAAGGCACCAGATTTTGTCATCCTCCAGTTTATAGATTTAATTCTTCAGTACTCCTTTAACTGCCTCAAAGTACTAATTTAATACATGTCTTCTTGTTTTCATTTTTTTCCTATTGTGTGGAATAAAATTCATTTAAACTGACATAACAAATTAAAGCTTGTGAGAAAACACAAAGCACTCAAAGTTCCTGAATCATGACATGCAAGATTATACCATTTAATTCTAGTATTTACTTTTAGAACAAAGTATTATTTTCAATTACAAAAAGCATTGTATGCATACCTGGAGCATTTAGTGAAGGGCCCTGAGAAAGAAGCTGGTCATTGCTTATAGTTAAAGTAGCACCTGTAGTCTGACTGCTGATGGTTGGTGCTGTCAGCCTTAAGCCAGTGTTCAGATCAGTGCTTCCAGAATTATGCTGAATAAGATCTTGGCCTGAATAGAAATAAGTCCTATTGTAACTGGAATTGACTCAGCATTATTCTGCTACTGTTCTTGCAATAGATCATAAAATAATAAAAGTAAAAAATACAACCAAACCACAAAATTAACTTCTAGACATTTTTATGCAGCACTTTGGCAAGTTTTTAATACAGATGTGATTATGCAAATCCAGATACTAACATGTACAGAAATAGCTGAGATTAGTAATATTTAGACAAATATGGATCTTATTTCTCTAGATTCAAAGCACCAACTTGATCTCTCTATAAAAATCCATCTGTTAACTGAGGCTATGAATAAAACAGTGAACCAATCTAACGTGTTCTCAAGGCAAATGTGTTTGGGTTTCAAATGTGGATTTGGGGAGTATCTTTTAAAGCTGATGAATATAAGAAAAATATGCCATGGGGACTGCAAAAATCTTCGTATGTTACTGTAGAGGTACTTTATGAAACTGAGATCTGGTATCATTAAAGAATTTTAGAAACACAAACCAGATATTGTAAGAGTGATTTCTTGAGGACTTCCTGATGAGGTTGCAGTAGTAGAACCTGAAGCATGAGCTAGAACTTGACTCAAACTGGAATTATTTATGGTCAACATTATCTCATGTTGTCCATTTGTAGATGACACCATACCCTGTGAAGTCATGACTTGAGTAATGTCTTGTGCACCTAAATTAAAGTGGTAGAACAAAAAAAGAAAATTCCATTAATATCCTTTGGTGGAATTTTTGACATAACTTTTTAGAGCAATTTATACATTATTTTCTGAGATACTATAATTGATGCAGCCAAGGGGAGATGCTAGAACTTGCAGTAGAAAGTAAAAACTTTTTTCACATCTGATTTATTCTTCTGCAGTTAAGATTTTCAGAATGAAGATTTTTGTATTTTGCTCAAAACAATGGAAGTTCTAAGTATTTTCATTATATAGAATCATAGAATGGCCTGGACTGGAAGGGACTCTAAAGATTACATGGTTTCAACTCCCCTGTCATGGGCAGGGATGACTTCCACTACACCAAGCTGCTCAAAACCCCATTCAGCCTGGCCTTGAACACTTCCAGTAATGAGGCATCCACAGCTTCTATGGGCAACCTGTTCCACTGCCTCACTACCTTCACAGTAAAGAATTTCTTCCTAATAGCTAATCTAAACCTACTCTCTAATTCACCTTCTGAAAAAAATCATATTAAGAAAGGGTAACACAAAGTTGTAAAATTTGCTGAAGATGCTCAAGCAAGAACTGCAAGTTTATTTTATTAAAATCAGATGTTTGGTGGGAGTGGGGGGAGGCAGGGGTTGACATTTTCTCACTGTAATATCCTGAGTAAAATTAAGAAACTGAACACACAAGAAAACTACTGACAGTGCTTACCATTAGCGCTGGTTGTCAGCACAGACTCCTGCTCAGACAGGGACCCTATTGTCATGTTAGCAGATGATGTCACTGTGGGCTGCAAAGACAAGCCTGATATGGGCTGAATAACCACATTAGCTGGCACTGCATTTTCTGTTGCCTGGAGGGAGGGATTCTGTGGAGCCATGGTGGGATCTCCAGTCAGCTGCTGAGTAAGTAAATTACTCTGCTGCAATGTCTGCTGTAGGATACTTGGATCGATCTGAAAAACAAGTTTTCAGCACTCAATCTGAAGTTAACAAACTGGGTTAAATGAATATTCTTAGCGTAAGTCCAGAATACATATTTACTGCATAGAGTATATACAGTACTGAAAATTTAAAATTAACAATTTAAAATTTAGATTTAGTTTTTGTGTGTCTGTATATAGCCGGTCTCTAAAGTGACTATGTAACCAGTCTATTCAGATTCAGTTTCCCTCTCCTCCTTCAGCAAAATGTTTGGGACATCATGATCAGTTACGTATCAGCATGCCTAGCCCCAGGTAAACACACTGCTGGTATTCTGTACTGTCCTATTACTGCATGCTTATCACAGTCTCGAAGCCTTTGAAAGTGAAAAGGCATGGAGCAGAGAGAAGATTGATACCAGAAATTATTTAATTTTTCAGCTCCTAGGGGTCATTAAAGTCTCATTTCACAAGCCAACAACTGTTGTCTATACTTAAAGATAAGACATTTTCCTCTCAGAGATATTTAGTAGTTGAGAAAAACAAAATTAATAGATCCCCATTTTATGCTAAAAACTCCTTGAACAGAGGGAGTATGAGCAACTCAATGCAACTCTGCAGCTGTCCCTTCCCTGACCTTGGGGTTGTACCTGGTGACCTCCAGAGGGCTCCTCCAACAACAATAATTCTGTGCAACTGATCAAACACAACCACTTTCAAGAAACCATTGTTTCACACATCTCAAGAACTTTTAAATGCAAGAATTTCACCTCTTTCTGTCATTCTTTTTACAAGCTCAGTGGGAATTTAAATTGTGAATTCAACCATTAAAAGCTTGCGAAGTAACACAGTGCCTTATGCTTAGAAAGGAACACTCTGTGCAATAATTTGGGTTTGTTTTGGGGGGTGGGTGGGTGCCTTTTGGGGGTTGGGTGGGAGCTAAAGTACTTTTGAAGTGTAAAGACAAAATGCAATTAAAAGAAAAAAAAACATATTTCAAAGCAGTCTGTCAAAGTCCCTGAGAGGTAAAAAATCCTGAAAAAAATGAAAATTAAAGAAACCAAACCAGAAACATACCCCACTGTGCAGCTATTTTTTTAAGTCTTCTATCATTGTACAAGTGATACAGTATGTTACTAGCTCACTCAACTCAGGAACTCTTCCAGAATTATGTAGGCTCCTTAAACTTTCTTCAGCCCTCAAAGTGACTCTACAGAATGAAAAGCAAGGACCAGTGAGCAACTCACCTGTAATGTTATGTTGTTAATACCAGTGGCATCTATTCCAGAAATCTGAACATTTTGTCCAACCAGATTAGCAGCAAGTTGTAACTGTATTCCTTCAAGAGTGGCCAAGCTACCATCTGTCAAGGACACAGTTAAGTCACCTCCAGCTACCAAAGAAAACAGTTATATTGTAATGTTTTTATTTACTATTACTGACTACCTCTTATTTTTATAAATTAAATCAATATAAAAGCTACATATGCACACATTTATTTATTACAAGAATGATAATTTGAACTGTATAATTTGATTATAAAGTAATTTCACTGCCTGTTTTAAAACTTCATAAATTCCATGTGATTTAAGGATTGCCATTTAGGCACTAGCTAGTGGCTTACAAAAGAAGAATCCCTCCAGAGCAGCTTTAGAAATCCGGAAAAATTTGGTTTAGATTTCCTTGGAGAGTGTGCTGCACCTAAACAAAGCAGCATACACAGAGGGTAATTACATTCTGACTCCGAACATACACATGAAAGTACTGCCACATTTTGCACAGCACAGACCTGGTTCAGTATCAAACTGTCAAAGTTCATCCTCTGTACTTACATGGATGCAAATAAAGGTGCATTAGCAAATGAAATCCAAAAGTCTTTAGACCTTGAATAGGTTCTAACTTCAAAAGTTGAATAGAACATCTCCACAAAAGGTCTTGAGAGAATATAGGGAAAAAGTCATCTTGTGTTTGACATACCCTCTTCTTCAAACATCTTGAGCGTGATCAACCAGTTTCCTTTGGTTGATGCTTCAAAAACACCCATCCTGCCCTCTTCAGAATTCTTTAGTATAATAAATCTGGTTTACAATACACCCAAAAAATACCTGCCGTGGCCAAATCCCACATTACTAGTCTCAATTTAAGAAGGCCTCTTTTTAGAACAAGCTGAACGACCTAAATGCTTCACCTTACTATGTTCAAAAATCCAAGTAAACGAATCAATCAATTTCTCATCACAAGTTTATCACTAACTGTGCCTGTCAAATAACACCAGTATCTTCTGAGCATGAACAATTTGTTCATTTTGGACAACACTTTAGATCAGATCAGATAAGCTGGAATGGCTCCAGTTAAATATGAGACTGACACAATACTCTGAATTTATGGGCATACCTGCAAAAGTCATAGGCATGTACTGAAAAAAATGCCAAAGCCCATAAAATCAAAGTCTCACTTTCAGAAATGACAGACCCACAATTTAAGCAGTACATTTAAGAGTACCAAGGCACGTCTCCAGACACCTTAACACTATTCTGCTTTTAAAATTGTCCCTGTCCCAAGTTTACCTAAGCACTTACACAAACATTGGGTCAGTGAGCACCTACACAAAAATTACCTGAAATAATTTAGAAATTAGCAAGGATCATTCTCAAAAGGTCACTTTCTTGTAACATGAAGCATGTTGGGTATTCTGTGCCAGTGGGTCAAAGAATGGCCTATGGCACATTTAATGTGCTAATGCAGCTGTAGTCTCTGTCAATTCGTGAGACTTCATATCTTAGGCACTCAATTATCTAACATACAAACCTACACTACTAGTTTTTTGTAGTGTTAAAGAGTTTTCTTGCTTTGTGTTGAGGTTGGGGGTCTTTTGATTGATTTTCTTTTGGTGTGGGTGTTTTTTCTTTTTAATTTTGGAGAAATTACTACACATGTACCACAGAGGATATGCACTTAAAAGACATTCTTCATTATTCACATAAATTACCATTGTAGACAAACAGAGTAACTGTTTTACTTCCTTTCTTTTTAAATAAAACCAAGAAAGTATTGCCACAAAGAATACAAGTACTCCAGCTATTTGTTATCTGCATTTTCTTCCACTTTGCAGTGCAATACCACAGGAGAACTGAAGAGACTTTTAGGTGAACTGCATATATTTTTCTTTAATTCTTAAATAAGTAAATTTCTATTCATGTCACCACTGTGCATCAAACCATGAATTCAGTAAAACTCTTACCTGTTTGGCAAGCAGCATTTGGCAAACTTTCCAAACTCTAATAGAAAGCAAATTTCATAACTTGATCACCACACCACCACCTCCACCACCACCCCATCCATTTTTACCTGACACTGAAGCAGGAAGGATAGCCTGGCCCACAAGTCCTTGTTGAAGTAAATTTTGATCAAACTGACTCGTCAAAACAGAGTTATTCATGATGAAAACATTAGGGTCTGTTGAGGATGAATTAAGAAGACTGACTGGTTGCAATCCCTCAGTTGAAGTCCGGGCAACAGGCTTCCTAACTTTCTTTGCATCCGGTTTATAGTGACACTGTATGTGGGTTTTCCTGCGCCCTGAAGTACGAAACCGCAGATCACAGTGTGGGCATTTGAAGGGCTTTGCTCCCGTGTGCAGGCGCATGTGGACTTTTAGACTGCCTTTTGTAGAGAAAGAATTACTGCACACGTGACAACAGAAGAGCTTCTGGCCTAGAAAAGTTTCAAAACCAGAAAGATAAGTGATTAAATCCCTAAAAAGATTGACAGGACTAAATCATCCATTTAATAAACCCCATAACCGATTCTAAACTAATTTGAACAGAATAAATTAGAAATAATTGGACTTTATCATTTGGCTGCTTTTCAGATTAATTAATGTTCTCTATGAAGGTCATATTAACTTTTTCCTTTTACTAAAACTCCATATGCTTTTAAAGCTTTCATGCAGAATCTTATTTGGTCACCTTCATGCCTCTGTCATCCTCCTCATCTCATCTCATCTTCCTGACTAATCCAGTTGTTTCAACTACACAGCTCCCAAACTGGAGAATTAAAAGTTTCATCTTGGCCTCTTCAGCATTTGGCTTCTACTTACTTAGCCACTCATTTCTTTTTTAATTTCAGCAGCTTTATTCTTCTGTTTCAATGCTGCCTTCACTAACCAGTATTAATGGATTACAAGTAGCAAATTATTAAAATAAAGTGAGATAACATTCTAAAACAAAAGTATCAACCCCACAAAGTAATCCAGAAGTACAGAAATCTGGTCTATACATATACAGTAGACCTCTTTGTCTCTCCTTTCAAAGTGCCTAACATCTGAAGAATACCCTTGTCTCAAATGGAATTTTTAATGTACTACAAGTAACAGCAAATTACAGAGTTTATTCCTTGAACCATATGCACACCTATACAATTCACAAAAAGCATAATGTAACTATCTGGCAGAAAGCATGCCACTGCAGCTGAAAACCCATTATAACTCCTGAAATTCCCAGGCCTTCCAGCACAATATTGCTTCCTAGCTAAACAAGGGAAAGAAACCAATGCATCTGGTAAAGAAATCACAACAGCAATATGTGCCTATGAGTCCTGCTATTGAGTTCTAGTTTCCACTTACACAGAAGATTCTCTCATCAATTTCCTGAACTACAATTCAACCTTCTCCACATTACAAAACCCTGGTGCACTGTTGTCACTTCCTCTTAAACAAAACTAAGTAAACCTCTGACAGTGTTCTGTTTCAAAAAATGGAGAAGAAAGAGCCCAATAACATGAACCAGTGAAACAGTGGGAATCTGGGCTGCAGCAAAGTCATCTACCACATTCACAGTGCCACAAAGGAAGCCATCCAGCAGTCTTTCCCACTAAAAAAAAAATCCCCACCTACTGGGAGGAAGGGGGGTGGAAAAATGAGAGAGAGAGAGAGAGAGAGAGAGAGAGAGAGAGAGAGAGAGAGAGAGAGAGAGGAAACACAGGAAGGAACAAACAGAACATCTGAAGCCCTGTTATTTAAATATGCAAAGAGATTGTGAGCTGACTCCTGGACCTTTTGTGTAAATACCAGGAATCTGTAAACAAAAAAGAAAGATGGTTGAACTGTTTTCAGTAGTTCAGTAGTTTCGGGTTAAGGTCCACAAGAGAAATATGGAGGGAAGATGATAACAAATTCGGATGAGAAGTCCTCAAGCAATGGCGAACACTAAATTGGCACTGCTTCCAAACATAGCAAAAATTAAATGTGTTTTGTGCCACTGACACACCACGCTAATGGCTACACAACTAACAAGTTAACATGAGCTGTTATCTGAAAGGACTGTAATCAGGAAACTGGAAAAGCAATGAAGACAGAAATGCAATAGTGTGTGACTTCAGTTATCCCACTTCATGCTACATCAGGATGCAGAAGCTAAGTGTTCAGACAAAGAACCATATACCTCTCTGAGAAACTTCCAATCTTCCAGCAAAGCCCCAAACTAATTCTCTGGATCAATGCTGGTTACAGATGATATCAGGTAGGTTCCTATCCAGGCAACTTTCATTTACAGGTGAGGAATAGAGTAGCTTTTCAAACGGAACTATTTTAGGGGAATTACAGATGTATTAATACTGTATTTTTTTTATTATTCATTTAAATAAATCAAGTATCTCTCAATATAAAATCAATGAACTAGCAGGTGTAGGTATTGCCCACAGATGAAGACAGCCTTCCAGAAAGTAATCTAGGCTCAAATGCAAAAAACTACACATTAGCTAAACTTCATCCAGCACAAGCTGGCCCAAGTATAAAAAACATGGAAAAAAACTCCCATAAGATAAGATGAATTACAATAGGGAAAAGGTGATGTGGCTTTTGCAGTGAAAATTACACCTCACAAATCTGTGAGTGCTCTTTGAAGATCAGATTTCCACAGTATCTGGATTTTTGGAATTTCATGCTGGTTTTATACAAAAAGACCTTAATAAAAATGTTGTCATAGGATGAAAGGAAAGAGTCTTTCCATGAACTAAAGAAAACCAGTTCTAAGACTGAACACAAATGGCTTACATGGACAATTTTCACAAGGCTGTAAGTTAGCAGAAGAGCTCTTAAGCACCTGAGCAAGGACTCAAACCATCAAAATTGTACTATATGTAATATAAAAGAGGGAAGGAATAGCAGGTTGGTAAAGTCTGGTTAAAGATGCTAAAATAAAAATTTACAAAGCTCCGTTATTTATTATCAAAACGTCTGTACAACCACAAAGAGCTAAAAATTAAGAAGAGGAAACAATTTATTTCTCAAACAAAAATCTAGTGGGCTTATGAACAAAATTATCAAGGTAGCAAACTGAAAATCAAGCTTGAATCCAGGAACTTACTACTACTGGCTGTACTGGAGGCCATTCCTTTTTACCCAGTTTTTCTGCATTCAGAAAACAACTGGATAAAATTAATGTAAAATATTCCATTAATGCTAGCAAGCAAAGAGATGCAATGTCTTATTCAGAGTCCCACAGTTTGTTAACTGCTTGAACCTGGAGGTAACATGACACAATCCCTGCTTTGTTCCTTTCATTATCCTTACTATCCGCTACTGTCTGTCCTGATCTACACAACAATTTCATGTAACATGAGTACTATTTCTTACTAAACAACAGTAGAAAGTACAAATACAGTAAAATGAAAAGGGAGCTTCCAAGAGCAAAATAATAATGCATTACAGCATTAAAAGCTTTCTATCTTGGTTTTTTTTATTTTATTTTTGAAAAGAGATCATAATGAAGCTCAACAAAACTGTAGACAGTTTTAGAAATTAATTAGTTCAGGACTGGGTTTATTACAGAAGTTCAATGCTAAGAAGAAAACAAGTATGAAAGACTTAGAAGGCTTTTTTTAATTAGCACAAAATCATAGTTGAAAAATACTACTATTAAAATCAGACCTCTCTCAGGAATACGAAAAACCTACCCTCAAAGTCTAAATATTACAGATATATAGGTTTACATTCAACTTACAAGATTCAAACAGCCAAATGCTCAAAATTTTTGTACTCCTATTTGCCAGCTTATGCAGCAGTACAAACAATAATGTTTATAGATTTTTTAACCTCTAAGTTATAATTCCCTCAACTCCACCTTCTTACTCAGAAAAATCATTTATCATTGAAATGCTGCAGAAGATCTGACATGAACATATTCAGGACACTTAGATACACAGTTTTTAGCGTGAGCTAAGACCACGCTTTAGAAGCCTACAGAAGGCTGTAATATCATGGTTTATTCAGAATGTCCTGATGTGATTCATTTGATGGTGCCACAAGCACCAAATTTCCCCTAGCATTGCCATCCACAACTCCAAATACACAGATCACAGTGAAACATAACATTCCCTGCAAAATCTGTACTTAAAACATCTGGTCAAGAAAGCAAACAGCATCTAAACAAAGACATGCAAAACCTTACTGACCTGTGTGTGTTTTAACATGACAATCCAGAGTGGATTTTACAGTGAAACTCTTCCCACACTCATCACACTTATACGGCTTCTCTCCAGTATGGATACGAACATGCCTAATAATTCAGGATACATGTACAAGTGAAATTCTGCTTTTATGTCAGTTTGTACAAATATTTATTTTCTTACTAATTTTAGAATTAATTAAATACTTATACTGGCATTACACTAGGCAGAACAAGAAGATCTACGTATTTGCATTTTTTCAACAGATTTTTACATGTTTTTATATGCAAGTATTAAAGCAAAAAAACCCAATTTATTCTAAAACTTCATAATAATAACTTTAATACTGCAGGAAAATAAATATTAAAGAGCTGAATTAGTCACATTCAGAATATGTAACATTTTGACACATTTTTAAACCACTGTGAAAAATAAAAATTTATGTAAATATAAGTCAAACTTCAACTTGAGCATAAAGAGTTATATGAAACTGTCATTCCTAAAGTTTCTGGTGAACTGTTCAGCAAATTAATAACATATGGACACTTTCCATTCCTCACCTGACTAAATCACTGGGTTTTTTAAAGCTTTTGGGACAATAACTGCAACAGTTGGCATATTTGGGCTCTGCTTCCAGTTCTGCTTGCTTATCTTTCATCTCACTAATTCTGTCTTTCTCTGCAGCCGACTGGACAAGAACTTTTTCTGAAACAGTGGCACTTTCTTGAGGCCTAATCTTTGCCAGTTCTGCCGTCTCTTCTTCTGTAAAAGTTATGACACCAGGACGAGATTTTCTGGAAGTTCTTTCTGAGCTTTCATCATCATCTTCAACACATGCAACTATTAAGTAAAAAAAACAAAAAAACAAAAAACAAAACAAAAAAAAAACCCAAACCAAACCAAAACAAAAAACAAAAACAAAAAAAACACAAAACACATTTCTGTTCAGTTTAATCTGTCAGCTGAAATTACAAAAAATAGAAGGGTTTATTATTAAACACACAGCTACTACATTTTGTGCTTCGACTTGCACTATTATGGATTTTAGTATCTTTTAGAGGTCTAACTACTCATGTCTGTACTTCATTTTACAAAAAAAGCTGGACTTATAGTTTTTATCTTTATAATAACTAACACAGGTTAAGTAATACAGGAAAAAAGATCTACTTTAGTGACATATTAAAATAGCTATGTCACATATGATACCTTTACTGTGCTGGACAGATCCTAGAAAACTAGTTTATTTAAACAATTCAGATAACAGAGAGAATTCAGCAGCTCTAAATAGCAGACATTATCCATGCTGGAAGCTTATTTTGTACCATTACTGTTACAGCATTCATGTAATCCACCAAAACATCTGTATTTCTTATGTAGTAAGGACTGTAAAAGTAAAAATGAAATCATTTACCTCCTCCTCCTGTATCTGTAGCTGCTGCTACAGCTGAGGAGACTGCCTGATGTTTTTTCATATGTTTTTTGCAGTGAACAGTTGTTCGAAAGCTTTCATCACAGAATGGGCACTTGTAAGGCTTCATGCTCATGTGAGTTGCCATGTGCCTCGTAAGGCTGCCATTAGTTGTGAAGGAGGTATTGCAAATGCTACAGCTGAATGCTTTAACTCCTTAAAGTAACAGAAACAAATAAGTAGCATGCTGTTTGTTTAAGTTTACTCACACAGGACATTTACAAAACCCAAACATGGGTTAAGCCAATATAGAGCTGGTATATTCTGTTTACCTGTATGAGTCTTCTCATGTGACTTAAGAACTCCCGAGGAAACAAACCCACGGCCACAGAGCTGGCATTTATAAGGTTTCTCACCAGTATGGGATCGTACATGTTGCTTCAAATGGCTGGATTTCTTAAAACCCTTGTTGCAATATTCACATCTATTAGAAGAAAATAAGTTTTCATTAGATTCATGTAATTATTAGGCATAATAATTACATGATAATTACATGTAATAATTAGCCATTCAGGAAATTCTGTGACACAAGCTACAAGTGTAACATACCTATATGAACGCCTACTTTGATCTTCATTATCCTCAAGAAAATGAGGCCGTTGGGTGTGCAATTCAAGTTCTTCCTGTGGTGATTGGTCTTGCATCAAGCGAGTGGTCTAAAAATCAAAGCCTCAAGTGAATTCCAGTAACACAATGTTTAAATATAGTCTCACAAATAGGCAAGAAAAAAAATTACAGCATTTACAGTCAACACAAGTAATTAAATTTATGCTTTCATACATTTTGATAGGAAATTAGGAGTGCAATGTAATACCTCACTCTTCCATAATGAGAAGGAAAGCATAAAAATGTTCAACTACTGAACTGGAATAAACAGACAACATAGTGCACTTACACTTCCCTGAATCTCCACAAAAATGTATGTAAATTGTCTAGATTTTCTAGTGTTTGAGGACTTAAATTTAAAACTAGATCAGCCATTTTAAACACTGAGTAAGCAGCAAAACATAGTGCTACTGACAAACTTCACTACTTTCTGAACATTCCTGCAAGTAGAAGCCACAACAGAATAATCCTTGAGAGCAAGAAATTTCAAAATTGAAGTCAAGGAAATTCCGAAGCCTGTAGGCTGAAATCACTCAAACTCTTCCAGATCCTAAAACCTACATCAGTTCTCTGACAACATCTGCACTTTGCAAACAAACTTCAAGGGACAGCAACTCATAGAGATCATCATGGTAAATACATTGCAACAGATTGTCTTCGTGCTAGGTACCTCTAATGTCGTAAAACTTTTATTTAAACTGCATTTTTAGCAATTGAGCCCTTTTACAAATTTAACTAAATGAGAGACATGCAAAAACATCATACACTGCAATACACCAGCTCCGTGAATGATCACTTAAAGATTTGCAATGGTTTTTTTAATTGCTTGATCATATATGTCTATAGATATTTACATTTAATAATTAGAAGAGAATATAATGAAATAATGTTAAAATTATTTCATAACATTACACCCTCTCCTTAGTTTTAAAGTCACAATCCAACATTATAGTATTTTTTTAAGTCTAGAGCATCAAAACATACACTTCCTTTTCATAAACTGTAGTCAAAGCAGTTATCCTCTCCTCACCTTTTTATTTTCCAGTAGTTAAACAAAAGCAATCTAGAGAAGAAATCCTGAAACTTTTCTGACTTCTCATTTTAACTAATCACCAATGAAATGGTGCAAGGAAGTCACGACTGACCACAGAAAAATTAATCCTGCCTTCAAGTAGTACTTACTACATTAATAGTGTCTGTATTTGGAACCTGAAGAAGGGCTGGTGGATGATAACTCGTTGAAAGAGCCTGAGACTCAAGTGTGCTTGAATCCTGCAGCTGTTGTACAGCTGGAAATTGAGTCTGTTGATTGTAGCTGTCATTCACAGTAAAACCTGCCAGAAATTAAACAGTCATAAACGTGTAAAATACACTGATTTGGACTTTGAGTAACACCACACTTTTCTGAAGACTACCTTCAAAAGAGAATAAGTAGCATTACCATATAGTAATAGTTGTACTCTCCACTGTTGAGCATCAAAACACACACAAGTTTCTGGCATCTACATAATAGGCATAACAGGGTTACTTACCGTTAGCTGGAATTCTATTGGAAAATCTCCTCCACAGAAAAACACTGTTTGAAGTTCCTTCAGGGTGCCACAATTACCTTAGAGCCATTGAAATTTTGAATTTCTTGTATGTAAGCATGCATGTGTCAAACAGGTTGACCCATCTCCCTTTATCCACGTTGGTACCACGCTCCCTTAACTACACTGGAAGCCGATCACAAGGATGCAAAGCTCAGTGGGGAGGATGGCGGGTGAGTGGAGGAGATGACCCAATAGGAGAACTCCAGTTTCTGATAAAGTAACCCCATTTTCTCCTACTTTGGATCTCCTCCACATATCCCCACTCTTTAGATAATAGTAAAGTAGAGCCTCTCAAAGGCAAACTGCAAAGTAAAAAATAAGCACATTTTTATTCACATTTCTGGTATAAAATCCTGAAATTTTTATTTGGTTTTGTTCTCCTGAAATAGCAGGTCTTAATCATCCTTTCTAAATGAATGAATGAAATTATAACACCAATGACTGAGAGCCTGGGAAACACAGCTCAGATTGCAGTGGTTTTTGATGCTATTGGAGATGTCCTTTTATCAATCTTTTTAAATCTTAATACTTCCAGTATTAAAAAATAACCCACAATGTCACGTGGAAAAAATTAAACCACAGGTATCACTAATTAATGTATGGGCAACAATTTCAGTACTTCTGTGCAGTTTGCCTTTAGTGGACAAAAAGGGTGAAGATTATGAACACAGGGTAGAAACAAACCCACATCAGATGATCACAGCATCAAAGGCCAAAAAAGCAACGCTTAAAGAATGTTTTTGAGCAACAGTAAAACAAAAACCTGGATCTGTTGAGTTTAAGCAGAAATGTTCCCAAAAGACACTTTCCACAGCAGAAGAATATTGTTATCAGTAGAGGAAAAAGACCCTATTTGTATGCTACTGCTTCCACCATGGAATGAAAACTCACAAATGTAAATAAATCTTGAAAGCATTACTAATCAGGTCATAACTAGTCACCAAAGTTAATGCTGAAACTCGCATATTATTTTCTCTCCTAGAAGTACCACGAGAGCACAAGAAAAAAAGATCCTAAAAGCTAAACCTTGTACCTCAATTGGCTTTTGTGAAATGACAAAAAAAGTAGCCTGAAGAAAGCAATGAAAACTTCTGCATTGATAAGAGGGCTGCTAATTTCTACTTCTCAAATTAATTTTAGAAGTATCTTTATAGAAAAATGACGTTTCCACTACATGGGATGAGAATACAAAAAAAAAAAAGACTCAAGAAACTGAAGCAAAGTGATGTTACTCACATGCCCTACATAAAAAAAACCAAAACTACTAAATATACTATGTAAAAATCAGAAATTTCTTTTTTAATCAGTAGGTATATTTTATTAGCTAAGAAGGAAAAAAAGTTACTGTACTAGGACCTATTTAATTTCACAATGTTTGAATGAATTATTGAGATTCTGAAAAATTTCCCAGGATCCTACAACAAAATGCCCAGGAAGAGCATTGAATGTAGAGGTATTTGAGGACAATCTGAAGAAAGAAATGCTACTTCTGAAAGTAGTTTGGGAATAAATACAAACCAAAGCTGTAACAAGAATATACACAATGCATCCCCATTTTGCTCAATTCCTAGCATAAGGGTCCATTTCCTCTCAAAATTTAATAAAGATCTGACAGTTTTCTGAGCATTCTAAAGGCATTTGCTACTGCCATACTATTTCTACAGAACAGCATTAAAAAAACCCCATACCACCAAATGCCAGAACCCAGACATTCAGTCTGAGAAAGAAATTTCACAACCTTTATTTTTTGCTTCTGTTTTCATCACTGTATGTTGTTTCCCAGAAGCTTTTGATCAATCTTAAAAGAACAGAGAGTATCTTAAGCTCTCTATAATAAGGGAAGCCTCTTACTACAAAGTCCTCTAAACTTGGAATTGGATTTGGTGTTTTTCAGTACAAGTAATCATAGTGTAGCTTGGGGTTTTTACAGCTTTAGAACATCATCCAACCTTTTATCCTCTACATTAACAAAACATAGCGAAAATCAGAATAGTCTGGAAATCATTTCACTCCTAGAAAGATGTGTCTTGCATGTGAGAATGAGAAAACAACAGTATGATAGTTTGTAGTAAATACAATATTTAATTCTGAAGAAATTTCACATCTTTACTGACAGATCTTTTAAATTCTAACGCTATAAACATTGACATGAACATGTGCATTTCAGCAGGGATCAGTGACTATCAATTACACGTTCTGCAGGTCGGCCTCTTAGGCAAAGGCAACCAGCTGGACAGTACTGACTGCAAATACATGTAAACAGTTACTAGAAGATCAGAATTCTAAGTCCTGAGATGGCAGATCAGCTTCTTAGGAAAGCAAAGAGCATTCTGGTGACAAGGGTATGTTTGTATGGGCTATAGAACTAACAGCATTTGGACTTCTGGTTTTTTAAGATCACTTGCCTATCTCCACTATTTGAATTATCATTCAACCAGGCTTACAGGGATACTTTAAAGGAAGTAAAGGTGATATAATTTCTATGAAAACACAATTGATGACAGGCGATATTCAGTAACCCAAAGACAGTTTCAGATAAAAGACACATTTTTTGTTCTGGCTTCACTTAAAATCTTCAAATGAAGATGAATACACTACAAAGAACTTAAGTCCTTCTCCTCAGCCTCCAAATCTAGCTCAAATGAATAATTTGATACTGTAGCACCCTCATAGCATCTTCTTTACAAATCTGAACATATGAAGAAAATAATCTATCTGAATAAACAAGAAATTCAACAGAAGTATTACAAACAAACCTGAAAGAAGAAACAAAGTTCTGCCAGGTCTATGCAGACTTAGAGATTACCCTCATCTATCTAAAATGCAAAGTTGGGGATTTTCCCTCAAAAAAGGAAAAAGGAAAATCAAACAACCTTTTAGAGATTTTTTTAAAACTCCTACATCATTTTATTAATAAACACTGAAGCAAAGTATTTAATCAGTAATACAGCCTATAAATATAAAGAATAAAAAAGACAGTGTTTTAAGCTTGAATGTTCTGCCTAGCTGATAGGAAAAAGGAATTAGGAGCATGAAGCACAGATGCAGACATAGGGAGAGGGTCGACCAATTTAACGCATGCATCCGCGCAAATGCTTACCTACCTGAAATTCAAAAATTTTGAAGGGCTCCAGGATCTTCAAGGAAACTTCAAAGAGTTGGGAATCTGTGGATGAGATTCCAAGTAGAATAGGAGACGTCTTATACAAATGAGACTTTAAAATGCCCACACCACACATGTTCTGTTTCTCTGAACCAATTTTTCAACATATTGATGATCAATCTAGATTTCTGATGATGAAAGAATTGTTTTGTGGGTTCTAGGAGTCCTTCCCCTCCCCAAGAAATCATTTGATATTTATGTAACACAGAAGATACACATACACAGACACTGAAGTTTAAATAAGATGACAAAACAAGAGTTACTTATTGGGTTTATACTAAGGAGCCATTAAAAAATACCAACAAAAACCATCACTCCTCTTTAGAATGATGTAGAACAAAAGGCTGGGTTTTTTTCTGATGTGTCTTCTCATTCATTTGAAAAACTGTAGAAGTCAACCAATGAAAATAATCATAGTATTTTAAGAGGATCTGGATCAGTCTTGTTTAATAAAGGTAGAGACTTTCATTTTCTTTTCTTAACATGCAAAGCAGCACAACCTAGAGGATTAAAATTGGCAAATTATACTATTTCTTCACAGTGTGATACAACTTACCACAGTCAATTAAGTTTTTACAAATGATACTATACAATTAAAAGGGAATGAAACTAAGAACAGAGAAGTTTGTGCACATAGAATACCAATTACTGGTTATCAGCTACAGAAAGTTATTTCCTGGAGTCAGAAACAAGGAGATCAAGGGATAAGCCAGCAATGTTTCCAAGTCAAAAAAATGAAAACCCCTTGGACATTCCCCACCTCAGCAACAGCCCCCAGCCAGAAAACCCAAAACAACCACCAAGAAAACCCCAAAACAAAATTAGTAGCTTCATATTATGTAACAATTCAAGAAATCCAGCTGTGAAAAGCAAAAAAAGACAGTCATTTCTTCACTGTTTGCAAGTTACACACACTTACACATATTTCTCTGTATTTTAGGGGGAAAAATAGTTTCCAAGTGCTTACAATCTCTTAATTTGCTAGTTTCATTGCTCTATAAAATATAAAAAGAAACTGCTGTGGATAGGTCAAAGTATGATTTTTACATGACTGTATTTTGCACTGTCTTTTTCCAAAAGGAATCCCAGTAGCTACTCACTCAAATCTTAAGACTGTGTTTCTGATCATCTCAGGTTATGAGCATGTACACCAAGGGAGAAACCCGTGCAAACTGCCTACTGCCACAGCAAGTTTAAACACAATCAAGGGAAGAATATTATATGCTTGACTATAAAACCCATACTGTAATGACTAGGCATCAGCTCATAAAAGCGAAAAAAAATTAAGTATTCATAACATTCTACCAAGTATAGCTTCAGAATAGTAATTTTTTTAAAGTTCTCTGCATTGCAGTTACTTTGAATGCAGATGCCCACTTTAAAAATGTTTTATCATAGCTATGCTGTAAACCCAGATTTATAAGAACTACTTTTTACCTCCTTTATTTATTACTAACCTTGTGATAAGCTCTGTTGATCAAATGACTGCTGTGTTATACTCTGTTGTTCAAACTGAGTGATGTTTTCCTGTAAAGCATGCTGGGATGTCACAAATCTGTCTGAAATGGGGAAAGGAAGGAGAGGGGAAAAGGGGAAAGAAAAAGGAAAAATATCAAGAAAAAAAGATGTAATGGAATGTACATTTCAGTTATTTCAAAATCCCCATATTTTACAGTCATCCAAATTGTTGCATTAAAAATAAACTAAACAATTATTAGCTGAACAGGTATTTAAATTTTTTGTTTATAGTACATTATATTCCTGTTGTACTTGATAACTCATTGCACTATGAAAAAGAGCAAAGCAAAACCAAAATACTTTGTTCCACAATTACAAATAAAATAAGAACATGGAACATTCACCTCAAACCACAGGTATTACTTTCTGAGTAGACTACAAAGCAGTGCTTTTTAATAATCAGAGAACTGATATGGTAAGGTTTTGTGGATGGATCACTTTTTTGTATAATTGTTTAGTAGTTTTGCTTGCAACAACCAAAGGGTACAAATCCTAATCCTTTTATATTTTAATAGTAAACATAAACACCAATGAATGAAACTGTACTATACACTTTAAGTATGGTAAGTAGCCTTTACTGTATGTATTTTTGTAGTTTCTGTCAAGAAGCAATTATTTGAGAAATTGTAAACTTACCTCATTATAAACCTTATCATATTTCAAATACTCACCCTCATCTTGCTCTAAAGGCTGATCAGCCAATTCTTGCTCTAGTGCTGTTTCTTCTGTGCCTACTACTGGCTGCTGGTCTAACTCTAAAATAGCCTGCTGATCTGTAGCAACAGTTTCTGACTGCTGTAGCTCATCACTTTGAATCTCCACCTGCATTTGTGTAGAAACATGAATGCTCTGCTGATGTACTGTAGAATCATCTATTGAAGAAGACTGCTGATTCTGCTGAAGTTGCTGTGCAAGTTCATATCTACAAAGTAAGGTGAGAAAGTCTTTATGGTTTCAGTTAGACATCCTATTTATACGAACCATTTTTTTATTTTTCTGTACACCACAATTTACTATACCTGCAAAGACACCTAAGGTTTGCTAGTCATAAATAAAAATCCTTATTCAAACATATACAGTTGCTACAGAGCAAAGCTGCCTTTCCAAGTATCTTTAAGGAATGACTGCTGAACTACATTGGAAGATTTATATAAAAATTGCAAGCATACCTGTGAGTCTTCATGTGTTTTTTACAGTTGAGTGATGTTTTGAATGTTTTTTGACAGTAGGGACACATATATGGTCGAAGGTCATTATGGATCCCCATGTGTCGCCGGAGGCTACCGCCAGTAGTGAAGGCCCCATTGCACACAACGCACTTGAAAGCTTTCAATCCAGTGTGTGTTCTAATATGTGCTTTGAGAACTCCAGCTGACACAAAACCTCTTCCACACTGAGAGCACTTAAATGGCTTTTCACCTGTATGAGACCTTTTTAAGAGAAAGCAGAAGTTAAAATAGATGTAAACGTTTGATTTACAAAGTTATTAAAGGACTCAAATTTAAAATGAGTGAAATAAACCAAACTAAGGTGACAACTGTATGGATGGAAGAGGCTCCAGTTAGGAAAAGCCAGAAATTAAACTGTATTAAGTTACAAACAACCTGGCAGGGCTATAAACAATACTATCTGAGTAGTTTTAGTTATGTTGTACAGTCCAATCTCCTTTTCTGATCGTACTTTGTCTCCATCATAATATTTGGGTTTAATTTTTCCATTCCAGATGGTGCAGTAGTTCTTCAGACTAGTATATTATCACTCACATGTATTTTCCTCAATTCAGCTAACAAATTGTCCAGAAAAGTTTGGAGAAAAAGACATGGTTCTCCTTAAATATACTACTACTACACTTAACAACAAAACTCTTGGGAAAAGAACTGTGTCCATCCCAAATACCTCCAAAACAAAGCAAAACCTGTCTTTCACAATGCTATGTGAAAAAAATATTCAAGTGGAGAAAGCTTCTCATTTATCAAAGTACATAGCACTCCCCATATCATTCCTTCTAAAGGTGCTAGAGGAGTTTCCCTTTAGGACTACACTGAGATACAAAACAGATGGAAGGAAAAGTTAGGAAATTAAATGGAATGCAACAAGAATTTTAAGGGTTACAACTGTAGCATCCCAGGAGACAGCTAGAAAGAAGGCAATGGGAATGCTAGGAAATGGAAGATAAAAGAAGCAAGGTTTAATAAAATCAGGAAAAGTGAGGGACAGCTTATGATTACAGTAACCTTGGAAGTCTATGACCACCACATCAGACACCATAACAAAGTATATGACAGACATTAAGATTACTCATTTGCTACCAATACACACGACAATAATTAGTAGTAGAGTATCCTGACCTTCCTTGGTGTGCCTGGGGGATTATTTGATACACTATTCACAGTCACTGCCCTACTGAAAACACACCTACTACAAACTTCCCTCTTTTTCAGAGAGGGAAACAAGCTTTGTAAACAATGATCAGCACTACTCCATGAGGACAACAGTCCACAAAACTATCAAGCAAAGCAATTTAATAATAGCAATGCCAATTTATAAAGAGCAAATGGGAAAAGAAAAAGTTTCTAATTCCTCCACAACTCTTAAAGCTAGGCTTCACTGAGTACTCTGTTGAAAGATCAAAGAAACACAGCAGCAGGTAATTGGTACCCACATCCTATTTCTGCATTTTCAGAATAATTCAAAATTATTTTCATTTAAATCAATCCATTTGGAATGTGTCTACAGAAGACAATGAGAAATCTAGGTAGGATACTACAAAAGAAAAGATGAGATATTGTAAAGCTTCCCTTCCTCCTGTTAAGACAGCATATAAAATCCAAGAACTGTTTCAAGGCAATGTGAGAACTTAAAAATAAAGAACTTTATTTTTAAAGAGAGTATGAGGAGCTCACCATGATCTGAGCTAGAGAGAGTGAGAAAGCAGTACAGAGCTTACACTGCAGAAACAGATTGCCCCCTGATGTATGCACTCTTCCCTTAAATTCCAGTAACCATCTTTGGTGGGTTTTTTTCATATTTCTTCTTCTAGTTGTTCATAGTTTGCAAGTCAGAGAGTACTGTTTCACACCTTGACTAAATGTTAAATCTCATTGCCTGTAAAACCGCAACCCGATCTAACTTTGAAACTACTCTTCTCAAAACAAGACTGGATCAGTTACCTCCACTGGTTCTTCTAAAACCTTAATTTTTCTATGATTGCATGACTATGGTTCTAACAAGCACTGACTACACAGACCTTGAACTGAGCTTCAAGCAACAAAATGATCGCCAGCAACATGTACTCAATTACAATGTGAGCTCCAATTCTTTTAGGTTTTCTATACAGAACAAAAGGCAAATTTCCATCTCAAAAAAGAGGAGTTACATACAAAGCAGGCAATCTGGAGTATGCAATTACAAAATTACCACAAGAATTCACGAACAATGCTTTTTATTTTCTATACGCAGTTTTGGAAGAAAGAATCCAAGTGTCAGTAAATTAAACTGCACACTGAACACAACCACTTATACTGCTAGAACTGCACACAGCCATGAGTTAGTCCAAAGCCTCCTCCAACCCAACAAGAAAAAAAAAATTATCACTGGTTCAGTGTATAGGAGATGGTAAAAAAAGTCTTTTCAGTGAATATTATATGAATGTAATGTCTTTCCACAAATTTGTTATGGCATACATTTCCTTTCTTGATTGTGTCTATTTTACCTGATGTGTTGTTTAAGATGACAGGATTTTTTATAGGCTCGATGGCAATAGTAGCATTTGTATGGTCTCTCTGCGTTATTCACAAAATTACTGTTAAAATAGTTTTGGAAGACCTGGCTGTTCCTCGGGATTGGCTGGATAAGACCTGCATACATAAACACACACACAAATAGGAAAAATTGATTGGTAAAGTTATTCCAAAGATGCAATAGTGTTAAGAGCTAGTATTTGAAAAGAAAGCATGACTAAACTTGTAGTATCCAAAAATATAAAGCAAATGTGCATGTTTTCAGCATTTGCTTAAAATTATGCATACAGCATTATAGATATTACACTGTACATGGTATTTTAATGGTAAGTTCTTCTTTTATCCACAGGTCCACCTCATTACAGTAGCAGCCTTGTCCTAAATAAGCAATAACATATTCCAAAGTTGATAGTTATGAATTCATTGCTGATCCAATAATATCTTCTCCTTCCAACCTCGACCTTAGTAAATGATATTTAATCAATGTATATCAAGTATTATCAGGTACAGAACTTGACAAATATTTAATACACTTTTTGTGAAAAGCACTGAAACAGATAGAGAACAATTTGCAGACTTGATTTCATAGGCTTTTAGAAAAATTAAGACTATTATAGAAAGCAAAATATATATCAACAGAAGTGCCACTCAAAGATTAACACTATTAAAAAGTAACATTATTAGGTTCTTGACACCTCTGAAAGAACTATGATTAATTTTTAGAGGGGGAGGAGTAAAAATGTGGAAATATTGTCAGGGGGTTGAAAAAACATGACATACCTTCTAGATAAAAAGTAGAACTTATTTTTACATTGAACATTTAAATTGCAGCAGAGTTAATGTGTTATCAGCATCCACAGGAAACAACTTCTATAGTACTTGTTAATATTAATCTTTTTCCGAAAATTGGACTTTGACGGCACAGATCTTAATTGTATTGAAGTGGAGCTTCTCCTCAAAATTGATAAATAGGATTACATTTGTTTCTGGGGCTCACTCAAGAAAGAAGTACGATCTGACCTGTCTGTAGCTATCAGCTAAGTTTTGCTTGCACCCTAAAAATTTAAATTTCTTCTACATGATACCAAAATATCCCCTACTCTTGCTTTCAGTAACTCCTGGATGCAATGAAAGCAAAAGGATGTTTAAAAAGTGATAAAAACTTTATCAATACAAGCTAAAAATATTACCAATGTAAGATTCCACCATAAAAACGACTGCACAATAGACAAGTCAGGGGTTAGCAGACTATTCAATCAAACAAAAAAAGAGTAAACACCTCACCCACTACATTGACCTCTACTGGACAACTACATACTGTTTTGTACAACTTCTTCCAAAAAGTGGTTTAACATAATCTTGTGACAATATTTATACAACAGAATTAAAATAACTGGATGAATTCTCCAAAGCAGGTTTCAGAATTAATCTGCCCTTTCTTTTGAAATATGACGATGAATGATTACTACTAATTCAATTGAGGTCATAATTAAAACAAATACCTTAAAATCATGTAACAGACTGACTCATTAATATGTGTAATCTTTATTAAAAACGCTGATTGAAACATGACCAACTTGAGAAGACTCTCGGTCATGAACTGTCATCTACTCTATACCAATGGTGTAATAATACTCAAATCAAACTCCTAATATATAAATGCACATGGCTTCTTACTGGTAAGGATTATACAATTTAACTGTAAATAAAAAATACTGTTCTTATTAATTCTACTGCAAGTAAACTATAAAATACAGCACTTTGCTGAAGTTTGTTTTTGATGACTTTTCATTTCAACGTGCATCTTAACAAGTGAGCACTGAATGTTTTTGCTTGATTAAAATGCAACCTTTACATTCCATTGAAATCCAAATTTCAAGAAAGTATGGATTTACTTGCTCTTTACCTAAATCAGTTATGAGTATGGGCTCTTGCAAAGGGATGTCTGGTACTGGACCACTTGACTTTCCCACTCGAACTTTTGTGGGTTTTCGTTGATGTCGCAGCTTTCTTAGCTCCGTATGTTTGAAATGGGAAGTGATATGAGTCTTCCGATGGCCTGATGTTCTAAACTTCTTGTCACAGTGAGGACAAGCAAAAGGCCTAACGCCTGCAAAACATAAAAAAAAATTAACTTAAAATTTTATTTCCACCAACCTAGAAATGTAGCTTTAGAATACTGATTCTCTTTCCTGTATTTTTTTTGCTTTCTCTCATAGTGTTTATTGTAACACAGGATTTCAAAACAGATCCATAAAACTCAATCAAATTAACAACTCATCTGCTGAACGGCGAATTGACTGAAACACATCACTTGAAGCAAGTTTGTTATCAAGAAACTGGATGATGCAAAAGTGACAGCAAATTTCAAGTGTTTCAGAAGCTGTCCTAAGAACTGCACATGGCAGGTTTAAGTCCTTCCAAAACAAACTTTAAAAAAACTGTGAGAAAAAGAAATCAGCAAACACAGACAAGTATGTTATATAACAGCATAAAAGAGAGGGAACAGGGATGTAACAAAGTCAAAACAATTCTAGATCCGTCTCTGAAAACATCAACTCTGTTTGATGGCAGTCAAAAAAGCATGCCAACAGGAGTATTAAAGAAAGACTTTTGTAATGCAAAATCTAGTAGAAATATCTCCTTGAGAGACATTTCCTAGAGAACTTCGTAAGTAAGAGACAGGCAAAGCTGAACAACTTTCTGGTTTTGTTCAAGGGGAAATCTTGGACTTAAAAGGCTAGGAAACATGACTGGATATCATGAAGACAGCTTTTATCAAGTTCAATCACAGGCAGACAAAATGTAGAAGAATGAACCATTCTTCACAATGCAATAAATGAAACATTATCTGAAAGTACAAAGAAGTTCTAAAACACTAGACTACCTGTTTTCCAATCTACCTAGTGCTTCTGCCACTGAATTAATCTGAATGCTTGCATGAAGTAAGCCTGACTTTAACAGAAAAAGAAAATACTTTTTTACAAGTTTACAAAAAAAAGTGAAGACTTTCTGCGGATGAACCAACATTGATATTTCATGGATGAAATGCATCAAACTATAAAACATATTGGATCCCAAATGCACCTAAATCAAACTATAAAACATATTGGATCCCAAATGCACCTAAGCCAATAAATGATACTTTTGCAGAAGGCAATTATATAAACAGGAATTAAAGGGAAGAGCATATTTATCTTGCTGAAACTTTATTTACCTGAACAAAGAAAGAAAGAACTTGGAAAACAACAAGGTAACCTACCAAAGGCAGAAAATTCATTGCTCTTTATGGAAAGGATAGTTCAATCACATAAAAAGGTTTTGAAGACATCATATGTAAACAAAGACCATATGATCAGAGGAGTTCTAGGATATTTACAGTAAGATGCTGAAAACAGGTAAGGTGGTGAAAACATCATGCAAAACTGTAATGTAGAAGATAAAATGGGAAGCAACCAGCCCTGAGTGTTACAACAAAATTATTAAAAATTGTGGGGAGGAGGAGGGAAGATCAAGAACAAATATTAAAGACTGGGGATAAGTAAAAGTAGAAGTCAAATTGCAAGAGTATGACTCTTCAGAAAGCACAATTCAGAATAGTGATATTAGAAAGGAACAACAACTGATAATCAGAAAATTCAATATCAGTGTTTTTTGTAAGAGCCCAAAGTTTCAAAGCCATGAAACACTAGAAAGTTATGACAAAAAATGACACTCATCATGTACAACACTAAAATGATGCATTCTCTGATTGATATTAACAATGACATGGCAGACATGTCTATGACTTACACATTTCAGTCTTTACTCATTCAAGATCCCACCCACATCATAGAACACACAAAGCCATCTCAAGGCCTTACCTGTGTGCAGGCGAATGTGAACTTTTAAACTCCCTGAGGTGGAAAAGCTTTTCATACAAAATTGGCACTTGAAAGCTTTAATGCCAGTGTGTGTTTTTATGTGTGCTGTTAGAGTGCTCTTCACGGCAAAGGCGCGAAAGCACTGGGGACACTTGTATGGCTTCTCATGGGTGTGAATGCGAATGTGGCGCACTAAATCGCTTGGTTTTTTAAATTCTTTAGAGCAATATGGACAAACATGCCATCTGATCCCATTTTCTTCACGTATAGAACCTGAAACAAGGAATATCAAAATGAATGCTTTTTAAACCTTCTAACAATTCTTGACAAAATTCGACTACATTGATGCTATTGCACGAAGCAATCAGACCACAAAAACACTTTGTGAAATAGATGGCATCACAACACACTTCACAGAAGATTAACTTCTCTATCAGATATATTCTACTTTATGAAAATGGTGATGGGCTGTAATGACAAAAAAAACCCCAAGAGAATCCTGATGAAATTCAAATAACGCAATTTCTATGCCACTTAGAAATGTGGAATGCAGTTGTAAATGCAATATAATATACCAGTTAACTTATAAATAACATATCTTACACAAAATTATCCAACAATGACTGTAAATCCTCAACCACAACCGCACCAGATTATTTTATGTACTTAACACTTCCCTAACTGGAGGAGATACTTTGCTTGACCCTCTCTTTTGCAAATTCAGACTTAAATCACATTTTGTAAACTCGTAAAGGAAAAAAAACTGCACAAGTCTTTCTAATAGATTAACAAAAGTTTTTTTATGATCCAAGGACCCTAAGCTCTGTCCTCAGGCAACAGGACATTTTTCGTCAACAAAAAATGAAAGAAACCCCTTCTAACACCTATCTGAGCTTTTTATCCATATATGTTGTTCAATATCAGATTGTTTGCTCATTTAAATCAGTAAATCTATTTTTTTTTCCTGTCAACACACTGAAGTCATGTTACTTTATCAAAAACAAAAGTGGTTGTGTTTGACTCTACAGCAGTGACCTTTCATTTTTATTTGCAGTCACAGCTAGTGAGTTGTTACTGTTCAACACAAGTAACAAAATAATTATACACCAGAGGGAAAAAAAGTATGTTAGTTTTTATCACAGCTATACTGGAGAAGACAAGTTTTTACTTTAGATCAATTTCTCCACCCCTTGCAAAAGAAAAAGCAATATCAGTGTACCTATGCAAATACTACAGGCAGATCAGAGGCTGCATTACAGCACTGTATATACCAGGCTGGCTGCTAAAGTATGAAGGCCTTACTTGCAACAAACAACTTCTAGCAGCCATAAAGCTCAAGCAACCTTGAAACTGAAGTTGCATTTAATCAACTTAAGCAACACAAAGTACAGGCTTGCATATACACAACACAGTACAGAGATAGAATAACAACATGTATTTATGGTAACAATATCATATCAGCACTGTGATTTCAGAGACAGGTGACATGAAGAATTATTCATAATGCCAGCCTTTGTCCTTCCCTACATGGATCAGTCAAGATCTGCAGCCCTGCCCTCATGTCTCTTTAAGGCATCGCTTCCAAAGGGGAAGAATAGTCCTTGCAAGAACTCTACTCTGGGACACACAATGAAATCCCAGTCCTTGTCAGAGAAGGATGATGGGAGAGTAACAGATTCACATACTTTGTTCTTTTCCTGTAACTCCACTGATTTAACCCAAAATATTTAGAAGTATAATTTCACTTCATGCCATCCTGACATGGTTTTTTAATGAAAATATATTTTCAATGAAAATTATAAATATTATTAATCATACCTTACAATGTATTTTAGATAGAAAGAATGCTGTTCATAACTAATCCACAATACATTTTGGGAAATCCCTTTATAAAGCCATAAATTACTACACTCTTTACAGCACAAGAAGTAGAAAGCAGTTGGCAATATTACCAGGCAAAAACGGTGATTTTTTCTTAATGAACTTTTTTTCTTTTTTATCTATTTTATCGGTACTCTCTTGCTCCTTGTCTTGCTCGGCACTGTTAGAATCAGCCTGATGATTTGAGAGACTCGGGACATCTGGGTTCTGATCCTGGGCCCCAGCAGCCTTAGCCTGGCTGCAGTCAGCAGAATGTGCAGAGACAGGAATTGATGACAACCCGCTGTTCTCTAATGCTTGCTATAAAAGGAACAAAAAAACTTCTACATTAAGGAAGAAACATTCCACAGTTACTGCTAACTTTTCTCAAACAAGTACTTGGAAGATACAATAAAAATATAATTAAAGGAATTAAATGTCTCATTCTCACAAAATTTCAGCTGTATTTCAAACCTGCAAACACATTATTACACAGCATTGATTTCTGGTTGTCTGTGAAATTTTAGGTTGGATTTTCTGCACTTACACCTGCCTTTTAGGAAACAACAACTTCTTTTTTTTTTTTTTTTTTTTTTTCTGTAATAGCAATCAGGGTAATAGTTATGTATCATGTTGTTACTCTTTGCTCTTTGCAATTCCTCATCACATTCCAGACATTAGAGAACTCAGCACAGGTAACAGGATGAGCCTGCCCATACCTGCATATAACATTTGGGTCTTCCAAACCCAAATTTAAATGGTATTTAAAAGTCCAGAGATGAAAAGGTTAGCAGGCTACCAGTAACACTAAAGAATATTATTCTCTGCCGTGATCCAGGCTGTTTGTGCCCTTCTGGGCCGCAAGCTGCAGAACAAGCACAGACAGTAATTCACCACCCTACATCTCTTCTGTTACCGCATCTCCTGCTGCCATTATCAAGGACAAAATATAGGGAAGTTTCTTAGGAAAAACACTGGCTGACCTCAGAAAAGAAACTCTTGCACAAATAGGAAATATTCAGATAGCCCTTATTAATTAACAGGGTAAAGGCCAGGTATACATTCTCATTTTTTAACCAGATAAAATATTTTTCCCCTCTTGAATTATATCAAGTTTTAAGCACTGCATAACCTAAGGACACACCACAAGCTGCTACCAGCCAACAGGAAAAAAGAAGACTTAAGGTATCAGTAAAAATATCCATGTACAGGGTACACTTAAAGCCATACAAAGATATATTGGTGCGACCCATACCCATTAAATGAATCTTTACAAGTCTTTAATGACTAATGGATTGTTTAGAAATCCATAAGGAATGCTATAATTGAAAATACTGAGAACAAATTTCATTAAAATATAAGAAAGAATGAGAAAGGAAACACTGAAATGTAAAGTTGTTCTCACATAGAGCTCTTACCTGCAAAATATCTCTACTGATCCCCACTGCAATGTTGAGCTGTTGACCAGGTTGTTGAGGCTGGCTGTTTTCTACAGGACCTGGTTCTGATAACTCAAGGAGCTGCTGAATGACATCAGTGACAGTCTGCTGACCCTGATGAGCAGCAGCTGTAGACACCTGGTTTTCTGTCTGTTGAAGAAGTGGAGACCGAAAATGTGTGGCCTGAAATATACAGTGGTATGTTTGTCAAGGAAGATCAAAAGTACGTGTTATGAACTCACCTGTCCAGCTCCCTCACCTGAAATGCCTGGTAAATGTGCACTACGAGGATGGCTACTTATTCAAGACAGAATGATTTTACAGAGCCTCACTCAAAGTTTGCTTACTTCATTATAGAATTGCTTTTGTACTTTTTTTTCAGTCCTTTCCAAGCTTGAAATTGTAAGCTTACAGCTTGAATTTAATTTACTGTTAACTATTAAAACTTCAACCAATTTAGGAAACACAGGGAGGGATCAACTACAAAACTCCCCATGTAAAGGCCACATGAAAAGTAATTCCCAAAAGAAATAAACTGACACGATTATCTTTTTAAAGTTCACATTTATCTCAATCAGGTCCTTTGTAAAAAACAACCATTCCATTAGAGATATTTTTTTTTACCAAATTATCTGTGTTGCTGTATCAAAACCTTTCAGAACAAATTACTAACTTTTCCCCTTCAATTTGGAACCTTTGAAAACACTTAGCTTTAGAGGAATCTCTTCCTATTCTAAAAATTTAAATACACATCAGGCTCCGTCAACTTACTAAAAAATTTGAAGTGTAAAAATCTAATTTCCCAATCTTTAATTTAAAACTGTGTATCTTAAGACTACCTCAGTAACAAATATGAAGGAAAAAGGTGATAAAGAGCCTTGGTATTTATTTTAAAATCAGAAATAAAGACTCCTGTTTGCCTACATTTATAAATTTGCCTACATTGTCTTCTTAGGACAAATAGACTGCATAAGTAAACCATTACTGAAACAACTGTTTTCAATGATTTGTTTTATTGCAGTAAACAGAAATATGTATTTATACAATGGCTAGCCTCATAGCTGGGTATCCTAGAACATACTGGTTATTTGCTTCTAAAATTCACTTCTGTTCCCTAAAAAGAACCACTTCAAGGTTCATGTGCAACCACATACAGATATAAAAGGCTATGTTCTTTCAGATTATTTTAAGCAAACAATAAACTTAGGCTTCACATTTGTATTTCCTTCTAATCTGAAAACTTGCCTGAGATTTTCTTTATACTGACACTTTACACTAGACAGTTAAGATGACAGTCACTGTCGGATCGAAGGATGGTTACAAAGAATTATATTAAGGAACATTAGCTTGACTCGGATTATGTCCTGTGTATTTGATGAAGTATTCTTAATGCCTCCTCATGAGATAATAAAAACCAAATCCTTATCTTGCTTCTCTTGCATGCATGTGAGAATATCACTTGTTACTTTGCTGATTTAACCATTAGTTCTTTTTTCACTTCACTAGTGAGAGACAAAAAGACTCCCTATCTCTTCAGATTCCAATTTAGCAAAAGTGCTATAAACATTTCAATATAGGTGACACACTATATTGCAATGAGAATGGCATAAACAGGAAGCAAACTTAAACAGAAGCAAAGCAGTTTGCTGAAGAGTGTAACAGCTCTTTACAGACATAATTTCTTTTCTGGAAACAGAATGTAATGAGGCTTTTCTGTAGAGCCGGATGCCTACACTAAAAGTGTATAAAATTCTCCCAGGCTTTAGCAAGAGAAAAATTGATGTTATTGTTAATTAATTATTGTTAATTAAAATTAATGTTATTGTTAATGAAGGAACTTCTCAACATCATCTTTGATATTAAAATCTCAGCATTACATGCATTCAGCTAGTGTGTCCTGCATATTATACAGCAGTTTATATACAGTCTCATGGAGGTTATCTTTTTTGAACAATAATGTACACACACGCACATATATGAAGTTTGTCACCATTACTCTTAAGATACGTTGTTACTTATAAAAAGTTCCAGAGGTGTCTTTCTAGGTCTTATCTGAACATCTGATTTTAAAGATAACATGGAGAACAAAGTGGTTTATTACTGCTTTGTAATTCCACTGTTGTTCAACTGGAACAATGGACCTTGTGGTGATGATGAGCCTTGGTTTGTCTGATCTGCTGTGTAACACAGTGTGCTTGCTCTGAGTGAATTACTCTTCAAGTCACAGTAACTGTAAAAAATTAGAGCAGTTCTTTAAATCAAGTGGTTTATTCTTAACTTTTTCTGTTGCCATGCAACTGCAATACATGGCTCCAAGAGTAAATTATCTTCACTAAAATTTCATACTTTATTTCCAAGTGTCAATTTGCCTAGCTATGACCCTCAAACTTTTTTTCCTCTCCTCCATTAAGATGACAGATTTCCCCCTCTTCTTCAAAACAGGAGATGAAATCATGTCTAAGTATTTCATCTGATGGACAAGGCAGCTAACGCACCATGAATCTCTTCACTAATAAACACACCACAGCGTATTTTAAGGATTCTGATGGCTCTGATTCTTCCTGTATCTTTGAATGCAGTTCATGAATAGTGAACACTATAAACAAACAACTGAAAAAAAACTAAAAATTGCCAGAATGAATTACAGACCAGATACAACCATGGACCTGGACAGACTTGGTCAATTCAGTTCAGTTGTATGAGGTTCAACAAGGCCAAGTGCTGGGTCCTGCACTCGGGTCACAAAAACCCCAGGCAGTACTACAGGCTGGGGACAGAGTGCCTGCAAAGCTGCCTGGAAGTTTCAGGCAATTCTGGGATAAGAAGACAACGGGATCCATTGCTCCCATATCATATCTCTCATTAGGAAAAACCTGGCACCCTTCATCACATTATCACAGAATACACTGGAAGGGACCCATCAGGATCATCGAGTCCAACTCCTGGCCCTGTGCAGGACACCCCAAGGGTCACACCACGTGTCTGAGACCATTGTCCAAATGCTTCTTAAACTCCCTCAGTTTTGGTGCTGTGATCACTTCCCTGGGGAGCTCGTTCCAGTGCACAACCACCCTCTGGGTGAAGAACCTTTTCCTAATATCTAACCTAAGCCTCCCCTGCCAAAACTTCAGGCCATTCCCTCAGGTCCTGTCCCTGGCCACCACAGAGAAAAGATTAGTATCTGTCCCTTTTCTTCCTGTCATGAAGAAGTTGTAACTGCAATGAGATCTAAGTCTTCTCTAGGCTGAATAGACCAAGTCCCTATCCCCATCTGTGAGTTGACCATCCTCATCCTGTAATGGGACAATGTTATTTTTACACTGCCTATTACCATTAATACATTTGAAAAATGTCTTTTTATTGTCCCCCACAGTTCTGGCCAGCTTCAACTGCAGCTGAGCCTTGGCCACACAAATCTCCCTACAGCAACAAGAGGTACCTCTGCTCTTCCCGTGTCACCTGACCTTGCTAGAACAGGGCATACACCTTTGTTTTCTGCCTTATTTACAAAAGAAGATCTCTGTTCGGCCAACATGGCCTTCTGCCTTGCCTGCCTGATATGTGCTATTTGTGAATTGCCTGCTCCTGTGCCCTCAGAAGGTGATATTTAGAGAGTGACCAGCACTGATATTCCCCAGCACCTGCAAAAAATATTTTCCCAGGGGTCCTTATTTACTACTTCCCTGAGCAGCCTGAAGTCTGCTCTCCTCACATCCAGAGCTGAGGTTTTGCTGGCACTTTTTCTCCTGTCAACAATTTTAAACTCTATTGTTCATGGTTGCCATGGCCAGGATGGCTGCCAATCTCCATTTTGCTTATCATATCCTCTCAGCTGACAAGCAGTAGATCAAGGAGGGCATCTTTCTGAGTCTGCTCCCTTAGGACCTATTCCATAAAGTTGTCATCCAGATTTTTTAGCAATCTTCTGGCCCAAGTTGTATCAGCTGTGTGATTCTCCCAGGTAATTTCTGGCAAGTTGAAGTCCCCCGTAAGGACTCAGGGCAGTTGACTCAGAGGTGTCTTTTTGCTCTTCAAAGAGTAATTCCTCAATGTCATCATCCTGCCTGGAAGGTCTACAGATTTGCATCCCACAATGATACCTGCATTATTTGTTTACCCCTTGATTCTCATCCAGGCACTCAACTATTCCATTGCCAACTGAGAGTTCCAAACGCTCTAACCCTTCTATTACACACATTCAGTGCCACCCCTCCACCTCTTCTACCCTGCCTACAGTGAATGAGCTGTTTATGAAGACTTTAAAGCTACACTGCCACACTTCCCAGATCTTGGTTTTGTAAGTACAACACAAAATAATCAGTAGCTGAAGTTGGGAAGGGGAGACTGTAAGTCAGATGGTCTGTCCCTAAGATACCATGCTGCAACCTATAGCTCACAAACAAGATGCTGTATAGCTGCAACAAAACCTGCCAGAACTCTCAGGGGGACTGGCACATACAGACCTTCATGTACACCACAACTGTTTGCTATGGAGCTCCAGAAAGTCAGCCCTGCATCATCCTTCCCCAGCTCCACAGCTCCTCCTGAGCCCCACGGCTCCTCTACTACCAAAAACTTCCATTCAACTCAACCTGTATGAACACAGCTCCTTTCCTCTCCAACCAAACTACAGTAATTGCTGCAAAATAAAGGCAGAGGGGTACGGCAAGCCAGGATCTTCAAGAATCCTTACTCTCTGGTCTTTTTATACAGAAAAGTAATTACCTCCATTTTGAAGAGCTGTTGAAGAGAATTACATGCAAAATCATGAGTGTGTAAACAAATGAGGCAACATAATCCATGGAAGATCTGTTCCACCTCTAAATAACCAGCTGCATTCACCAAGGAACTTCCCCTCACATATTACCTGATCCAGCTCATCACAAAGTATCACAGCATACCCTTTTTCACCAGGTAAATGAAAATTTACGAAATTATGTAAAATTTCTCCCATTTATAGTCTTAACACAAAAATATGACCAAAACTTCACACTTACATTCTTCCATTTGTTATCAACAGGTTGCAAAAGATTAGTAGGGGATGTCGTTAAAGGCTGGGTGACAGAGTCCTACAAAGTAATCAAAATAATTTAAATCTTAATTAAAAAGAAGAAAAACATGGCTGATACAAAATATGTCAGTAAAGTAGCACAGAAAATTCAGACAACGTGAAAGAAACAGAAGTACACGAAATCATCTTAGCTATAAATACTAATGCAGCAAATGACAGCCTCACAGTCACTATAATTCAGAAAATATTCTCATGTATCACAAAAAAGTACATTCTTTGGTAGCACAGCACTTCAGGAAACTTCAGCTTTTGGAATGGGTACTTAATAAGGACATAATCCTTGCTTATCCCAGGTATATACCAAGGGATGACAAGAGACTGATGGCAAACTTCAGAATACAATTATTATACTGGAGATTTGTTGTTAAAGCAGCTCTGCAAGTTTGTAACAGAATGAAGAAAAGTTCTAATCTAAGAATGCTAGTGTCAATCTAATAATATACTCAGTTTCTAAAGCAATACAAAAAAATTAGGAATAATTAAATATATGCAAATTCAGATATAAAATTACAAATAAAAAACATAATCTCCTCTAATATGCAATTGACATGTCATTTTTTTATCTCTGCTCCTCCTTGCTAAACTTCTTGGCATCTATTTTTAGAAAGAATCTTTTTCTCCCTTCTCTCTCTTTGCTTACACTACTGTATGGCATTTTTTGATAGTCCACTCTTGCATACAAGCAGCAAAGTATCCATGCAAGCAGAGATAATACCACACTGCTGTAACACCAATATGCTAAGCAAATCCAAAATATTTAAGCAAACAAAAAACAAATGAAAAACAAAGCTGGCCAGGGAAAAAAAACACATGAGGTAGTATGAATGAATTCTCTTCCATCCTGCTTTTAAGATTAGGCTTGAGAATGTAGAAATGTAAAAAAAGACATAGAGAATATATGCACTTGCAAGCAAATGAGACACATTAGTCTTTCTTTTTATGAATTAACATGGAGAAACAAATAGCATCTGCCATATAAAACAACTTCAGAAAATGTAAAAAAAAAAGCTTTTCCAAACACCATTACTAGATAGGTTAATTAAAGAAGACACAGCTGCAAAATAAAGTTCAGACTTCAAATGTTAACCTTCCTCCTTCAAAGACTGGTATTACTCATTACCCATTGAACATTAAAGCATGAGTTGGAGATTAAGCAAAGCAGAGGGGACTAAAGGTAGAAAAGATTGTTCTAATAAAGAAAAAAAGAAGAGTACTATGATAAATTAAATATACACTGGCTCAAAAAATACTATAGTCTTACAGTATTCAGAGACATTTTCTGAATTTTAGCTCTTATTTGTATCTTGGCAAACAAAAAAACCCCATTCACTGCTTCCAATAAAGCTATGTTTTTTTCCTCTATAATCTGCCTAATAAGAAGCTAGAATTTAAAAAAAGTTATCAGATATACACAGAAGAATCCACTATGTGTTTATATAGACTAGAATTATACAAATGATTTCTGAAAATGAGTTGAAACGAATACATTTTTTCAATATTTCTAAAGCTTCCCCATAATTTTTATTTTATCAGAGGAGGCTAACATAATCTGTAAGAACAATAATTATACTTTACTTAGTTGCAGAATTAAACTGCTACATTTTCAACCAAAGTGTCAAATTGTAAATACTTTTTTGCACAGAGTTGGCCAATTAACATTTTCCCAATATTTAATCTTGCAAATTAATACCAAAAATCGCACAAAACTTGAAAAAGACAAAAGACAGCTACAGGTCTAGAATTCTAACCTATCTGAAGAATTACTGGAATTAAAATATGGACTTAATTAAACTCTCAAAGGCATTTTTACAATATACCAAGCAAAGCTTACCGCTGCAACATGAGATACATCTGTTGAAGCACTTGCAGAATTCTGTGGACCACCCATATGCATCTTGCTGATATGTGTATTTAAACTACCCAAGCTTTTGAAGACACAGCTACATTCTGTACAGTTGTATGTAGGGCCATTCTTGACCTTAAAAAAAAAAAAAAGTCAATTTTCCCTACACCTACCAAATGTTATGTTTTTCATTATTTTTCCATATAACAAGTATACTGCAGGATTATGAGAGCTACAACGGTTTATTTTTTCAAGTTACCAATGCAGTTATGGAATCAGGCTGGTACCTCTTGATACATGGAGATTCATATAATCACATATAATCCATGTGCATGACTACAACTGCTTACTACCACTTGACAACACTGTGAAGCAGCAGACAGCAAAACCAATGTCCTGTGGTGAACAAGGCCTCAGACTTTTCTCTCTCTTTACCATCTCCTACCATTTCACTCTTAAAAGCAAAACTGAAAGGCAACTTTACAATTAAGATATACCTGAAGAGGAAACATCATACATAATTCTAATAATGGAAGTTTGGAAGTGTGACATGAAAAAAAATGCAGACAAAACCAACACCGTGAAGGGCATGGAAGTTTAATGTCTAGTTTGAACTGGATTTGAGCTTGCAGAACAAGATCAGCAGCCACTTGTTTGAGACTTTCAGACCAATGGGTTAAGGTAATTAAAGCAGTTAAATTTGCAGATTCCAACCATCCTCACCCTCCCTCCTCAGTCCATCACATATCAATAACATCAAGTGTTGTACTTGCAATGTGCAGGTATCCAAAAGAAAACACACTGCAGTGCTTGCAATATATTATTGATATTTCATATTTTGTGATATTAAACTGCCAACAAGACTTTCAAAAAGAGGTATTAATTGATAAAGTATGCTACAACTAAACTTTAGGAGTGATTTAGGAAGTGGGAATCAACCTGCAATTAATTATCAGCTGCAATGTTATTTTGTAACTGTCTCAGAATAAAACAAAGAATTCATAGTGCTCCACACAGGCTTGAAGAAAACACAGCAATAGTAAGAAAGAAAAAAAAATCACTAAGTTAACCAAAGCAGTAACTCAAATCAGGCTCAGGACAGCAAAACACAGCATAGGATGTGATCAAGAGGTACCATTTATTTAAAGTATCTTATCCCATAGATTGATTGTTTCTTAACAGAAAAACAGAGTAACAGAGAAAAAAGTAAAAAGTATTTTTTACTTCACCCCTTCACCCCTAAATAACATTGAAAAAAGTCATTTTCAATAATTAAATCAATGTTGGCTCATTTTTTTATGTACCATAAGCTATCACACATAAAGAGCTGTTAACCTTGAGGATGGCTAGTCACATCAGAGAATCACAGAATCAATTAGGTTGGAAAACATCTCAGAGGTCCTCAAGTCCAACCTATGACCAAACACTACCATGTTAACTAGACATGGCACTGAGTGCCAAGTCCAGTCTTAAATAGTTATCTCCAGGGATGGTGACTCCACCACTACCCTGGGCAGCCCATTCTAATGTCTAATCACCTGTTCATGAAGGAATTCCTCCTGATGTCCAACCTAAACCTCCTCTGGCACAGCATGAGACTGTGTCCTCTTGTCCTGTCACTGGTGGCTCGGGAGAAGAGGCCAACCCGCATCTGGCCATAGCCACCCTCCAGGGAATTGTAGAGAGTGATAAGGTCCCCCCGAGCCTCCCCTTCTCCAGGCTAAACATTCCCACCTCCCTCAGCCACTCCACACAGAACTTGTGCTCCAGACTCCTCATCAGCTTCATTGCCCTTCTCTGGTCATGCTCCAGGACCTCAATGTGCTCCCTGAATTGTGTGTCCCAAACTGAACACAGTACTACAAGCTATATGACTTAACATAATTAAGTGTATCACAAGCTATTAAGACATATCCATATACTAAGGCATATCCTAAAAGTAAGACGCTAACATGCTAAAAGGATCCTTAGTAATATCTACCATTGTAACAGAAAAATGGAAAATGAGACTGCAAATCTCAGTTAGGGGAAGAATGAGAACAAAGATTATATGGTGCATACAGGGAAAAAAAAAGCAAAAAGCACTACCTCTGTCATTTAATAATTTCCAAACCAAAACTTGGTCTCTTTCGATGGATATTTCCAACCACAAATCACTAAAGTCTGCAAGGAAATTACTGAACAAAGTTGCATAGCTCACACTGCTAAAAAGATTGTATTACTTTATCACAGCAATACCTTCTGAGTCTTAAAAACTGTCTGTCGAAAAGAGAAAAAAAACAGACATAAAGAGGTCTGAAACAAGGCTTTTTTTCATCTTGTTCTGGAATTTTCTTCTACTTGTAGCCAAAAAACCTCTGTAAAAGGATACAAGAATACTTCAAAGGCAAATGGCAAGTATGTTCTGCAATAGAACTAGTGAGTTGCTGTTTGGCCTTGAAATTTTTCACCATTTTCTGCTTGGCTGCTTTTGGCTTACTTTCATCTGATTCTAGCCCTTGTTTTCCCAAGACAGACACAGGTACATTTTTGTGCACCTAACCCCACTATTTATTAATCCACCCATGCACTGAAAAGACACTGGCAAATGAAGGCTTTGCTACTTCTCCTAAGTATGCATTTATTCAGACCGAGCTAAGGACAGCTCACAGGTAAAAGCAGCAATCTACACCAGAGTGGTAAATGCATCCTGGTTGGAGCATAAAGGAAAAGCAAAACGGAGTTACGATGCAGGTTAGCAGCCAGGACTCGATGAATAATAGCATGTACCTCAGAGTGAACTCGCTGGATGTGCGACTGCAGGTTGCCTTTCTGGGAAAAGGCGGCGGGACAAAAGGCACAGGCGTGGGGCTTCTCCCCCGTGTGCTTGATCATGTGGGTCTGCAGAGCCCCCTTCTGGTTAAACGCCTTCCCACACTCGCTGCACTTGAAGGGTCTCTCACCTGCAAGAAACAGCGGCAGGAAGGGTAAGGAGATTTAATAATATGTCAGTTTTCTGTATCTAAACGAAAAATTGCATCCATTAAAATAAAATACACACTTTGTCATATATGTTATTAGGAGATTTTGACAATAAAATTGTTCACCTCGACCACCAAATTCAGCACCTACTCTGATGAAAATGTAGCCTTGTTAAAAAGGATTTGTGACTTAGCTGATGATTATCAGTTTAAACGGGTAAAATAAAGGAAATCTAAATGAAGCAATTATTTAAAACACTTTCCCTCAACTTGTGGTTTGAAAGATCTCAAAAGCTGCTATGCAAAATCATTGGAGCAAAAAAACAAAGGAAAAAAGAAAAAAGAAACCCGCATATGTTCTATACCAAATCCTATAAAATACATACACCTTCACAGAAACAAGCAGGCCCAGGGGGTAAATGGACAGTAATAAATAACTAACAGTCAAAAATTAAACCTTTTATCTAATTTAAAAACAGAAAGTCTTACAGCAACTCTGCAAAAGATGGTATATGGTTCCCACTCCCCAATGAATATTATAAGCCATTCACTCTTTACGAGCACATACTGAAAATACAGCAATGAAATAATGTTTTGGACAGTTCTGCTCAGAAAATAATTTTAAAAAACTGTTCATATTGAATATTTAAAGAAAAACTAGCCAACATTTTTACAGAAATGCTCTGTCACAATTTCCCAATTTTAGTGCCCTCAGTGCTAAGCATAATTGCACTTTTTGCATGTTACCAGATAAGCATGAAGAACTCCACAGTTACAGAAGATAAGAGGACTGCATAAACAGATTACAAAGCTACATAAACTTACTAAAAATAAATTTCAGTTTCTTACAACCCTGTGTCCGACTTAACTCCTGGAAACCTCCACTTTGAGCTCAGTAATAATACTTTTTTTCTTTTAGTGAAACAGTCCAGCTGTGGTAACTCTAGGACCTTGAAAATATTTAACACCTTGCCTTTGCACATTTCCATAGCCAAGACCAGTGTAAGCAGCCAGTATGCTATCTCTGCGACACCAGTAAGTACTACCATGTGCACACTAAACCAGTTCTAATAAATATTTTTATATGATTATTAATTTTATAGCTGTAAGTACATCTACTTTAAACACATTAATTCTTAATTAAGAAATAAAATAACAAAAGCATCTATTTTTCTGAAATTTATTTCAAGCATATAACTCACTGAAGAAATGTATATCTTCTGTTCTGCTGCTTAGGGGTTTTGAAGGTGCCTTAAGGATTGCAGGTTTTAACTGTATATTTTTTTAAAGAGATTAAAATGAAGAACACTGATTCACATCTAGAAATACAAAATTCCTATTAGGCTTTCATTTATTTCATATTTAGGCAAAAAGCTTAGCTTCCAGTAGGAGTTGCTGGTGGACACATGGAAGTATTGTTTCAGTTAAAGTTTGCCTATGTAAGTAAATCTCATTACAAAAACAAAACCTTAATTGTGGAAAAGTGAAATTTCTATATTTCTCAAATGTAACTTAATAAAATACAGATTTGAGAGAGGGGACGAGGGGTTCATTACTCAATTATTAATGTGGGAATTGCAGTCCCTGAGACTTGATTTTTTTTCTCAAAAGGGTGCAAGTACTTGAAATGACTAGCTAAAACAAAAAAAAGTACTGCAATTAAGAGACTAACATAATGCTGCCCATTGTGCACGGATCTGCTATTTTAACACTTCAAGACTTGGGTATTCTAAATTCCCTAAACAGAGTTGTTCTTTTCTATATATCTACAGTACATCAAGCAACCGAATGCCAGACGGATTGTCAGCAGATTTAGAGTACCAACATACTTCACAAATTAAGTGAGTATTTGCAAGCTAATTGGAAGTTAAAATGACCTCCTGTCATGTGCAGATTGCGACTGCATTTTCTGTTTCCCAATAGACAAACTGGGAGTCAAATTCAGTCTTCAAAAAAAAAAAAATGCCCTTGAACTTTCTAAAGCTTTAAAAAAAGCATCCATAACCAACTATAATCTTGTTTCTTTATTCTGACTAGAATAAGCTAATGAATTAAATAGAGCCAAGAATCTAAAATACTGAAGTTAATTTTCACTGACTGTTTTTGATATTACTTTTAAGCAATTGTTTTAAAGCAGGTACAAGGGTGACCTCTTGTGTTACTTTTCTGTAACTAGATCTGTAAAATTTCAAAAGATTCTTAAAAAACTGTCACACGATGGTTTTTTTATTTTTTTGTAAACAAGGCCATTCTTGTAAATGGCAACTCATGGCATCACTGTCTGACCAGTGATATTACACTGATACTACAAACAGAATGGTACACTTACACAAATGAATACCTGACTTAGCTAAACACTAGACAAATGGCAATTTATTCAGTATGTATGAAAAATACATATTGAATACAGCACTGGAATATCTTCAATGAAGACTTTGTTTAAAGCCAAACTCCTGCTATAATAATGTATACCTGGTTAAAACATAAGAACTATTCTTTCATAGTCATCTGTACACTTTGAAAGTTTTATTTTATGCTTGGCATTTTTCAATTATTTCAATTGCTTATGGTTTAAACATGCACATATTTATGACAGAAATGTGGCAAAAAACATTTCCTACACATTCTGCAAATTTGAACAGTCACCTGCACTTCTCCAATTATTACAACGTAAGCTTATCACCTCAGAAGATCACTTCTTAAGTTAAAATAAATCAATTTTAAAAATGAAAGACTACTACTTTATTAGTGTCATTAATTCTCATGTACTTGTGCTCTTTTTGCAACTGTAAATTTTAGAACCTACTCTCTGGAATATATAAGATCTAATTTAAAGTAGATGACTGGCCCTTATCAAGGGATTCTGATTTTAGGGCCCATTGAAACTCTAAGTACCTAAACTGGTATTTGGTAACAAATGAAATGTATAAATTTTTTCACATGTTTTAACTGCTTCTAATTACATAAATCTGGAAAATTTAAAAGCATATAAATTTCCTAAGCAAATGAATTACAGAAAGTCTATTTTAAACAAACAGGTAACTGTATCTAATAAGCCAAATGTATTAATAATATTTCAGGTACCAACAGGGAGAAAAAAGACAGCATTTCAGAGGTTAACTGATATTTTTAAAACAACATTTCAGAGGTTAACTGATATTTTTAAAACAAAAGCAAATTAAAATAAGTACTTCCACAGCCTTACCTGTGTGTATTCTAACGTGCCGTGTTAATTGACTCGGTTTCTGGAACGTCTTCCCACAGTGAGGACAGGAATAGGTAAACCCACTTCTATCAATGTTTCTGTTGTAAGATCTGGTATTTGATACCCTGTGATTAAAAAAAAAATAAAATTTTATACGGAACCTTATTTTGACCTTCTTTTACCCCATCATTTTTAACATAGTGTTAACTTGATGGCAACATAGTATCAGCTGTAACAGTGAAAACCCAAACTCCGTAATGGAAGAACAACACCTACAGCTCTTTTCTCATGTACCTACATGCACCAAGACTTTTAGTTATTTCTGCAGTAAAGATCTGATACATCTTAGAAGCTCTCTTCAGACATTTTCAGGGTAAATTCTGCCAGAAGTATCCAGTGACTTCACAAACTTTTTGGTGCGAACCTTCAGCTCTGTGCAACTCTATTTCTTTTGCCTGAACATAGCAAAGTCCTTCATTCTGAACTAGAACACACAAATCTCATAAACTGGAGTACAAATGCACTTGTTCAAGTCTAGTAAGAGCAAGTTAAGAACTTAACAACCCAAATATTCACCATTGGCCCTCAAATACAAATCACACTCTCCAAAGAACCACAGAAACAGAGAATATAAATTCCCAAAATTCATTTTGCTATAAATCAAACTAACTAGTTTATTCATCCTAACACCTCTAAACAGTTGTCCACAAGAACAATGATTTTAGTAGGTAATACACTTACATAACTCAATACAAACCTAACTTGATACTTCAAACCTTTAAATTTCTGTTTGCAGACTGAAATTCACAACAGTTGTTTAAACCTCCTGCAACACAACTATTAAGATCATAGAATCTGTATTAACTTCTAATAAGAAGAACAGGGAATAGACAGGATTTCTTGGTTTTGAATATCTAATTTTCCTCATCTGTTTTTTACAGAAACAGTGAAAATTAAAAGAGAGCTCAGCTGTCAAGCCTTTAGGCTTTTTTAATACATAAAGTAAACCAAGAGAAGGTTTTTTTCCTTCTAACTTAAAGTAATTCTCACCTTCCTAAAAAGTAAAGTTAAACTAGCTGAAAGCTGAAAGAAAAGACAGAACAAATATTCACCAAAAATAAGAACAGCATTTAACAGGCCTCCTTTTTTCCCCCTTCGTTTTGTGCTTTTTCAGATTTACAAGAAACTCATGTGAGGCTGTAATGGGGAAAGATGATTAAACTGCAAAGAACAAGTTATATCTTTGCAGAATGAAAGCATTAAAACTTTTGTCATTATAATAAATGCTATGTAAAATTAATATACATTTGCTTCAATATACTACTATTAGTGTTTAAAATCATAAACACACTTCAAAAATCACTTTGCATCAGAGAAACTTAACCCATGTTTACAAATAGCTGGCAGATGAACTATGCTTAGTATGTGTGCCTAAATAAAAAAACAGAGGAAAAAAAAGGCCTCCAAAAATAACCACCCACTTAAGCAAGGTTTTAAAAAGAAAGTGTAATTTTAAAACAGCGTACTAAAGAAAAGAAATTATCTGCATACATCATGGTACTTTGCTGACTGGAAATATTACTCTCGCTTTTCCCAGCTATCACCATAAAAGTAACATCTGCTCATTTTGTTATAATCCCACGATTGTCACCTTATTTTATAGTGAGTTTTCATATGCTCCTTTAGCTGCGAGGAAGTTTCAAATTCTTTTTTGCAAGACTTGCAGCTGTGAATCCTACTGCCTGCCAATTCCTGACGATGTTCTTCCATGTGTATGGACAGCTGACTCTGTAGAGTGAATTCATCGCCACACTCTGAACAGATAAGATTCTGAAAGAGATAATAGAGACTGATTTTTCAAAACAGCAGTGCACAAGCTTTGTTCAAGTAGATTAACTTACCCTTCTATGGACATTGGCAGCTGGAAGCAAGCAGCAAGAGAAGTATACAAGCAAGAAGAGTTTATGAGCCCTGTGATATAAATCATGTACAATAATTACTGCAAGATTATATTAATATTTATATTTTAAGAAGCTCCACTAGAACTGAGTTCTGAAAAACTTCATATGGCAGCAGAAACAAGCACTTCAGGACCATCCTCACCACTCCGTATTTCCTTGGTGGGCTGGTTCAAGACACACACAGAAGCTCACCTCAGGGCCATGACACCATGGTCTACAGAAACATCTGTAACAAATAATTACTTTCTAACCAAAATCATTGTAACTGTGGATTCTAGGATTTTACACTTTCACAGGTTGAAATTATATTGAATGTCACTTTTAAACAGTAATCCCACACCACAGTTAGCACTGACTTTTCTTAAGCTTTCTTGACAGTAAAGATGACAGAAATAAAGAGGGACACAATGTTTCTAACAGATATCTCTTCAACCCATTAATTTCAGACAGGTTTTTCAATCAGCTCAGTTTTCAGTAATTGTGATTATCACTGCAAATTGAAATGTTTCTTATCCTCCCCCCTTTCTTCCTCTCATAATGATCAATAAGAAAAGTAAGCAACAGAAAACAACCATGCTCATTTCAAGAAAGATATTGACAAGAATGTTTTATCAAGAGGAACACAGGTATGCAACCATTATTTTTGGACTGTTTTGACAATAAATTTGTTCTTTAAGTTTGAAAAAAATAATTCTGCATTATCACATTTCCAGACAAAAGCTTAAAAAGCTGAAGTCCTTTAATGAAATTAATTACCAATTCAAAAATTATTTGTTTAATCTAACCTAGATGACATTATTACTGCATTCAAGTTACAGAGTGAGCAACAAATAATTAAATTTCTTTTTCTAGGACATACATTCAAATCTGGATACTTCTTATGGGCATCTACTACTCTTACCCAACAAATTTAGTTTATGATTCCAGATTTCTAAAAGTGGGGGAAAATTTTATGAAGGGAAACCTACAATTACTATGCCAAGCTCATGAACCTCAAAACTGAGGGATTTTGAATCGCCTCTCAGCATTTTTCAGACATGCATATATATCACGTTAAGTTGCAAATACACATATTCTATGAAGGAACTTCTACAAACAAAAAAATAGCCTAGGATGAAGTTATTTGAGACAATTAAAGTCTTCATTATTCTGTTCAGTACTGTGAAATTTGCTGTGGGAAAGCAGGATCACAGTACAGCAGAAAAACTCAGAAAACCCACCTATATATCACACCAAACAGACTCTGCTATAGGCAATACCAGATGTATTTTTTTGCTCCTCAAGCAAACAAAAAAATCACCATCACGCACAGAACAAGCAATTGAACACTGTAACCTCACTACGGTTAAACCCACGTTTTCACGTTTTAACACTAAACAGAAGGAGCTGATCATTCGCAAAATTCCCAAACTCAGAAAAAAATTTCTGAAGCTCTACTCATTGGATTCTGCCTGTTTTAGCTCTCCCTATCTTACCAGATGCAACATCTGAAGAACACTTTGGAACTCATGATGTTCACCTGTTTTATATCTATGGCTCCCAGCATCTGTACAGGATTTTAATCTGCACTTTTTCAAAAGATCTTTGCTCATGAATTATTAGACAGTACAAATCAAATTCAGTGAATATTTCTTAAAAAAAAAATCAAAAAACAAAACCCCAAAATCACACAAAGTGAAACATCAAAACCAAAAGGATCTTATAATGAAGGAATTTTCATTTTAAATCCACCAAATATGAGTTTTAACTTTTTCAACATATTAAGGTGTTCCTAAAGCCCAAAAGCCACTCATGTTCATGAAAAATGAAGACATAGTAGCAGTTCAAATGCAATAAATAATTTGTGTTTCAGTTTTTTTCACCATTTCTATTGTGCGAGGGCAAAATGTAGCAATGAAAACCATTGGGCATTTTAACTGAGGAAATGGACCTGATCAACAATCCTCAAGAAGATGGGTCATGTTCACAAAAGATATATTCTTTATGACTTCTCAATTTCAAATATGAAGCTTTTCCCTCACATTAGTTTATCACATATAAATCACCAAAGAATGTGAGGAGAAAACAGTCACTTGCAAGCTCAGTATCAACAGCCCAGAATATTCCTTCCAGAACCTCTCACATGGAGCAATCAATCACAAAAATCTAAGTTTTACAGACAGACCCACTCTCCCAAATCTCACTGGAGCTGTTCTGTTCTTTCCCATCTGCATTCATCTGTAGATAAAGCTGCTTGATGCAGCACAACACAAGAATAAAGTTCCCCAAATTTCATTTTGTGAAGCAATCTTCTTAACCTCTATGTATGTCTCTTAATATACATCTCCCCATATGCACCTCTGCTCTGACTTCGAATTTTTAACCCTTCTAACAGCAAAAGGAATAGGAGCAGACAGGAGGGAGAATGTACTCAACCAATACTTGTTAACCTGCACATTGTGGAAAACCCCTCAATGACAGCTAGTGCCAACAAAACCCTCTGCTTCAAGCTCAAATTCCAGCTCTCCTACAGGTCCTGTGCATAATTACTGTGAAAGTTATTCCTGCAGTTTTATGTGAATTAATTGTTACATTCACCTCTGTTTTATCACAAAACTATTGGTTATTACAAGAAATGCATTCATCAGCAATTGAAATATGTTCATATTTTTATAAATTCAATTTTCAAGCTGCAGATGGAATTTTAAATTGGAAGGCATCACACAGCCTATTCTTCTGACATCTGCACCAAAGCAACAAAATCAGCACTGCTGAAGTGCAGGAAAAATGACTTAGTGATAGAAATAAATACCAAAAACCACCCTCAGGTGTCTTTCTTGATGCTTAGTTTCCTTATTCTGATGTTTTGAGCAATTAATAAATCAAGTTTCCTTAATAATACCAATTAAGCCATTTATTATAGATACATTAATATACAGCAAAATTGGACCCTAAGGCCAAGTTAAGTCCACTTAACTTGGCTGCCTACTTGACTGTGTACATGACAAAACATGAGCTAAAATGATTAAAGAAGGAATACAGTCTCTACAGATGGCATGCCCTGCATCTGGCTGAGGGACAAGTGCACAGGTCAAAACTGCTGTAAGCTGTCAGAAATTGGCAGGGAGAAACACACCACTGTGTGTCACCATTTGTGACTGGAAGTCTGAGAACAAAAGTGCATTCCTGATTCAGCTCCAGTTCTCCAACACAAAGTGCAACTTTAAAAAAGCCTTAACAGGAGGAAGAGGCAATTACATGATCAAAAACTTGGTATTTTGGGCAGTGCATTCAACTCTGGCAATTGTTGTAATGCAGTAAAGACTATAAAGTGTGCAAAATACACCACTATGTATTAACTGCTAAGAATTTAACCAAAACACTATCAAAACGAAAAATGAAATGTTGATAGGGGAAGGAACAAGTACTCTCAAGCAAAACATGCAAAAAGAGATGAGAGCTGTAGATAAGGGAACAGCTTCATCTATTTCTGTGAATGGTCAAAGTGCCTCACCATGACATCTGCCATCAAGCATGATCACACATTATTTCTTATGTGTGGGCTTATCAATGTAGATTAAGTCACAGAAGTATCTTCAAAATAAAAGTATGTGCAAATAACCAATCAGGTAATGTTTATATATAGTATCATATGGTATCTATCAAATATGCTCAAGTTCCTTTTGTTGATAAAGACACAATGGGAACACTTATTTATAATCAGGATATTAATTTCTGTAACTAATAGTAAAACAGACTCCCCACGTAAAGTTTCATATTTCTTCAGAATAAAATAATTTATTCAAAATCTAAATTTACACAAAATCTAAAGCATACAGATAAGCGACTAAATACAATCACTATGACATGACTTTTCAAAATTAAGTTATAAAGTTTAATGAATTACCTCCTCTTTCTCATGTAGCATTATATGTGCTTTCAGACTGGCTACTCTGGAGAATTTCTTGTTGCACACAGGACACGTAGGATCTTCGCCATTGTGAGTACATTTGTGAAGTGTCAAGTTGAATTCAACATTAAAAGACATCGGACACTGGTCACACCGGTGAGGCTGTTTGTTAAAATCACAAAAATAAAGACAAAATTCAGACTTCCCATAAGCTCCATATACCCCGAGTGACACATACACCCATACAAATCAAAATATTAAACATTAAAAAAGAACAATTCAAGTACCTACACAGGATAATGATGCTTAATAATACCAATATTAGTTATTTTATCTTCTTTGCATCTCATTACACAAAATGTAAATACAGCATTACAAGAGCACAAAGGGAAAAGAAAGCAGGGGAACTAAGGAAACCAGAGACTCAAAACTGAGACTGTCTGAAAAGAGTGAAGTTAGTAGGAGAGAGCAATGAGCAGGAGACAGAAATACATTTTCCTATTTTAACTGTGATCATCATTCACCCAGGGGGTGGCTGGACACTGGAACAGGCTCCCCAGGGAAGTGGTCACAGCACCAGGCCAGCCGGAGTTCAAGGAGGATTTAGACAATGCTCTCAGGCACATGGTGTGACTCTTGGGGTGTCCTGCACAGCACCAGGGGCTGCTCTTGGTGAGCCTTGTGGGTCCTTTCAACTCAGCATATTCTAAAGCTACAAGAAATCTCCTGAAGAAAAACTAAGAATCAAAACAGCAAAACACTTGGTTTATACTAGGCCTGACTGCTCCTCACTTGGTATCTGCAAAACCAGCTTTCATTCTTTAAGAGCACTTTCACTTTTGGATGTAAAGGCTCTTACATTAGTGTGCAATAGCAAGGGTTTAACTTTATCCACTTTACAACATGGAAACTTGTGTAAGTTTTTTTTTTTTTTGTATATGTGAATTATCTCCAAGTGCTACATTTTGTGAAAATTCCTCTGTATTTAGGCCTACCTCAAAAAGTAATAAAATTATTTTCCTACCACATGTAAGTAGTTTTAGCTTTGTGAACAAGAAACAAGGGAAATAAATTAAATGCTTCACATTACAGATGGAACTTGTGGCAAAAGCTTCATTTCAAAAGCCAGTCCAGTCTTAATCACATATTGGTATTCTCATTCTTTCCCAAATTTGATTTGTAAGCAGCTAAAGTGATGACATTAATTCACTAATTAATACACACATACTAAATTAGTCTACTAGTAGGATCCTGTAAATAAATATAAGCATTATTTTCTTTTTATTGCTAATGTGTAGAATCACTTTGCAAACTCTATTGAAAAAAAAACTCATACATTTTGTCATCCACCTGGGTATTTTATAAATCAAAGAAAATGGCTAAAATTGAAAATTACTGATCTGGAAACAACAATCCAATTAAAGGGCATCAAAGGAAGGTCCTATCTCAAAGTAAACAGGAGAAAACATGAAAGATATGTCACAAAGCTCTGAGGTCCCCAAGTAATAATTATTAGTGGTGTGACTGAAAAGAAATGGAAAAGACGTCTTGTGTTAGCTTCACTTGACAGTATGTGAAAATATCAATGTATACTGGTTATATCTAGCACAATTCATACCTTGTCATTTTGCTCATGATCCCTCATATGGCGCTGGAACTGGGTTTCTCTTGGAAAAGACAGCAAACAAATCTCACACTTATGGAAGTTGGGTACTTGGTAGGGAAAATTACCGTTCTCTGTATTTGGTGTCAGAACATCATCTACAAAACAAGCAATAAAACATTTGTATGAAGCCACATTTTATCTACTTAGAATTTATTGCAAAAAACCAGAATAATTTGAAGCAGCAACTATTCCAATTCCTCTTAAGATTTTTTACTTATCCAACAGTGTAACTTCAAAGGATCTTGAAGATCTCAGGCTAAAATATTACTGCTTCCATTGTCACAGGATCAATCAAATATATTCCTATGTATATACCTCAAACCGCCAGTCACTACAGACATAAATAATCACCTTTTTCCAGTAATTTGAAATAAATTTTTTCTGTGCTTCAGAAACACCCATCAAGTTTCATACAAAATTAAACCTTGCAAAAAACACTAGGTATGAGTAAGATACTGCCAAGGGTTACTTTTAATAATATTACATCATATGTTTCTAAAAAAGTTTTTTAAAATTACATGGTCAGCAGTTCTGACTACACAGATTTTCTGCCCTCCATCCCTTCTCTTGCTCTCTTTCCCTAAGAAAAATTTAGATATATTTTCTTTCTTTTCCTTCTGGCATTACAAAAACTTTATTAAAACCTATTTTAAAACCTTTAGAGTTGTAAAACCAACACCAATGTTTTAAGCAGTTGAGAGAGATGCAATAAACTGCAAGTCTAAGTGTGTACATATTCGTTCCATGGAAAGAGATGTATTTTTCTTTAAACAGACCCAGTCTAATCCCATACAGTTTTCTTTTGAACTCGTACAGTCATGTAACTTTTGATACACAAGTCACAAGCTTCTACATCCTCTTACTCAAATGAGTGAAGTCAATCCTATAAATACTTCATGATATAAGGAAAATATTAATCCAAGGAAGTTAAACACATTTTACATTTGAGAAAATACTGGACTACTAGGGAAGTTATCTTTATTTAAGAAAAACTTTAAGAAAAGCAGCTGTCAGGAAGGGTCAGCTTGTGCTGCAGGTTAGGGTCATCAAAGAGGAAAAAAATCTATAGAATTCAGTTTCAAACTGCCACAACTAAAACTGCATCAACAACAGAACACAAAAATAAGGGAAGATTTATTTTATTATCTGGACATGCAATGTTTCTGATGTTTCTCTTTAAGTCAGTACTTTTCTCCATGTATGTAAGAACTAGGCATAGCAAGTAACAACACAAGTAGAAGTTTACAGCATCCTGTTTACATTTCCTCAGAGGAAATTGAAAATTATATATATCATATAGTATTTTCACTCTACTGCACCCACTTCAAAGTCCTCTCTCCTTCACTACACCATTTACAAGGGGAAAAAAAATATCAGTACCTTATGTCCTGATCATTTTTTTTCCCGCTAAAATTCTCATAAACAAACTTTAAAAGCTTGTAGTTGAGGAAGCTGTAGGAAACATTTCAGCACAATTTATTCTGGGCAAGAAATCACAACAAAAAACAATGTCCTAGGGACTTGCACTTCCCATTCCTGGACTAAGTGACCCAATTAAATTTTGCTTTGCTAAGTTTAGTTATCAAATATTTCTCTGTAACAGAATGATGCAAACATCACTTATCTTTATCATGTGTAAACTTACACTTACTGCACCCTTTAATAGACTATAAATTCATAGTATGCAGACACTATCACTAACAACCCTGAAATGGACACACTTCTTCAAAAGCTGAAAACCACAGCTTTAATTACAAGACACAAATCTTAAAGCAATCTTGTGATAAATACACCTGAGTAGAAAAAAGGACACAAAATCAATTTCTGTAAATAATGGCATCACAAGAGAAGTGAAAGAAAAACCTACTCCTACACTTGGGCTATATGAAAACATAATGCACAAGGCTTTCCTTTCCCCCAGGAAAAAGCAGTAATTGTTCAACCCCATGTAGGCCTGACCGCTCACTTTAAATTGACAACTGAAAAATGATCCAATCCATGACTTCCCAAAGGCTTTCAAACCTTCTCCTTGAACCAAAGAGATTATTATCTTTAAACATTCATTCTTGAGATCAAAGGCACTGGGCAATATGCAAAAACAATGTGGAAGCAATTGAAGTAGCAAAAATGCAGCAGTGACATCATCAAAGGTGCTAAGTTCTCTACACTTTGAAGCAAAATCCCAATGCGCTCACTAGATTCTGAATAATACTGCCAAGTGGCATCCATCTTGGGTCAATAATATATGTATGTATCATTTTTATTAAAATGCGTATCTTATCTGTATTGACCAATACTGATTAATCTACTGGCTGTGAATTTTCTTCTGCAATTTAAAAAGGAGTTTAGGTATAGAACGAAAAATTAAGTATCATGTTATATTTCAGCAGAATTTGATTACTATAATTCTACAAAATCAGACCACCTGATGTAGTACCTGAAAATATTTCAGCTTTTCTGTAAAAAGACAGGAATGACCACCACTAAAATGAACAGAAAGAGGCAACAAATGCATGATCTTAAAATATTTCATAGAAAGAACAGAAAAACAGCCTGAACTTTTAAAAATTGGAGTTGAACATATCACATCCCATGCCAACGCATCACAAAGTTCTCAAGACTAGTTCATGGATAATCATAAACCATGAGCTGCCCCCAAGCTGTTCCACCTTCCCAAAGCCACTCAGATCCCATGGAAGAAAAAACAAAAGGCAGCCATATGGAAAAGGGACTGCTTACATCTGTAACATTTTAAGCATTACTCTTTCAAAGGGAATTTTCAAAACTCTTTCCAAAGCCAAATGTTACAGAGTTTTTAGGTCCTTAGGTATTTTGTCTTTCATACTGTTAAAAAGCAAAGGAAAGACATTGGGGAATCAGGACTGGACTCTAGAATCACCAAGTGGACTGTAAAGTCCAGCTTCTCTTGGCAGGAGACTCTCAATGCAGAAATCCTTCAGGACAAGGCACAGCAGATCAACTTAGCTTAGACTCCGGAAGTCTTCAAAGGCTCACTGGGAGATCAGGCTGAAGTCTGTTCTAGATAGTTACAGCCAGTATGTCCCACTACAACAGTCCAGTCTGGACATTAAAGAATTCTGAAAGTTCAATTGCTTCACTTTTTCTCAAAGAGCAGGACTACTACCTAATACAAGTTTAAATTAAACCACAAACTCATTATTCATTAACACTACGTATGAAGTAGCCTGTGGGAGAGATGAGACTATAGTGTCTTTTTTCCTTTGTATTGTCACTAAAACAGTCTAGTCCTCCATCACCCACTAAATACTGGATATTTCAGCAAGTTGCACAGCTCCTTTTTATTAAAGACGTTGGAAGCAACTTTACAGCTTGCTCTTCTACTAACAAGGAGAGTATTTGGAAAAATATCCCTTCTGAAATCAAACAACTGGGTAACAGCAAGGCCTAAACTGTCCTAAACTGTTACACTGGGTTTAGAATTAGAAGGAAGTAAAAAGAGGAAAGACACTGTCAATTAAAGAAGTAACAAGAAAGTGAGCCATATTTTGACTTTTCAGGCAGGTGTCACAGCCTCATTGACTCATATGACTCAGGACTGTTTTAATTTTAATGTTATTTTAAAAAAATTCAAAAATGAAAAAACCGTTTGACACAATTTGTTTGTTAGAAGAATCAGTATCCCAATGAAAACTTTATTTACACTCATACCTCCTTCATAACAAGTCAAAGTAATAACACTACTGTATTTCAGATAAATCAGCAATAAAATAATATTTCCCTATATCAGAGGGAAAAAATGCTTTTGATGCACCAGCTTGGCTCATCAAACAAGCCAAATGCTGCAAAATACTGAACCTATCTTAAAGACCAATACTTTTGAATAACAAAAAACCATGCAGACAAAAGCATGCAGCAAGAAGCTGGCAGCAGGGCATGAATCCTGTATCTTTAAATGCACTGAGAAATTTGTCAATTAAAAAAATGCAACACTTCTAATTCCCTGGGTACCCAAGTGAAAAAAATCAAAATACTGACATAATGACACAACATTTGATGGACACATTTATCATTTATCATATTAGCAAGAATCTCATTAATAGCCAATATGATGCTTAGGCTCTCAGAAAAATATAAGCACTAGAAACACAAATTAAGCATTCCATTTATTGTCAGGTATACTCTGGCAGATGAAAACACAAATCTGCTTTTTTAATGAATTAATGCAATTCAGAATGCCATTCAAGGCAAAACCACAGAATTAAAAGTCTGAGGTTTTAGTTCAAGAAGACATTAACTGATTAAGTATGTAACATCAACACAATCACAAGAAAAATTGGCATGCTCTTATTAGAGAGCAACTTCTTACTAATATCTGTAAACAAACACAGAGAGAGAAAACAGAAAATGACTATTCGAGTAACAAACCTCCTGAAAACTAAGTGATTCTTTCAGGTCTGCGCACTACAACAAATTATAAACCTTGCTGAACACAAGGAAAGTTTCAAACATTTGCATTAATTAGTATTAGCTGCACAGAAACTACTATGCAGAAGCCAATGTCACTTTGTATTTTTTTTTCAATTTGCATGTTAGTCTAGCTGCAACATAAATCAACCTTATTCCTTCACAGCTTGGGAAAGACAGTCAAGTATCAATACAATTAACCTAAACAGGGAGCACTTAGCTCATTATGCACCGTCAAACTAATCTTTGTCAACATGCACTGTCAAACATATTTTGTCTGTATTCTTACAGTTTGTCCAAAGCACCAAAAACAGGAGAATCAGATTTGCAAAGTCAAATACTTATATATCAATGATAAACTTTCAGTTTAAAGATGGTCTTACTTGAATACTCCTAATGTTACAACCTGTAATGTCTTTCCTGAATTTATTGTCCCTTACAGAGCAGCGATAATCACTTTGGGTGAATTCAGCTGTGATACAGCCTTCACCAACGCTTGACCTCAGGAGCTGAGTCAGCAAGCAGGTGCTCTCTGCTAGAAGCCACTGATGACAACTCAATGTGGAAGGAGGAAGACAGAATTAGAGCACTCCCAGCCATTCCCTCCTTATGTAAGCAGCACTGTGCCTCATGGCAGCCCACAGCCCTCTCTGCAAGGCGCAGATGGACTCACTCAGCTGTGAATGCAGCACAGCCTTATTAGATCTCTAATAACCTGCTCAAATCCGACTGAAAGGACATTGCAAATAAACACTCAAGCTTGTAAAATTCATGGGTGAAAACTTGTCACTTATGTTAAATGGCAGCTAGCAAGCCTAGGGACAAAAGGGTCTGACCCTATCAAAACCTATTTACTAATTTATGAGTGGAAAGAAAGTGGTAGGACAAGAAAACAAAACAGGGATGGCAATACTGACATTTCCTCATGCTACACTTGAACTCATAGAACACAAATGACGATAAATCATTAAAACGTTTTGCTTAGTTCTGCAATCATAAAAGCAACAGGTTAGTTTAAATCTAGCTCAGCACTCTAAACAAAAACAGTGGACATTCCTTTTGATTTCTAATGGGGAGAACAGGAGAAGGACTCAGCTCTCAAAAAAATCCAGATATCAATCAAGATTTGCTCATGTCAGACAATGTATTTTTGTTATGCTTTGGTCAACACTTAATCTGGAGCACACTGCTGGGACGGACATCGAGAGGGGCCAGTCACTTGGCATGTGCCAACACAAAGTAGATGCACTCCTTCCAGGAGCAGAGTCCAGACAGAGCAGAGTCACACTGCTGCACCTCTGCTGCAGAAAAGCCGGAATTAATTGTCTGAGGACACAGAATTCACAGCTCCATCACAGCCAGTGAGATGCTAAATAGGTTGCACTGTGTCTGGCTGGGATAGAGTTAACTTCCTTCCTATCAGCCCATATGGTGCTGTGTTTCAAATTTGTGACTAAAACAATGCTGCTAACATCACTGCTTAAGCTATTGCTGAACGGTGCTGCACAGCATGAAGGCTTCTCTGTTTCTCACTTTGCCCCCACAGTGGGTAGGCTGAGGGTAGGAGAAAGGCTGGAGCTAACACAAAGGGATATTCCAAGCCATAAACCATCAAGCTCAGCAATATAAAACAGGGGGTAGTTCTTCCAAGGTAGTGTTCTTGGCTCAGAGACTGAGCACCAGACTGCACCTCTGTGAGTGATGGCAAACATTTACCTTTGCATCACTTGACTGGGCTTTTTTGTTGGTTAGCAATTTGCTTGGTTTGGGGGGGATGTTTACCTTTTTTTTTTTTTTTTTAACTTTCCCCCTTTATTTCCTTAACTGCCTTCATCTTAATCTACAAGTTTTTTCTTGCTCTTGCTATTCCCATTCTTTCTCTCACCCTACTGCAGGAGAAAGCGAGCGAGTGGTTGGAGGGAGCTTAATTGCTGGCCAAGGCCAACCGACCACCCAGATACACCATCCACATCATCCTAACCTACACAGACAACTGAAAATTGGCATTTCCTTCACCAACTTTGATAGATTTGTTTGACATTTAGGTAAATATTGCTATGTTTATTGCTAAATACTCCAAAACAGGAGTTACACCTTTTTTGACAGCTGCATATGAATATACCAAGCTACCATTTTTCAGCTGTTTGTTTTCACAATTTGGATTTCTCATGTGTGAAACCATGACCTTTACCTGTGCCCAGCCACTACACTGCTAACAGAAACTTCTGAATGATCTAAATGATTTACTACATGGTCTTCCCTCTTCCGGAGAATGAATATAATCCAACTGTAGTAATAAAACTCAAAAGAGGGACATGAGAGATCTCAAATAGAAATTTTAATTACGTTTGGAAGCACATAATGCATGGGAATGAGTGAGGTATGAAGGTATGAGCACAGATGCAATAGGAAATAAAATTTCTGCAACTGGTGGAAATCTATGGACAAGGGACAGAACAAGAACTGAAGCTATCACACAGACAGAACACAAGTTATTCAACTGCAGAGATTACTTGGGAAAAGACGTGGACATTATTTCAAGTATAGAGAGGAAATGTGTGGAATTAAAGCACACCAGTGTAATCCAAGTTTATTCTCTTTATCCCCCAACATGCCTCTGTACATAAATGTGGACTTTTTTTTTTTTTACTGCAGAACAGTGAGATACCCAAGTATCACCATTAAAGCCTAAATATGAACATTTTCTAAGGCAAAAGCTTGAGCAGTTGTTCCTCCTACACGTTCTCAAAAGGAATTACCTATATCTATTGTATTTAAGAGATTTCACACCACACAAGCTGCACCATAACCTCTTCATTCTTGCCTGCATGACATCACTCACCTATTCTTCTCTTGTCAGTCAGAGGTCACCACATAAAACCCTAATGCAAAACTATTAAAATAATCTACATAACAAAAATTTGATAAGCTTTAACTGGTGCGTTCAAGTTTCATTTTTCTTCAGTAATGTAAAACTGGAATGTAAAACTTCTAAATTGATTTTCCCCTAATTCAATGTACTCACACCTGAAATGCACTAGAGAACTGACAGCAGCAAACAAAATATAGCCAGCTCTTCAGAGGCAGACTTAAAGCTATGTCATCTTTGTATTTCCTAGCTTTGTCTATTTAATAATATTTATCACTCTTCATGTGTGAGTTCTGTCACAATTTAGGCCCTCTGAAGACATTAAATACTCAAGTTTTAAGTGCACTCATAAAGGAACTCAGTTCAGACTTGTTTCAAACTAGCCCTTGGGTTTAATAAAGGACATACACTCTAGGCTTAAAAAGTTTGCTTCAGTTTGAAATATTTCATTTTGCTGTTCAAAGCATTCTTTTCCTGCTATTTGAAAATGATCAGATAGCAAAAGTCAAAACTGTTCCATTTCATGTTGCCGCCAGTCAGTGACAAACATCACAGGTAAAAACAGAAAGGGCCCCTCTACGGAAGGAGACTCCACAACTCCCTTGCGTAACCACTGCCTGTGCTCAGTCACCCTCACAGTAAAGAAGTGTTTCCTTCTGCTCAGACAGAACCTAGCATGTTTCAGTTTTGACCAGAGAGGTTAATTTGAGCAGTTCAGCTGAGTTTAAAAAAAAAAAAAAAAAAAAGCAAGATGGTTTTGGGAAAACTACAATAGAATACCAAAAAAGGAAAAGGATCTTTTAAAATATCAGCTATTGAGGTCAAGATATTATTTTGACTACTGCTGCCTAGGGTTCATTTTTATTATCCAACATATTTAATTTTCCTAAAACAAAGAACTTTTTCTAGTCTTTGACATGCATGGTGGTTAAAGTAGTCTAAAGAAGCTACATAAAACATTATTGATTCGCCTTTATTTTCTCCCAAAGCAGAATTACCATAAACATACAGATTGTACAATTAAAGAAGCAACACCCCATGAAAGACGTCAGCATAGCATGGCTGCAGGAATTCCAAGGACCATAGTTCAAAAAAATCTAAACCAATGCAATCTCCTAAGTAAGAGATACAAAACTTATTTTTGCAAACACCTATTTTCTACGTAAAATTCCTCCTGGTAAAAAGCGAAACCCATGAAATGCACAACCAGTTTTCAAAGCCTGTATCTGAACAGGACAAACAGGCAAATGTCCTGAGAACACAAATTTCCCAGATTCAAGCTGTCCCGTTCAGCCAGAGCTTCCTCATTCATGACCTTTTTTTGTCACAGAGAAGCGCAGAAAAAAAATGTCCTGCTTGCCAACACTGACTTCACTGCTTTCCCAAACTGCTGAAATCTCAAGGACCAAAGCCACCAGAATCCACAAAACTTGCCTATTTAGGGCAATCCTTGCAATTGTCTCTCAATCCCTGTGATAGCCCTAGACCCTGTGATTCTCAACTGCATTCAAACCACATCTATGAAAAAATATAATTAATAAATTGGTAAACTTCTTTTACAATAAATGAAAACGTGAAAAATAGAGAATGTGATGAAACTCACGTTAAGTCTTGTCAGCCATGTGCACATCTTACCATAAAAATAGTCTAAGATCAAGGTCCAACTACAAGCAAAATGAATGCAGCTGCCAGGCTGTAGTTGCCTGGACAGCTTGTCTCAATTCTCATCCTTTTCTCATTTGTACATCATGCCATTACTGTAGGAGTTCACACATGTATGACACATGCTGATTACCCTTTCAAAAACTACTAGAGAACTAAGTAGATCTCTGAGTAGATTTTTAGTTTAAATAATAAAACAAACAAACAAACCCACCTTAACCTCCAAAGCTAGCAACACCAAGAGTTCTTTAGAACTTTCTTTATATCCTTATTACTTAGTGATCAAAAGCTGTGATCAATAGCCACAACAGATTTTAAAAAAAGAAAAAACCTAAAAACAATCAAACAAACAAACAAACAAAACCCAAAACAAAACAAAAAACCCCACCACTTCTGGTAGGAACCTGTGGCCCATATGGCTTTCCATACTGTAGAAAAATCTTGCCCAACTTCCCAACCCCCACGTAACAGTACAGCTTTTTCTTGGCCTGTCAGCACAGTTCAATTCTACAAAAAAGTATTCCACAGAAGGCTCACCTACACATTCCCATTGCAAAGCCAGAACTACATCTGAAAACTTTAAGAAAACAAAATATTCTAAATACATACTGAAAGTATTAATTGGCTGACTTTTCATTACTGAAACAGGCATGGTATTAAAATGCTTTATGAAATCTCTTTCCATTCTGTTTAAAAATATGTATTTCAAATTAAACACCTACTGCTACACGCTTGTGCTGAAGGAGAAGTCACTTATGAGGGTTTCAGGCCTACCTGAACCACAGCATTTTTTTTGTTTGTGGACCTTATTTCGATGTTGCTCACAGAACCACAGTAATATCAGCAGGAACAAACTACACAAAAGAGCCATAAAACTCACTGCTGTCAAAAAAAAAACAAAAACAAAGCACCCCAGCCCATCAAACCAATCCTGCCCTGAAAGTGCTCCCCAGACATCAACGGCAATAAAATACAATCAAAAATGTTTAAACTTCAGCGTGAGACTAACACATTTTGGGAGAGATAACCCAACGTTTTGGGGAGAGAAAACCCCAAACGTTTTGGGGTTTTTTACACATATTTTCACGTAGAAAACGACTACAAAGGTGTTTTTAAAGAAAAACAACAAGAAACTTAAAAATAACGCCATCCTCGCAAATCAGAGAGACTGACGAGTTGAACCTCATTTTCTATTTGTTTATCATGCTTTATTCGAAGTTCTCATTTATTTGGCCGGGAGAAGAAGGAGAGGGAGAGGAGCAGCGGAAGGAGCCGGAGCCTTCCCGTCCTGCCCGCCGCAAGCTGGCCCGAGCTCTTCCTCCGGCTCCGGATCCCGCACCGCGGCAGGAGGAGGAGGAGGGCCAGGCCCGAGGAACCCTCCTCCGCCGGCCATCACAGGCACAGGCACAGGCACAGGCACAGGCACAGGCACAGGCGCCGCTGCCCCGGCGGGAGGCTGACGGAGGCCACCCCGGCCCGCTCTGCCGCTGCCCGCCCGGTATCATTCCGCAGGGCCGGGCCCGGCTCCCTCCGCTCTCCTCTCCTCCCCTCCGCCCTCTCGCCTGTACCCTCGCACAATAGACCCGGCCTTCCTCCCCCATATCCGGGGACTATATGCGGAGCCCGCGGAGGCTTCTCGCCTCCCACCCCCGGGCGCGGATCGCGCCAGCCCGGCCGCGCTCGTTACCTGCCTCGGCGCCGGCCTCGCCACTCTCCCCGCCGGGCTCGGGGGGCCGCCCCCTCGGCATGGCCGCCCCCAACCCGGCCCTCCCGCCCCCCCCGGCGCACGCACACACGGACACACCACACACACACACTCTTGGCAACGGGCGGAGGGGGGACGGAGGGGCGGGGACGAGCGGGCGGGCCCGGCCCTACACACGGGCTGCGGGGGGCGGGCGCCGGCACTCCCGGGGGAGGCGGGCAGGGGGCGAGCGGGGCAGCGGCGAACTCACGGCAGCGCCGGCAGGGCGGGCGGGGGGCGCAAGGCGGGCGAGGGGCGGCGGCGGCCCCCGGTGCGCATGCGCCGGCCTGTGCCGGGGTGGGGGGAGGTCGGCACATCCGGGTGCGGCAGCGGGCGGGGCCCGCAGGGCGCCCTGGTGGAGCAGGACCGGGAATGGGAACGGGAATGGGGCCCATCGGGGTTTGGCACGGTGGATCTGCCTGCCTGTGGCTCCCACCTGGACGCGTACCTGTGTCCCCTGCTGTAGCTGACCCTGTCTTGGCAGAGGGGTTGGACTACAGGTCCCTTCCAACTCTTAACAGTTCTGTGAGGGTGAGAGCCTGAAAGTTAGCAGGGCTCGGCCAGAGCCACGTGGTTAGTGGCCTAAAGTTGTGTTAGGGCAAATTTAGGTTGGATATTAGGTACTAGGAAGTGGTTCTTCACCCAGAGGGTGTTTGGGCACTGGAACAGGCTCCCCAGGGAAGTGGTCACAGCACCAGCCCGACAGATTTCAAGGACTGTTTGGGCAGTGCTCTCAGGCTCATGGTGTGATCTTGGGGCTGTCATCTGCAGGGCTGGGAGTTGGGCTCTGTGATCCTCACGGGTCCTTCCAGCTGTGAGTATTCTCTGTTTCTCTTACCTGCGGGTGATTTTTACCTGCTTTCTCCTCACACACCCTCCCTGAATTCTGGTTTTAGGCTGAGGGGCACAAGACATGAGCACATGGGACTCACCTGGTGCCCAGGAAGGTGGCAGCCTCCAGCCCGATCAGCCGCCAGGGCAGGTGGGGTTTGCTGCTGAAGCTGGCTGAACTTGCTGAAATTGTTTGGCCTGGCTGTGCCCTGGCCAAGCTTTGCTACCTGAACCGAATTGCTGCCCAAGGAGATCTTAGAATCACAGGGTGGTTTGGGTTGGAAGGGGCGCTATAAAGATCATAATAAAATGCTGGAATTGTCTTCCCAGAGAGGTGGTAGAATCACCATCCCTGGATGTGTTTTAAAAAAGACTGAACATGGGGCTTGGTGCTATAGTCTAGTTGAGGTGTTAGGGCATAGGTTGGACTTGATGATCTTAGAGGTCTCTTCCAGCCTCATCATTCTGTGATTCTGTGATCTTGTTCCAATGCCCTGCCAATGAGTGGTGACATCTTTGACTAGACCCGGTTGTTGAAGCCCCATCCAGCCTGGCCTTGAACACTTGCAGGAATGGAGCATCTACAGTTTCTCTGGGCAGCTTGTGCCAGTGTCTCACTGCCCTCACACTAAGTAATTCCTTTCCAATATCTAAGGTACCCTCCTTCAATTTAAAGTCATTCTCTCTAGTCCTATCACTCCTTGTGAGCGAGCCTTGTCAGAAGTCCCTCTCCAGATCTTGATGTGAGTTGTCATAAAAGATGACTGGGTCATTTAATAGTGATTTTTTTGGTATCATGGGCCATAGTGTTTGATGTAACTTATGTGCAATAGAACTGTGCTCTCTGGAAAGATACCAATAAAGTTGCATATGCTTTTCTTGACAACACATTTAGCACTTCATAGATTTCATTGCTTTCAAAGACACTGCTGTATGTCATAGTTTAATACACAAGTGTTGAGCTTCTAAAATTAGGTGTTTATTACACCTCTTTCTTGCTAAATAAAACTTAATACAAAATACTTACTTTTGACGAATGACTTGATTCTTTGTGTTCCATTATCTCTTTAGTTCAGCCTATTTAAGACTCTAAAGCTTGTGAGTTATGGGGGTTTCCTGAAACTTTTCATTTTTAAATACCTTTTTAAAATGAGTGTATTTCTGTACAGAGGGAACTGGTATGAGAATACTGCCTGCAGTGATCAAACTACCTTTTTTAAAATTTTTTTGGCCACTCAAGTCTTACAGCCAAAAATGGATCCAAAGCCCATTGCCACTGAACTGCTTGCTGCTGCTTGTTTGCTAAACTGTTAAAATGCTGAAGTTCTTTTCATTGCCTTGAAGGATGTCCCTTTTTCCTCCCCCATCCCATATGGCAGCATATGTCCAGTTTCTTTATTACAAACTACATAGTGTGTCAATAGCCTGCATTAAAACACGTTTAATATGATGCATTAACCAGGCTGGATGATCCTGTCCTCGTTTATCCATTTATTACTTTAATGTCACTTTCTGTAGTCTCTGCAAGTAGTATTAGTCAGGTACTTCAGATCACTGATCAAAAACAGGGCGGGTTGTGTACTGGTATCTGTTAAACTGCAGTAGGGAAGCATTACTTAATCGTTTTCTCATCGTTGAATGTTAATTAGCACTTCGTTAATTCATCTATCTTGTTCCATTGCAAATGGATGTTGGGGTTTTTTTCTTAAGTTAAAGCTTTTCAGATAGCTAATTAAATTACATATGAAAACTTGCCTCAAGCAACCCAATTTAATCATATCAAAGAATGAATTCAGGTTTTTGGAATGCAAGGTTTAATTTCTTCCTGAAGGCTAAGGTTGGGTAAGCAATATTTAGATAATTTCACATTCTGTCCGCCAATAAAAAGTGTACTGTATTTAATTTTCTCTGGAGAAGTGCAGCATTGGCTGTATAAAAATGGAAAGGAGGACTGAAGCTGGTGTGACCATTGCCTGGGGCTTCTGTGAGCTCACTACCCGCTGCAGCCCAGCTGCAGGCAGGAAAGGAGCGAAGAACAGCAGTGGCCTCTGCTGGCTGTAGGATAGTTCTGTGCTAAAATGCTAAGATCGCCGGTCCTTATAGCAGTGAGCTACAACTTACAAGTACAAGAAACGAATTGACAGCTTTTTGCGTGATTTTAGAGAGAACCCAGGGACGGGAATCAAAACCAAAGATAGCGAACCGAATCAGTATCTGGAAAAACTTGCACAACCTCATTATCTTACATGTTTCTCCTGATTTTATTCTAACTTCGTTATCAAGCATGTCTGTATTTTTGGTTGAGGTCATCTGCTTTAGGATTAAGAACCTTCATTTTGAGTTTATTTTCAGTTTTGAGCTGATGCACACTTTACAGGAATGTGAGATTGTATGTGCAGGCAACTTCTGTCTGTACAGATAGTAATGAAAGCCATTTAATGCAAAAGCCAACTTTCATTTCTATTTTAGCTTTTCAACATTATTGTTCCCTGCATGTCTTTCAGTGTTCAGCAGTAGTACATACAATTGTGTTTAATTTTGTACTGCAAAAGTCTGTTCATTATCTGTTCCAAATTTATGTGGTATGTTTGTCATTGCCTATCAGTCTTCTAACACTTCTGCCTCACTCTCATTCTGTATAAAACTAGCTCTGCATAAAAGCAGAATAGACATAAATTTTTTCTTCAGAGCCTCAAGAAGCTTGTGGTACTGGGAGACAAGTAGTTTATGAAGAGTGTATGGAACATGTGTCAAAGAGGATATGAAAATTTTTATTAATAAGGAAATTCAGTGGTATATTATATGCCTAACTTTACAGACATTTTCAAGCTGTCTAATCTCTGTGTAATTTTCCTTCTTTGTCTGTGTGATTGACACGATATTTTTCCCCTGCACTTCGCAGCTCCTGGAAGAAATGTACTGCATGCATTGCTATAACTTCTGTGCTACTTGTCAGTGATTCTATTGCCTGTATTTGCAGAAGTGCTGATATTTCAAGATATTTCAAAATGTTTGTATTTTGTAAATAATAAAATCACCAATTACAATCTCTCTTTAAAGTCTCTGGCATTACTCCAGAAGTGCTGCACAGGACACTCTCAGTTTTGGGGTGTGCCTAGCATTATAACCCAGTGCCTTCTCAGGTGAGAGCCTAGCAGACCATTACTCTGCTGTCCATCCAAAGAAAACATGGGTCTGTTTCCCAGATGGAATCTGTAATGTAGTACAGAGTGGTTAGCTTTTAACTCTTTCTATGATTAATTTTATTAGGTATCACTCATTTCTAGGCAGAAAAGCAGCTATAGTGTCATCCCTTAAAATATGCAACAATAAACCCTATGCTTATTTCATACTTGCAGATGAACTATAGCAACAGAGAGTAAGGCTACAAGGCCACAGAACAAACTGAGTTCTAGGTTTTACTACCAACCAGTAGTACTAGATGTGCTGCTGAATTTTAAGGCAAACTAATGAAATTCAGTGAACCATTTCAGTAAAGCTAATTACTAAGTAGGGTACTATTTGCAGTTGTCAGATACTGTCAGATATTCTTTTTCAGTTGCTTATGGCTTTGCCATACTTGAAATCTTTGGACTAAAATTTCCATGCCAGCTGTCTCACTGCTGTTGATTTGAACAGTCTGCTACTGTTTGTCAGCTTATGTATCAACCTTGGGTTTGTTTTTTTTTATTTAAGAAGGCACATGAAATAATTTGCTGCACTCACCAGTGAAACCAACAGTTGAAAATTTTGATGTTAGCTTGAATTTTAATTCATGAGGAGTCCATTCCAATAATACTTTAAATTTATTCTTTTTCTATATGTTTCACACAAATTACTAGAATGTGCTCTTTTTTTTTTTTTAATTTTTATTTTTCATTTTAAGGCTTATGTAACATCTCTCTGTCCATGTTTTCCAAGCTGGGGAAGGCTGCACAGTACTTTCCCTGAGTTAAGGCTGTAGATGTGTAGTATTCCAGATTGGAAAATCCCTCTACAATTTGCTTAGAATCATGACATTTAGATAAGTAAAACACCTTTTGAACTCATGCGTTTTGGCTTTTGCATGTCTGAATGCTTGTGAAGTAGAAACAAACATACTTCTAATGAGTGCATTTTTATGTCTTGGTTTGGCTTCGGGCAATATCATTTTAAGAAAAAAGCATTGCAGTTTTCCCAGCGTGATGAAAATGCTGATACACCAAAGTAGTTCTGTGGTTCTGTGTTCAGCCAGAAGTGAGAGAAAGAGAAGCAATCTCAATATTCTAGATACACAGTAGAGCCAGGCCTCCACAGAAGGCTGTTTCAACAGCTACACCATCAAATGTTGTAGAATGCTTTGGGTTGGAAGGGACTTACAGGTCACTGAGTTCCAACCCTTCTGCCATGGATAGGGAACCTTCCACTAAACCAGGTTTGCTCCCAGCCCCATTCAGCCTGGCGTGAACACTGTATTTGCCAACTGTTGGGGCAAAACAGTAAATAAACTTAAGACTGTCTTAGTGCTGTTGCCAAAATGAAATAAGCTGTCCTGGGAATAGGAGCTTTATGATTATAGCACATTATAGGCACATTACTTGAACTAGAACCTGCAGTAATGTGGAAATGTCTACAAAAGCAACAGTCTTCTGTCATACTGCTAAAATAGAAAAAGCTAGAATAGGCCTGGTGTACATTCAGAATGTATAAATTGTTAAAATTATACAGTGTGAGAACTGCAGTACGCATTGTTTATGAAGGATTTCACTAAAGAGATAGTTTTCCAATGTTAACATATTAATTTCCAAGGAAAGGAAAATGTTTCCTGCTTTGTTGGGTTGGTTTGTTCATTTGTCAAAAAAGTGGTGCCTCCTACACTTTCTTGATTTCCTTTTGTGTAACTAAAGGACTTGGGTTTCTAGGATGGTCAACTATCTTGCTTCTAAAGGTGCTTCCAGTGGAAAATAGTATTTTGATGAAAAACTAATTCCCTGTGAAAATCTAGTGTTTACACTCATTACAAACCCCCACACATTTAATGAAGATTGAAAATGTAAATGCCCCTTGAATAATATCCATAAAAATCTCATTGGCAGCCTCAGGCTGCATGTACAGTTCAGTATTTTAAGAGGAAATTCAGTATAGTAGGACAGGGTTGTATTGTAGTATATTGTAGCAGTAGAGCTGTACTAAAGGTGAAATCTATTTTGAGACCAGGATGACTAATCAAATAAGAACAGCACTGAGTCTAGCAGCTTCTTTTAACATATGCTACTGAACTTAGATATTTCACATCTGTGTGACTTTCACCTTCTGCCAGCTGGGCACTAGCTCAAACTGATCATCTAAAGGATAGACATTACATTTGTGATCAGTGTCAGAGTTCTAATTGGCTTCCTATGAATTTCTACAGAGCCATATTACCTAGTTTGGCTCCTACAGTGGGATTTAAAGTCTCCTTCCACGTTTAAAACCAAGCACGCATATCACCATTTTTTGTGGGGCTTTCCTAAGGGTGCAGTTTTTACTGATCAGTCTGAGGCTCTGTGACCAGAGCTGTCTCTTTTCTATTGCATTTGATTCTCCTATTTTTCTTCTATTTATGTAATATATACCCTATGATGCAGGTTCTGCACTGGCTGAGCTTTATTTTCTGTTGTGGGTATAACATGCCTGGAAGATGGTCCAATCCTTCACATACAACCTGCTAATCTTTCAGCAGCTTTGCTGCAGGAATACCAGTGTATCATCTGCTCTAGATAGTATGGGGTGTTGATTTTTTTGAATTTTTGAATCTGTTTTAAATAATTTGTCAGAAAACTCTAATAAAGTGTCATGATTTCTTTCAGTGACACTAGTTTCCGTGTTGTCTGCACTACCTGAAATCTCAGCCTGTAAGCCTTCTCTGTAGGTTTTCTTTGTGTGTCTCTTTTGGGGGTTTTATTGCATGGTCTTTCTGGTTTTATGGTCATGCATTTTATAATTTTAATCTATCTTGTTACGGTTTCAATTTTGTTTTCTATTCACAAGTAATAATGTAGGAGTCTTCATAACCTACTAGGTTCACTGATGCCTTACTGTGAACTTGGCATTTAATTTCCTGTTTGTAGGCTGCCTTGTCTTGATGTCTTATGATAGGCTGAGGTTTATGTTTTCTGTTTTATGTTGCCTTTTTGTTCCCTTCCTCCTTCTTCCACTCCTCTTCCCTCTCCTATTTTCCTTTCCCTTGACTACAAGTATTGGCTACAATTGTTGACTACAATTTTTTTCTGCTGCAAGTGTATGACCCCAAACAGAAGGTCTATCCATCACCTAATTTTTTTTCTTCATAGTACATAATAAGCAATTTTATGTGATCTTGTAATTTGCTTGTCTTTTCTGATCTGTATTGCTTTTTTCATGGTTTTGGTAATGGGGGTGGGGTCTTGGGCAGGCTTTTTGCTGTCTTTTTGTTCTCTTCCTCTGTTAAATGCCAAATTGGCCCTGAGACTGCTCTGTTGGAGAGTTGCTGTCCATATTGTGTTTGTCTGTATCTCCTCATAATGTTAACATAAAGTTTTTGCACATTTTTGTTCAATCTCCTGCAGCTTCATTCCAGTTTCTAAATTATGAGAATTTTAATCTGACAATTCTATAATTCAATTTTTTATATGAATCAGTATTGGTCTTCCCCTGGTTCTTGACCACAGTTGTTTATCTGTTTTTAAAAAAACTCTTTCATTAAATCTTGAGCTAATGTAAAATCCTAGAAATCCTCTAAAAGCATGTACTGCCTTGGTCTTGTCTTCATATGCCATGGAATATGTGGTCACCTTTACAAGTAATAAGTACAGTCTCAGGACATCATTCTGCTCTCCACAGGTAAAGACTCCTCCTGCAGAGCAGTTTCAGAAGTAAGGCTTGCCATTCACAGAAATCACACTTTACGTATTCTTTTCACCATGAAGACTATGTTTGAACCATTGGTCTTTTCACCTGAAGGATTTTTTTTTAATAGGAAAAAATCTTTGTACCTGGACACTGCTTGTTTTTCCTTAAATCTGTTGTAGTTTTCCATCTTTGGACATGCTACAGAGCCCTGGTATCTGGATGTTGCATAGACCCCAGAAGCTTGAACAACTCACATGCATAAGGAGATGTTTTTCTCCCAAAATTTTCAGTGGAAACAAACTTACAGACTCCAGAGTTAGACTATGCATAGGACTTACCCTGAAGTAGGAATGTAGGCTAATTACTTTGATCCGGAGGAAGAAAAAATTAAGATTCCCAGCTTCATTCTTGAAGGCCAAAGATCTTACCTGCTGCAACCAGTGCTAATCCATTCTTTAGACAGATAACTAAGGAATTTTTATAATTTCACAAGCCTGTATTTTTCCTACTTGTTGATGGGAGCCTCTCACTCTGTATAACACACTGAGATATTAATATAAATGAGCTCACAGTGAGAAAACACAAAATGAAGTAAATAGGTGCTTGCAGGGAAGGTGAGAGTAGGAAAGTATGCAATTATACTTCCTTGAACAACAGAAATACTATTTGAATAATAAAAATTTCTTATAAACATTTCTTGGAAAAATCTGGTAGGAATTTTTCTGTCTTAAACCTAAGCCTGAACTTTCTAGATCAATAAAAGTATCTGAGAGTTCATGTTAATAGTCTTGTAATTTTGAAAACTTGTGCAATAGCAAACAATACAATACAATTAATTGTTTTATGTTTTCACAGTGTTAATTCATGTGAAGAAGTGTTGCTTAGACAGAGCCCTTCTGGGGATGTAACTGCACATTGTGAAATAGTTAGTGGCTGTTCTCAGTTAGAAATACCCTCCCTACCATTCTCACACTGATTTTTCTTCTCTCCACAGCTTGTCACCCTGGGCTGTGCTGGCATGATGGTCCATGAGGGTACACCATACTTGAAAGAGATTATGGAACTGACCCCATTTTAGAGGATTTGTATTTTATGTTTTTGGCAGGCACAATATATGGGTGCCAAACACAAATGCCGTCCCCTCAGCCAGATATCAAAGCTGCAAAAATCTGATTGCCAGATTTACTAGGATTTAGAAACATTGCTTCGCACAAGGAAGACATGAGAGATGGGTCATTAGAGAACTGGGCTTCTGGCACTTAAAATCAGGAGTATCATGAGCTTGTAAACAGGGAAGTGTTGAGAAAGCCAGTATGTTCAGAAAAAACATGTGGTTTGAAGTGAAAATTGTGGTACTGGTAATGCTGTAGGATTTCAGATACATCAGTCAAAGCAGAGATAAATCAAATCGGGTGCCAGTTAAAGAAGAAAATATGGCAGAAACAACTGCTTAAAAACTAAGATAAATGATGAGAGAAGCAAGTCCAGCCCTAAGTGGAATAAGTGGCATGGTACGCTTACCAGAAGCTTGACAGAAGAAAGTTAATCTACAGATCATAACACCAAAACAAAAAAGAAAAAAATTGTTGATGAAGATGAAAATTAAGTAGGCCTTCGTGGTGGTGATGTGGTGTTACCTCTTAAAAGTTAGAATGTAATGAAGAAACTCTCTGCTTCATCAAACAATCTTATGAATCCACATGGACTGAAATTCAAAGTCTAAATCAAATGCATCATTTGGTTGGTAACTGCCCAGCAAAGATGGTAACACTGCATTCAGTATCCTAAGACCACCGAAGAAGCAGCCAAATCAGGCAGGAGAACAATCATGGGCTGCCTTATTTGCCTGCAGCGACAGGTGGAACACTGTGACTGTGTTCGAGGGGTCCCAGGACAAGGGAAGAGATGAGAACCTTGACTCCATGTTTCAGAAGACTGATTTATTGCATTATGATATATATTATATTAAAAATGCTATATTAAAACTATACTAAAAGAATAGAGAGAAAGGATTCATCAGAAGGCCGGAAAGGAATAGAATAGGAATCATAATAATATCTTTTGACTGCTCACAACCTCGACACAGGTGGCTGTCATTGGTCATCAAGTAAAAACAATTTCACATGCTGGATAAACAATACTCCAAATCACATTCCAAAGCAGCAAAACATGGAGAAGCTGAAGCTTCCCAGCTTCTCAAGAGAAAAAAATCCTATCAAAGGATTTTCATTAAAATGTCATGGTGACAGAACACCATGAGACTCTACCATGGAGATTGCTCAGTGGATGAGTCTGGGGCAGGTGGTTGGGCAGAGCCCAGGAGAGTCTGCAGCCCATGAGCTGGGTCAGAGCAGCTTCCAGGGGCTTCCCCAGAGCCCCACAGCTCAGGGATTGCTCTGCTGCAGCACGCTCAGCTTCAGTGTTCTTCTAGGAGTAACCGCAGTTGGGCTCCTCAAAAAGGGGAGCTGTGGGAAAGAAGCACCATGTGAAGTTAAAAAGGTCAGCTTAGAGAATGGAATCTTCTTACTTCACTTGAATCTTTTTAGTCACCACCACACTGGAAGGAATGGGCCAACACACCCTCTTTACAAAGATAAGTGTGGGAAATGACGAAAGAAAAACCACACACTAGGGAAGAAGTGACAAGCATAACAAAAGCAAGGAGATGCTCTGGAAAAAAACTGATGTCCATATTAAAAGAATAGAAAAAATTGTATATTCTGACAGGTAGCATGTAAAAGCACAAGAAGACAGGAATTTTGAGGAGCATCTACAAGTAGCAACAAATCTTTCTTCCAATATATCAAAAGCAGGAATTAAGCCAAAATTTGAAGGGCAAGGGTAGTAATCGTGGTATGAAGAGAGCACTCAGGAGGGTTAGGCCATTGCAGAGGAGTTACATTAATTATTTTCATCAGCACAAAAATAGGGCAGATTCTGATCTAAAGTTGTCTGTATGAGAGACTCCTCAGAGGACCCACATGGAAAGGAAGTGGCTACAGAAGACCACACATGGAGCAAACAGAGCACACAAAGAGCAGCACGTAGCCAGGACAAGGTGATGTTCATGATGTTCAGGAGGAATTCAAGCCTGAAAGAATTGAATGACTCCTAAAACATGACAGTGGTAACTTTCTCAAAGCTGCCTTGGGACCCAAGTACAACTGAAAATCTGAAGGCAACTTTTGAAACACTTCTTAAGAAGAGACCTGGGGAAGTACAAAATTCTTAAGCATTTTTTAAAGCATGATATCTGTACCATGCAGAATAGCTATCAAGAGCAGATTTACTTAATATCTTGATAAAATTATGGGGGTTTGGCCTTTCTGAAGTCTTATCAACAAGTTACATGGATAACTGTGATGTGGTTGATGTGGCTTACTTGGTTTTTCCAAAATGCTTTTGAGAAATGTCTTACTAGAGGCATTTAGGGAAACTTCACACCATGTCATGAGAGGGAAGACCCTTGTATGGTTAAATGCTTAGAAGACAGGAGTAAATGGTCAATTTTCACAGTAGAAGGTAGTGACAGATGAGGTTCCGTATGATCTATGCTAGAGCCTTTTCTGTTCAAGATGGTTATATATTACTTTGAAAAGCATGTTAGCACTGAGGTAATCAAATTTGATGATACTAATTTATTCAGGGTAGTAAAACTTGGTAACTGAGCAATAAAATGACAACTGAAATTCAGTGTAGATAAATGTTCAGTGATGTACATAAAGAGAAGAAATACTGATTTTACTTCCATGAACTGCCTGGAACGAGAGTTAGGAGCTATGATCGATAGTCACACAGAAATATCAGTGTTCAGTAGTGTTCAAAAGAGTAAATCAAATATCAGGAGCCACTAGGAGAAGAATGAAGAACAGAAGAGAGACTGGTGGTCTGCCACCATGTAAATCTATGGGTTTGCCCTGTCTGAAATATGTTGTGCAGTTCTGGTCTTGTCCCTCCCTACCACCTCAAAAAAGTACAAGGGATCGAAGAAAATTTAGTCAAATTCAACAAGGATGAATCTATGTCTTCTATTCAGAGACATAGATTAACTTCTATATTAGTAATTACTTAAGCTACAACTGTTGAAAGGAGGTATTCTCAGTGACAAGGTAAAAACTGTGGAAAAAGGAACCAGGAAGAAACTAAATTATTAGGGGCAAAAAAATAATTATAATCACAATTTTTAAAAAAGGGAGTTGAAGGAAAAGTCAGAGGGCAAAAACCATAAAAACAGGGAAATACTTCTTGATAGCACATTGAGGGCATCCAAAGACATGGTGGCTGCTGCTCAGCTGTTCTGTCCATAGAGGCTTAGCCAGGTGTATGACCACAACTCAACACTAAATACTGTAGAATTTCTTTTTTAATCAAATACAGTTAGTTTGATATTCATTTACATTAGCAATTTTTCAGGTATTGTATGTTTTAACTCAATTAACTGTTTTTTTGAAATGCAAATGATAAGCATGTATCTTTTAATGTATTTCAAAGTCCAGCTCCACATGAAGCTTTCAAATGACCTTCTGGGACTCTAAACTAAACAAACCCCAAACTTTCCAATTTAAATCAGGAGGACAGCTATTTGAACTATTTTTTTCTGTAATCTTTATCAGTATTTGAAGAATATACCAGCTCAAAAATACATCAGTCAGTCAGCATCATAACAAAACTTTAATATTGTTCATTATTTAAATAATAAAAAGGAACTGATTTATCTATTTTCTATCTTAAAACACCATAGGGCTGAGACAACCAGGTAATTTCCAACCAGGTCATGAATGCTGGTCTAATATAGACCAGTAGTGACTACATTATGGTGAGCTGTGGTTAAAATCACTGCAGGTGTTCTAGTTAATGAAGTGTTAGTGAGGTGGCAGATGACCATGACATGTTGGAGTCATGTGAGTCATCAGTACAGGAGAGGGAAGGCATAAATGCTGAGCTGTGTGACATGAAGGAAGAACATCGAGGACTGCCCTTGTAAATTGTAGTCTTTGCTACATTCAGCATCTGCTGACCTGGGCCAAAATATAGTTGCCAATGTACATGTGGAAAGCTCTGTATATTGCTCGTAGGTCGCTCATATTTATTTTATTGACATTATAACAGCAAAGGCCGATGGGTTTTACTGAATTTAGAAAACTTGGGGAAAATTCAGAGTCAAACCTCCAAGTTTTCTGATTCCAAATTCTCTTCAGAGGTAATGAAGAGAAGAAGGTGTAAAATCATCCCAAATAAAAAATAAACAAAAATTTAATATATAGGTCTTAGCAGATGAGCAGTTAGCAATTGCAATCTTAGGGATGCCAGTAATTTCAAACAACATTTATTTTATGGAGAATATTTACTATGTAACATGAACGGAGTAAAATCATTTCTGTGAGAAGAACAAATGATTTTGTAATAGCATATGTCTGGACTCAGCTTCCAGGTATGCAGTCACCTTCACAGAAGCCTGATGCTGACTTTGTGTGGGGAAGGTTAGAACAACTACAGGCTCATCTTCCATATGAGTTATCTCCTGGGCTACCTAGGTCATTGGCACTGAACTTCATCATTATTTTAGTACCATAGAAGCAACAAAAATGTGTTATCTTTTTTGCAGACACATAAGTAAAAGGAAATGGCAAATTATGGCAGGTTTTAAAGATCAGAGAACCGTCAAGATACTAAAGTTGTGATTTAATGCTTCATCGTTAAAATGCCTGTTGCCGCCTGTAATTTTTCCTCTTGTTCCCTTCTCTTTTTTTCTTGCTAATATTTGTTCTTTTTACTGGCATTGCATGTCCTACCAAACTTGTCTATTCTTCTTCTATTTTATACATCCCATTGCAACACCTCTGTCCTCATCATCCTACATACTTTGTCAGTGTTTGAGTGCCCTAGCTGTCTTTTTTACTCCTGGTGATTTGCCAGAGGTAAAAGAAAGTAGTATCTTCAAAGACATTGGATATAGAATTGTAATGCTATTCCACTTAAGTCAGTGTGTATTGTCTGATTTTTCTGGGGCTTGTAGCTTGGCAATGTATGAATGCCTCTCTGGGGAACTTCAGTGAGTGAAAGTGCTGATTTTCAAGTTCTTTTTTCAAAGGATGTAGATAACTGATTTTTAAAAATGAAATAACTGAGAGTCCATATGAATAAGCAAGCTGTTATTGCCCACGTAATTCTTAAAAATCACAAGTTCATCTGAAACACTGACTCTCCCTTTTTATCCTTTGATTTAGTTCTGAAGATGACACTTACTCCAGAAAATATCGGCCCACACAATCAAGCTAAAAAGGGTCTTATCATGGAAAAAGTTAGAAAAGCTTAACAGCAGGTGTCAGTGTGAACTCTGCCTTTCTAATTAAGGGTGAAACCAATCTGATTAAGAAGTTTCAGCACCATCACATAATACTCTCGGCTGTGGATCTTAAAAGCTCTTTTATTATTCAAAAGTGCTTTCCAAATATTGTTCTTTCACATGTCAAATAGTTACCATATCATAATCAGGCTATTTTTCTCTCTTTTCCGCAATTTTCACTAGCAGCAGCACCATAATAAAAACCTTGAAATCACACCTGTGAAAGCAGCAACCACAATAGTAAATATTTGCTGTTATATAATATATATAGAATTTGTTTTATAGAAGAATGTGATAAATAAGTGATAAGGTTGATTGAAAAGACAGGCTAGACTATGAAAAGACAAACAGAATACAATTTTGAAGAGATTTCAAGAATGGTATAGTCAGTAGAAAAAAAACAACTAATCCTAGAGTAGAAAGTCACTGAGGCATTTAGTAATAAAAATCAATTGTCTGCAGAGCTGGCTGAACAAGCTATAAGATGTTAATGAAAGGAATTAAATTAAAATTACCTGGAAACTAATAAAGTTGGGGGGGGGTGTTAAGGTGTAAGAAATGAACACTTTTATCATGACATCCATTTAGGTATTCCTTCTTCCCTTCTGCCTTTAGCCAATACTCTCACCCATATTTGTGCTAAGTGCAAAAAGATATTTTGCATTTTTGAAGATCTTTGGAGTGCCTACCTATATTTCTTCTCCAGTACAGATATTCCAATTACTGCACTGTTGGGATATTTAGTCCTTTTTTTTTTTTTTTTTTTTCTGAGAAGAGAGGCATAGAAACTTCTACCAACATGATTGTTTAACAGCATGGTCTATGTGAAAGCTGAGGATAATCACAGATGAGGCATCTGTAGATTTATTCTATGACTAGATATGAGAAAAAAACCTCAGCCAATCTAGAAGACATTTTTAAGATAATGATTCTTTCAAAAGTTCCAATATACATTTATATATGTGTGTGTATTTTTTATATATACATTCTTCATACATATATATATATGCAGATGAGCGAGGCTGGAAGGCAGCCAGGTTCTCCCAGCTGAGAATTCCCCTGGCCGCTGGCTTTGGCTGTCACATACTACACTCTGCTCCTGTGTCACAGAGCAGCAAGTACCTTGTCCTTCAGCTGTACTCACTCAGAGCATGTAGAGAAGCTTTCACTAGGATATAGAACAGTGTGAATCTGTCTTGAGAATCAGTGATCCATAACTATCTTCATTATTTGGCCTCCTCTACACCCCGAAAAACTTTCCATCTTTTTGTCTGTGTGTTTTGACTGGCTACTGTGGTGTACTGCCTGAGTGACTCCAGAATAGGAATGTATTATCTTCCGGATCACTGTAAGGTAGAAAAGTTCTGCTACTCCTCATATTACACATGGGGAGTTAAGGCCACACTGTTTCTACTGACTCCAAAATCTGTGTTTGAATTCAAAGGACCAAATCACCTGAAGCTTTGTCTGCACGGCCTGGAGGAGCTCTGGTATGAGCCAGTCCTGCTCTTTGCCTTAGATTTCCTTCTTGAAGAGGCATTTTGATTTTCCAGATGGCAAGCAAAGTGAGAGTCAACCTGCAGACAGTCCCCAGGGAATTTTGTCTCTGGTCCCAAGTGACAAGGCGGTATAAATACAGCAGCAATTTAAAAGCCTGAGCTATTACAGTAATTAGGTGTCCATAATTTCAGCACAGCACAACTAAATTTTATGAGATTTGGACTCAAGAGTGGAATCCAAAGCCCAGATTTTGGGGACTCAACAAAGTTCGGATAACCCAGAAACATCATGTTCTGAGGAGTCATTTGGAATTGTCTCAAAGGTACCAGTAAAAGGTTTGTCTGAAGACTCATTCTGTTTGAGACTTGCATGACTATACTCAGACTACCAGGTAAGAATCTAGATTTCCTCTGGAAGTACTTACAAGTAGGAAGGGAGCCAAGTAAGCTTTGGTTGTACTGACTGTACCATCTATCCCAATGGCTAGTGCATTCAACCTGCAAATGGGAACCTCTGGCCCTTCCAATTTGTCTCTCTGCAGCTGGAAGTATTGTAAGCCATCATCTCTTTGGGGCTGCCTTTACCATCAGGGTAGCTTGTGGTCTTTTTAAACAGATTTTAAGAGGAGAGGCAGAGAGGAAGCATAATCCTGTAGCCTAAAAAGTTAGACATTATGGACTGGGATGTCAACAATTTGTCCAAAACAAGAGAGGCACTCTGCAGAAGCACAAAGTAATGCTCTGCTCTCTTGGCTTCCAGGACTTGAGGTGGCAAGCACTCATCTCTGGTTACTGGTATCATTGGATATTCTACCTACATATGCTACCTTTAAATGTAACCCAGCCTGACATACTACATAGGATTAATCAATTTACAGAAAAAACAAGCTGCACCTCAAACAGTTTCTGAATTTAATTGAATTTTGTGTTGCATCTGTTGCAGTGGGATTAAAAGAAAAGGGGAAGGTGGCTTGTTAAAAAAAAAAAAAAAAAGGAAAAACCTCATCCATATGGATTTGGTTATCAAAAGTTATTTTAACTGAATGAAACTTCATTGACTTGGTCTTTACCTTCCTTAAGCATCCTGCTTGCCCTGAGTGCTACAGAGAAAGGGTGAGAATTATGTTTATACCAGCAAATAACACCATTCCCTAGACTATTCCCAGGCCCAGAAGCCAACTGGCATGGACTGACTCACAAGTACTCCAGTAAACAAACACAGCCAGCCTCCAGAGCAGAATGGCTGGATGCAAATCCTTTGGTGCTGTTGGTCTATGGGATGTTGTAATTTGGTGCCTGGGAATTGCTTGGGAGACAGCTAGTTGGTACAGGCCAAAAGCATGTCAGGGACTGCTCTAATAATTTCAGACCAGTCATTTTCCAGTGTCTGGGAAGAGTCACAGGTACTGTTTAATTCACTGGCACAGACATAGCCTTAGGTTCACTGGTGTATTCCACAAATTCTTTCCAACTGCTCAAAGATGATAAAGAATGCTGATTATTAGTGGGGAAATATTAAAAATTAAATCTTGGCTCAAATGCCTGCTTTGTTGTGGACCTTTTTACTTCTGAGAAATACAAGTTTATAGTTTGGTTCTGGATTTTTGGTCTTGTAGTATTTATTTAGATAGTGTAGCAAAACTTTTAGTGTCTCATAGTAATATAAAATAACTTGAAGATATCTACAGGTTTTAGAATTAATTTTGTGGCCTTTAGGGCAAATTTAGGAGTAGACAACTAAATTTGAAATGCTTTGTGTGATTCTGGATATATAAAAACAGTCTTCTGTGCAGAGTCTTCTCTCTCCAACATCTATTGTTTTCTTTGATAACAGTTACTTATTTAGAAGATATTATAATTTTAAAGCTATAATTCCAGAAAACAGATACATTTAAAAGACTTTCAGGTTTTGCAAAACACTGCTTCATTTTCCTGTGCAATTAACTGTGCTTATTATTAGGAATTGAGTAAACTTATGACTGTGTTCCGTATTAACTTGATATAAAAAAAGTAAAGCAATAGTTAAGTGTGAGCAGATTGTCTATTTGAATTATTTTAATTTGTTTATTATCACATTTTTAAGTCTTCTATTTCCTACTTCCTATGATGCCTTAAGTTTTAGCTTTCATGTTTCCCAGATTCTGTACTGCATTAGTATATAATTCTAAACTTCATATAAAGTGTTAGCAAGTTCTCCTCACAGTTTAGTTAGACAAAACAATCCTGTTCCAGCCTGACAACCAAGGGCACCATTGCAGCTTCAGGCCCAAAAGGTATAAATAATAGTGAATTAAAGAGAGCAAACTGAGGAGACTTCATAACCTGAAGCTGTAATTGGACAATTAACCCCAAGATGTAAACGGACCAAAACATATGAAAGTGTGAAAATGTGTAATCCATCGTCCATCTTGGGTGTAGCCTCAGCCAGGCTCTTGTACTGCCCAAGGTGTATCTTTTGAAGGCCTTTTTAATAAATACCTACCTTATTCCTTTAACTCTGTCTAGCGTCTGTTCTAGGTAGCCTCTCAAGGCACCACCTACTGCCCACTAAACTTCTTGTGCATTAGCTAAGAAGGAATAAATAAACCACCCTGAATTTAAAAACATACTTGTACGCACACAACACATGAAAAAAAAACTGTTTAGCCTTTATATTGAATTTAACTAGTTTTATCAATTCTTTCAACCCTTTGATTGCAAATCTTGTATGAGAGAAAAAAAATTGAGGTCTTCACCCAATCATATTTTCTTTTCTCTTGGGAAATAAAATCAATTCAGCAAAAAGAACACATAAAGAATTCCACTTTAACCTGAACAAAATGGCTCCCTTTTTCTACAAGTTATTCATTCATTGAAGTATCTTTATCTGCTTTGCTCATTATTTACAGAACTAATTTAAATCCCCTGATTTCACAAAAGGTCAGACAAAAGCTTCTGTCACAGCCCTAATGCCCTTCATGCCTTTGTACTTTATTCAAATCATGATGGTAGAGGAGCAAGGCCCTCAGAGGATCACTCTGAGAATCCCATGGTCAGTATGTTATCTCACTTTTTTGTGATGAAGTTATGTTTGTATATTTCAAAGACAGAGATTTGCAGAAGATTTGCACATAAAACTGTGGTGAGGCAACATAAAGAAATCAGAACACAAAAGAGATGGCAGCTTATACTACAGCATACTCTTAAAAGGCTTTCTGGTATCAAGCTAATAGAACAGATCTGCAGTGTTAGGAGGTGTCATTGTTTATCCAGTGTTGCATATACTAAGAGAAAGGATGTAGAAAATTTGAATTAATACAAGCATTTTCATTATAAAAGAGAAAATAAAACTAAATAAGGGAGCATTAAAATAATTATTCTTTGGCTGAGCTATATCTTGCCGTCAACTGAAAAAATGTGATCTTAAAACTCTTTCCTTTTGCTTTGCTTCAGCATCACTAATTCATTTAAATCCTTCCTTCTGCTACAAACAGCATAGTCTCTGTGCTGTGACAGGATATTCTATTCCAAAATATTGTGAGAATTTTGATATAAAGGTACTGGAAAAGGACATAAAATATGTACCAAACAAAACCAGGTATGATGGTAAGAAGAGTCAAATTTTAGATGTTTTATCTAGATCTGAATTGTCATTGAAGCACTTATTTTAAAATAAATGTCCGTAAGTTTATGTTGAGACTATGTGCTGCATGAACTTTTCCTGTGTTATTTTATTGCAGTAAACATGCATAAAATACTGTGATTGCCAGTTTTCATGAGCAAAGCAGTTCAATAAATAGATCGTTAGGACTAGGAGTGACTCAAGGTAAATAGATTTGTTTAATAGATTTGTACACCATGAACAGAAGACTGCAGTCGATGTCCTCAATGTGTGAAACCCTTGAAGTTTGGTGTTTTCTTGTAGTCTTCTGGCTCTAGGAACTGGTATGTTAAAGAACATCACCAAATGCAGGGAAATCATGACACAGGGATAAGTTTGCAGCATTAGAAATTTGTGTCACTTGTGTGTTGCCACATCTCAAACCAGCTATATCCATTGTAGCTACTTGGTCCTGCTACATCTCCTCAGCCTCGGAAACTTCAACGAATTCCTAAAGGTTGTGTAGTGTTCTCTCTGATTCCCACTTAATTTCAAATGCAAGAGGAGGTTGCAGTGGTTGGTGCTAGTTGGCTGGGTTAGAGTGTGTGGGATCTGTGGTTTGCTGCAGTTTGTATTTTACAGTCTTCTCCAGGGGAGCTGAGTGACACAGACAGCGTGCATCTGAGCCAGCTGCACTTTCTGCTTTTAATCTCAGCTGATGGACTGATCAGAGTCCTGATCAGTCTGAGAGATGCAGAGATCAGTCTGAAAACTGCAGAGATTTTACCATGGAAGTAGCCAATGTTGAGGAAAGTCCAGGGACTATAAAAGCGAAGACATAAACAGCATTTTAAAAATCTTTTTATAGGGTGAGATGATGGAAGTACAATTTTCTTTTTAAATTTAGGGAAATTTGGTCTGAATTGATCTCTTACTCACAGAACTAATTTATATGCCACGTCTCTAAAAAGGTCAGGTAAAATCATCTTTCACAGACTTGATAGCTCTCATATTACTTTGTATTTTTATGCCTGCACAGATTGTTGACTCAATATGACACATCTGAAAAAACCTCCACAGTCTATTAAAACCAGGCAAGGGACAGAGAAATAGTGTTTCTTTAATGCATAAAACCTGACTAAAAATGGAACAGGCATAAATAGGACTTGATGCAGAAGCTGTAGGATACTTTCTAATCTTGAAAAGGTACCTGATGGAAATTACCTACTGATGAAGTGTTGCCAGAGAGAAGAAAAGATCTGAGGATTAGCACTGCAGCTGGAGGATTGGTGAAAAAGTGATATGAAAATAGAGGGCAGAGGAAGAGAGAGAGGAGGCATTTGTGCAGGCATTTGAAATTTACAGACACCTATTAAATGAGATGACATAGAAGAGAGATGCATGAATGGGTTGTATGACCCAAAAACCCATATGTCATCAGTCAAAAGGAAGGAAGAGATCACTATTGGAAGAGTACATGAGCCAAAAACCAGATGTAAATCACTGAAAAGTGTGGGCAATGAAGTAGAAGACTTATTTTCTGGAAAGAACAGGAGTTACCTCTAGGAAAGTGGGAAAATGGAGATAGCCAAGGAACAGAGCAGGAGAGGTAATAATGTAATATAGGAGACTGTGAATTACAGAAATATAAACTTATTGGTTGGAGGGACATCACTTCTGAAAATCATCCAGTCCACCTGCATAGTTAGTTGAATGAGGATTTTTCAACAGATGTACAGGTCAGCAATGGATTTGTCTACCTCAGTCTTGATAACTTCCAAAGATGCCAAGTCAGTGTCTTTGTCCTGGTGCTGTCCTATACTTAGCAGAGACATTTTTTGTAATGTCCCGTTGGAACTTCTCTCACTGCACATTGCTGCTATTGCATCTTGCAAAACTGTCTGCAACTACCATGAAGAATTTGTCACTGCAGTGTTGCCCCTTGAGGTGGTTGCAGGCCACTGTTAGCTCACACTGTATTTTCTTCTTCACCAAACCAAACAAATCTCACCTATGTGAGGAGCTATGCCTGTAGCTTGTTCAGTCAAGCTTCAAATAGCTTCCAAGACAGAGATTCCACAACTTGAACGGGCACCTTGGTTCAGTGTTTGACCACTTTCCCAGTGAAAACATTTTTTATAAGCTTCAATAGAAATTTCTCTTGTTGCCATTCAGGACCATTGCCTTGTTCTTTTTTTTATGGCATATCAAGAAGAAACTTCCCCTGTGATCTTATACCAGCAGGATAGCCCCCATTACACTTACTTAGTGCAGGCTGAACAAACAGGCCTCCATCACCTCCTTGGTGGGATGTGTTCCAGCCTCCTAGTCATCTTGGTGGCCCTCCAGTGGGTTCATTCTGGTATGTCCATATCCTTGTTTTATTGAAAAGCCCTAAACTGAACATCAGCGGGGGCCTCCTTATTACAATGTAAAGGAGAAAAGCCCACTTCATTTGACTTGCTGGTTACACTTTTCCCAGTACAGCTGTCATGGTTTAATCCCAGCTGGCAGCGAAACCCTATGCAGCCACTCACTCTGCTCCCCAGTGGAAGAGAGTGGGAAGAGAATTAGAAGGGTATAAGTGAGGAAAACTTGTGGGTTGAGATAAGGGTTTAATGGGTGAAGTGAAAGCCATGTATGCAAGCAAAGCAATGCAAAGGATTCATTCATCACTTCCCATGGGCAGGCAGGTGTTCAGCCACTCCCAGCAATGCAGGACTCCATCAAAAGTAATGGCGAAAACATCACTTTGAAAGTCTCCCTCCTTTCTTCTTATCCCCACTTCACAATCTGAGCATGACATGGTATGGTATGGTATGGTATGGTATGGTATGGTATGGTATGGTATGGTATGGTATGGTATGGTGTGGTGTGGTGTGGTATGGTATGGTATGGTGTGGTGTGGTATGGTGTGGTATGGTGTGGTGTGGTGTGGTGTGGTGTGGTATGGTATGGTATGGTATGGTATGGTATGGTATGGTATGGTATGGTATGGTATGGTATGGTATGGTATGGTATGGTATGGTATGGTGTGGTGTGGTATGGTGTGGTATGGTGTGGTATGGTGTGGTACGGTGTGGTATGGCGTGGTATGGAATGTCCCCACTACAAACAACAAAAATAAAACAGATTCTAAGGGCTGGTTTTGGAGGAAGGTTTTGGTTACAAGGGTTCTGAGTCACTGGGAATATTTTATGAGGAATCTGAAAATGGACTCCACTTAAGTGTTGGAGTGCTGTTCTTCTGCCCAGCTAAGAGAAGCTTTAAAATACAAGTTTTAAGCTGTTCTCATATTTACAGCATTGTTTAAAATGTAGTGCAGCTCTACATAAATTACTTCACATTTTGGAAGCAGCCTGGCTGCAGCACAAGGTTGCTTTGCTTATGCAGTTCAACCTGATGTTTGGAAATTGCTTGCACAGCAGGGGAAGACTGACATGGAGATTCATGTTAATTTCCACACTTGGCAAAGGTACAGAGGAAGAAGAAGAAGAACTAGTAAAATAAAAGCCCTGTAGTGGTGAGAAGAGCTAAATTTAAATCACAACATCTCATCTAATCTCCTTCCATTTTTTTTCAGCAGATTTAAAGTATTTAATACCTTGATATAATACGGTAATTGCATGGGGAATTACAAAATAAAACAGAGCCTGAGGGTGACAAATAAATGCCTCACAAGATGGGTGCTTTGTTATATCCCAGTGGTTCTCTGCACTCCCGTCAGATTTGAAGCATTTGAGTTCTGCTATGGAATACAGCAACACTCAGTATCTCTGCAGTGCCTTTCCCAGTGTGTTGTGGGCTCCCTTTGCCTATTAGTTCATGTAGGGTAAATATGTGCACAATCTTGTTTTCAGTCTTAAGTACAAAGAGCAAAAGTTCTCAGAGCAAAAAAAATCTGCCTTTGGACTTTAAGCAGAGCACCTTGCATTTTAGACTGTTGCATTTCACTGATTGGTATTTTTCCCCTGCAGGTGAGTTGGAACTAGATGATCTTTAAGGTCCCTTCCAACCCAATCTATTCTATGATTCAATGATACTGTAGTCCTGGTTTGCATTCTTGATGCTCCCAAATATGTGACATCAACTTATTTCATGCTGCTGGTGTCGTGATCATTAAAGAAAAATAGTAACTAAAACTGATGGGAAGCACAGGCACTAATGGAGTCTACCCCAGTACTGGTGTCTTACCTCCTGAACCAGATATCTGTAAGGGGGAGAAAAATATGAGGGAAGAAAATGGCTGTTCAGCTAAGGGACAATGCTGGCAGAATAACAAATACCCGGGAAATGACCATAATTAAATTTAATATGGGAATTTAGAGCCAGGATTCTGGCTGTTGGAGGGGTGTAATTTTGGACCTGCATTTCAGCTGAAGTAATGGAGTGTGAAAAAAGAGAAGAAGAGACAACTGCATTTCAAATGATACTGTTCTGTTCATATGGTAGAACTCTGGACTTAGTGTAACACAAAAGGCACTTGAAAAAAAGCTTTTTTGCATTTCCACATAAATTTTAATTGGTATAAATACAAATATAGCACTACCTCCTTGAAACTGGATGGTTTTCATCTTAAAACAATGAATTTAGTTTCATTCCTGAAAAGAGTAGGCAATGTGGGTTTACAACAATCTTTTTTTTTCTCTGGAAAAAGGGTGAGTGCTTTTTCCATATCTGTCTCAGAATCAGCATGGTTGTTCCTTTCCAAAGAAAATTGTATTTGGGGAAAAGCTAATCAGATTATCATTCATTTTTCAGAGCAAGCCATTTGGGTAAGATGCCCAAAGGTATCCAGACTGGGGCCAGTTTTTCCTGACAGTAGTTAGTATGACACTTTCTTAAAAGGCATAGAATTAAATTACTACAAAAGGAAACTATTATATCACTTGAAACTGTTAATATATAGTCATAGTATCCTGATCTTTTATCACTTTACACATGTAGTTGTGTCATTGATTTTTAAACAGTGCACTGGGAAAACTGAATCATTGTTCTCTTTTTAATAAAACTCGGTGAACCTTCAGGGTTTAACATCTCCATATAAATAAATCTTATGTGTTACATCACATTTTGGAACCTCATGACAAAAAGATCTGTTATATTGTGCTGTAAAACATGTAAATATTACTGAGATGGCTGTTCTATAAATGCTTGGAAGGTAAGTTTCTCAGTTTTGGACGTAAAGAAGAAATTCACTGCCTTTGGTAGCAGTGGTTAGCCAATATTAAGAGCCTCTCCTCATTAGCAAGAGAAATGGAGAATAGCCCAATGGTGACAGTCCTGGTTATTTACAGACTGTATGCAGCATCCTGTTTTCTAGGAAAGAGTCAAAATAAGCACTGTGAGACAGCATCTTCATTCAAAAATCAAAATCTGCCTGGCTTTCAAGAAATTTTTCCCCAAACATCTCTGCACGCCTTGCTCACAGAGGTATGCCCTTGACATCTCTTGCTTTCTTCTGGGTTTCTACTTGCCTCATATGTATGCATTGGTAATCAGTCTCACAGCACTCCAGGGACCTCCTCCATCTCTCTCATCTTCTTGAATTGCAACCTCTTTAGTTAGTTACTTAGTTACCACTCCCCAAAGGGGCCCTTACTTGCTCCTTCCAGTTAGGCTGCTGAAAAGCCAGTTTCTACTGCCCTTTTGATTTTACTTGTCTCGAAGTTAGAGAAAGCATCTCTTCTCAGAAACCAAAGAGTCAAAATTTTGCATTTTTAAAAACTGTTATGTGACCTATTGCTTACTGTTTTCAGATTTGCTTTGGAGTAACTGTTAGCCCAGTCCTAACTAAGCACCGGAGCGGGATGGTGGTGGAGCACCGACTCTTTCTTTCCCTGTTTGTGGCAGTGCTGTCCAGTTGACATACTGGGCTGTGTGGTGAGTACACCAGCTCCACAGCTGTGCAGCTTTCTTTATCAGCCACAGCAATAAATGATTATTTGCCAGGAAGGATGAGGAAGTTAAAGAAAAGGGACTGGACACGCCTGGGAAGGATGGGTTCATTTAGGTCTCAGCTGAAGTAGCCCACAGAAGGCTCTGATGGAGGATGTACCTGGAAAAATGGACAATATTCCTATGAAACATTACCCTACCCTTGATCAGTTTCTGATGGCAATCGCCTAAGCAAAAATATTGAACTTCTGTCATGGGGCTCTATGGATTCTTGATCTGTCTGGTTATGTCAATCCCAGTATTCATCTAGGAACAGGAAAATAAGGTGGATTGCACCTGGAAGACAATACCAGATGCACTGAAAGTAGAAAGCAAGTGAGCTAACCTTTGAAATCACTTATGAGAAAATGTTATTATTCTTCATTCCCTGCAGTTTGGAGATCCAGTTCAGCAAAAATACTCAAGTTTTTAATGTACAGTCAATGACATGTTGGAAGAGGTTTCAAATTAATTGTCTTTAAGTGGTGTGCTTGATGGTGTCATGTCTTTCTAGATATGTAATCTGGATTACAAAAAATGGTTGAGATGACTCTGGAAATTGCTGTATTTGAAAATGAATGAAACTTGCTGTCGAATGCTCTGCAGGATATTAATTAGGTAATCCTAGTAGCACCTACCTTTGCATTTGAACTCTGTTACAGATACACAGGGAACATGAACAAATTATTGGGATGTAGGAAATTACCGTGTTGAATTCTCTGTATGCATTCTCTCACCTTAAGTAAAAGTGAAGCAGCCTGTCCTTTAATTGAGAGAAAAACCACCTTAGATTATAGCAGGAGAGGAGGGATGTGTATATGGCTACCTCACAAGAGCTGACATACAGCAATTCATTATCCCACGGTACCTTCTTGGTATGTCAAAACCTACGGCTTCAAACTGTTTTTATTCTTATATTTTGCTCATTAATTCTCTGCATTGAACAGACCATATATTTATTTTATTTAAGTCCCTGAGACAAATAAAATGATGACATCTTGAAATTTCAACTGCTGGAAGAATAATTACAAGTATAGTTATTTAGTTTATGATGAAAGTTGCAGCAAAACTGGCCTATGTCTGTTTTGACAAGGTATAATTTCTGTAAAGCTTGTGTCCACCGATGCTAGCATGTATTTAGTTCTCTACTCAGCTGCCTTCCATTTCTATCCAGCATTTTTTTGCCTAAAGTTTTTTCTTCAGCAACCTGCAAATATAATGTACTAAATTAGTCATGGTCACAGTGAGTCCATGTTTTGAAACATTTTGAAAAAAAAAAGTTGATGCTGCTGAGTATAAGTACTTGTAATAAAAGCTTCCAGGCAGAAGATACTGTAGTGACACTGTCATGCCAATGTAATGATTATTTTATAGGTGATTGTCGTGGGTTGACAAGGAAGTGAGTTTTTCAGGAAGTTGTAGCGAAACCAATCAAAGGTCAGATTTGAATATTGGCACATGGTGTGGCCACTGAAGACATGGATATGACAGGGAGTAAAAAGCAAAGAACTCCCAGGGGAACTCTCTGTTCTGGTCAGTGGCCAGCCCCAGGCTGGATGGGGGAGAGGAAGCCATGTGGCCCGGGGTGAGGTAGGCCAGAGCCCCTGCAGGATGGAGGGGTGGAGGAACACTGAGATGCTTTGGGCAGCCCCCCTCGGGGAGAGAGAGACAGAGACAGAGCCTGTGCCACCTTGACATTTGATATCATGTGTTGGCAGCACAGCTGAGAAAGAGAAGAGGGGGGTGGGAAGATGCCCATCCCTGGGAGTCCATGGCAGGCAGGGCCCGAGATTTTAAGCCTTTTCTTAGACAATGAAAACTTTACAAAACCCTAATCCTCCTTAATTTGAATGGGAAGAGAGACAGACATGAAATAGAAGGAAATGAGTGAGTGTGGTGAAGGTCTGAGCAAGTGAATGATGTCAGAAGAAGTGGAGAAAGAATCCTCATCCTAGGAGGAGATGATGGAGTAGACTTTAGCTGGACTTTTCTTGTATAGCCATGAACTGAACCAATTTCCTGTAACACAAAGACTGCATTTAGGGGGAGGCAATGGCTTAAACCAAGAGAGTGACTTGCTGAGTGACACCAAGTGCAGGAGTGAAGTGAACAGAGAAGGATGAGGAGGGTGTGGTGGTGCTCTCTGTCTTCAGGGAAGAAGATCTCTGTTCTTAAAACCCTGGGCCCCAGGGGAGTGAAAATGACAAAGACCTTTGTCCCAAAAGTGAGAAACTGTTACTTTTTTTGGTACTTGGCAAAGCATCCTTAAAAGGGAGCCCTATAAGCAGTTTTGGTCCATGAACACTGGTGAGAGCACTGTACATGGGAGGAAGTGTCACAATGGCAGATTTTCTCTGGGCGGTGCCATGTGTGACATGGAAACACAAGAGGTTTCAACAATAAGTGTTTCCTGGGGAAGACTATAGTACAAGAAGGACTTCTCTCTCCCTTGATGAACTGAGAATTGATTATCTGAGGGGTGGTAACTTGATTGACAATCCAAGGTTTTGTCTCATTGTGTTTTGGTGGAAATTAGATAGGGGGAGGAGGAATGTGTTGGAAGGTTTTCATTCTGAATTCTGTGTGTTCCTTTTATTATAGTTGTAGGCCAGTAAAGAGGTTTTTTTTTCTTTATTTCTAAGCTTGAGCCTGCTCTGCCCTGTTGCTGGTCACATCTCACAGCACTCATTTGAGAAAAATATATTTTCATGGGTGCTCTGGCATTGTGCCAGCATCAAACCATAATAGTGATCGAAGTACCATTCATATGTAAGAAGTCCCTGATTAAACAGAAAGTTGACACATCCTCAGCCCCCATATCCTACCATATTGTCAAGTTAACATTGCCATAAATAACGCTCCTGGCACACAATTTCATATTAATATTACTTTATGCTTATATCAAGTGCAGGAGTGAAGGCAATGAATTGAGGGCACCTTTATTAGTGTCAGGAGGAGTGACTGACCACTTAGTGGTAATGAATAGTAAACTTTTGTCTTTTACTGTAGTTCATGTTTCTAACAAAATAATCAAGAGAGCAGAAAAAAATAATCTACAAACTCAGACAGAAGCTGCAAAGACACCTCAGCAGGAGAAAACAAGCAGCAAACACAGAATTATGTGTATGGATGGATCAGCAAACAGTAGGCCAGAAAAAGGGCTGCCCAACAGGCTCAACACAGGGACTCATCGACCCCATGCCATTGCAAGGCTGCTTCTCATCATTCAATAATTCATTATTGTTGAATCTTGAAAAGGTCATGAGGGACATCGCACCAGGGCGACCTCAACAGTCTGGAGAGCTGGGCCAGCAGGAACATAATGAAGTTCAGCAAAAGAAAATGCTAAATCCTAACCTGGGGGATGAACACCCATGTATTGGTGCACCCTGGGGGCAGACTGCCTGGGAAGCAACTTTTCAGAGAAGGTTCTGGGAATGTTGATGGACAAAATGATCATGAGCCAGTAAAGTGCTTCTGCAGCAGAGAAGGCCAGCAGCACCCTGGGATGCACTGAGACCACTGCCAGCAGGTCAGGAGAGCTGATCATTTGCCTCTGCTGAGCATCAGTGAGAGCACATCTGGAGTGCTGTGTCCAGTCCCAGATTCCCCAGCAGTGAGAGACATGGATGCACAAGAGTGAGTGCAATGAAGGCCTGCGAAAATAATTAAGGAATTCAGTGAAATGCTGCAAAAATAGTTAAGGAATTGGAGCATCTGACACAGAGAGACTGAGAGAGCTGGGTCTGTTTAGCCTGGAGAAAAGAAGGCTCAGGGATGTCATATCAGTGTGCATAAATAGCTGATGATTTGGTGTAAAGAATATGGAGCCAGAGTCTTCTCAGTGGCGCCTAATGAAATGACAAGAGGCAATGGAACAAGATTAAATAAAGGAAACATCCCTTGAACTTAAGAAAATCTTTTTTATTGTGAGAGTAGTAGAACCTTGAAAGTGATTTCCCACAAAGTTTAAAGAGTTGTTATATTTTAAGATACTCAGAAGCCGACAGGGCACTGTCCTGAGTAACTTTTTCTAGTTGTCCCTGCTTTGGAGGAAGGAGGGTAGGAGGTTGGAGGAGGTGAGGTCTCTTCCCACCACAAACAAAGAACCAATGAATAATAGCGTAAATGAAGGCATAAAAGTTGCTTAAGAAAAATAGTCTGAAAGACACTATAAACTTTGAAAAGACTCTGATGCCATGCTGAAGATGCCAAATAAATTGTAGCCCGAATTATACAGTTTAGAAAGGGCTTTGCTGAGCATAAATTTAATACAAAGACAGATTTAAGCAGCACAGGGTTAGCTCTATTCTCCTACTAAAGGATTCTGACATGTTGAATAATTGCAAAGACCACCATGTATCCAGTTCTGTGAAATGCAATTTACTTTACGTATTTTGTTTTTGTATGCCTGTTTAGAATCCTAGGGAAATAAATAACTGTGATATGTGATGCCCGTGATAAACATGAATGAGGAACATACAAAGAGTGTGTGTTTATTGAAAATTTGACGTAATTGTAAGTGTTAAGTCAAAATATGTTAAAACATGAGATAATGTCTTCTTACTGAGTTAATGTTTAGCCTGTTGAGTAGGTGATTCTTAAAGGGTCTTCACTCTAAGGATCAAAACAAGAACAGTTGAAGACTCTTATTTTGTAAAAGAGATATAAATGGGAGATGAATCAAATGAAGTTGCTATTGGCATGTTTCATGCAATTACAGGGGAAAACATGATTAATAGCAATGAAATTTATAGTTGATTGAAAATAAAATATAATGCCTAGAGAGAGGCCAGAGATAAAGCTAAATGCATTAATATGAAAATAGGCCTCTGCAAGTAAAAATCTGTAGCAGTGGTGAGCCTAAATATAGCTGCTCTTGATTGTGGGGAATATTAACTCTGAAGTTGTGGGAAAAGAGAATCTTGCTTAAAGAGAAAGCACATTTGTTCAATGCACAAAAAGACTAATTGCTGCTAGAAATCTGTTCATTTTGCTGCTCACACAGTAATGATCCTAGCATATACAAAAGGAGCACTTCAGGCAAATTGAGACAGACGTTGAGCATGGGGTCAAGGTGACTTGGCACTGTGTTCCTCGTATCACCACCCAGCAGTCAGTCACCACAGCTGACTTTATGGACATCATGGTTTTATAGGGCCAGGAGAGTGGGGTGCTGCAGACTGCCCTGCATCTTAAAGAATGCAGTTGTCATTTTTATTTTCTACATGCAAAAGGAGCTTAGGGACTGAAACCCACCACTATCTTTAGACGCTGGTGGGGGCAGAGGATGAGAGCTACACTATTTGCAAATTAGCTGCATCTGCTTACAGAAATTGTGGGAATTCTTTACATTGTTCAGGAAAGGAAGGGTATGAAGTATATCTTTAAGCTGCTATAATGAAACACGTAAGAGTCTTCTTCTGGCAACCTCTGAACCTGAAGTGTGTGAGACAGACTTGATGATGAAGATAGTGTGTAAATGTGGGTTGAATATAAGCACTGGACTAAAACAATGCTCATAAATGATGTGTCTAATCTAGCATGCCATAAATGTACATACTCAATGTCTGAAATTGGCCAAACTGAGTAAAATAAAGGGAAATCAGAAATGTGGCCTGAGGCAAGTTGCTTTCTTTCATCTGCTTTAAAATGGAACCTCCCACTAAAGGAGAAAAAGAGCTAAAGCAACCAGGCACCCTAACATTTAGACATATTTACATCTGTTTAAATTATTTCTTATTGCCACAATTTAAAAAATCCTGATATTTTTACAACTTTTCACATTGCTTTCGCCTAAGCAGTTGAGGCAAACTGTATCAAGAGTAAAACTAAACATTGCCTACATATTGCTGCAATGAAGGAAAAAGTAGAGGGCAAAGAGGACAATTCAGGGAAGTTTAGAAGAGTATCACACGTTCAGACCTCATATAACAGATGTAACTCTTTTGAAAAGCCTGAAATTGTATCAGAGCTGGGTTCAATCCATGATGTTACATGAGGACAAACATCCCAGTAGATTATTTGTAGGATGAACAAAATATTGTATTCCCTGTTCAGGAAGCTTGTGGTAAATACAGACACAGATGGGAATCCACAAATACTTAATTTATAACTACCATACCAGCTTGTACAAATGAATAGCTAATTACTTGCTTATATATTTTGCATATTGCTGTTCAATAATATTTTGTGTTCTTTTTCTAAACTAAATACCCAAGCAGAATATAAATAAGGGGGGTTTTGTCATTCAGATAGGTAATATATATGTCATATAGACATCCAAATCCTACTGCGTTGTAATAAAATTTTGAAAGAAATCAAAACATGCTTTTTCCTTGTCATTTGTTCTTTTCAGTTTCTGTCATTGCAGCTTTTTTAAAGCACAGTCCAAACCTTCCCGTATGGCATCTTTGGTACTTTCCTACACATACATTTCAGTAAATGGGCTTCAGTCCAAATTTTTATTCCTTTCTCTTTTGTTGTTCAAAACAATTGACATCAAACTGAAACATGAAAGAGAGAAGAAAAGGTTGTTTTCTCTACACGAATAACCACAGCAGTGTTTTACATTTTCCATATGAATACAATTATTGTTGGTCTCTTGCTTGCACGCTGCATCCTGCGTTTGGATTTTGGCAGGTAAAGTTATGCTTGCTGAGCTCGCTGATGCTTTGTCCAATTCCAAGCAGCACTGTAGGCTTTGTTATTGTCCACTAGACATTTCCCCTCCCCCACAGCTACTTAAATCCTTTTTAAGATCAGTTTTCTGGAGTCCATCTGGCATTTTCAGACCCCTGTTATGAGGCCACTGCACTGCTGGGGTGTGCTGTGAGCTGCGAGAGGCCATCGTGCTCTTGGATACACACAGCAACAGAAGTGCTTTCTGTTTATACTCCTCCGCATGTTATCTACAACCTAATTTCAAACACATTTATGCTAAAATAAGACTTTCAACTACTACTTCTATTTATACACTTTAAGCTTTCTCAATCCTAGCTTTATTGGCAAAAAAAAAAAAAGTTTATAGATAACATACCCCAGGCAAAGTTCTCTAATGCTTCATTTAAGAAACATTAGTAACTGTGATGTGTGGAAATTAACCGAGATAAATTTTTGCTTTGTTAATGCAGCTTCTTTCTATCCAATTTAAGTATCAAAGACTTAAACACTGGTAATATGTCTGAAGCATTTGAAGATGAAATAAGAAACAGCTATTGATAAAGAGGTTGAGTTTACACTGTTTAAAGCCTGAGCTGTCCAGAATAACAATTTAAACCAAAGTTTTAGTAAATTAGCATGGGGAGCCGGTGCTGTTGGTCCCTGTAATCGACTCAGTTCCCCTGTTTATAAGCAGACGAACATTACGTGGTTTAGATCTTCTGACTCCTCTTACACCACCTGCCTGAGCATCACTTCTGGGGCTGCTTGAGCATGAGTCTTCTTCCACTGCCCTGTTTTCCCTGCTTCACCTTGTGTAACCTGTTCAAGTGCTCCCTCACATCAGAATGGCTCTCTCTTGCTGCTTAAAGCAAATGGCGCCAAACCCTGCAGCACATTTTGGGTGAGGACTCTGAGCTACTGGTTAAAAGTGGACAGTTTCTGCTCTGACAGCTTGGCAAACCTGGCAATACATTTTGATGGTGAACTGGAAAATCAGTTCTCAGAAAATCTGACTAGTAGTCAAAATATGTAATGGAACAACAATCATTACCATTGTCTTTCATTAAAGACAGTAGTTCAATCATAGAACCCGTGACATTCAAAGAAAAGTATTAGGTTTAGTGAATCCTACCTTGGAAACTATTTTTGTAAATCTGGAGGTATTTTTCATATACAGTTAGAAAGTAATCATCTGAATCTTTTCTGATCCAGGGAATATAACATTCAGGACAGTTTGTCCACTACCAATTTACAAGTTTTCCATGAGGCCTAGGGCAAATGAAATTGTTCAGTCTGATCCTTGGTTTTCAAGTAATAAAAAATGTTTGAGTGCTTGAGGACACTTTGCTTCAGTGATGATGATGAAGTATTCTTAATCTGTGGCAAGAATCTAGAGAAGTCTCTCTTTGCTGAGCAAAGTAGCAAAATCCAGAGCTGTGGAGTTGAGTTTTTCGTATGAAACAGAAATCAGCGACAAGTCAGTTATTCATGTAATGTAATTTGTGCATTGAAAGATTATGCAGAAGTTCCTTTTCTGTAAATAGTATTAGGAACAAAGAGCATAAGGATAATTGCATTAGACGCTTCTGTCCTGCAACCAACCATCACCCAAATAACATTAAGTTGTCCTCAGTCTATTTCTCTGACCTTGAGAGAAAGATGAGTGAGGCCAGGCAAAAATTCAGAAATAACTATCATGACTGGAAATGTTTGAGTTTCACCATCTTTTTGCTCATCATTACTCCCTCCTCAGCTGACAGATGAATCAAGTCTGTTAAATCACTGCCTTGAACATTTCAGGAAGAAAACAGCTGGGCTGTTTTCTAGCTGTAATTGGACAATTAACCCCAAGATGTAAATGGACCAAAACTTGGAAATGCGTGAAAACTCATGATCCATCATCCATCTTGGGTGTAGCCTTGGCCAGGCACTTGTACTGCCCAAGGTGTATCCTTTGAAGGCCTTTTTAATAAATGCCTACTTTATTCCTTTAACTCTGTCTAGCCTCTGTTCTAGGTAGCCTCTCAAGACATCAATGACTGTTCATGGCATCCAGGTGACTTGACATGACAAGAATGAGGGGCATACCCAAGTAGTTTCATTAAATCAGCTGTGTGGCCAATAATCTTCTGCTGAAAGTTCTTTAAAATACCTGTGGACAGAGGAAGAGGAATGGGTGCTACAGTAATTTCTACAATAATTGTTTTTTCCACAACTGGGAAACTCCTAGCCAAAGGCTGCATGCTGCTTGTTCAGAAAAAGCAGTTAAGACTGAGCATCTCTCTTCTTTTCTATGATTCCTTTCCCTTCATTATACTTTCTGTTGGGTTTGTGTAATATAAGGGAACTTCAAGGATCCAGATTCCATCCAGAAAGAAAAAAAAATTGTCTGGCCATAGTTAATTAGTTTTTGGCCAAATATTCTCCAAAGCGTTATCCTGTTTGTTTACACATCTCTAACTTCTAGTGTACTTTAAATTCTTCTATGGTGGCTTTAACTTCAGATGCACTGTACCAATTAACATTCCAATTTTTTAAGTTCAGAATAATTATTTTCATATAATATTTTTAATATGACAATGTAGTGCCCTTCAAAGATAGTACTAAAATGTTAATTAAAAACATAGCATCTATTTTGCTGTATAAATTCTCTTGTAGAATCAAATTAATGACCTTTTCCTCATGTAATCCTATTCTCAGAGGCACCTTACAGAATTTGACAGTGGAAATTAGAAACCGTCTGAGAGCTAGCTCAATTGTTTTCTTGGTTTTTATCACCTTAAATTCTTACCTGGAGGAAACAAAATCAAATGAAATCAAAATTAGCTGAAATAAAAATCAAAAGTGACTGGTTTTATAGGCCCATTTTCCCACATTACTTCAGATGTTGTCTGTTATGTTCATACCACAAATAATCAGGAGGAAAACACTTGGAGGGTCACATAGGTCAATAAACATCTGGCTTATGAAGTGTTGCCCCACTGCCTGTATTATGTTGATAAAATTACTTTAGTCAGGAGTAAGAAATATAAAGTACAAAACATAAGTGGTAAATTTTCCCATCTTGACATATGGAAGATTTGCATGTGTAATTTACATCAGCATAAATCTCAGTTTATCAAAATGAAATTCTATACAAAATTCCAAGAGGAAAGGAAACATGGGGTGTGTGTTTTGGGGGTCTGTCTCCATCTGAATGTGGGTATAGGGTCCTCTGTCCATCAGGATGAGGCCATTCCAGAGTGCTTTATACTTCTCCAAGCAATTTGTTTGAAGGCACTGTTTCTTTCTGCTGTGGAATCAATTTTAATCTATTCTAAATGCAGATCAGCAGCGAAAACCCCCAGCTACACAAATTCTTATAGTCACACTCTTCCCCAAATTCTTCTATTTATCTCTCAAGCTTTTGCAAATATTTGAAGTTCCGGAAGAAATCCATGCTCACCTGCACCCACCAGCAGATTCACTAAAGGAATATTTTCTGAGAAGGTGCTGTGTTGTCTGTGTTATCAGGAACAGCACGCTTAGCTTGCTTTAACTCATGTGGCAGATAACTGCCTTTGTGATAAGTCAGTTTTCTTATTTTTATTGCTGTTCTTTGCATGGCTTTTATGTTCTCTTGTGATGTTAGTAAACGTTTTGCTTGAATAAAGATTGGGCTGCTTGTTGGATTTTTGAAAACTTTCTGTGTTAAAAACCAAAATTGCTTTAGGCAAATTTTGTTTTCTTTTTTTTTTTTTCCAAGGAAAATTCCTGTTGACTTCAAATAAGGGCTTTGGGGTCAGCTGTCCAAGAAAAAATGAATGTATGATCACAGGAAGAGATTTGTGACACTTTCCTTGGCTAGGTGCATTCATCACATGTTCAGATGGAATGCTGCCTAGAATGGATCCAGGAAAATAGGTATTAGTTTATGAACTCCAGTTATTGTGCAATCAAAGTGCAATAACATTACCTGATATGTTTAGGTGACAATAATATTTTGTCCAGAGGAGAGAAAGCAAAAATTACTGGATGTGATACAAAGAAAAAAAAATGTCCTGCATTAACTGAAGTAATTTTTTTGCAGTGACAAAATTAAGCACAAGGCATCTGCCATAGACACCTAATTCTAATGCTTATTCCAAGGATCTTTATTTTTACTTGAGGGAGATTGGATCATTTTTCAAACAACTTTCCCTGTCAACTGAAATGAAAATTACCAGAGACTTGGTACTCACACCATAGGTAATGGAATATTCCCAGCAAGGCATCGTATCTGTCATCATGGTATGCATCCTCCCAAGCAGGAATAACAATACCCCAACACTGATCTTTTAGTCTCTGCTTTGGGAAATTAGACAGTAGATGGTTACCAAGAGATGCAATAATATCCTCAAGAGGTCATCATCTGGTGTTTGTTAGGTAGGTCAGCTTCCAGTGTAGCCAGTTGCTGTCTGATCTAGCCACTTCTCATCCTACATTCCAAGTGAGTCACCTCATCTGTACTTATCTGGCCACTTTCTCAGTTTTCACACAGTCAGACATGCTCATAAAACTGTCCTAAACACCTTTTCCACATCCTTCAACTATTCCAAACAGGTGTGGTGATATATCAGAATTTCATCACTGTTGGCCGTAGTGGATTTGCTCTGTACTTCCTACATTTTTTTAACCTTTCCCTGGAACACTCCAGGTGTGTGCTATGTGCCAGCAGCCAGCAGGGACTCTTATCTGTGGAGAAGAAAGGCCGAAAGAACCTTGTGCTCTCCAGTGCTCTGAACTGTCAGAACTGCAGGGAGTTGGATGGGTGCAGCCTCTGCTCCACGGAAGGAGTTTGTGCGATTTGTGTATTTAAGCTGCCCTTCAGGACACAATCAGGGCTGTGTGCTCTGGTTGGAGCAGTAGGATTGCTCTCTCCAAATTGTTCTCAGTGCCATTATTTGCACTCTGCAAGTGACTGGTCTTGGTGATGGCTTCCATTTGGTAGACATCTCTTGCCTTATTCATCATCCCCTTCTCTTTTGTAAACGTTCACCACAACAAAAACTCAGCTTTGTGGGTTTTTTCTTTCTCTTGTATTAAAAGCTGTGGCAGCCTCAAAAAGAAGGAACCTTTGGGTTCAAGCAGAGAGACTCACAATGTTTGGAGGCCTCTTTAATCTCCTTTGTGGTCATTGCAGTCATGTTTGCAGGTAAGGCAAAGCCTGTAAGTCCTGAGGGTGATTCTGCACACTGTCCACAGCACATATGTCATTGACCCCAGCATCACTGGCCTGCTGATAAACCAGCTCTTCTGGAACCTCTCTTCTTTTAGAACTTGTATTTCTAAATACAAGTTTCATTTCTGACCCGTGTTCCTTGCCTTAATGCTTCCAAATAGGTATTTTGGGAAGAATGGATGGCATGAACAGAATTACTGTAGGACATCTGTAGACACAGTCGTCCTGACTCCTGTTGTGACACCTGATCTGCTTTAGAGCAATTGTTTATGGCTGCCATGAAGATCGGCGTGCCTGGAGTTTATTTCTAAGCGTGCATCTTGCACGACATGTCCATTTTTTGCTATATAAATTTAAAATTAAAATATTGGAATATATATCACTATTCCAAGTTACACTCTTAAGTTTGCCTTCAGGCACTTAAATAAATGGCCAGGTTTTTAAATAATTAAGTACTTGCAGCTGCCATCAAAGTCAATAGAAGGGTTGCAGCAAGGAACAGGCAGCAAACTTCAGGACAGAAAACACAAAGACAATTTTAACCAGTATTGTACCAACCTGAGGCACGTGCAGAAAGAAGATAGAGAAAATGGACCCTTAACATGGATTCTGCTAAATAAGGGGGTCACTGTTGATCTGTCCACTAGTTGGCAGGCATAGCAACGCAGTCAGCTACCCTGTGAATGCATCCCTGGCTGCGCCCGAATCTCTGCCGAGGCGTCCTAGCAACTGTGTGCCAGCCCTGCCCTGTGCAAATGCATAAGCATTAGCATGATCAATCGAACCTGCAGGGGTTTTCCAGCGGCTGGTGCATAAAGCATTTCACTGGAACAGAGTGAAACACCTGGCGAACAGTGATTCCAAGAATAAGTGTGCTTCCAGGACTGCATTCATCTTTTTGTTTCTTAAAAAAACCTAACAACTAGAAATCACAGTTCTGAATGGATAGCTTGGAGATTTTTTCCTTCCCTTCAAGATCCTGCTCCTGAGGATTATGCAACTCTGCAAGTGCCTGCAGCAGATGCTCAGAATACTCTCACTCTGATGGATTACATGGGTCACTTCAAATTTAGGGACAATAGGACCTTACAGATCAGATTTACAGTATATTTAACTTTCCTGTTTCAATAGTGGCCAGTGCAAAAGATCAGCAAGGACTGAACTATCTGTTATGTAGTAGTGTTCACTATTTTTTCCCCTCAATACTATGTTTCATAAAAATGCCATTATGTATCAGCAATTTTAGTTTGCTTACAAGAGGAGGTGAATTTTTACAGTTTTGCATTTTACTTTCTGCCTTTGCATCCCACATGTAACAACCCTGTAACATTTATTTTGGAGCAAACTTGTTGTTCTTTCAGGAAACCAAGAAATGAGTCACTCAGCTCCCATTTCACATGAACATTTCACTCCATGTATATACAGATTCACAATTTCATTTTCTGCCTTCTGTGCATTATCTGATCTATTAACATGCTTTCCTAGGCTCCTTCTACTCTTTCACTTTTCTGTAGCTGCTGGAGAGACTTTTGTCGAAGCCTTTTTTTTTGTACTGAGGCAAAATCCTGTCAACAGAGTGCAAAAGCATGTTTAATGGCCTCTAGCTGGCTGCAGATGCCCACATTTCTGAATAGTACTCAACATCAGAAAACTGAACGTACTATTAATTAAAGCTTTCTTTTCAAATGATGCCAAAATAGAATATTTTCTAAAAAGACCTCACTTTTCCTCCAACATGAAGTAAGATGAAAGACATTTACTCTGTGATTTCATTTGCATTCTCTGAAGTGACTCTCTGAAATGTGCTTTGGCAATAAAGAAAGCACTTGTTGCTGAAAAGCAAAAACAAAGTATTACTTGTCAGTCTTTATACAGCGGATCTGCAAATGTGAGTCTTGCATGCGAAAAATTACTGGTGGTGTAAAATCAGACGTGTAAGGCCACACACTTACTGCTTAGAAGATCCTAAAAGGAATTTTTTTTTCCAGCCACATTACATTTTCCACACAAAATACCTATTTTAATGTTATTATACAATAATATGCTAAAAGTTATATTTAGCAGATGAAACATATATAGATAGTACTGAAGAGAGATAAAGCAACTGATTTTTTGCAATGAAAAAAACCCCTTGTTCAACAGTGTAGCAATAAGTTTTACAGTATTTCAGTTTTTATCCCTGCATCCCTATAATGCTGCAAAAATACATTTGAATTTCCTTTTATGTGTATAGATATATTTATTTCAATGTAAAAAGGAAAAGAGAATTTAAATAAAGCGTTAATGATCGGTGAAATGCGTAGGCATTGTTCATTGTCTGAGCAAGCAAGTATATGCTCAGGGTTACACGAGTGACATCCAAGCTGTGTGAAAGTTGCTGTGTGGAAGTTGGGCTTGTCCCAGTTCACCAAATTGGAAAACAAGCTGGTAATTGCCTTCCCCCACAACTTCCAGGCCACATACTGTGCTTTCATTTCCACAAAGACAAAGCTGAAAGGACAAAAATGCAACAGATTGCCCAGAGAGGTTGTAGATTCTCCTTCACTGGAGATATTCAAGAACTGCTTGGGCACAGTCCTGTGCCATGTGCTCTGGGATGACCCTGCCTGAGCAGGGAGGTTGGGTCAGATGAGCCACTGTGGTCTCTCCCAACCTGACCCGTTGTGTGACTCGGTGATTTTGTGAATAGGAATTGTGATCTCAGCCTACACAGAGTTATGATGTGACTGCAGCATGAGTTTGACCCCACCAGCTGGGGAGACTACACAATATGCATGCAGCACCTTGGACTTCAGGAAGCATTCAGGGCAAGAAGAAACGTCTTGCTGTGTTCCACTTGGAAAACCCCTTCCAGCTCCCGTGCAGTTCAGGAAAAGGGTAAACAACTCTGTGCAAAAACCCAGCAGTGTGCTGGCATTCTGGCAAAGCTTTCTCCAGCCTAAATCTCTATCTGCCTGCTCTTGCCTGCCTGCATGAGGAGAATACACAGTGTGTCAGCAGGATCTGCCTCTCCTCTTTTACTGTGTGCTGAAGAGCATGTGGATACCTGGTACCCCCTGTCCTCATTAAGTTACTGTGCATTAGCAGGATACTGGGGGTGTCCTTCCTGCCCAGCATTCTCTATGTGTTATTTTAAATTATTAAGTCCTGTTGTTCTTGCTCAGTGACTTTTATAATGTAGGCAAATACTTCTGCTAAATTTAAAAACTCCTTAAAAAAACAAGTTTTACTGTAAGAAGTCAAATTAATGACGCTTGATTTATGGAGACTTGTGCAACCGCATCGTCAGGAACCAAACAGACTCAAAGATTTTTTCCATACTAGGGTTATTTATAATAGGGTTCTTCCATTTCTCCTGTAGACTTTTTAATCTTTAAAAAGTTCATAACCACCTTCTGCCTTACCACAGAAAAGTTTCTGCAGAGACAATAGTGCAAGAGTGGAACAGGTTGTCCAGAGAAGCTGTGAAGGATCAGTTCACGGAGATGAAGTGCTTTACACTGTAAAAGTTCCTGAGCAAGCCAAGATAGCCCATTTTGAGAATGGCTTTTTCCAAGTGGTCTTCAGGGGTCATTCCCAACCTAAATCCCTCCATGTTTCTACATAAGCAATGGAGTTTTGTTTTTATGTCCCTGTCTATTTTTGTGGCACTGCTATACTGCACCTATATGCCACTGAATCAGGTTGAATTTGGCAGAAGGGACTCAAAGGTTAGAAGATGACAACATACAGCATGGCCACATCATTCTTATTGCCTTGCAAAGGTGGACTGCACATGAAAAAAAACCCAGTTTTGTCTGAATAACAGGTTCAAAAATTGCTGATGTACAAAATTAAACTTACATATATGGTTTTTAAAAATGTTTACTTAATATTGGGCTTTGAATGGTATTAATTTTCTATATAGATTTTTAATTACTATGTTAATGAATTTAGCATCTATATTAAAATGTTAACCTGTATTTTTTCTTAGAGTGACAAAATATCAAATTCTCAGGCAAATTCTAACCTCTACAACACTGAATTACATTGCTGAATTAATATCAAACTAAACAAGAGTCGAATTTATTCCAGTGATTCAGAGTTATTCTGGGTATTTCAGTAGAGATTTATAAAAAAATTATATCTTAAGAAATAAAAGTATATGCAGTGGAGGATGCTTGTGCCTAAGAAGACAGAAGATAAATCACAGCAGGTTTTTTTATGTAGTCAAATAATTATTTGTGTTATTTTACAAAAACTACTACTGTATTTTGTCGCTTCTTATTTTTTATAATTTCTTTCATTAGATACAGGATATGCAATATTAGAGAAGGCTCTGGAGCACACAAAGGCTCATTCATTTGAGGAACACCACTGATGTGGTGACCCACAGGAGTGAAGGCTGAGGAAACTTGGGACAATAAATGTGTTAAGCCTGCACAGAACAAAATGATTGCAGGAACATTTCAAGTGTTACTTGTTTGTAAATCTAAAACCCCCACAAAATTGCAGTTCAGGTTTTCTAAATCAGTAAGATTTGTGATAATGCAGAAAGTGAGAACACATATCTTTAATGTAACTTGGGAAATGAATTTATTTGTAAAACAATGATTCTTTTGGAAATGTCTCAATTCTTTATGCAATAGAAACAATCCAGTCTCTGCTAGCATGGTGAATGCTGCATTGGTGTCATCTGGTGGATGTCTGATGTAGTATCCATGCCAAATAAAGCCAGAACCAGTCAAAATCATATTTTGGGAAGCATTGCACCCTTTTCTTTACCATTTTCTTCATCCTTGGAAAGGAAACACTAGAAATAAAGTGTTTCTAAATCAAGCCCTTAAGATCCCTTTCCATGCTATTCTAAAGATCCTAGATTGTCGAGACTTGCTGGAATGTCTCTATCTCCAGAAGGATAAGCAAAAGCAATCATTGTTTTATAACTTCAGGCATAATTTAGAGAAAAGCAAAGATTTTTGAAAAAGGCGTTTACACCAGTTTTCTTCAACTGGTGTAAATCCCTTAATTTCTGAATTCATACCCAGTAAAATTGCACATGGGTTTAATGCTATCAAATAGTCCCACAGGAAACTGCAAGATGACTATCTAATTTAGCATCACAGTACACTCTAAAGGTTTCTTGCCTAAGTATCCAAGGTGATATTACAATCCAGGGTAATGACAAAACAAAACTGTCTTCTGGGCCTGAAGCATGGCCCTAGCTTGCCTGTGCTTACTGCAGCTCCCTCTGAATGGAAATGGATTTACTTCCTTTGCAGAAACCCACCTCTGGGGAGGGCTGGTGCACTTGGTGCTGTTGATTGCCCCACCTTGAGCTGTTAACAGCACCCAATAAGATTCTTGTCTCCCTGCCAGCAATTGCCAGGTGGATGGTAGGGATTCAGAGAAAACATCATTTGCCGAGCTATGCGCCCTCAATGTCGCTTTTGCTCCACTTGTGGCACAGAGTTTCTGCACTGATGGCCAGGATCCAAGTCCTTCTCAGACTTCTAGCATGTACAAAGTGCACTGCAAACAGAAATATTTGTACAGCATCTTCAAGTGTTGCTGGAGGTAACTGAGGTTACCATAAAAAGGAGACCAGTGGTGCTCATTTTTTGCAGTGTTTCTATGCCTGTACTAGATGACAGCTCTCCCTGTATTTTGGCAGTCCATGTGATTTTCATGCTCAGATGCCAGGCTTGTATAAATAATATATAATAGTCTGTTTGCACTACAACAAACAATATTTGTCCAGCATTTAAAGTGATAGGTAGGTATTGGTCTTTATATCTGCCTCTGCTCTGTGTTTGGGAAAATCAAGTCACTGCTATGCAGGAGGATGTATATCTAAATATGAAAAATACGTCTAAATTTCTGTAGTGCCTTCTGATTACCAAAAACTATGGGGGAAGAATGGGAAAGAAATTATTCAGTCACAGTTGTCTAAGTTAGTTGGGGAAAATGGTAAATTTTTAAAAGAAGAGATTCATTGGCACGAGGCTGAAGGATGTGCCCTTTAAAAGAGATCTAAAATTCCTAGGAAATCTGCAGCTTGGTCACTATGCAGCATAGCCAAGTAGTGTTCTTCAGCTCCAGTTACAACTAGTTAGAGGAACACTGACTTTTGATAAATGAAATCCCAGAGTGGATGTGTGAGAGGAAGGGGATAGTTAACAAGTCTCATACCGAAAGCATAAATATTCTTTTTTCCAAAGGCAAAACAGTAGTGTTGCAAAGAAATTCCCTTGGATAATTGTAGAGGTTCCACCCATAAGGATGAGGAATTCAACTCTGTCTTCTGTCTCTAGCCAGGGAGGGAGTTTTGTAGCTCTGTGAAAATCCCTGTTGTTGTAGCTAAGCTGACTGCCTGCAGCTGCCTTGGGTGGTTAGCAAAAGAAAAAGTAGGTTAACTCTACTTTGTACTGTACAGAGTAGGCTACACTGAATCTTACCTTTTGTAAAGAATAAATAATAAAATCTCCATTTCTTCTCAGCATGTTTAAAATGTATAGAAAAAAAATATTCCTGCTTTGGTATTTGTATAATGCCTTGTTGGTGACTAAGGCACTCTATGATGACACAAACATTTCAGGTAATGCTTCTTTCTTCTTTGCTTAAGGAATCACTCATAGATATTAGGATTCATCAAAGTCTATAATGGGTAATAAAGAAAATATGTTGTGTGCCAGATTTAGAGTAAATTCAGCAGCAAATAAACAAAATAAACATGCTATTAGAAAACATGTAACTGTAAAGGAAAATTCTTCTCTGGTTATATCCCTCCATACTTGAAAACCTTATCCTTGATCTACTGCCCCACCCTGGATCAAAAATACCCCACAAAACAAACCTAAAAACAGTATCACAGAGCAAAAATACCCCAACTATTAGTTAAAGAGATTGAAAATGTAAGTCCAAAGTAGGTCAGCTTTAACCAACTGACATGACTTCTAAGGTCAGGAAAAGCTTCAGTCATAGTTTGTGTTCCTTTGCTAGGGAAATTATTACACAGTAATGTCTTGGGGCTGTGTGCTTGCTGGTGCTGCCAAGACAAGTAATTTCTGTGTGTGCTGTGAGGAGCATTCCTTCTCTATCATATGACTACGAGATGGACATAATGCTTCACAGTAACAGCACTGACTCACCCTGTGGTTTACGCCAACACTTAATGTCATTCATGCTTAATAAAACTGCAGGGTTCTGCTTTTCCACCCACTTTTTGTTATTTTTCTTGAAACCTACCACAGCACAAGAAAAGTTATGGCAGCCTGATATAAAATGCTTATTTTATATTCTCCATTCAAATGTATTTGACAGTATTCCTGAGAAAATGTTCTCTGAACAGCCACACAGATGGCCAGCATGCAGCTGAATGACTGCAGCATTCTTTTCAGAGAAATAGGTATATCTGCTAATCTGATTGTCTAGTCTTTCTGTTTGATTTGCAAAGTTCATTTGGAAATCACAAATTCATGTGAGCCAAAATCCCCCCCAAAACCCCTCCAGCTCAGATCAGCAAACTGACCCACTTCTGGTCTCCTCAGCTCAAACCCACCTTTACACCAGCTGCCATGCTCCCTTTGAATGACTGATGTGAAGAGAGTCTGTTAAATATTGCAGGTAAAAACCTTATTAAAAAAATATTAAATCAAACATGTTTCCCTGCAACGCTGTAAGCCCGAACACAACAGCAGCAGTGTGGTAGCTAACGAGAAATTCCATGCTGATGCACCTCAGTCCCCAGCTCCAAGATGTACTGGAGGAAGGCAAATGCCAGCTCTTAATGCCACCTCTTAATGCCACATTATGCCTTGCCCTACACACATGTCCAGAAGGATTTCACACCATTTGAGCAGCGAGCAGCTGTAATTCCAGCTCTCTCCCCTCTGAGCAGAAGCAATGAGGAAATCGAATGGGCCTGAGCATTGCTTGGCTCACACGGCAGCAAGGATGGGTGGGCTGTGGTGGCTTTTTCTTCATGCTGTGCTGCCAACACACCTGAACAGCCACAGGAAATGCAGTGGCAAAATCCTGAAAATTGTAGTAGAGCGTGCAATTTTCATGGACTGTGATGCTATAATATCTAGTGAAATTAGAGGTGTTCTGCATTTGGTTTTTATTGTAGTGAAAGAGAGTGGAGTAAGAAAAAAATTGTATTTTGCTCCTGTGTTCAGTTCCTGAAGTTTTATGCCCCAGCAAGGATATTGGAAATACACAAGATCTGGTGCACTCTGCTTTCTCCCAAATTGAACAAAATTATCATTCAGAAATATCTGTAGCAGTTCCAGGAATAAATTGTCTCTCTTATTGATTTAGCAATACAAAGGCAGTAGAAAATTCTCAGTTCTATATAGAAGCAATTGTCCCAGTTTTCATTGTAGCAACAGAACTGAAATACCCAGTTCCAGTAAAATGTTATTTTATTAAAACCACTATAATTGCACTTTAACTGTTTGTGTGTTTTAGTTCTTCTCTTTCCAGCATGAAAAAAAAAAAAGTCATATCTTTCAGTAATATTGTTTTTCCAGTAAAATTAGTAAACTGGCTTCTCTGTGTAGTATCAGCTTAATTAACAGCTACCACACTCAAATGCATGACCTCCTTGCTCAGGGAGCCTTTTAGGGATAGTGTGGAGTGTGAATATAGATGTGATAATGAGAGGATGAGTCACACAGTTGTGCCTGTATTTACCTCAGCAATAGTATTCCCCCCCACTTTTTTTCCCCCAATTAAAAACAAACAAACAAAGAAAAAACCTAAACAACTCTAAACAACTAAGGATTTTTCATTGCTGGCTTTTAAGATATGCAAAGGATTCTGCCAGTATATGTGACCATTACAGAATATTCCCACAGGAAACAGGACTGTGTGGCTTTAAAGTCTTTTCTATTTAGTATGTTTGTTTGGGGCTCTCTTGTGAAAACTGTCAGAAGAAAAAGAAGAGACAGCATGTGTGTAATATGGAGCTTGATCATTCAAACATGGTAAAAATGGTGTCTGTTCTCTGTAGATAGAAGCACATTTTCAGCTAAAACAAACCTGTCTTCTGCTTTTTGTTTGATGCAGAGAGGCGTGCTGTTCTGATGAAGATAGAGTACCTGATATCAGTGAAATTACTTTTCATGGCTCCGGCAGGCACTTCTCTGCCTGAATAGGTCACTAAACCTTTATGTGCTTCAGTTTTATTATTTGTAAAACAATTCTTATTTATTTCAGAAGGATATACTGAGACTAAATAAACTAGGATTTGAAAAAGCATATTTAGATCTCCAGTAAAAATTCTGTAAATATGGGACAGATTCTCTCTTTGGAAAAATAAGTTGAAAAGTAAAATGAAAGTAGGAAAAGTTTTTAAAGGGAGGTTTTAAATTTTTGTAAGATTCTTTTACTTATTCCTGGCTCATTTTTATCAGTGAAGCCTGGTAATAAAAACCAAAGCTAAATGTTGCAGTAGGAAGGAATGACACACATGCTGTTTCCTCCTCTCTAGCACCCTTACAATATTTGGTGCTGCTGACAGGTACCTCAGGGATTTGGAACAGAAATTATTCAGAACTCCAAATATTGCACCAGGGTCATACTTGGCACTCGCTGTTCAGCTGTTCCCATGAAAAAGGACCCTCTTCCAGTCTCATTTGAAGACTCACAGTCAGCAGCAAGGTGTGCAGCCCAGGATGGGTTTGGGTCCCATCATTACTCCTGGCTAACCAGGACAGAGGGAGAGCAGAAGGGGGAAGGCCAGAGCTGTTCCACAAGGACTTGGATGTCTTGGGCAGAGAGTTCTGCTGCCTCTCTGAGACACCAGCTGTCTTGGAGGGTTTCAGCTCAGATGGCCTGTAGTGTAGTTGTTTGGCTTTCCCTGAAGAAATGGTGTCTGAGCTAAATCATTTAGTACTTTGCCTTAGGCCTCATGTCCTATTGCCACAAGTGTATTTAAAGGGTCCCATCTCTTTCCAGCTATCAGATAAGGCAGCAGATGTGTATATCTGTGTATATACACATCCAGATTTATTTTCAAGTTTCTCATTTCAAGGTTTTTGTTTTTGTTTTTTTTTTGATCAAGGTTCTTCAACTTGAATGGTGCACCATGTGAGTCATCTATGTACAAAGAAGTCACCATACTGAAAAGAAGCACTTGAAACCAAAAGGTTGAATGATGTCCCTGTGGGCTGATGTTCTAGATAGGTTCACAGAAGAGAGGAAAAAAACACCTTTTCCTACCTCAGCCTTACTGAGACCAGACTAGGATTACTCAGGTGCATAACTGTTTGTTCAAAAGCACAATGTGCCATTAAAATGCTACTAAATTTTTGAAGCCTTGTTTTTTGCTCATAGAAACAAGTATTCTCTACCTAGTATCTTAAAGTAGAAAAAATGCATCACCACAAGCAGTTTTATATTAGTTTTAGGTATTCTTGTTTCTATTTAATATTAGGAGTCCATGTAAGTATTTGGAGGACAAGCTACATTAAGGTTGCTGACTGTCAATCTGAACAGTCCATACTATGACTGGGAAATTTCCAAGTGCTCTAACCCAGCTTTTGCAACTATGGTTGACATCACCCATGGGACTGACTGCTGGATGAACTCACCAAGAGGTGAAGCTCTCCTCACCTAGACAGTGATGGCAACTGCTGCCTGAAGAGCCCCTTTCATTCTTTGCTTGTATGTTGATCCCATTTATGTTGTTAGCTGGTCATCCTGACTGCTCACAACATCAGGGTATGACCTAGGAAAGAAAGAGGAAAAAAAAAACAGGCAGAACTGAAAACCATGCAAAGCTCTCTCCTGTCATCTCAGAACAACAAATGTTATCACAGATTTGTAGAATCATAGAATTATAAAATTATAGAATGCCCTGGATTGGAAGGGACCTTAAAGTTCATCTAGTTCCAACCCTCCTGCCATGGGCAGGAGCACCTTTGACTAGACCAGGTTCCTCAGGGCCTCATCCAGCCTGGCCTTGAACACTTCCAGGGAGCATCTATAACCTGTCTGGGCAATCTGTTGCTGTGTCTTATCACTCTCAGAGTAAAGAATTTCTCCCTAATACCTAGTCTGAATCTGCTCTCTTTAAGTTTAATGTCATTACTCTTTGTCCTATCACTCCATGGCCTTGTAAAAAATTCCTCAACCTTCTGGAAGGTCCTCTTTACGTACTGGAAGGTGCTGTATGGTCTCCTCAGAGCCTTCTCTTCTCCAGGCTGAACAACCACAGCTCTCTGAGTCTGTCTTCATAGGAGATGTGCTCCAGCCCGTTGATTATCTTCATGGCCTCCTCTGGACTCACTAAAGCAGGTCAATGTCCTTAGTTTTGGGGCCCCTGGAGCTGGATGCAGTATTCCAGGTGGGGTCTCACCAGAGCAGAGCTGCAGGGCAGAATCCCCTCCCTTGCCCTGCTGGCCGTGCTGCTTTTGATGCAACTCGCAATAGGTTTGGCTTTCTGGGCTGTGAGTGCACATTGCCAGGTTGTGCTGAGCTTCTTATCAGCCAACACCCCGAAGTTCTACTCCTCAGGGCTGCTTTCAACCCATTTTCCATTCTCTCTTTCCATTTTAGCATACATCTAGCCCATTCCCATTAGCCACTGTAGGATTAGCAGAATATAAAGTTGCAGTATGAGCAACCAATAATTTTCAAATAATCCAAGCCACTTGGTGCTACTGAATATCTCGTGCATATTTATATGCTGTCTAAAATGTTAGATATCATTACTTACATTCTTTAGTATGTCTGCATACCTAAAATTATATAGATTATATAGTGTTGTTCCACTGCAAAGTGGGAAGGAGCAGTCCATAATTCCTTCTGGGATCCACTCCTCAATTATTAGGTTATGGTAACATATGCTGCATAACAGAGGCCAAAGTACCTCATCCAGCAATTTACTCTGTCTGAGTTGGCATGGATTTTCAAGGAAGACCTAGTTCAGACTTTATCCCTCCCTGTACAAGTGATTTTATCAATTAATTAACCTCAGCAGTCATAATTTGTGCCGTGCTTCTAGTGAGCATTTGCCTAATGTGTGTTTACATGCTCTGGAACACACGCCCTTTGGTTTGCTGTTTACTTGGGCTTTTTTCCCAAATAAAAAACTACCTTCAGTCAAAAATCCTTTACAGCAGAGGAGCTGTAAAACAGATTGCAATTCACCTCACAACCTTCCTAATGACATTTGCAACAAAAGCTTGAAGAATTGCAGTTTGCTTTCTCAGAGCAACCTAAGGGAAAGCGGACACAGCTGGGGTGTGCAGAGCTGCTCTTAGCTGGAGCAACGGGGATGTACTGCCAGAAGAAACCCTAGAGAGGCCACTCACCAAACTCCCAGGGCTCCCTCTGGCCCAGATACATGAATTTTGCACCAAAAACAAAGACAGAAGAGTCTGAGGCATGTATATGTCTCATCCCAGTACGGACTCCATGCTTTGTCAAGGGGTGTACCTGGGTGCAGAAGCTCAGAAATATTACAGCTGTTTAGTCATCCTCTTGACTACTCAATCACATTTTTTTGGAGAAGAGATATTGCCCTACTTTGTGCTGGTTTGACTCAACTAGTGCTCAGGGGTGCCCAAGCAGCCATACTACATCTTCTTCTAAAAGTTGCAGAGCAGGAGGGTTATTTTTTCCCTTGGGTCAAATATGAACAAAAGTGTGGAAACTGTATCATTTCATACATTCTTAATGGTGCTAAATACATTCTCACCCCCTATGTATGTGTTCCATTTTTATGTAAATAGAATAGTTGTGATAGCATGGTACAGCCCAAAGTTTTTTTGAGGGTAAGTTTATGAAAGAAATGCCTCTTTTTCCTCTGGGTAAGGAGGAGCTCTGTAGTAGCCAAAATTTTCCAGAGATAAAACATCTTATCTTATTTACCTAGAACATAATGTATCTATATTTTTAAGGCCCAGAACACAAAGCACACTGTATTCTATAGCTCAGCTAATGTATATGTTCCCTACATTTTGTGCAGCTCAAATGTATTTTTCAAAGGAAAAATGCCTTTTAAAAAACTCCCCTTTCTATAATGTTAGGTGATTTGTGTGGAATTCTTTAACGCTATTGCCCTTTAGGTAATTTTGACAATGGAAAAGTGTATGCCTATACTATTTACAGAAGTTTGGTCTGTGATGAGAGAACCAAAATTTCACTATAATTACAGACACATTGAGCCAGACTCTTTAATAGATGAAGAGTCCTGACAACAAGGTAGAGTTATCCCTAGCCCTTTTTTAATCACTGGGAGATAGTATGTAAGCATGAAAATCAGATAAACATATCAGAAAACTATTAGCCAAATCTTGGTAACAGTTGTACAATTGCAATTTTATGGTTCAAAGACTATTTTTGAATTAAGTGAAACATTCCTCAGCTCCCAAGACCTTTTCTTTCTTTATAAGAGAACTTAATAATGAAGAAAAATGATAATTTTTTGAGATTTGGTTTGTTTATTACTTTTCTTGTCCTGGAAAGGCCAATTAAATTAAAAAAAAAAAAAAGAACTGTGGGAACTTAAAAATATTATACAAAAATAATTTAGTACTTTGCATGTTCAGAGTTGCATATGACCATGGATGAGTCATCCATGTTTTGATCTTGTGGTAAATTTGATTTAATCTTCCTAAAGCTATCCCTGATAAAAAGACATCTGCTTCTCTTCATTGCTCTGACATTTTGTCTTGAATATATCCATTCATGGTAGACATTTACAGTTTCATATTCCTGTAACAGTCATTGGGAATTCAAAGGAATGCCCTTGCATGCCCAAAAGGCAGGATTTAGTGAAAACTATGTGATGGATCAGAATTAGCCATTCACTTTTAGACCTTTCGCTTCAGTGGGCTGAATTTGAAGCAAAGACTGATCTTTCCTAACTCCTTTCTATTTATGGCTGTATCAAAGGCAGAATGTTTTAAAGCCATGTAGAAACAAAAGCAGAGGACTTTGCATAAGCTTTGAGCAAAGATGAAAATGTAGAGGGGGAAAGTGAGCCTAAGTATGGTGAAAGAGCAACAACCATTAGAAAGGTGAACATCAACAAAGGTATCTTTTCCCTGATCAGAGAGGTGACATCTCTCAGAGGTGAAAGTATGTGTCTAGGAGATAAGAAGACTTAAGAATAAGAGCTAGCTTAGCATTAGCAGCAAAATAAGTTTTCAAAAAAATCATTGTCATTTACAGGAATCTGCATTTACTCCAAACAATTAAAATGGATTAGGTAAACCTTAAAAAAAATTGACTGGGAGAAGAGGCCTTGTAGAATAAGAAGATAACCCTCACAGCATTGCATGAAGCATTCAGGACATTGATTAACTGACCTTTTAACTGGTTAGATAATTAGGATAAAAAAGGAATCTTCCTGTAATCCTGATTTTGTTATCATCTTACTCATAGAATAATTTGAAGAATAATTCAATAACTTGAATGATGCAGTTTAGTATATAAAGAACTTATTTTTTCATCTGTTTAAAAGTTATTGTGTGGTAATTGATGGTTGTCCACCTTACACCTTGCTGTACATGATAATGAGAAGCCACAAGTCCCTACCACTGATTTTTTTGATGTCAAAACCATAGGATAAGAAATCACAATCAGTAATAAAAATTAGATTGCACTGGGCTACCATCAGTACAGTTCTGAGGAGCAACCATATCTGTCACTGCTCTTTAATGACATCCAAATCTCCTCCTGAAACTCACTGAAAGGATGTTAGGAAAGGAGGTTTAAATAAAAAGTCTCATCCTAATAAAAAATATCAGTAAAACATTTTTGAGGCTCAGGGCTCAAATTGAGGGGGAGACTACTGCCTTTGCTTCAAAAGAAAGTACTAGAGTCTAATCTTGCTTCCACTGTAGTAATAGACTTCATCATACAAACAGGGAGAGAGAAATTGACTTTGTTTAATAGCTCTGGTTTCAGTTCTTTGTGCTCCTGTTTCCTTAGAGACTTACATGCTTGCAGATAGGCATACATTTTCTGATAAACACATCTCATTGTACTTCCTTTGCTTTCACAGGTTAAGGTTTAAAAAGTGTTCATGCATTCCTTCATCCTTTGTTTTCCTTCAAGTGCTAATGAATAAAGCAGGGCTGCTGCAATATCATATGCAGGATAAAAACAATAAAAAAATCATGTTAAGATCATAGCCAATACATTTATTTAGGCAGGGTAACTGGTGAGGAACCAGTAACCCTGCCTTAATAAATGTATTGGCTATGATTACAACAGATCAAAACAATGATATTGGGAAATAAACTGTACACTCAACTGCTACCAAATATTGATGTTGTTGTCACGAGTATTATTACATCATGCTCTTTTTCTTAATTTCTATATCTGTGGCAATTCTTATACAATGAACATTGCCAAACAAACATGATCATCTCTAATATTTTTAATGTGCTGTGGTAAGATAACAAGGTTGATATCCTTGGTCTAGTGGATTGTGTCAAGAACCTGCAGGATTTATCTTTCCAGCATGTCTGTATAAACCTGTTTCTGAATCATCTCAAAATCTCAAATGAATTTAACCTCCTAGAGCATCTGTGAAATAGAAAACTCTTATAATTATCACTTTATGTATTTGGAAGTAAGCATCACAAGCAAAAACAAAAGCAAGAGAAAGCATAAGACCAAGATTATGAAAGCTACTAAAATGTACCTGCACTCAGGAGCAAATAAATTAATTTTAGATGCTTAAGTTCTCCTCAAGTTACAGACCCAAATAACTACAGCATCCCTTTGACTCAAAGCAGAGGGTCAGCCACCAGCAAACCCAGGAGTGATTCACCGTTGTCAAACTACCCTTTGGGAAATGCTGTGGACCTGATGAAGACAAATCTTGTTTCTTTTTACTTTGTTGAAATTAGTTCTGTCTAATAATTGCCAAAGAGCATCTACTCTACAGCATGGCAGCTATGTTACTGCAGGACAGTGGGAATTGGCACCTGCTCAGAGGGTGGAATTGTTCTGAAGGAGACCTTTTCTTTAGGTCTTTCTTTCATTAATAACCCTGAGAAGGTCACACTGTGGAAGTTCATTCTGGTATCCTGTTCATTGAGTACCAATCTCAGATTTAGGCAATTGTTAAAAAGGGTGCAGAATAGGGGAATAAATCAGCATTGGTGTCAGTTTGTTTTATTTCAACAATGGTCACCATGGAAACAAAGTCACTGACCTATTTCTTTTCATATATACAAGTAAACACCAGGGTGTCCAATTTTCATACACACCATCTTTCATGCCAACAATTTACCTTGCGGAATTCCCATAACGGACTGTCTTATTGAGGCTCGCAGTTTTTCCCTAAAGGGCTTTTTTACTTTTTGCCAATTTCCTTCACCAGGAAGGCAATGAAAACTTAGATTGTCATGATAATTCCAGACCTCTTCTAGTTTCACTACACCTACACTTGCACATAGGTGCAGTGATGTAAACCAGCAATCTAATAGCTGTATGATTAGATGTGCTTCAGCAGTCACGTCTGACTCATCAGATTAATTTCAGATTACTTCATTCTGCATCTTTTGAAAATACTGGTCAGTATTACTACACAAGAACATCTATCTAATGAAAAGCCACCTGGCATTGTAAGAACATAATTTGCTTCCAGTGGAGGAGGCCTCTCCTCTTACCTTCCCATCGTGGCACTCTTTAAACAAATTATTACTGCTGACCTGGCTTTTGCCATACTGGTCAGAACCTGTGGATTCATTCTCGGCTTGTTGTATTTGCATAATTCACGTTGATTTATTTGCACTTAGATAAGCTGTAAGTGTCAAGACCCCTCAATATTAACCAGCTGACACCCAAAGTGAGTATGTGCATGTAAGAACAATGTGTGCCTACTTGCATAAGGAAGAAGATAATGGAGTTTGCAAGGAATGCTGCAAAACCATCTGGCTGAAGTGCCACTTCTCCTTTTATTATTGAGCACACAATAACACCCTCTCCCTGAACTTCTTAAGCACTTACTACGTATGTTGTGTGCGTGCAATGCACTGTGGCCTCAAGGATAATCACCCCCATGTGTGGGAAGAGAGAGACAAATCATATGGAAATGCTGAAAACTAAAACAATATGATACTTGCTACATTATGGCCTCTGAAACTATGCCCTTTGCTTGTCTCATCTCAGTAACAGTTAAATAATCTAGCACATTAGCTGCACATTCTAGGCTAAATGCACTGCTAGAGTAACTCCAGAGATGTAATGAATATACTTTCTTCTCCTTTAAGCAATTTAAATCCATGTAACACCATTGAATTTGATGGCATTACTCCAAGACTAAATAGATATAACTATGAACAGAATTATCTGACTGAACCAAGCTGTTCAGAAAGAAATCAAAGACGTGCCAAAGAGCCAGTGCCTTTCATTTTATATTTCTGTGACAAGCCCGACTGCTGTATCTTTCACAGGCGTTTTAGGTTTAAGTTAAAGGCATATGAAAATAGTTGTTTCAAGTCAAGTTCATCTACATCACTGTTCATAGCAGTCAATATATGCATTTTACCTGACATGGGAATTGAGTGTTGTCTAGGTCACTTTATAGGGAGATTTGTTGGATTTTTTTTTCTTGGCTGCTATTATTTCTGCAATCTACTGGGCAAATGTGGTTACAATTTCCTAAGTCCCATTGCCCAAATTTACTTAAACTGCTTCATAAACAGAATTTAAACATGCCTTATTTAACACTTGTGATAGATGAAACTTTTCCTCTACTGCACTTCCAAAACTTCTGTTCCAGCTGAGGGCACCGACCTTGCCAATAGATAAAACATGTTTTGTTTCAGTGCTCTGTATCTGTCTCAATGGCCTGCAATCTCTCAAACTTTCCTTCCCCCCTCCTCCTCTTGGGTCCTGCCATTTCCCACTGACAAGAGGGACACAGAAGCTTCCTTATTGGGTAACTTTGGGTGAGTCTAAGCACTGCTGTCCACTGAAGGGAGATTTCTGTAGTGATGTCAGACAGTTTTTACAACAGCAGCCTGAGGAGCCTGAGCTCAGCGATCAACAGCCCAGGGAATTGAACAGGAGGAGGAAAAACAATAAGAAAAAAACCCCAACATCAACTACTTGAGCCTTAATACATCCAGATGATTTTTGTTATCTCAAATATAAAGTCAGGGGACTTTCTCCTCATTTTCCTTTCAATACTGGCAGCAGCGCAGAACACCCATTGATTTTATTTTTCAAATTGAAAATATTTTTCAATGGTTATCTGATATTTTTATCTTTCAGTTGGTCAGGAATACAGTATGTTGTGGGGACATAAGGGATGGTGTATCTTCAGTGCCAAGCAGAGCTTAGCTCTAGTGTGTCGGCTGTCCAGGGTCCCCACACAGACTGAAAATCCATTGAGAATACAAAAACAGTGCCCTTTTACTTCATACCATCAGTTCTTTACACATTTAGAGTTTTTTGTTCATTGTTTATTCTGTACTTCATTTATTTCAATAACAAAAATTAATTCATACTACATCAGGATTCCATCGTCCACTAATAGTCCCAGATTAATGGAATCAGTGGTGCTGGTTGCATATTGAGTTTTCCAAAGTAAAAGCGCCCTAAAAAGTTCATTGTTTTCCAGGAGACTGAATGGGGAACCCAAAGTATTCTACAGCCTGCCTCAGAACAGAGTGAAATTTTAACTGTAGGAGTTAGTAAGTTTCAGAAGGAGTTTTTATTTCCTTGTCAGATGGAGTTTGCAAATGGATGTTAAAGAAAACTAAATTAAAACAGGATAAAATAGCCTTTCTCTAATCATTATACTAAATTTGATACAGTAACACCCACATCAACACAGAATCTTAAAGATTTAAAAATCCTAAATATGGGCATTGTTGAGAGAGGTAATTTCAGAGACAGTGAAAGAAAAGTCCAGGTTAGAGAGAGAGTATGCATAGCAATGATTTCTCTTTAGAAATATACTCTCCTTCTGGTTTTGGCCACACTCCAAAAGTCTACTTCTGAGACATCCCAAACAATGGAGACCTTATAACGAGAACCTGTGGAACAGTGTCCTGCATCGTGCTGATGATTTATGAAAGAGTGGTGTGTCTCAGCTCTAATCATTTCAAGTACATAAAATTAATGGTCTCAAAAGACAAGCAAATTCTTCCTGCGCACAGCAAACACATAGCAGAAATCCACTTAGATGGTACTAACTTTCCACTAATTTTCTCTGCACTTTCCTGAGGAAGCAAGCAGTCAGCAGGGTACTCCCTTGTCTAAGCCCAGATGTTGGAAGCGTTGATTCCTACAGGCAGGTTCCTCAGACCATACTTAAGCTGCTTAAAAGGAAACAGTCAGATTTTCAAAACTGTGAGAAATGTGCAGTTACCATGGGCATTGAGGAGATTTGCAGCTTCTAGGCAAGCCAGGTACCTCCTCCTTGGGCATCTAATTATGGCATAGCTTTGGCTGCTCAAACTCAAAAATCTTTGTGTCAGTGTAGAGCTAAAGGATTTTGTAGTGCTCGAAGGTTTTTTGACGTGATTAGGGATTTTTATATTAAAATTATCAAGATGATGCATTTCATGCAAAGACTTTTCACCCTTTTTCTCCCTAAAAATTCAAGCCATGCTGGTGTGAGTACCCACATGTGAGCCAAAGGGATTTAACTCAGCCAAGTGTTAAGTGGCAGGAGCTTGTGTTGGTGGTTTGGAGGTGGCAGAGGGGATTGAGTACTTACAACATGACTACCAGGGACACAAATCACTGACAGATCACTGTCACTAGATGATTTAGTGATGTTCCACCTCCACTTCCCTGGGTGGAGACTTTCATAAATCCTGTGACATAACTATATTTTATTTGTGTGTTTGGAGATCTGGAATTCATTTTATTAATCAATCAGCTGGACGTAAATGAAAGAACATGGTCAGATAAAACCTGTGTGTAGGTGGACTGTGATCCACCCTAAGGAAAAGTCTGTTTCCTTCTAGTAAGGGCTCCTCCAGCACCTTGTCTGCAGTGAACCTCCCCCTGCCTTCTCCCACATTTACAATCCCCCCATGCACAGGGGGCATGGCCCAAATGGTAGTTAGAGACAATCTGCAGATCTTGAGAAAGGGAAGATGAAGAGAAACCGTGAAGCAAAATATTTATTAAGCTGGGAATTTGGAGAATCCTGACTTCAGGGAGTTAAGAGATGTCCTCTGCTCAAGCTCATCCACTAGTCAGTGTGGATGCCTGACATTGTCACCTCTTGTTCCTGAGTCATTGTTTACTTACTTTTTGATGCCATTCTATAAAGTTTCTTCTCTTATGATATTTTTTGAGAAAAAAAAAGTCCCCTTTCAGTTCTTGTTCAAAGATTCTCAGGTCTGTGGAAGAAATGGAAAGTGATTAAAAAATAGGATTATTAATTGATAAAAAAATGATAAATTAAGAGGATTAATCTACTGCTTACTACATAAAAGCAAATTCCATGTGCATAGATTACATAATTCCTAAGTATTTAAAGTAGATATTGATCTACGTTTATGAAATGAAAGATATTTTTATGATATTTTGCAGGTATATTTTATGGACATAACCCAGAAAAACATTTATTATGTGAAACCATGCTTACGCACATTATTTCAAGGAGTGGTCCATATGATACAACTAACTTTTTTTAAAGACCAGTTTGAAGACAAAGAGTTCATTTGCCTGTATATTTATTCATTCAATATGCAAAACTGCATTTATTTGCATCCATGGATTTTATTCCCTGTTACATCTCCTTGACAGGGGAAAGCTGAATGGCATGTCAGTAGCAAATAAAAAGCATAAGGGTGATGAGGAGATGAGTCTGTTGTTTGACATATGCAAGTTGCAGTTTAGGACTTAAGAGAAACATATCTTCTCTTGTATGCTAAAAAATCGTATGGTGTTTTAAGAAGGGAGTCTCTGGTTTTCTTCTGTCTCTTGCACATGTCCTGTGGGACAAGAAAGACACATCAGAGCAATGTCATGGGCTGCATTTCAGACTCATACCATTGACTTAAAATGTCACATCAGTGTATGCTAAGCTCCACCACTGCTTTGTAACTGATTAGTATCACATATCGATGAATTTTATCTTGTCACACTACTTGGCATACATCCAAATCTTACAGTGCATTCCGGTGCACAAAGTCAACAATGAAATTTTCGATGTAATCTGAGGTTTTCTGGTGTAAATTGTGGAAAGTTCAACAAATTTAGATGTGGAGGGTAGTCCTAGCTACACAGAACTTATCTGGGGGCTTTACAATGCCCTCTGAGAAGAGGCAAGTACAATTTACAGGGAGTTTCCGTACAAGGGGCCTGCAGTTTCTACGGTTCCCAGGAGATGGCATACATCTTTTGGAAAAAAATGTCTGCTCACTTCCTAAAGGAGCAGTGAGGTGTAGGAGGAAATACTTCAATGCACCATTCAGTCCTGCGATTTCCACTTGAAAAATTGAAAGTCAGTTGGCAAACCCTTTGGGATTTAGGAGAGATGGAATGGGGATTTCCATCCACAGAGGAGAGTTTGTATGAATAGCTCAGCAGGAGGAGGGCGAAGAATCCCCACCCAGCAACCGCATTTTCTTTGTGGCATAATATATGTAAGACCATAATACAATGCCCTCCTACTTTCATCTTTCTATATTGCCACTCATCAGCATTACAAAGAATGTAGCTATTAAAAGAACTGCCTCTTGGCACCCAAAAGCCATAGCACTGTATTTTCTACAACAAAAAACTTGAGCCTCCATTATTTGTTTTGCTACATTTGCAGCAGTCTCCCCATTAAGCTTGCTTCTCACAGCTCCCTGATCTCATTCCCCGTTGGACCTAGATCAGACGCACAAGAGGTCAGGCTGACTTTCAAACTTTTCTTGCGGGCTGGCAAGCACAGAAAAGTGTAACTGTAATAAGGATTAAAAGGTTCTCAGATGGGCCTACCAATGTAAAAAGTCCCTCCCTTCCCCAGCTTTGCCACCCTCCGAAACCCTTGGGGTAAACATCAGAGTCAGATTTATCAATAGAGCATTTATTAACCCCTAGTTGTTCGAGACAGCCTTTGCAACCATTGGGGCCTGTCCTGAAACTTCTACAAAAACATTCTCTGGCACTTCATTGAGATTTTTAAAAGTCCTACAACTCCTGCTAATGGAAAAGAATTTCCATCAATTTCTCGAGGCAATCCCAAATCTTGGAAGTGCAGTCTGAGGCAGTGAAGAAGAAGTCATCAGACGTTGCTCCTTCTGCTGACACACCCATGTGTAGGTCTGTGTGGTAAATGGAAACCAGCACATTGTGATTTGTGACACGCTGCCTGCATGTTCAAATTTACATACATAAAACTAAAAATACCTTCACTAAAAGGGAAGCAATGTGACCAGCATCAAGGGCTACAAAAACCAAAATCCAATCTATCAGCAGTCACCACCTGCTGACAGCCCAGACTCAGGTAGCTGCAGTGAGGAAAGCAGTGCATGGGCTCAGTCACTGAAGGAAGCTGCAGGCAGAAGGAAAAGCAGAAATAGTTAAGAGTTGGTTGCCCAGGTACTGCAGCAACCAGCATCTTCACCACACATCCCTAAGCTGAGGGATTAGTTTGACGGCAATCTGGGTCAGGTCTAAACTGATCACAGGGGATGTGTGAGGTTTCAGAGGAAATTCCTGAGCACTGGACTCCTGATTTTTCACATCCAGACCATTGTATATCAGAGTGTAGACAACCTACACACTGATTTCTCAGAGTGTAGGGAGGGGGCTCAAATTAAAAGGGCTATAATTCTGATCAGTGTCTACCAGGGGTTGCAGATGCTCTTCCTTATCCTGTTGGTTGCATGGTTGCACCTCCCCATCCCTCCCAGGAGCCCAGGAGCTGGAGCCATTCCCACAGTCACTCTACAAGTGCCCCTAAAGATGGTGTTTGTTACTGCTGTCATTTATGGTGACCAACTTTTAGCTGAGGCTTTGCTGTTCAGAGCAAGGCACACTTGCCCACCTCCCACAGGACTTCCTGCAGCTGTGAGCAGTGACTGTGGGGCCTGAACCTAAAGGCAGTAAGACTCCAACAGGCACCCAACCTACCTTAATCCCCCTAGGTAGCAGTTCCCAAACCCAGAGTCCCCATGCCTGTGACAGGGCACTGTTGGATCACCTGTGGCTGGGCTTCTGGCCCTTCCTGAGCCTTACCATCTATCCTGCTTTAGGGACACCATCTCACACCAGGTGGGCACTCTGATAGTGGCTGGTGTGCTCAGGTGCCTGGCCACCAGTTCTCAGAGATAATCTGGTCCCTCAAAGGCACACTGGGAGATTTTAACTTGACAGCAGCCTCTTCTCAGCCTGCCTTTTTTCCACTGTATTTGACACAGCAGAGGTGGAGCCAGTTTCAGACTTTTGGGCGTCACAGCAGATTGGGTTAAGCCTATGCCAGCTGCACTAAAGTAAAAGTAAGTGAAACAGCTGGCAGCAGGTGAGGGGTGTATTTTTAAAGTTCCTGGGGGATGCTTGAAATGCACTTATCTTGATGCTTGTGGATAGTTTTAGAAGAGCTCCCTGGATTTGCTGTAGTCAGCTGTTTGCTTATTCTAACAAATAAATGTAAGAAACTGCTCTTCAAGAAATTAAAGGTTAAATTTGGATGTCTTCCACAGGAAATGGAAGTGCAAGGGTGAGTATGTGTTTTGAAATACGGATGTTACAATTCCCATTCTAGCTTGCAAAACAAACCCCAAACCCATACTATGTCACTTTAATGATTTATAAGCACGTCTTTAAAAAAAAAATCACTTATTCAGTGTCTCATGATGCCTCTCTGGTACACACATGAGGCTCAGCAACCTGCCTGTTTCTCATGCTGCAGAGATTATTGCTTTTACTCATGGCCAGACTGTGGCTGCCCAGGAGCAGGTGTGTGAGTGAGGGGGAGGTGAGGAAACTCAAAGCCTTCATCTGCTCAGGCAGGTATTCAACAAGCAGCAATCCCCATCTTGCCTCTTGCGGACAACATTTCAGGAAGAGCAGGCAAGCCACACTAGTTGTGGTTCAAGTGGGGTAAACACACTTCCCTCTGACACTGCCCATGAGGGCTGGTTTGGGGACAGTTGTGCTGCATCTTGAAATGTGTTGGTGAACTGCTCCAGGCACTGGGGTGGTGTTCAGCAAAGAAAATCAGCTGGCTCCTAGAACTTTCTGACCCCCCCTCTTTAGTCATAGGAAGAGAAATTCTGTATTTCTGTTAATCTGAAAGGGCTGGGTCTTTCAAGAGTATCTATATAGCCTGCTTCACTGCTGAGGCCCTCTGACACCTGGGTCTTGAGTTCAGAAGGACCAGTCACCCAGGACTGTACAGATGCTTCCAAGGTGCTTCAGAAAACCAAGAAAGTGCAGCTATAGAATTTTTTCTAGTGAGGACATGAGCACATTCAAACACAGACATGCACATGCAAGAGCAGAAGTGAAAGAAAAAGTCAAACCGAGATCAAGGTCATGCAGACATGGAGTTATTAAAGCAACGACTCATCATTTAAAATTTACTCTCAACCACTCAGAAATGGAACAAATCAAAGGAAAGTTTTGTTTGACTAATGCAAAATCTAAACCAAACTTAATATATCACCGGGTTTCAAAAACTTATCTGACGGCACGGTGTCTACTTCTTCTGTGAGATTTACTGCTCTTCAGAGCTGAAATATGCCAAGGGGGACCTTTAGCTGGTTATGATGAATGGCTTCTCTCTACTGATTTCACTGAAGCTATGCTATATTGGTCTGATTTTTTAGTATCTGACCTAAAGAGCTAAAAAACCTTTGAGGACATGGGCACTAAAACCTGTTTCTAAATGCAGACACTGCAACAGTTTTTCTAAGGACTCAGAAATATTAAAGAGTCAAAGTATGAAGTTTGCAAAATGTTGAGAATATTTCCAAAGATAGAAGGAACTTCCCACCTTCCCTGGCCCCAACTGAAATTCTTCTCATTGAATTGCAGGTATATTTTTTGTGACTTATCCAGATTTCTTTTTTAAGGAAGAAGTTGCTCAGCTTATAGGACTAAATGCTGGTCTTTCCCTTTAACACTCTGTGTGGAATCATGTTACAGAGAATTAGAAACTTTCAGAATCTTTGGAAAAGGCCTCTGCCCTCTTAGCATTGAAATGACAATGATTAACATCATTATTTCAATGATTGCCACTTTACCCAACTGACAGATACCCTAAAGATTTTCTTCCATCATATAACCACAGCTGAACACCAAAAATGCTTTCTGCTGTAGGAACAACTATCTGAAGATCATTTTCATTTCTCCTTTTCATGTACAACTGTTTGCTCCATTCTCAGAGTAATGTTTTTTAAAAAAATGTTGGTAAAAGCAGAAATGAAAGCAATTAAAAAAAAAAGGCTATTTCAATTTGGTTAAAATGGAGACTTTTAAGGTTAACTCTACTTATGGAAAGCAGCAACAAATAGTCTCAGGGGCAGAAGAGTGAGGAAGAAAACACACTACACTTGTCCTCAGGAGTGTTACTGGCTTCTACTCAGAGGAAACATCTGCCAAAACTTGTGCCTGTCAGGGTAGAGTTAGCTTGACACAAAACCAATTCTATTAATCAATTCTTAAGGACCAGGCAGGAAAAAGTTACAGTCTGATCTTGGAGCAGTTGCTGCACCATAAAACTTCCTTGAGAATTGTTTTATATTTCTTCTGCAGTCTAAATGTTTTGATTACCAAGGCAGTGTTTTCCCATGAGGCATATCTCAAAGAGATGTGGTGCCAGGACCAAGTGGGATGAGATTATAAAATATAAGAAGCTGGAACATGAGAAGTTTGAAACTCAGCTGTGAAAATGTTTATTGGATAAATGTTTACTCTGCTGCATGTTCATATTTATTTTTCTTTCAAACCTTTGAGTTTCCTTACTGCTGCACTGAGACAATTAATTTTCTTTGGAAAACATGGCATGGTTAATTAAACAGGTGAGAGAAAGTAGTTTCTCAACTGTCTGGAGATTCAAAGATTCAATTGCAATTTACAAAGAATATATTACAGTTGTCAACATCATGTGAATCCTGGATTGTGTGAAAATGATAAACACATGAATGCTGTAGGAAGTACTCCTTAGAAACCTGAAACCCTTTAGAAACTCATCAATGCCAGTCCTCTGTTGTTCCAGTGATCACAGCACAGTGTGTTTTTCATGAACAGCTTGTGCTTCATCTTATAAATACCTAAGGATTTTGCTCCTTTTTTCTTCCTGTAGACAGGCTACTCTGAAACCTCACTATGCTGATGGCTGGAGAATGAATTAAAAATCCCCTGGCTGTTTCTTTTTGTGCCTAAGTTGGTTTTAGCTTCTGTAGCCTGTCTTCATCTCTGATTTTTATCCTCATGACAAATTTACAAAGATAAATTTATGTTCTCTTAACTCTTCCCCTGCTAGCCAGAGCAGTGCAAACTTGGGGGCATATCTTTGTATGGAGGTGTGTGTGCTGACTTTGGTCCTGTGAGCCAGCCCTGCTTGGCCCACCCATCATGGCCAGTGCATCTTCTCTCTGGAACTCAGCCCAGCTCTGGTCTCATAGTTCCTACTCACCAGCAGGCAGCATCAGGGCCTTGAAGATGTGCTGAAGAAGGAAGCTAAAAAAGACTGGCCTGGCTGAACACAGAGCTTTGGCTGAAATTCGGGGGAGAAAAACCCAGAGTTTATGAACTTTGGAAGAAGGGGCAGGCAGCAGAGTAAACATTTTCCTAAAAGATAAGGAATATTTCTATAATTACATTATCAAGAAATGGAGGGCCAAGAAGAATCTCCGTCTTTTATTGGATGCAGGGGTAAACATAGTGACAAAGGATAAGGCAAAGACTGATGAACTCAATGCCTTCTTTGCCTCAGTCTTCCACAGTAAGACCAGCTGTCATCCCAGTACCCAGCTTCCTGAGCTCTTTGGAAAACAGAGCTGTGGAGGGCAACGAAGCCCCCACAGTCCAAGGGGAAATAGTCAGTGATCGGATACACCATTGAGACACTCATATCCCTATGGAGGCAGCTGGGATCCACCCAAGGGTACTGAAGGTTTTGGAAGAAGTTCTCACTGAGACACTTTCCATGACTTACCAGCACTCCTGGCTAACTGGGGAGGTACGAGTTGACTAAGGGTTAGCAAATGCAATGCCCACCTACAAGAAGGGCTGAAAGGAGAATTTGGGGAACTACAGGCCTGTCAGCCTGACCTTGGTGCCAGGGAAGGTCATGGATCAGCTCATCTTAGGTGTCATCATGTGACATGTGCAGGACTCTCAGGGGATCAGGCCCAGCAAGGCTTTATGAAAGGCAGATCCTGCTGGACCAATCTGATCTCCCTCTATGACAAATTGACCCTTCAGAGAAGCTGTGGGTTTTTTCTACTTGGTCTGTAGTAAAGCCTTTGACCCTGTCTCCCACAGCATTCTCCTGGAGAAGCAGGCTGCTTTTGTCCTGGACAGGTGCAGTTTTTGCTGGATAGAAAACTTTCTGGATGGCTGGGCCAGAGAGAGATGGTGAATGGAATTACATCCAACTGGCAGCAGTCAGAAGTGGTGCTCTCCTGGGCTAAGTATTGGGATGAGTCCTGTTTAATCTCATCAATGATTTGGACAAGGGGATTGAATGTATTCTCAGTAAGTAAGAGGACACCAAGTTGGATGGAGTGTTGATCTGCTGGAGGGCAGGAAGGCTCTGCAGAGGGATCTGGACAGGCTGGATCAATGGGTTGGGGCCATTTTGGGAGGTTCAACAAGGCCAAGTGCTCCTGCTCTTGGGTCATGAAAAACCCCAGGCAGCACTACAGGCTGGGGGCAGAGTGGCTGGAGAGCTGCTGGTGGAAAAGGACCTGGGAGTGCTGACAATGGCTGAGCAAGAGCCAGTGTGTGCCCAGGTGGCCAAGGAGGCCAATGGCTTCCTGGCCTGTGTGGCCACCTCAGGACCAGAGGAAGGATCATCCCCCTGTACTTGGCACTGCTGAGGCCACACCTCAAACCCTGTGTTCACTTTTGGGTCCCTCAGGACAACAAAGACATTGAGGTGTTGGAGGGAGACCAGAGAAGGGCAACAGAGCTAGTGAAGGGTCTGGAGAATAAGTCCTATGAGGAATGGCTGAGGAAGATGGGGTTGCTTAGCCTGGAGAAAAGCAGGCTCAGGGGAGACCTTATCCCTCCTTACAAACACATGAAAGGAGGTTGTGACCAGGTGGAGGTCAGTCTCTCATCCTAGGTAACAAGGAATAAGATGAGAGGAAATGCCTTCAAGTTGCACAAGGGAAGGCTTAGATTGGATATTAGGAAAAGTTTCTTCACTGAAAGAGTTGTCAAACTTTTGCACAAGATGCACAGGAATGATTATAAGATTCTAACCCCAAGCCCTTGTAAAAACAGCTCGCAAAAATAGCACTTTGACAGTGAACTTGAGCCTGTATTTTCTAGAAGATAAATCTAGAATATGGTACAGAAATTGCCTGATGGGGCCATATCAATGAGTTTAAGCTCTCCAAGTCAGACTGTTACTTCCTCTGTTTTTGCCTTAAATGTAGAATCATGTGGCCTTGATCAGTGGCTTTTTGGTGCTGCTGTGATCTAAGAGTCAAGTATTAATAGCTTCAAACAGCAGGGAGTTTTCAACCACACTGTACTATCTGTTGTACTAAGAAAGGCCAGTGCAGTAAGCTTCATTTGTGTCAGGAGGGGCTTTAGATGATTGAAAAGGCACTGATCTGGGCTGGGAATGAGATGAGGATACTCTGGCAGTGAGCTGTACTTAGTGGTAAGATGTACTCCTCTTTACCTCTCATTACTGACTCCAGACTTTCTTTCGTTTTCTACACAGAAAGATCAAGCAACTATGTAAATTCTTTATGTTTAATGCCTGTTTTATTTTACTGTTTTTAATGTGTTATCAGTAAACAAGGACTACTCTTTGGCCAACTATTATGTTTTGTCTAGGGTTACTTAAGTCTCAGTTATTTGTGGAATGCTCCTATATTCCTTTGGGCAGTCAGTGCATGACTCACAATTATCTAATATCTTTTTGGGAAAAAATATCTCAGATTGCTTTTATGCATCTTTTACATAGCTGTTAAATATTATAGGACATACATACTCACTTCAACACCACCACATCTGCAATTGTGGTTGAAAGTAAGAGATTCTCTCTATAGCAACCAGTGCATGTTCAGGGTTTTTTTTAAAATACCAGACCCAGATTTTGTTCTCAGATCCTCAGTAGTTTTGGGTTTTTTCTGATTTTCTTTTTTTCTTGAGAGTGAATGAAGTCCTGATACTTTTCCACTACACGTGTCTCAATCTTATTTTGGCAGCTTTCTGAAACAAATGGTTTGCTGACTTTTCTCTAAATCAAAAATGTATTAATGGATCTTCAGAGGGGGATGTGCTTTGAATGAATCTGGACAGAATTAGTGACGATGAAATGTTTACTGCAGTATGTCCTTTCTGCAAAGCCTTTAGAACTAATTCCAAATGCATACATGACTGCGGACTTTTAATTGGATAATTCTTGCCTGTTGACATTCTTCCAGCTTCATCCTGTAAGGCGATGTGTGTCAAGATTTCAGAGTCACTTGCATATCTGTGTATCCCTATTTTTCATCCGTATGTGTAAACAACTATTTGCCCATGCAAAATGGGTCCTTAGATGTGCAAATACTTGATCTTCTTGCATAAATATTTTTTGTAAGCAGATCTGTTTACAAGAATGACTACATAAAATACAGATATGTTTGAAATTAAAAGAAATACAATTAGGTGCAGGTCTATTTACATGAGTGACTACATACACACACAAAAAAAAGCAGGGCCTTTAACTGGGCTTGGGGACTTCTGTCTCGTACCACTGTCTTTCTTTTTGTCTGTGAATCTAACTCACTAATAGAGTAGTTTTAGCCGTAAGCCCAGCAAATGCACTGATAAAACATCTGTGCACTGATAAAACATCTAAAGCTTAAGCAAGGTTAAGCACATCAGTCAGTGCTTTTCTGAATTGGACCAGTATTTAGATCCAGAGCTCCATGTTTTTCCATGCCTCCTGATTTCCTGTGCTACAGGAGAACCAAATTTCAATGGAAATAGTTTATAAAGGATGCAGCATTAGGTGTTGTCAGGGAGAATCCCATTTATTGATATATTTCATAGCCAGATTCCTTATGCAGTCAAAGTTCATCTGAGGAAGGGCTGAGAAATTCAAACACATGCCATGCACTGTATCTAGCATTTCCATAGTTATGGAGGAAATGGTGATCCTATTGATCTGCACATTAGCTTGCAGTTCTCCAAAAATGAAGTCTGTGACATTTACTTCTCCAGAAAAATTTGTTCATTGGCCTTTGCATGTTATTTGACAGCACAAATACTAATGTTTAATATAACTGACCAGCCCATTAAGTGGGAATCACATTACTCACAAATCAATGTTCAGCTGGTGGTCCAGGGTCTGAAGAACCTGAAGAACATTTGTCCTCATTTCAAACTGGGATAGATAGTTATGGTGGAGCAATATTGCCAATGATTAGTTCTTCTGGTCAAAGCCCAGCCCTGAGCAGGGGGCTGAGAAATCATGTTTCCCTGGTGTTAAGGGGTCAGAAGGGAACTTGCACTCCTTGAAAAATGATCTTTCCCATAGGTTAGGAGTGCACAAGACAATTGCTCTCTTCTAGAAGTCTTTGGGAAATAGGGGAAGTGTGCAGCATGAAGAAAGGAGAGTCTCCGAGTCCCTGTGACTACTTCAGTTGGCTTTCAGGTACGGCATAAAAAGGGCAGGGCAAACCTCTGTCTTCTGTGATCCACACTGTGGTTCTGTTCCAGGCTTTGTGCTTCCCATCCCCCACTCCTCTTAGTATTATCATTAGAAGATGAATGTGGAAATTCAAGATCTTGGCCCTGGAACCTGCAGTTTGTTTCCTGTACTGGACCAGGCAGGGCTGAAGATATTTCACAAAGGTAGAAAGAACCAAGAACACCCGACTGGTTTTATAATTTGTGATGATGATTTTAATGGCACTTAAAATTAGAAGTATCATGACACAATTCCATAAGAAAAACACAATACTTCTGGTTAGAAATATTCTGATTTTCCATGTACATGACACTTTGTACCTATTTTTATACCAAATTTTCTCCTTTGCCCCATCCTCCATATTTTTGCTGATTCATGTGTGATTACCACTAACTTAATACTAGATAGATTAATTTATTTGTACTTCTGGTATATAATTTTCATCTCATTTATAAATATGTATAGTATGCTCAGCCTTTTAAAAGTATAACTTTTTCTACAACTTTAATTAGATTTGGTTTCTTTTGCAAATATTTTGTTAGTATTTTCTTTAAGTTTAGTTCTGACTTGGCAAAACATCTGTGCATTTAGCCCAGTTTTTAAAAAAACATGCAAATTTTTCTGTGCTAAATGGTTTAATTCCCTGTATGCTCCCAAAATACCACTTAGTGAAAACCATCCACCAAGACAAAGTCTGTTATTTAGCAGCAGGGCCCAAGATGGCAAAGATCAGCTTCCATGTGGACAGAGCCTTCGGATCAAACAGGAGGAACGGGCTAAGAGATTGTATGACTGTGAACAGATGAAATCATGTGATGGGCTTTATTGCTGGTGAAATCTGTTTCCACTTGCTGCCACCCACTAATTTGACAATAGATTGCATCATGTGGTTGCAACAACTGAGATGACTAGCAACCATTTTTAAATGCTTTCCTTAAAGGGGAAAACACCCTACTAAAGCAGCGGAACAGAGAGGCAGTGTTGTGAGCACATTTTAAATTTTGGATAAATGCAGTTATGTTCGCTGCAGTATATTAAATTTAAGATTACCCAAGCATTTGGCGAGGAGCTACGTATTAGTCAAAATTTGTTTATTTAGGGATTTTTCTTACTGGACAAAAACAGCTAGGAGGTTTGTTAACATTAATTTAGCTGATACTAGAATTGCAATTACCACCTAAGTGCTGTACGGGATACACACAACATTTTTCAAAGCAGAAAAATAAATAATAATGAACCCTTAGCTTAAAAATGCAATTCTCTCTGTGTTCTTTTCTCGTAAAGAAAAATCTACATTTCAAAGGAATATTTTCTTACATATGGAAATGCTTATTTTCTAGCTACTGAAGATCTGCCAGGAAATATTAGAGAATATCATGTTCAGAGTTTTAGAAGGCAAATTGCTTCTGCATACGCTGTATCTAGCAGACAGCTTTATGGTGCTCTTTACCTGTCTGTCATAACACCATCCGTTTTTCCAAAGTACCTGAAGCCTTTGAAAGTTAAGGAGTGTAGCAGTATACCTTCACATGACACATGTATTTAGCAATGCTAATCTGGTTAGCAAGTAAATACAAACTGCAGTTGTACGTGCTTTAAACCCAATTATTAAATGTTCCTTGATGGAGGACAAAAACAACTTTGAAAGTAAAAACTGGCTTCAGAGTAAGAAGATGAATTTTAAAGAGCACTAATCAAAGCACACTTATCATGGCTGTGCACCTTTAAAAATGAGTTTCAGATGGACTTTATTGTCTTAATTTATATCTTAGGGAAGCAAGGAGAGCCACCTTAGCTGTGGAAGATTTGGCTTTTTAGATATAAACACTGACTTTAAAACATCTCAGCAGCGTTTTCAGATTGTCACAGTGAGCAGAAACATCCATGTTGTCAGCCAGATGGGAAATTTCATATGCGTTTCTTAAACCAGTTAATTTTCTTCTTCAGTGCAGAAAAGCCAAGAGCTAATGCTGAGGTCTGGGACATACTTTCAATTGCTTTTTGTGTCAAATTCCATGCACCCAGAAAGACTTACTCTTTTATTTCTTTGTTTGGTTTTATTTTAGGGAGAAACCAGTGCATTTCTGGATGTTTATTCTCAATCTGCCTTGAACCATTCTAGTATTCTGACCGAAAAAAAATTCTTTGAAACTGTCAGAATAATTTGAAAAACTGATTCAGAAATAAAAACGGAGTTCTCCTTCTCCTTAGATTCCATATTGAGACAAATTTTAACTGCTTGAGTGAGAGCTGCAGAAATGCCCTGTGGCTCTTGAGGAAGTTTTCATCATCACTGCATTTGCCACTTATTTTGTGTTCCCCTTGTTTAACAAATCACACAAGAAAAATGTTCTTGTACCTCTGTCTGCTTGGTTTCTTTCCTTACCAGTACATTTTTTTACTTGCTTTTTCTCCACTCCACATTACAGAGTCAAGATCAGTTTTATTTATTGGGTCAGCATAATGCAAATAAATCTCTGCTGTTGGTTACTTGCAAGAGAGCAAGCCCAGCCCCCCTGCCCCTGCATCTGCTAACCAGGGAGGGGCAGCCACCCTGGGGAGATCTCCTGAAGGCAGCCATGGCCCAGGGCAGCTTTTCAGAGAAGGAGAAAAATTAATTCAAACCCAAAGCTTTTTGAGGAGATGGTTCTTGCAGGCAGGGGTGAGGAGTCAAGAGAAGCACCGAGTGGGATTTGAAAATGAAGCACGTAGAAACTGTGCTCCTTGGGAGTGCAACCATTGTAATGCACTTGGTGTTCACACTTAAATTTTAAAAGCAGATTTTAGCAAAGTTCAGAACAACAACATTTCCTGATACTTAATAGTTGTGAAAGCACATTTTTGAAAAGCAACAATAGAGAAAGACCATCACAGGTTCGGAAATTGTGAGAAAACCTTTAAAACATCTAGGTTTTGTTTTTTAATCAATACAACCAAAAATCCTGCCTGGAACATCAAAGAAAAATAAGGCCCCCTTCCCTAACTGCTGTTTCTACATGATGTCATGAGTGGGTTTTGAGAAAATGAAATGAAATTGCAAGGGCAAAGAAAACAAAGGATTTCCTACTCCACATGAAATTGCTTGTGTTCGCAAAGAGGAATTGTGGTCACCTTACAGAAATGCCACCACAGCAGATGCATTTAAGAAATGGTTGACAGCTTGGTGATACCTTTACCTGCAGTGCACCACACTGTGTGCTTCCACAATGCTACCAGTTTTGATGGTAAATGATTAGTAGGCGTGGAATTCAAAGCAATACCAGCATTAACCTCACTCAGCTTGGCATCCAGACAATGGAGGAGAATAAGGTGTAGGTTTCAGTCTGGTAAAAGACCCATGGAAAACTAGGGAACAAAATGACATGCTAACCCCCTTTTAATGAATATAGTGTTCAACTGACTGTTACAGAAATAAAGGGTTTTCATATTCTCTCATGAGATCTCTCTGCACCACAAGCTGTTAAACAGCACAGCTGACCAAGAGATGAGTGTGATTCAGTTTTATTATGGGTGGGCTAGCCATCAAAAGATGCAACAGATCTTTTCAGTTCACAGAGGGATAAAATTACCTATATGCTTATGCAACCTCTATTCAAATCTCCTGTGAGCCAGCAGAACTTCCACTCACGCTTATAAAGTTAGACACGTGTAGAAGGATCTTTAGGATCAGAACCTAAAGTTTGCCCCAGTTCCTAAGCTGGAAATAATATGAATTCTATCCCAAGCAACTTGCAAGGAATGTAAGTGGTTTTGAATAAAAAAAAAAGGTAAGCATGAAAGAAAGTCAGTTGTGTCTTCAAATCACCAGAAAAATTCTTGCAAGAGAAATTTGGAGATTCTTTTGCAGTGTAAAAATATATTACCTTTATTCACCATCACTTATTTCTCATGATGAATGCAGCAATCTGAACCTCATGCCCATTTTTTTGCTAAGTTTTTCATCCTTTGCAGGCCCTTACACTCAACAGTCCTCTGAGATTCAGCACTATTGCTACAGTAGTTCAAGGATGTGTCTAGAGCCTAAAAATGTTCGATCTCTACTGGAATTTGCATATAACCTTGTTGATTGTGTCTCTTATCAAAAGTTTATTCACTTTTTAACTTTGTAGTTGGTTTGCCTGACTTCTGCCTTTTTGGTGTGCATGTGATCCTTCTGACATGTCAGGTGCTGCAGCCTTTCCCTCCCACTGACTCTGCTCCCATGGGGAGCTCTGGCAAGTATTCCTTGGCACCATGAGGAAACCTTGTTCTTAGGAAGAACTGCAGGGCCTTTGGGTCAGGTCCCAGAAATTCTTTCATTCAGATTCCTAATTCAACCAGATCTGAAACCCTACACACATGAACTGTACCCTTCCTCAGGAAAGGATTGGTGGAACCTTTTTGGTTTTGGAGACAGAGACTCTGGTCCCCTTGCCCATGTGG